>NC_077230.1:280531942-281731942 GCF_027887165.1 Monodelphis domestica | reverse complement strand
GGGATAACAATTACTTGGAACAGGTTAGTGTGGCAGGTTGGGGTGGGGGGAGGTCATCCTTAGTTGGCAGGCAATGGCCATAGATAGCTAGGATTTCTGAGTCCCAAACAAAAATTCGGAGAGGATTACTCTCCACCCCTATGATGCAGAAAAATTCTTCTCCTGTTGCTCTCTAGAGCCTATTGAATAAAGAATGAATAGACTTGGACCCAGTTCCTTAATGAGTCTGGAGCTTATCTTGTCACAGAGAGCAAAACCATCTTGGATGTAACCATAGGCCTCTCCAGCCTAAAAAGGGAGATGGGGAGCAACACTCTTTTTTTCCTAATGGGGCAGTTTCACTCATGGAGGGAGAAAAAAAGAAGTCATTAGTAGGGACTACTTCCCTTGCTCTGGCTCTCGCCTTTATTCCATTGGTTTGCACACTTTCTCAATGTAGACCAGACACATATTAGTGAATTGCTCTCAATAAGTTCAGTAATTTACTTTCAGCAAGTAGTATTTCATGGAGTTTATATAGGATTCAGGCCAAACACATAAATTGTCTTATGGGGTAGGGGTGTAAAAGTCGATAATCTTTTAAGTATCCTATAATGAACAATTGTTGTTGGCAAGAGGCTGCTATTGGGGTCCTTTAAATCAATCAATAAGTGTTTATTGAGTGACTCTAATGTGGAAGAGACAGGGAAGCATCATGTTATTATAGAGCAGGTCTCGGGATCCCTTTACATTCTTAAGATTTGTTTGAGTTTCCCCTTTTCAGAGTTTTGTTTATGTGGGTTATGTGGGTAAATATCTATTGTTATATTGTTACTATATTAGAAATTCATCTCAATATTATTATAGTATTAGTATTCTTATAAAAATAGGTTTCATCATTATGATTATTATAAAAAGATTATTTTTGTAAAAGCAGATTTGACCTCAGAAACCCCCAGAAGGATCTTGGGGACCTCACACATTGAAAACTACTAGTATAGAGGATATAGAGATGGACTATAATTTCTGAGTTGGAAAGCACTGAGTTCAAATGCTAACTCTGAAACACAATGGCAGTGTGAACCTGATTAAGTCAGGAGGGGGGATTTCTGAGGTCTAAAAGAGCTGTGAACTAACAGTGAGCAGTTGTTGTTGTAGTTCAGTCATTTTTCAGTTGTGTCTGACTCTTTGTGACCCTATTTGGGGTTTTCTTAACAAAGATACAGATAAGAAAGCTGAAGCAAACAGGATGAAGTGACTTGACCAAGGTAGTATAGCTAATACATGTCTGAGTTAGGATTGGAACTCAGGTCTTCTAGACTCCAGGCCAAGCATTTTATCCACTGTTCCACCTAGCTATCTCACAGTGGCCAGTAGATGTTAATTATTATTATTCATTGTCTCCTTGTTATGAAGTATTATTATTAACTGTATGCTAAGTGTAAAAATTCAACATGCAGCATTCTAGCATGTCTATATGCTTCTATAGAGAACCAACCATCCTATGCCAATAGAATCATGACTCCAATATGGCCCTAGAGCAGGAGTGAGCAAAGCAGAGATGGGCAGACCATGGCCCAAGGCCCAAATTCAGCCACTGTCTCTTTATGTACAATGGGGATCTAAGAAGAGTTATTAAATTTTAAAATATAAAACACCATTCTTGGCCCCCAAGCCATACAAAAACAGGTTACAGACAGGATATGACCCTCACCATAGTTTGCCAAACCTGCCCTAGAGTCTAGACCAGTTGTACTTAACTAGCCATCTGTGAATTTGTGGGAGATTTTTCCCAATATTTTGATAACTATATTTCAATATAATTGATTTCCTTTGTAATTTTATTTTATACATTTGAAAAGATAATTCTGAGAAGGGATCATATAAGCTTTATCACATAGCCAAAGGTATCTATGACACAAAAATGGTTAAGGATCGCTTTACAGACAGAGAATTGCCCCAGTCCATGGAAAGAGTCGGGACTGAAGAAGAGAAGGTGGCCTACTCTCCAGCAACTATAGAGAACAAGGTATTTTCTTAGCAATTCTTCCCTAATGGGACAGAATGACTACTAGAATGAATGTGGGGCTTCCCATCAGTGCCACTTGGTGCCAAAATTAGAACCAGTACTATAACTGTATACATCAAGTGCCAACCAAATTTGAATTTGAAGAGAAATATCACTGTCCGGTGAAGTTAATCAGAGCAGGTTTCTTAGAAGAAATGTTTGGAACAATTAACAAAAAGCAAGATGGGAAAACAATCACACTTGATGGCCTATGTAGGGTATAAGGACTGGCCTAAAAATCAAGACTTTGTTGATGAATAGCAAAATCTGTGCTCTAGAACAAGATGATGAAGTGAGAAGAATGTTCAAGAGAACCTACTCCTGTTGTTTAGTCTTTTCAGTCATGTCCAACTCTTTGTGACCCTATTTGGGGATTTTCTTGGCAGAGATACTATAGTAGTTTGCCATTTCCTTTTCTAGCTCATTTTACAGATGAGGAAACTGAGGGAAACAGGGTTAAATGACTAGCTCAGGCTCGCATAGCTAGTGTCTGAGGTTTTGAACTCATGAAGATGAAACTTCCTGATTCTAAACCCAGTGTTCTAGCCACTGTGCCACCTAATTGCCCCACTTATTTTAAAAGTAGAGAAACAGCCCAAAGTAGATGAAGACTTGCCCAAGATCATGCACTACTTCCCATCTCTTTAAAATCTAAGGTTTTCCCTGTGGCCAAAACATTTACTTATTTCTATCATACAGAATATAAATTTGTCAATAAATGCATACATTTTGAGATGGAAAAGACCTTTAAGATCTTCAGAAATGCCTTCATTTTAGAATTAGGGAAACTGTGTTTGAAAGGATACATGATTTTCTCAAAGTCATATAGGAAGTAAGTGGCAATGCCAGAATTTGAACCTAGCATCCCTAAATCCAAGCCCAACACACTTGACACTGTACCATGCTAGAAAATATATATTTCCATAAAATTCAGACACAGAAGGGAATAGTAAGAAGAGGCAAAGGATATTCCATTTCTTTTCTTCTCATTGCCTGATTTTCCCTAAGCCCGGTGTCTGAGCATTCTTAGTCAGAGCCCATGATGAAGGGTTATTCTTCCAAGAAGGTTGGTCCTTGTCTTGATTGCAGAGTTTTGTATTTTCTACATTGCACCGTTAAGCAGAATGGCAATAGAGGGAGGGGCTTCTTTCCTGGGTATTTGGGGAGGGAGAATTTATCCCGATTACTCTTGGAAAATATTGAGACCCTCATCTTTCCTCTCCCTCCCATTCTTTCCTTTTAGGTTGAACCACTGAGCTCTTTGGCACTGTTGCCTTCCAAATATTTGCAGAATGTTCTCCCACGCCCCTCAGTTGGTGCTGAGGTCAGGCAGGCAAGTTATGCTTCTCTAGGTTTTCGTCATAAATCATTCCCTCTGTTCCCCATCATCGCTTCAGTGGTTCTTCCCTCCTATGTCTGTAGCTCATTCTCCAATGCTGGTGCCTCCTTCAAGTCTCCAGGGGAAGCCCAGTTCCCATCACCCGCTTCTGGGAAGCACAGGCTGGGAAGTCCCTCCCTCTGCTGCCCTGATACCATGTCTCGAGAGCCCCTCATCATATAGGCAGAGAGCCAACAGGATGCACTGATGTCACTGCCTTGGCTCCAGAGAGAGGGAGTGGAGCCTTATCATTAGGCCTGGGGCTAGGAGCCAGGATGCCTGGGTTTCTGCCCCAACTCTGCCAATCGCTCAGCAGGCAGGCTTTCAGGAGTCTCTAAATCTGTTTCTGTTATTCCTCATGGCTCATGATGCTGGTCCAGTCCCTGACCTTCAATATGAATAGCTTTATAGAAGTGTTCTCACATTCTTAGGCAGAAGGCAGCAATGATGGAGAAACCAAAATCCTAGCATCTCGAATATTCTTATGTTATGGATAGCGCCACATCTTAGTCAGCATTCCTACAAGTCAGCACTACACTCTTTTCCCACCTTGATTTGAATTTAGAATTCCAGGCAATCCCAGGACCACGTTAAATTAGCAATGTGAATGTTTTTAAACCCTTACCTTCTGTCTTAGAATCTATACTAAATATTGGTTCCAAAGCAGAAGAGTGGTAAGGGCTAGGTAATTGGGATTAAGTGATTTGCCCAGGATCACACAGCTGGGAAATGTCTAAGTTCAGATTTGAACCCAGGACCTCCCAACTCTGGGCCTGGTTTTCTGTCTTGCTAGCTGTCCCCAGTAATATGAATTTAATGTCTGCCAAGAAAACATGTCCCCTTCTTGGTCTTGAACTACCCAGAAGCCATTGCCCTGGGAGGAATGAGGAAGGGGAAGTGTGACATGTCTAACATTTCCTTTGTAGCTTTATATAGTAGCATATTGGAGGGAGGGGGCATGTTATAGTCTAAGCTCCTAAAGTCGCAGCCTAGTGTTGGTATTATGAGATTATTCCTAGTCAATTAGCAGAGCGCATGAAACTTTGCTTTTCTTAGGAGATAAAGCAGACATTCAATTCAGTGAATAACCACTAAATGAGTGCCTGCTCTGTAGCTTTGGTTGTGCTAGACCCTGTGAAGTATTCAGAAGTACATTCTAATAGCTCTCATCTGTAGAGAGAACTTCATATTTACAAAACACTTGACATCTATTATTCCATTTGATCCTTAAAATAATCCTGTGGTGTCTGGTATTTGTTGTTTTTCAGTTGTGTCCAAATTTTTGTGGTCCCATTTGAAGTTTCGGGGCAAAAGATACTAGAGTATTACTGTTTACCATTTCTTTCTCCAGCTCACTTTGTAGATGAGGAAACTGAGGTAAATAGAGTCATGATTTGCCCAGGGTCACACAGCTTATAAGTGTCTTAGCCAAATTTTAACTCCAATCTTCCTGACTCCAGGCAAAGCCCTCCATCCTTTGTGCCACCTAGCTGCCCCTTGAGTTCTGTAGTGTACTATCCCTACTTTATAGATGGAGAAACTAAGGTTCAAAAAGTTTACATTAATTTTGGAGTAAGTACTTAAAGCCAGGTCTTCTCACCCCAGCTCTGAGGTTGCAACCACTCGCCATATAGTCTCTGCCCTTAAAGGACTTTACAATCTACTTGGAAAACAAAACATATCAATCAACCAGACAATCAACAGGTATGTTTTTCAAACCCTTACTTTATATATGCTTTAGTATTAGTTCTAAGACAGAAGAGTAGCAAGGGTTAGACAGTTGGGATTAAGTAATTTGCCCAGGGTTACACAGCTACGTAGTGTCTGAGGCCAGATTTAAACCCAGGATAAGCCAACAAGTATTTGTAGAGCACCTACTAGGTGCCAGGAACTAGCACAAATACTTGATGACATGACTAAATGTTTGACAAGTACTGGAAAGGGTAGCTATTACAGACAGTAATGACCGTAGGAATTCAAAAGAACATAGGATTGATATGGACCGAAGATGCCCCAAAGTCATAGGGAGTCTTGACCACTTGTGTTCACTTAAATCTCTCTTTCTTCCTTCCACCTGAAAAATCCCTCAACTCCTCTGTACATTCCTCTGGATGAAGAGCCTTGGCCTCTGGGCTTTAATTCTCCTGAGGGCAGAAGCTGAGCCTATTAGCACCCCAACCCAAGAGGCAAAGAATGTTCCTAATCTCTATTGGCCCCTCACAGTGAATGCACAAAAGATCCTCTTTGTTTTTTCCACACTGGGACTTTTTGTTTTCCCTAGGACTCAGGAGCTTCTGTTTGTACAAGGTCTGACTTCTCAAGGCTCCAGGCCCTTTGATCTTCCCATTTAAAATCTTACTATCTTTTCAGCGCCTTCCCAGATAACCAAGTCCCTTTCATTCAATAATCAAATGATTATGTTCACTGCAAGGTTGTCTCTAGCAATAGTTGTCCAGGGAAGTCTGAGGGACAGATACACTCAAAACACCTTGAGCATCACATCCTCTCAGCTCCTTTACATGTATCAATTCTGTGGCAGGCAAAAGAAAAGAGAGAAAAGAAAAAGAAAGGCATTTAGAAGGAATAAAGCCTGAAGAAAAGATTCTGGGTGGACCTCAACACCTTCATACACACACACACACATTTTTTTTAAAAAAGCATTCTCTCCTCTAGGACAACTGGTCAGCTCTGAAAGTTCCATCCTCTTTGTTCTTGCCTTTCCTTCACCTGCTTCCAAGGAAGCAGGATGGTAAAGAACCAAAGTATATCATTTCTACCATTTGTTACTCGTGTGATATTAAGCAAATCACTTTAATTCTCCAGGTGTCAGTTTCCCCATCAACAAAACAAGAGGGTTGGACTAGATGGCCTCAATGAACCCTCTGGCTCTAAATCTATGATCCTATGATTTCTTCCTTTATATAGATTCTTTCTGCCTGATCTCACATCTGCCACTTCTCCTTCTACTCCCCACTGCTAGCTCCAATTCAGTTCTTTATCAAATCATACAGTAAATGACCTTCTTAACTGGCATCCTACTTCCATGTTCTTTCCTGAGAAAGTATATTCACCTCCAGATCTTTCTCTAATCATGTAAAAACAAACAAACAAACAAACAAAAAAACCCAAAACTTTATTTTCTCTCTATTGCCTAAATTTCTTAATCTGGCATTCAAGGCTCTCTGGAATTTAACTCTAGTCCATCTTTGTAGACCTAATCCTTACCATTCCTCTACACAAACCTTCCACTCTGATCTCTGGCTTCAGTACATTGTGTCCATTACTTTCCTAAAATATCCTCCTCTTCTCTGCTTGCCCAAATCTTACCTAACCTTCAAAGCCCAGCTCAAATCTTTACTTCCTCCAAGAAGTCTTTGATGCTACCATTTTGGAGGCATCCTCTATACACTGCCTTATATCATTTTTTCCCTTCATATCTTCATCTAGAATATAAACTCCTTGAAGGCAAAGATTTTGTGTCTTCCACAGCACTGAATAGAGTATATGATCAATAATTATTTGTTGATTGATAGGGGAACTTAAGTAACCCTTCAAAGTCCCAAATTTTTCTCACATCCCTTAAGTGGTAGATGAACATAGGATAAATAATTCATTTATATAGCACTTTAAGGTACATAAGATACCCTATACTTCACCTCTTGCACCCAAGGCAAACCAAAGATTTGGAGTCAAAGGACCTGGATTTGAATTCCTGCTTTCAATTAAATTCCATAAACATTTATAAAGTGCCTACTATATGCCAGGCACCATGCTAAGTACTAAGACTACCAAAAGGGCAAAAGACAGTCCCGCCCTCAAGGAATTTAAAATTTAAAGAAATAGATAATACACAATTAAATATATGCAAAGCATAAATAGGATATAATTTTTAAAAAGAGAAAGTACTAAAATTGAGGCATTAGAAAAGGCTCCTTGTAGTTACAAAATGCAAAATAAATAACCTGGAATACATCAAATTAAAAAGTTTTTGTACAAACAAAACCAATGTAACCAAAATCAGAAGGGTAGCAACAAATTGGGAAACAATCTTCATAAAAACCTCTGACAAAGGTTTAATTACTCAAATTTACAAAGAGCTAAATCAATTGTACAAAAAATCAAGCCATTCTCCAATTGATAAATGGGCAAGTGACATGAACAGGCAGTTCTCAGCCAAAGAAATCAAAACTATTAATAAGCACATGAAAAAGTGCTCTAGATCTCTTATAATCAGAGAGATGCAAATCAAAACAACTCTGAGGTATCACCTCACACTCAGCAGATTGGCTAACATGACAGCTATGGAAAGTAATGAATGCTGGAGGGGGTGTGGCAAAGTGGGGACACTAATTCATTGCTGGTGGAGTTGTGAATTGATCCAGCCATTCTGGAGGGCAATTTGAAACTATGCCCAAAGGGTGCTAAAAGACTGTCTGCCCTTTGATCCAGCTATAGCACTGATGGGTTTGTACCCCAAAGAGATAATAAGGAAAAAGACTTGTACAAGAATATTCATAGCTGCACTCTTTGTGGTGGCCAAAAATTGGAAAATGAGGGGATGCCCATCAATTGGGGAATGGCTGAACAAATTGTGGTATATGTTGGTGATGGAATACTATTGTGCTAAAAGGAATAATAAAGTAGAGGAATTCCATGGAGACTGGAACAACCTCCAGGAAGTGATGCAGAGCGAAAGGAGCAGAACCAGGAGAACATTGTACACAGAGACTGATACACTGTGGTACAATCGAAGGTAATGGACTTCTCCATTAGTGGCAATGCAATGTCCCTGAACAATCTGCAGGGATCTAAAAAATACTATCCACAAGCAGAGGATAAACTGTGGGAGTAAAAACACCGATGAAAAGCAACTGCTTAACTACAGGGGTGGGAGGGATATGACTGAGGAGAGACTCTAAATGAACATTCTAATGCAAATACCAACAACAGGGAAATGGGTTCGAGTCAAGAACACATGTGATAACCAGTGGAATCGTATGGGAGAGGGAAAGGTGGTGGGAGGGGGGGCGGGGAGGAAAAGAAAATGATCTTTGTTTCCAGTGAATAATGTTTGGAAATGACCAAATAAACAAAAAAAAAAAAGAAAGAAAAGGCTCCTTGTAGAAAGTAGAATTTTAATTGAGATTTAAAGGAAACCCTGAAGGTCAGTAAACTTACTCCTTGGGGTAAATAACATTTCCTTGCTGGACCTCAGTTTCCTAAACTACAAAATAAAGGATTTGACCTAGATGACTTCTGAGGACCTTGCTGCCTAAGAATTGGATTATATAATCCAAAATCAATGCTACTCTAATGAGGTACCTAATGGTAATTTCTAATACATTTCTTCTTCCTCCTGCTTGTGAATTCCCTCCCCCTCCTCCAGCATTCCAGCTGACCAGGCTCTGTTGGCCTAGAGAGAGTTGGCTATTTGGCAGATGGCAGCATCTCTCTGTGTATCTTGGCCCTGAAAGTGACTGCTGCCACTCGAGGCCTCTGATGCCAGTACCACGGTGACAGGAGTTTAATGAGGCACTGGAATACTCACTCTCTGGGATGGTCTGGAGACCAAGAAGAGATTCGGTGCTCTGACACAGAAACAAAGTTCAATTCCTTCTATTGTCTTCAGAAACATGATTATTATGGTGCTTGGAGGTTTCCGTTAGAGCATGTTGTTCAATTATTTCAGTCAAGTCCAACTCTTCGTGACCCCATTTGGGGTTCTCTTGGCAAAGATACTGGAGTAGTTTGCCACTTCTTTCTTTATCTATTAGATCTAGGAAGAAAATAAAATCAAAGGGCTACATCTCTATCCAGAAAGGAAAAAAGGCCCTTTAATGTACCATAAGGATATCACACTGTATCTGTCAGTGCTATGGCAGTGAGGCCATTTGACTTCAACAACAAAAGGACCAGGGCATTAGTGAGTTATCCAACTGGCTGTGCTTTCTATACCCTCTTCCATCCATCACATCTTCATGGCTACCATAATACACATCATGCTACCAGATTCTATTCATGGTTTTGTCCTTGCCATGTTGGGTAAAATATTCTATATTTCATCTCAAAGGGTAGAACTAGAAGTATTGTTTAGAAATAGCAGAGAAGCAGATTTAAGTTTAAAGTAACAAAAAAAAAAAAACCTTGTTAATAGTTAGTGCCCCCAAATGGAATGGGCTTCTTTTGCAGAAATGGGTTCTTTCTCATAAAAGGTCTTTAAGCAAAGACTCAATACTTTAAAAGTTATGTTCAGGTATGTATTAAACTAGATGATGTTGAAGTACCTTTCCAATTCTGAGGTTCTATAATTCTGTGATTGATAATATGGTTGAGATCAGGGGTGAAATGGTTGGCTGGCAACCCAAAGTCACACTGGAATTTGATATTTTTCTTGAAGAAAAGAATACTATAGAATTCAAGAACCAGAAGGGACTGAAGAAGTGGAATCTAATTCCAAGACCCTTTTGTCATGTCCCAAGCAAAGGATTTATAGAATTTTAGAAACAGAAAAGATTTTGGAAGTTAGAGGGTCCAAAATATACCTTAAAAAAAAAAGAAATTGTTCCAACAAGTGATGATCCAGTCTTTGAATATTTTAGTTAAGGTAAATCAATAGCCTACCACCTAAGGCAGCTCAGCTCATTCCATCTTACTGTGTTAGGCAGTCTCCTTACTTACATGAAGTATAGATTTGCCTCTTTTCAATTACAACCCACTGCTTTTAGTTCTGCTTTCTGATTGTCTTTTGCTTAGATATACTTAATGATAAGGAACTCATTATCTCACAAGGTTTTGTTTTGTTGGGGGTTTTTTTGTTTGTTTGTTTGTTTTTGGATAGCTCTAATTGTTAGAAAGCTTCTCTTTTAATCAGAGTTCAAATTAACTCTTAACCTCACTTTCCTCATCTGTAAAATGAATTAGAGAAGGAAATGGTAAACCACCCCCAATATCCTTGCCAGGAAAACCCCAAATGGGTTAGATATGACTGTAATGACTAAACAACAACAATAATAAATCTCCCTCTAGTTTTGCTCAATGAAGTTAAACAGAATAAGTCTGAACCGTCTTCCATATTACAATTCTTCCACTGATTGAAGAGATCCATTATGTCCTATATAACCCTCCCTATCCCCAGCCTTCTTTCCACCAACCTAAACAGATTCAGAGGTTAAATATGCTAGGAGAAAGAAATAAAATAGTAGATAAAGAGCTGACCTCAGAGCCAGGAGGACCTGGGTTTCAGTTCTGCCTCAGGCACCTACTGGTTGGTATGATCCTCAGCTATAGGCAACTCTCTGGGAGAAGAGAAGGAAGGGGAAAAGAATACACTTAGCACCTACAATGTGCCACACTATGCTATGTGCTTTACAAATATCTTATTTAATCCTCACAACAACTCTGTTAGGTAGGTGATGTCATTATCCTCATTTCATAGTTGAGGAAACTGAGATAAAAAGGATTAAATGACTTGCCCAAGTCTGAAACTGGATTTGAATTCAGTTCTCCCTGGCTCCAGGATCAGAACTCTATCCACTGTACCCTTTTGCTCTCCAAGACTGTAAATTGCAGAGAAGGTGCCAACCTGCATTGGTAAAGGGAGATTCCTCATTCAAGAGTTCCCTATAATGGTAAAATAACAAGTCCAATCCCTATGTCTATCCTGAATGTTCTCAGTTCCCTCTCCCATTCTTCCTGTGACTAGTATTAAGACCCCATCCACCTTACTCCCTCCTCTGAATGCTTTCCAGTTTGCCAGCATTCAGCTGGTGCCTGAAATGTGTCACAAGAAACTGAGTACACTGGGTATTCCAGATGTGACCTATCCCCTTTCTTGTTCCATGCTCAGTACTTCATCCCGCAGCCCCCTCAGCAGCTGTACTAAGGCTACATTTGCTATGCAGAAACAACAGGATCTATTTAATGTTTTGGGAGAAGTGCAGATGAGCTGGGAATCTCTGCTCTCTATCAGCTTATTTCAAAGAGCCCAGTAGCTATTTCAGGGATAGCTAATACTTTCCAAGAAACCATAGCCAAAGCACCTCAATGCCACTCAGGAATGTGAGGTTTGTTTCCTTTCTCTCTGTTGGTAAAGGGAGCAGAGCCTGATCTTCCATTCTTCCCCCATTCCAGCTTCCCCTGCTTGTTCCTGCTATGAAAGAGAAGCATAAGGTTTGTCATTCAGGCTAGGGTGAGAAGCTGGGCTGAAGCCAGGCAGGTTTAAATACCCTCTGTCTCTTTAGCATCCTGTGGATGTGGGAAGGCTTGTCAGAGAGGGGAGGGAGCAACCATCTCACCAACTGTTCCTTTGTCTGTTAGATGAATACAGCTATTAATGCTGAGTGACCCTTCCTTTCCCAGAAAACAATGGAGCCCAACTGAGTCACTTACTCTCTTTCAGGCATCTCCATTTGACTGTCTGGTCCAAACCATTACTAGTGACTCAGGCTGCTGTCCTCAACTCAGCAGTTGGCACCCATACTGGCCCAGAAATGTTATCCAGCTCCATAGCCGGTTTCCATCTCCAGTGCTTTGGGGCAATTCTTTCAAGGACTGACCATTGAAAGAAGTGACCAGCATTGCCCCCAGGCCCTTCTTCTCTCTCACCTCTCATCCATCCTAGCTACACTTATTGAAGAATGGAGAATAACTCTGGAACAAGAGCATGGAGTTTCCCACGAGGGCCCAGAGGACCTTGACAAAAGGCCCCCACAACCCTCATCCCAATCTATTCTACACATGTGCTGCAGCCAGTCTGGTCTACCTACATTAAGGTTCTGGTCATGTCTTTCCTATGCTCAAAGACCTTCTTTTAAAAACAAAACCAAGTTCAAGCTTCTCAAGCTGGTTTAAGATGCCTGTCCTAAGTACTACCTACCATGTTTATATCTCCCCCTTCTTCATAATAAGTACTGGAGGGGGCAACTTGGTGGCTCAGTGGATTGAGAGCCAGGCCTAGAAACAGGAGGCTCAGATACTTCCTAGCTGTGTGATCCTGGGCAAGTCACTTAACCCCCATGGCCTAACCATTACCACTCTTCTGCCTTGGAACCAATACACAGTATTGATTCTTAGATGGAAGGTAAAGTTTCATAAATAAATAAATAAGTACTGAACAAACTTGATTATTCCTAATTATTAAACATGCCCAAGAGTTCTTTACCATTTCTCTCTTTTACTGGTCATCCTCTTCCTTTTACTAAGAGTTCCCTCAAAAAAGCCCCTCTGCCTATCCAAGTCCTACCTATCCTATAAGAGTCAGCTTAACCTACCCTGGACCAGCCTCCCGAGTCCAAGGAATAAGGTGGGGGCTGACCTGTCTTCACAGTATAAATGAATGAATTAATGAAGGGGAAAGTATTTATTAAAAAGCTTGCTAAATGACTAGACCTATGCTAATTCTAAGCACTGGGGCTAGAAACACAAAAGCAAAAATAGTCCCTACCCTCAGGAGCCTTATGTTCTAAAGGAGGAGCCAGCATGCCAAAGGGAGTGATGCTTTGGTACTGAAAGTTGTTGTTCAGTCATTTCAGTTGTGTCTGATTCTTCATGACCCCATTTGAGGTTTTCTTGGCAAAGATGCTAGAATGATTTGTTATCTCTCTCTCCAGCTCATTTTACAGATGAGGAAAATGGAAGCAAACAGATTTAAGTGATTTGCCCAGAGTCACACAACTAGTAAGTATCTGAAGCTAGATTTGAACTCCTGAAGATGAGTCTTCCTGACTCCAGAAAGTTACAACAGTGGTGAATGGGGTCAAAGGGCAGAAGGTAGATATAAGTCATTCAAAAGCAATGACAGAATTAGTTTTATCTTGGATCATGGATCCAAAACCAGATGGAATGGTGGTGTAGAGAGAGGAGCAGTGAAGGAGAAAGAAGGGAAGAATCTGTGTGAGACCCCAAGGATGTAGAGGAGATAACCAAAGTAGGCAATTAGTGAAGCATGGAGACAAGGGCTTTCCTGAAGCGATGCTCCAAGAGAAATATTCAAAACATCAGGGTTCCAGAAGAGCAATGTAGTTGGCCAGTCTAAGGAGGGGATATCAGAAAGGAGAAGGGAATCTGGTGGTAATCTAGTCCAGACCCAACCTTTTACAGATGAGGAAACTGAAGCTCTGAGTCTTGCCCAAAGACAGACAAGTAGTCATCATGAAAGACAGGAATTAAAATTAGGTCCTCTCCTGAATGAGTGCTTATTCTACTGTACCATGCACTTCTTCTTCTTCTTCTTCTTCTTCTTCTTCTTCTTCTTCTTCTTCTTCTTCTTCTTCTTCTTCTTCTTCCACTTCTTCTTCCACTTCTTCTTCAGCACTTCTTTCTAATTCCAGCCAGCCCAGAACCAAAATGACTGCCTCCATCTAATATGTTTCATTGAAACCACTTCCCATAGTTTTGCTGAGTTCTAAATCACAAAGGTCCCCTAAAGTAAGAAGGCAACTCAATTTCCTCCTCCTCATTCCTTGCTTTCCCCTGTACACTTATAACAACACAACACAATTACCTCTTAATTTTTTTAAAAAGGGAAATACAATACCGAGGAATCATGAAAAGGCGGAGCAGAGCAATGAAAAGAGTGTTAGATCTGGCACCAGAGGGCCTTGCTTCAGTCCTCAGCTCTGACTTTTTACTAATTGTGTAATCTTGGGCAAATCACCACCTCCCTAGGAGTCAGTTTCCTCAACTGTAAAATGAGATGATTGCACTAGATGATCCTTCAGATTTAAATCTAGGAACCTATGCTTTAATAGGCAAACTGTATGATCTCCCATTCAAAAGCTACTAGTGACTTCCAAGTGTCCACTGGATAAAATAAAAACACAGTTCGTGGGTGTTTAGTTCATACCTTTCCAACCTATATTCCAGCCAAATAAAACTTAGTTATTCCTGGTCTTGGCATGCTGTTACCCACTTCCACATAGATGTATAGGCTGTTCTCCATACCTGGCATGCATTCCCTACTCAAATCTACCTTAAAATTCTAGACTTCAAGACTTCTAGACTTCTAAAAATTCTTCTCTTCTTCAAGACTTAGATCAGGTAATATCTCCCCTATAAAGTCTTCTCTAATCCTCTCCTCTCCCAATCTATCCCCAGTAAATATGTTCTTTCTTTCCTCCAATTTTCTTAAGAGCATTTTGTCTGGATCTCTCCTCTGCTACTAACATGTTTATGTGTAGATGCACCATATTCCTACTAAAAGACTGTAGGCTACTTTGATTACTATTAAACCAACACATGTTTTAAAACTTACTAACTTCAGTGCAATGGGGATATAGAGGATGACTACAAAAAAAAAACAGGTAGGAAAAATGGTTCAGGAGTGAGAAACAAGAGGCTAGAGATTTGTAGACTACCCAGGAACTCCAATCCCTAGAAATCAAATAGAGAGATGAGAGTTGTTAGATATGGGAAACCCTAACTGGCATGCAAGAAATTAAATTGATTATATTTTAACAAAAAGGAAATGAGTACTTACCAGTGTGGGAGTAATCTAGGAATTAATTGTCTCTATATAGTTAGACCACTGGCTAACAGGGAAAAGACCAAAGTCAATGTCAAATTAGAAGAAAGAATGAAAATAAGATGTGACAGTCAAGCAGAATACTTCTAACCTGAACATTTTTAAACAAACTATTGCAATTTTTTAAAAGGCGGTAGATAAAAAAAGAGATGTTAAATCTATCACCATATCCCAAGGAAATTTAACCTATTTACATGATCAGTCCTCAAAATGAAAAGACCAGAAAAGCCTAGAAACTACATTAGCCAGCAAGCACTTGATCTCTTTGCCAAGTAGAAGAATATTGGCATTTAAGGGAACATCAGTTTAGAATATAAATGCCTATGTAAAATCTTATGGGGAAAGATGTTAGAAGATTATGAGTTATATCGCCTCATAAAACAACAAAAAGCAATGGGAGGAAAAATAAGTTGGAGAAAGCTTGGCATGAGACCCAACAAAATGTGGTCATACTAAGAGTTTAAGGATAAATCTGGAAAGACAACAAAAAGACAGAAAATAGAAAAGCTTAGTCTAGAGTTCTATAACAAACTCTTTTCTTCATCAATGAGATGGAAACACTACATTTGGAACATCCCCAAAGTGCTACATGAGGAAGTAGAGATAGCACTAAGGAAAACAAAGATGGAAAGAGCAGCTGGACCAGATCAAGTATACTTAGGGGAGGGCCATATAGGAAGCAACACAAGTTTGAACATGTAAGGGATCTAGTTTCAAGATATATGAAGGGGGTGGACATTATTTGGAAAGAAACACATTGATGAGATGCAAAATCCATTGCAATATTACAGTACTGGAGAATGTAAGTGCCTTCATAATAGGAACCCAACAGTGCTTTGAGCATAGAAGGAAGGTACTTAAATGTTTGCTGAATTAAACGTTGCAAAGCTTTATGGGTCAATTCTTGTTCTAACCCAGTCTATGTCTTGACATTGGCTTCTTTCTAGTGTTCTTCCTGTGGATTTCGCTGAGCAGAGTAGATGGTAGCTCTCATGTCCTTACTATATCAGATGAGGTAATATGTATAAAGTGCTTAGCACAGTGCCTGGCAAATAGTATGTGCTTAATAAATGTTTATTCTCTTCCCCTTATCTGCAGGTTCAAGAACCTAACAACCGAGTAGGTACAACTCTCCAATAGTCTCAGTTCAGCCTTTCTACAAGATTCCTCACTGGGACAGCTGACCTGGGCAAGTCTAAAGCAGCTCTCCTACCCCCTAACTCTAGGTGACATTCTTGCCTAAATGAATGCCAAAGCTTTGCCCTCTTGAGGTTGGGATCTTAATATTTCTCTTGTCTCTCCACTCATCCCCTAGAAACTATTCTCCAGCCCTTTAATTGCACTAAACCCTCTAGTGTGTCAGGTCCACCTGAAGCAGATTTCACTAGTCTAAATTAGGAATCAAAATCTGGCTTCAAATTCTAATTTACCTATTTACTCTCCATGTGACTTCAGGCAAATCACTTCACCTCTCTAAGACCTTTATTCACCTGAAATGAAAATAAGGGCAGAAGGAAAACTGGATGATTGATAAACATTCCTTCCAGCTCTAAGTCTATGAGTCCATGATTTTTCTGTATGGTTTAGTCCTTGATGGTGAAGTTGCTTCTTCTGCCCATATATACCCTATTAATGTTTCATGTCCTGGACCAAAAGGCTTTCTGATCCTTGGTCTCCACACTATTCAAGGCCTGACCTCTCAGCCTAGACTAAACTATCTCCTTCTGAGACTCCATTGTCCCATCCTAGCTCCCTACTTCTTGGTGGAACTGAACAAACAGACACACCCTGAGGCCAAAGAATACTGGCTACCTTTCCTGGTCTTCAGCTGCTGGCTACAATGACTTCCTTATCTTAGGGTGGTGAGTCATGGCCTAAGCCCAGACCCCTTCCCCCAGGGTCTAAACCACAGACTGCTTGTTTTAGCCACAATTATGAACATACTCTCATACTCCCTCCCCCTCTTCCCTCCCCCACAAATAATTGGGCACTGTCCTAGCAATACACCCTTGTTGACTTGCTTCGACAAGGCTCATTGTCAAGCTTCATCCTGTCACAGGACACTTAGCTGTCATCCCACTTAAAATTAAAACAGCTTTCTAGAATCCCATGATCCAACTCCTTCCTAATCCTTGCAGACCTATAAGCCTGGTCAATAAGACTACTCATCCCCCACCTGTAGACTTACTTAGTTCAGGGAAATGCCAGATTTTATTTTATCACCAAATTCATCTTGCTTGTGGTCCCACTCAGACCATGGTGATTGGTCTTCTTCCCATGAACCCTCATCTCCCAAGTCCTTGAGTTCTGACTTGGCTTTCTCATGCATCCATTATCCTTCTCCATATCTGCTCCCAGATATTCCTAACGTTAATTGCTTGCACTCTGGTAAAACTCAGTATTGGACGCTAGACCTTGGTATTCATTGGCTTTGACATTGAAAGAAAAAATTAGCTCAGGTCACTTTCCTATGGGAAGAAGCAGAGTGATTGGAAGGAAATTAAGGGCTCCTGCAAATGAACCTTGGCCCTCTTGACTAAGTAGCTATTGAATAGCAATGCCTGATCTGCTCAAGTACTTTTCCTAAAAAGTTTTAAAGTTCAAGGTGAAGAGTGGGAAAGGAAGAGAAAGTCTTATCCAGAGAAACAATTGTTCAGCCTTCCTGCTGAAGAGGACCAATGACATCATGATGTTGGGGTAAAGTAATGGATGATGAGTGATGCTTTGAATTCCCCACAAATGGAATTTAAGGGTGTAGAGCTATACACTCCCTCAGAGTCATCAAAGTCTAGTGGCAGGGCAAAAGTCAAGACAATGGGAAATGGCCCAGGATGAAGTGGACAATCTTAGCATCTTCAATTCTGAAACAGTTTTAAGTGCTCCATAGCACCTGCTTCATCCACCTTTGGGACCAATTGTTCTCTTTCAATTATTCTGCCAGGAGAATTCTTTTGGTAAACACCTCCTAACTCACCAGCAGGTTTGAGGCCTGCTGGTGGTTACCCTTAGCCTCAGAAAAACAATCCTGACATACTAAAATATTCCATTGGATCAATGGTCTCTTGAATGAAGACATTACCTCCAAAGAAGCATAATAATAATAATAGTTCATAGATATAAAACTTTAAAATAGTTACTGGACCAAAAAGTTTATTGATGTGAGAAACTTCAAGATGAAGAAATTCTTTCTACTCATGTAGGCTGGCATTATCTCTGCAATTTTAAATCTTAAAAGAGTTACTAAAAGTCATACAATGAGAATATGTTAGAGGAAAGACTTAACTCTAATTCTTCCTGCCCTCAAGATTAGCTTTCTAGCCATACTGCCCAGATGCCTCTTATATAGAGCTTAAAAGTCTGCCAGGTGCTTTGCATACATCATTATTCCATTGAAACCTCACAACACTTTGAGTTAAGGTTAAGTTTTGAAAAGGAGGGTAAAGTCTTTCAGTAGAAAGAGAGAGAAAGAGTGGAGACCTCCCTTCTCAAAGCAGGGTTCAGGGGAGACAGCTGATATAATGGAGAAAAGGTTTGGGGATCATAAAGGGAACAGGATCTAGGAGAGGACAGCTTATGTTTATGGTTGGCTCAGAGAGAGGAGAGGGGGTTTGAAGATTTTTCCCCTTCTGCCTTCCTTCCTTAACTATGGTTGCTCTCCCAGATTTGATCTTGTCCCCTCTCTACTACTCAAGATCAAAGGGTCTTCCTTTGATCTGTTCACTCACACTTGATTCACAGCTTAGGGAAAAGATAACTACTTTAATGTCAATTAACTCAATCAGGGTACTACTACAAAGGAAAAACTGGTAGGGGAAGAATGGGAAAGGATAGTGGGTAAAGGGGGGTCCCTGTCTCTAAAACCTTTTTCCCTACCTCCTCTAGCCTGGGGGGAACTCGGGCTTTGACAGCCTAAGCCCCCTGAGAGAAAGTCAGGTTGACTGACCCTGGGTTTAGCCCCTTAGCCACAGTTCAGAACCAGGGCAACAGGAACTGAGGTAAAGTCTGACAAAGATTCAAAATGCCTTTTCTCAGGTTTTCTCTTCAGTGAGTCTCTTCAAATGGGAAATGTTGGGGGGAAGGATTTCCAGTCACAAGCAGGAAGAAGTGGGTAACCCTCAGGAGAAAGTCTTATTCAACCTTCTCTCTTCAGCTTCTCCAAACTGAGAGACCAATTAATCTCCAGAGGGAACTTCCTGCTTCTCCTCAAGATTCCATCCTCCTAGGGCCCCTCCCCCATTGAGGTGATCAGATCCACACTCTCTTCAGCCTGGCACTTTTCTTATGTGCCAGTCTCTGTCACAGTGTTCTGGGATAATTATCCCTGTTGTGCAGATGAGAAAAATAAGGCTCAAAAAAGCAGTTAAATGACTTCCCCAAGATCACACAACTATTTTGTGTCAAAGGTGGGACAAGAAATGCAAAAGGGGGTGGAAGAAGAAGGAAGTGGAAGGCTCCCATATAAAGATCCTGGTCTTCCTTGTCCTGCTATAACCAGAAATTACAATTATTATTTTTTTTCTTCTCCCCCACCTTTTACCATAAGCAAGAGAATTATTAAACTTTTCATCAATGACATGATGGAGTCACACATAGCCCTCCCTCCCCTGCATTCCCTGGTTAATAAGGACAGAGTTTTCTGGTTTGATCATCCAATATGATATCCAAAATGGACCTTTAGAGTTCAATCAGGTGTACTCTTTTACATGGAGAAGGAACATTAGAACCTCTTATCAATGCACCCTGGAATGATTTTCCCTCTTCACAGCATTCAGAATCTTAATCGATAAAAAGGATTCAAGGAGCATATGATCCAACTTAAACCTGACCAAGAATCCCCTCTAAAAAATAACCAACAAAAGATCATTTAGACTTTATTTAAAGACCTTTAGGGATGGGGAAATTATAAATCAGCAAGCATTTATTAAGTGCCTACTATGTGTTGGGCACTGAGTCTTCTACTACAGATGGAAAAACAAAAGTGAAACAGTTTTCTACACTCAAAGAGCTTACATTCTATCCAGTTTTTATATTGATTTCTTCAGGCCTTGGAATACATGATCTCCTGCCTTCTGCCTTCTTCCTACTCTCTTTCAAGACTCAGGTCAAATATTGTCTTCTTGATGGAACTCCTAAATCAGTCTCCTACACCCAAATCATCTTCTATCTATTTTGTATATGCATATATAGCCTCAAGTTGTCTCCCTTGGTAGAATGTAAGATCCTTGAAAGCAGGGAGTATCCACAATATTGACACATCAAAGGAATTTATTAAGCTTATAAATGTTTGCTGATTAGTTTTATTTTCTAGTCTATGTATTGCATTCTGGATGCTCCAAAACTCTTTTTTTAATTACCAGGCTTTAAGTAGTGATCCTATCTTTTCTTTCCTATTTTATAAGAGAATATCTCTTTTCTGAGTTTATGACAAAATATATTTACCTCAATGCAGAAATTTTAGAGGTAAAAACCTAAATTTTATAATATTACTAAGCATAGATTTAGGGCAGCTAGGTGGCTTAGTGGATAGAGCACAAGGCCTGGAGTCAGGAAGACTTGAGTTTAAATCCAGCCTCAGATGCTTACTAGCTATGTGACCCTGAGCAAGTCATCTAACCCTGTTTGCCTTGGTTTCCTCTTCCATAAAACAAGCTGGAGAAGGAAATGGCAAACCATTCCAGTATCATTGCCAAGAAAATCTCAAATGGGGTCACAAAGCATCATACAGACAAGACTAGACAACAACAACAACAGATTCAAACCTCAGATAAAATAAACCTAAACAACAATTAGGATTCTAACAAGTCCTCTTATAGGCAAAATTAACCTCAGGGTGACAGAGACATAATTATTTTACATAGTGCAATCTTGTACATTCTTCTGAAACTATAAAAGTTAAAGACCAGGCAGAATCATAATCCCATACTTCCTCTGATGTTATAAAGGTTGAACATCCATAAAGAAATATACTGTCATAACTAATGAGCCTAATTAAACAGACTCTATAGGCACACTAAATCAGATTACAGATTAAACTACTTTTAGCAGGTTCACAAATAAAATGATTGAGGAGAGAGATTTGCAAGTCATTAAGGAGCTGGGGACAATTGAAATTCCTCTACTGACTTCTGATTTAAGAAATATTTAAGGCATTAAAGTAAATTTTCACATCCTATGGATTAGGTTTTAATGAAGAGGCATCACTATTACTAGGAGACAGGCTTATAGCTAAACAAAATTTGCAGGAAGATTGAGCCTGAGCTCCAAATAACATAAATTAATAAAAAGACATTTTAAAATTCCCATTATATTACATATCCTCTCATTGCATTGAGCAGTCTTTAAGTTTTTCCTGCCTAGAACTTCCCCTATTCCAGATTTACTAATTTTTAAACCTAACAATACAATATCCCACACCTACTTCAAGGCTTCAAAGCACTGAGAATGTCATAAAACAGTCTATTTCATCTTCTTTAAATTTATGAAATATAACCTCAACTGGACCTTCTCTACTGCTCTGCTATCCTCCTGTTCTATTCTTACTATCTTGCTCAATAAAGCAGCTGTCTAAAACCTTTTTCTCTATCCTCACATCTCTAACTAGTCTTCTCTCATACTTTTAGTACCTTACTTAACTTCCTAATTCACTGAGAAGAAAGTTAACTAGAAATCCATCACCTCGTTCATCAGATCTCTGCATCAGTATCACACATTCTCCATTCTTTCCTTCCATTCTCAAAGGAAGATGTCCTTCCTCTTTGCTAAGGCTAATTCCTTTCCCCTTTCTTTTGATCCCACTCCCTCCTTTACCTTCCCACTTCTAGTAGTCATCCCCTCTTACTTCAAGCATTTTCATTTCTTTCTCTGCAATAACTCCTTCCTAGGTGATTATTCTACCCAATTTCTAAAAAAGTACTTTCTTGATTCTTTATTTCCCTCAATTCAATTATTATCCCATATCTATCTTTGCATCCCTGGGATACACAGTGCCAGGAACATAGTAAAAACTTTATAAATATTAGTTACTGACTCTTTCCTCTCATTTATGACCAAAATTCTTTTTTTTAAACCCTTACCTTCTGTCTTGGAGTCAATACTATGTATTGGCTCCAAGGCCGAAGAGTGGTAAGAGCTAGGCAATGGGGATCAAGTGACTTGCCCAGGGTCACACAGCTGAGAAGTGTCTGAGGCTAGATTTGAACCTAGGACCTCCCATCTCTAGACCTGGCTCTCAATCCACTGAGCCACTCAGCTGCCCCCCAAAATTCTTGTAAACAAGTGTTTATATCCAATTCATCCACTTCTTCACCATCCTTTCTCTTTTTAATTCATTGTAATCTTCCTTCCTTCCCTACCACTATTGAAATTGCTCTCTCAAAGGTCACCAGTGACCTAATGATCAAATCCAAAGACTTTTGTGAGTTCTTGGTAGTATTTAGCATTGTATAACTCTTCCCCTTCATTCTGAGTAATTTTAATCACTCGCTCTGCCAGTTTCTTAGACACTCAATTCTCTTAGTTGTCCCTCTATTCCTTCTATCGTAATGGCTTCTCAAATTCAAGATAAAATTAACTATATTAACCTTTCCCTCATGCATACTCAGTCTTCCTTCTGACTTCACTCTTGCTGTATATGTAGTCTCTCATGTTCAAAAACTTTGTTAGCATTTTTCATTTTTTCCTTCTTCATCTCTCAGACCCAGTTTCCAAGTCCTGTGGACATAACTTTATTGTCTCTCTCAAATGCATCTCTTCCTATTTCCATTGATACCATTCCAATATTTCTACTATCGCAATAATTATTTAATTCATCTAACTACCTTTTCCAATCCATCATTCATTCTCCAATCAGATAGCTTCCTGATAGATTAGTTGCAACAATTATGTTCAAAATCCTTCAAATCCTACTTACCAAAATAAAAGGAGTATATAGGATGTTCAGGGAGGGAGGACTAGTACCTCTGGGGTCAGGGTTTACCAAGTTCTTTTCAGGTCTGCTCATCCATCTTTGGTGACTAAATCTGCTATGACTCTGAGACTTCAAGCATGTGAAGACTTCCCCTGGAAGAATGGGCAGGTGAGAAAAAATTGTTCCAATGATCATGAAGGCTACTAAAGGAGGTTCTGTAGGCCACTGAGGGCTTGGTCAGACATTGAAGATGCCAAGGTCATCCATCTTGATTCATCACCAATTGTTTTGACTTTTGTCTCATACTTGTCTTTGATGGCTCTAGAAGAGAGACTGAGACTAATGATTTGGGGCAACTCTGTATCACTTAAATACAATTCACAAGCAAGTCAAGACATCACCCCATGATGCCATTGGTCCTATTCAAAATGAAGACCAAAACAAACAACAATGAATAAAATTTCTTTGCCTGGCATTGAGTCCCTCTGGATTTGGATCACATTGGATCACTTTGCCTGTCTAGCTTTCCATGTTGCCTTTCTGTACAATTAGTAATGATCTTCTCCTGCCAAAAGTTCATATGGCTCTTCACTTATAACCTTTATCATATAAGGATAGGAATGTCACCTTTAATTTCATTGGTCTAAAGAACTGGGAAGCAACTCCCTTTAACAGCAGAGGATAGAGACTTCTTCACAACTTTTAATCTTAGAAAATTGTTAAGAGCATTAAGAGCTTCAATTGAAATTTCTTAATCAACTGGCTAGGGTCTCATGGAGAAAACAGGGTACAATTGTTGAAATAGTATTGGATATGAAATCACAAGATATTGCTCAGGCTTCTCATATATAAAATGAAAAAGTTGGATGAAATTTAACTGTGAATGACAACTATTATCAACAAAGCAAGGATTCAGGACAACTCTAAAAGACTCATGATGAAAAAGGTTATCCACCACCACAGAAGGAATAGACAGAATCCAAATTCAGATTGAAACATATTATTCTTCATTTTATTTCCTCCATGAATTTTTCTCTAGTGTAAGCTATATGTGTATTATTTCATAATATGGCAAAGATGGCAATATATATTTTATTATAATATATGTACAACCTATATTATATTATCTACCTTCTTGGGGAGGGCAGAGAAGTGGCAGGGAGAGAGAACATGGATTGCAAAATGTCAGAAAACAAATATCAAAAATTGTATTGAAATATAATCTGGAAAAATTAAAATTTTAAAAATTTTGAATGAAATTCTCTCCCAGACCCTTTTAAGTTCTAAATTATCTGTACCATATACCTAGAAGGAACTAAATTTAGTGATATGGTGAGAAGAACACTAGCTTTGGAGTCAGGAAACCTAAGTTTGAATCTCCACCTCTGTTAACTGATACCTATGTGATAAATCAACTTCCCTGAGCCTCAGTTTCCTCATCTGTATGTAATAGGGACTTCAGAGCATTCTCAGGTCAGGTGCCCTTGAGGACCTTTGCAGCATGTTCAAATTCCAGAACATGGAGGGTTCTGTGTCTCCTACTACATGAATGGATGGTTGTAGTCTCTTTTGACTGGGTTGTTCAACCAAGCCAAGTAGTATCCTTAAAATTGGTGGCATTGAGAGGATCTCTTCTCTTTCTGCTGCTTTCTTTCTGGCTAACAGGATGATCATCACAGTTTGCCCCTGGCATAGTCAAAAACTCAACAGGTGAGAGAAGAAAGTCTTTCTTCTCCTGTTCTCCCTCTCCTTTACCCTGGGTTCAAAGAAATGGTCTCCAGGTATTTATTTCTGTTCTGTCCTTCTCGGTTTTAGGTGTAGGCAATGATCCCCACCAGACCCAGGAATTCAAGGCATGTCAACCTTGGAGCCAGTATTGAAGGCAGGATGTTGCAAGCAGCCAGTCTGGCAAGGAAGCTTAGAGAAGTTAAGGTGCTTGAGACTCAGATCCATTGGGGTTTGGACTTGGAACTGGTACTTTGCTCTCTAAGAAATTAACTACACTATGAGTCAAATCCCCTTCCCCTCCAAGAGCCTGAGATAGTGTATGATGAGTATATATAGTGTATGGGGAGGAAAGGATCATGCCTCCCATTTATTGGGGGAGTAGATTTGTATATATCTTTTATATTATATTTATATTTTAATGTTTTAAATTATATCTATAGTTTATATAATATTTATATTTTGTGTATATCTTTATATCTTTTATATCTATATATTCTTAGGTAAATATTTCTTTGCTAATCTGACCATTAGTGATTACATGAAACTGGGATACAGGAACCCCCTACACTTGGGGAAACATGGTCTTTTAGGAATAGAGCATTTTCAGAAAGCCTAGACACCCCAGACATAGTAAGGGTACAGGACAACCCTAAAGGAAGAGTGAAATCTAACCTAATTTGGTCTTCTCATCTGGGGAAGCCAAGATAGTCAATGTTACATGTAAAATGAGAAGACTGGACTATATGATGTCTGTGATCCCTTCTGGATTTATAGCTGTGATCTTACGGTATCCTATGATCTTGTAATCATCTGATACAATACACCTACTCCCCCTTCATAGATGAAAGTTAAGGTAACTCATCTAAGGTAACTTACCTAGGGCTAGGGCTGGGGGTGAGGGGGTGGGAACAATTCCCAGAATCCTAATTGCTGCCTTTGCTTCTCACACACACACACACACACACACACACACACACACACACACACATATCTAATAACAAAAAACAAAGAAAAGCAGGATTCCCCCCATGCTAAATCCTAGCCTACCTCTGAGTCCATCCTTCCCAGAAGCTCAGGTTTGAAGCCTCCTCTAGTTCAGGAATCTCATTCCTCCCTTTACTCTCCAGCCTTACATTCTGGTACTGAGGAATCAGTCATCATTTGTGCAATTGATACGGTGCCATCTGGTTCTGCTCAAGTCTCTCTCTCTCTCCCTCCCTCCCTCTCTCCCTCTCTCTCTGACTCAGTCACTGTTCCTCTCCCCCCCTTGCTTTCTCTCTCTCTCTCCATACTTACCTCCTTTTCCCTCTCTCTCCCCCTCTCTTTCTTCCCCTCCTACCCTCCTCTCTCCCCCTAACTTAGATCTGTGTACAATGCCGCATGCTCCTTCTCTAGTCTCCTCCTTACCCCCTGCCTCTCCTTCCAACAATTTCCTGCTGAGGAAGATTGGCTGGAGGCCACCATATTCCCACCTTCATCCTTTTGGACACCTACACAGCTCTTTATCTGCCAAGCACAGGGCCTTATTGTAGACTGTGAATGACTTTGGAATTGAGATGGATCCTGGGGAAAGCTGAGATTCATCTTTCTCCATGACAACCTGAGCCCTAGAAGGACACTTCTGGTAAATGTCTCACTACAGTCCTTTAGTATATAAACCTTTCAACCAACAAGTTAGTTTTGAGAGGCCTTGGGACATGACAAACTTTGAATGGCTTGACTCTGACATTAACTAGCTGCCTAATCTTGAAAAGAACACTAACTTTAAAGTCAAAGGACCAGGTTTCCAATCTCAAGTTCTGCCACTTACTACTTCTATGACCTTAGACAAGTTACTTCTCATCTCTGGGCTAGTTTCCTAACCTATAAAATTAGAATTTTGGAATAAACTGACCCCAAGATCTCTTCCAACTTTAAATCTTCTGATCATAAGTTGTTTAATCTCATTAGCAAAATAGAGATAATGATATTTGCATTAACTAGTTCACTAGGCTATTATGAGGAAAGTATTTGGTAAATTCCAAGGTCATTATTGGACTTTCTCCAGTGTGCTATGCTACCTACCCCTTTGTCAGACACCTTGGAGTAAGTTTGGAAGATAACATATATTCGGATCCCTTGAAGAACAGATATCCTGTGCATCCTCTTTCCTTCCTTCTATTTACATAGGCAATCAATAAGTCAACAAACATTATTAAACATTTACTATGTGCCAGGCAGATGCTAAACCCTAGAAAAATACAAACAAAAGGAAAGATAATCCCTTCCCTGAAAGTGGATTACCTTTTAGTGGAGAAGACAGAACAGAAAAGGATGCTGAAAAGGTTTGGGTGATGGGGGAAACAAGGTACTTGACCCAGGAGCCTGATAGAAAAGTCCAGAGAAATGCAACCTAGTAGAAAATGAAGAAATGATTGACCTGGGTACCCTCCTTTTATGAAGAAGGGGGGAGCCCTCTACCCTCCAGACATCTTGATGTATAGAGACATTGGAAACTCAACATGTTCAAAATCTAACTCATTATCTTTCTCCTGAATCTTCCCTACTTCTTCCTTCCCTATTACTGCAGAAGGCAATGTGATCCTCTCAATCCCTCAGGTTCCCAACCTAAGACATCTTGGACTCTTCATTATCTCTTATTCCCTCCCCCATACCCAAACTATTGGCAAGGCCTGCAGATTTCACCTTTACAGCATTACTCAAATATGCCCCCTTTTCTCCTCTGATACTGCCACCATTTTGGTGCTCCCCCTGGATTATTCTAATGGCCTACTGGTGGATCTGCCTGCCCCAGGTCTCTCCCCACTCCAATCCATCCTCCATTTAGCCTCTAAAGTGATTTTCCTAAAGTTCAGCTATTCATGTTATCCCCATCAATAAACTCCATTGGTTTTCTATTGCTTCCAGTATCAAATGCAAAATCATGATTAGTGTACAAAGCCCTTTATAGCTTAAACCCCTCCTACATTTCCAGTCTTCTTACACCTTATTCTCTTCTTCATATTCTTTGTTTTTCTCTTTTTCTCTTTTGTTTTTTAAACCAAATACATTTAATAACAAATTTTCACATAAACTTTCCTAAGTTATATGGTTGAACTTATCTCTCTCCCTCCCTTCTCTTCCTCCTCCCAATACTGGCAGGCAATTTGATCTGGATAATACATGTATGATCATGCAAAACATGTTTCCATATTATTCATTTTTGTAAATGAATAATCTTATAAAACCAAAACCCCAAAACAGAAATCTAAATAAACAAGTGAAAAATCATATGCTTTCATCTGCATTCCAACTCCAACAGTTCTTCTCTAGAGATGGATAGCATTCTTTGTCCATAAGTCTCTCAGAATTGTTCTGGATCATTGTATTGCTGATAATAGCCAAGTCTATCACATCTGATCATTCCACAATATCGCTGTTACTGTGTACAATCTTTTCTTGCTTATGCTTATTTTACTCTGTATCAGTTCATGTAGGTCTTTTCATCTCTTTCTGAAATCATCCTGTTCATCATTCCTTATAGCACAATAGTATTCCATCACCAATCATATACCATAATTTGTTCAGCCATTCCTCAACCAAGAGACATCCTTTTAATTTCCAATTCTTTGCCACAACAAAAAATAGCCGCTTTAATTATTTTTGTACGTGTCCCTTCCCCTTTTTTTTAACTCTTTGGGTAGTAGTGGTATTAATGGATCAAAATGTACACATTGCTTTATAGCCCTTTGGACGTAATTTCACATTCCCTCCAGAATGGTTTGGATCAGTTCACAACTCTACCAACGATGTATTAGTATTCCAATTTTGCCACATCACCTCCAACATTTATCATTTTCCTTTACTATCATATTGGCCAATCTGAGAAGGGTGAGGTGATACCTCAGAGTTGTTTAATTTGCCTTTCTTTAATAAAGAGGGATTTAGAACATTTTTTTTCATGTGATTATTGATAACTTTGATTTCTTCGTCTGACCTCATATTTTTTTGAGTCACTGACACTGGCCTCCTTGCTGTTCCATGAATAAGACACCTCACCTTTCAACTACAGGCATTTTTACTTGCTGCTCCCCAGGCCTGGAATGCTCTCCTTCTTCATGTCCACATAATGAGTTCCCTGGATTCCATTAAGTTTCAACTAAAATCCCCTATTCTACAGAATCTGTTCACACTCTCTCTTAAGTCTAGTCTCCCCTCTCTTAATTATTTACCATTTATCCCATACAAAGCTTAGTTGCACATGTTTGTTTGTTGTGTCCCCCATTAGATTGTGAGCTCCTTGAAAGAAGACTGTTTTTTAGCCTTTTTGTATCCTCAGGTCTTAGCATAATGCTTAGTACATTGTTGTTCAGTTGTTTAGCCATGTCAGACTCTTCATGACACCATGGTCATGAATGCTAATGCTGTGCATGGGGTTTTCTCTGCAAAAATACTGAATTGGTTTGCCATTTCTGTTTCCAATGAATTAAGGCAAATGGAAGTTAGGTGACTTGCCCAGGGTCACACAAATAGTAAGTATCTGGGCTGGATCTAAACTCAGAATTTCCTGACTCCAGGTTCAGTACTCTATCCACTGAGCCACCTAGCTGCCTCCTAGCTCAAACTCCAGTCTCCTGTGTGACAAACAAGGATACTCATCACTATACAATAGTTGCCTTGTACTCTGTAGATACTTAATAAATGTTTATTGCCTGGCTAACTTTAGAGGGAAGGGCCCCAAGTAGAGAGATTACTTCCTAGATGTTTTTGTGAATTTGCTGAAGTGATCTTCCAAGATAAAGAGGTTTCTGGGACAAGATAGAGAAGTCCAAAGAAGTATAAACTTGTGGAAAATGAAGAGATGGCTGGCCTGGACACCTTCCTTCAAGGGAAGACCACACACTCACATAGTTGCACAAACCTCAGCACCATCAAGGCACAAACAACAGCTGGTTAAATCAAACCCTGAAAGGCTTTCTGGACTGTACTACATACTCAAAGAAGCTCTATCCAATCTTGCCACAAAGTGGGGATTAATAGATCCAGCCTATTTCAACTAGCTGAAATATAGCTAGTGAGCATGTCCTCCGCACTGTGGTGGGTCTTATCAGGGCAACCCAGAGAAGTCTGAGATGCAATCCCTACTCTTAAAGATCTTGCCACATTTTTGGGAAGACAAGACCAACACACATAAAACAACTCATAAACAAAGCAAAGCAGAATGTAATTAAATGCAGAATTTTGTGGTCCCAGCTCTAGGCAGTACTTGAGCTCAGAGAGATAAAAGTCAATGAGAGCAGGAAGAGCCAGAGAAAGATTCATGAAGGACATTTCCTGACCTTCCAGGAGGTCACCTCAGCAGAGATTTGATGAGGATATTGGAGCAAGGAATCTTGTTCCTGTACATATTTGACACAGGAGTTAGGTAGGACAGTGAATAGAGTACAGAACTGAATCAGGAAGACCTGAGTGCAAATCTTACCTCAGAGAATAACTAACAGTGTGACTTTAGGTAAGTTACAGCCTCTTGCAGCCTTGATTTCCTCATCTGTAAAAAAGGCACCTACCAGCAGGGTGGTCATGAGGATCAAATGAATTAACATATGTAAAGTACTTTGTGAACCTTAAAGAGCTATATAAATGCAAGCTATTACCTTGGAGGAAGAAGAGTAGTATTAACATTAGATGGCTTCTGACATCCTTTCTAACTCTGAAATTGTATTAATTCTATGAAATAAGAATTGAGCTGGGGCTTGAAGTAAGGTAAGATTTATATAAGAATCCAGGAGAAAGTCTGGGTTTAATTCGGTTTATTTCAGTGAACTATATAAATTGAACTCAATTTCTTCTTTGACCCTGCTATTAGAGAAGATATTTAAAACTTAGTTCTAGATTTTATAAAACTTACTATCCAGTAGAAGGGTAAAAAGACAAATAATTATAAAACAAAAGAGAATACTTGCAAACAAAATACAAGGTAAGGTCTAAGGAGAAAAGAATCATTGTTGACTGTGGGAATGAGAAAAGGAAGAGGTAAACATTTCACAGAATAGCAGTACATCAGAATTGGAAGGAACCTCAAATGCCATCTACTCCATGTCTGGGGAAAATTTTTGCCTCTCTAGGATACCCTGTAAGTATACTATATAGGATATTCCATAAGATACCCTTAACTCTTGAGGCAGCTCATTCTATTTTTTGATTAACCCAATTGTTTCCTCATATCATCTAAATGTACCTTTCTGTAACCTGCATGCATTCTTCCTAGTTCTACCCTCTTAGGACAAGAAGAATAAATCCATCCCCTCCTCCACCTAACATCCCAAATGAAGTTTTCATGCCTTTCCTTCAAGTCTCCTCTTGTCAAAGATAAACATCCCCAGTTCCTCAAAGAACATAAATGTTAGGCCTTTCACTTCCATCCTCCCTCTTATGAATGCTCATCAGTTTATCAAAGTCCTTCGTTAACATGTTGTAGAAGAAGCGAACAAATTATACCAATTGTGGTCTGATCATGGTAGAATGCAGAGGAAACATCATCACCTGTCTCGTCTTGGACACTAAGCCTCCATTAATGCAACCTAAGATTACATTCATTTTTTTCTGACTGCCAAACTTTATTGTTGGCTCATATTGAGCTTACAGTCTGCTAAAACTCCTGAATTTTTTTTCAGATAAACTGATCTCTAACCACACCTACTCTATCTTGAACTGGTGAGGTTTATTTTTTGAACCCATGTAAAATGTATAAAATTTAATCTCCTTATAGTCAGCTTAATTTAAACCCAATGTCTTCAATGATGACTCTATCATTCAATTGGTTAGCTAACACTCCTAGCTTTGTATTAACTGCAAATTTAGTGAGCTCGCCATTTTGCTTTTGTTTATGTCATTAATATCAATGTGAAATATCCCAGGACCTGGGACAGCTAGGTGGCATAGTTGATAAAGCACCAGGCCTGAAGTTGGGAGGTTCAAATTTGGTCTCAGATGCTTAATAGCTGTGTGACCCTGGGCAAGTCATTTTACCCCATTTGCCTAGCCCTTGCCTGTCTGTCTTAGAGTTGTTATTAAGAAAGTAAAGGTTTGTTTGTTTGTTTTTTAATTTCCCCAGACCAAACATAAATCCCTGTAGCACTCCATGAACCACCTTCCAAACAAACAATGAACTGTTAGATAGTGTGCTTTGGGTCTAACCATTGAAACAGTTCTGAACTCAAGTAACTACTCTCTCTGTCTTGTAAAATGCTTTACTAAAAGTGAGGCCAACTATATGTATAGCATTCCTCTCATCTACTAGTCTAGAAAACTTGTCAATAAAGAAAATTAGATTCACCTGGTATGATTTGTTCTGGATGAAGTCATAATGATTCTTTGTGATTGTTGCTTCCTTTTATAGATACTCACTAACTATCCCTTCAATGATATGCTTTAGAAGTTTGCTATAAATTGAATTTAAGTTCACCAATGGAGTCTGCAGGTGCCATTCTTTTCCTCTTTCTTAGAAATTAGGACAATAATCACCCCTCTCCAGGTCTTTGCTGCCTTCCTTCTCCACAGATCTCTGTGGATCACTGAAAATGACTCAGCAATCATATAAGCCAATTCTTTAAATACCCTGGGAAGTTGTTTTTCTGGGCCAAGTGACTTGAATTCATCAAAAACAACTTAATATCACGCTACATATCCTGACTATCTTCTCCCTATTAATCATTTTTGATTTGTCCTTTCTAAAGATTCCTCTCTTTGGCAAAGAAAACAAAAGGCAAAGTGGGGCTGCCCTCCCTCTGCTCTCCATTATTATCATCCCATCTAACCCAAATAGTGGTCCTATACCTCCTTTGAACCTTTTTTTCTTCATATTTCTTCACATTTCATCTATTTCCTTTCTGTTTTTTTTTCTTTTTATGATATAGGGTTTTATAAAATGGATGGAATTATAATGGGAAGAGAAGAGATGGAGTTGGGAAGGAGGGATAATATTCCAATCATAGGAAAAACCATGCACCAAGCAGAGGTAAAACCAAAGAAACTCTATGAGCCTATACTGGCTAGAATGTAGAATGTGTGAAAGAAAAGGTTGGAAAGGCAGGGTGTAGTGGCTTATAGAGATCCTTAAATGGCAGGCTAAAGAATCTGAATTTATCAATAGGCAACAGGCAACTATTGAAGAGTTTGGCAGAAAAGTAACTTTATATGATGTGCAGTGCTCAGCCTGAACTGTAGTATCCTTCCCCCAAATATCTAAAAATCAGACATTTCACCAGGGTGACAAGGACAAGTGCATGTTGCTTTTTAGATTCACATTACTAGCTAAGCATCCCAGAGATGACTATTGCTAGGTCTTGAATGCTACAATGCACAATCTTGCTTTGGCCCAAGGAGCATCTCTATAAGATGTTCCCCTAAGACTCATGTCTATATGGCCCTAAGAGAGAGGGTACAGTCATGAGAAATGTTAGACTGTGCCTTTCTATAACGTTTTGACATTTTTAAGTATAATTTTATTTATTTGGGTCTCACAACAATCCTGTGAAGTAAGAGAGGAGACAGCTATTATTATTCACATTTAACAGATGAAGAAACTGAGACAGAGAAATTAAATGGCTTGTTCTCCATCCCTCAAATAGTTTGTGGACACCTAGATCCTATGACTTTAACTATCAATCCAGATTCAATTCAGTAGACCACACATTAATAATGAGGAATGGTCATGCCTGAGTGATCACAGTGAAAGGGAGGACAGCTAGGGCATGCAAATTACCTCTCCCTCTCAACCCTCAGATCCCTGATTTACTTGCTCCTCTTTCTCTGGAATCGGCTGGTTTTCTGACAGCAAGCTAAGCAGGAGTGGTCCTTAGGGTGATGACAACTGCCTGTCAGAAAGAAAGCTGTTATTACATTTGGTAGTGATCCCAAGGACCAGGACTCATGCTGGCAAGGACAGAAATTGTCGAGTTCCTGGACCCAATGCAAAAGTCATAAAATCGAGAACATCTGAGCCTGAGCTCACTCATGCACAGAAACCAAAGAAGATTGCCCCATCAGGTGCCTCAACACACAGCTGGCTTCTGTCCGTGCTGAGGAAATTCTTCCTCCTTCTCTGAGGCAACAGGTTAGAGCCACAGAAGTTTGTATGATACCTATTCTTCACTTTATACCTTCCCAGAGAGAAACAAGGAGAATTTAGAAAAGGCTTGCCCCGGTATTCTCCAGCTCTCTCATTAGTTAACTAACTGTCTTTATCTGGTTTTTAGGGGGCAGTCTTCTTCCTGATTCTCTACCAAAGCCCTGCCAGACCTTGGAAGTAGATGCCAAACAGTTTATGGGTATGCTATTTTAAATAACATTCATCTGTAAACATATTTTATCCTCTCTATTAGATTTTGAATTCCGAGACCCAGAAAATTACTTGTCTTTGTTTCTTCATAGACAGTTCAGTTAGCACTGAGCTTTGCACATAGAACATCATAACGAGTTATTGAATAAATAAATGAACAAGGAATAATGTTGTCTAAAGCAAAAAAATGACCTCTAAATTATTCACACTTTACAGATGAAGAAACTGAACCAGAGGAAAGTTTTCTATTCATTTCTAGTTTTCTATTCATATTCCTGTAATAAACCAACTGCTGGCCCATGGGTACTGGTGTGCCTTCTCCCAAGGAAAATCTGAGTTTGGGGCTCACATATACTGAGTTCAGTCTTAAAGGAGCGTAGCCTCTAAAGATGAGGAAAACGTTCTTTCCCATACTTTTTTTTTTTACTATATTCTCCAATAGAATTGCAGAGAAATTCACTTAAAATTTAGGTTTGGCTCATGTCTAATACTTCCTCAGAAGCAAAAATGCATTCAATATAAAAGATAGATGAAGTATAGAATAGCTATTTATTTCCTCCACTTCAAAGGAAATACCTAAAACTAGAATCACTAAATGGGAAGGAGCATAATAGTGGGGGCTCTAAAGGGGAGGACCACAAAGATCATTATTGAGCCATTGTCATCGTTTTCACAAATTTAGTCCATTATTGTACTTTTCTGGGAAATTAATATTTAAACATTAAAAACATGGCACATTCCATGAGGCTGTTAAGTAGCAGCAACCTTCTCTTTGGCTATGCACCACCCAAACAATTCCTGAAAAGTCCATGTATCTGCCCAAGGCTTAGATTTATCCTCCTGGCAATGATTATATTCTCCTCTGAGAAGCATTGGAGTAGCTGCAGGGAATACTTCCCATTGAAGCTTGCATTTTTTGATGAACCCAGGAGCTTCCAAATGTTTATACTCACAAGTTTGCTTTCAAAGCTGAAAATGGTCTATCTCAGAATTGCTATTCAGTCACCTATGTTCGGTAATATAAACACAAATCAGAAAATGTAACAAAAGCCTAGAGATTCTGATTCCTGTTCACCTAGATAAGTACATGCTTTAGTCCTCCCCCCACACTGCAAGACTTGGATGAAATACAAAACTTAGAGGAGATTTGAACCTATGTCTTCTGATTCCAAGCCCATTGTCTGTTCTACTTTATCACATTATTCTCAGCATAGTAGTTTAAGTGAGAATAGACTATGAAATAAATAAAATTTCTTTTTTGTTGTTGTTCAGTCACTTTTCAACTGTGTCTGGCTCTTTGTGACCTAACTTAGGGTTCCCTTGACCAAGATACTGGAGTGGTTTGACATTTACTTCTCCAGGTCATTTTACAAATGAAGAAACTGAAGTAAACAGGATTAAGTGCCCAGGATCACACATCTAGTGAATAGAGTATTGAGCTTAGAATCAGGAAGACTCATCTTCATGGGTTCAAATCTGGCCTCAGACATATACTGGGGAAGTCATCTAACCTCATTAGATGGGAGATTGGAAGGGAGGCAGTTGACCATTGGCTGGAAAAGAGTCTATATGTTCAGAAAATGAAATGGTCTAATTAGATTAAGTTCACATAGAATAATGGGAAATAATGTGTGAGTGACAATATGGGAATAAAGTATAGAGTTCTCCAAATGTCAGCTTTAAACATTTGGACATTATCCTGTAGGTCATAAATTGGTAGTCTTTGAGATAAAGAAATTGAGCTTATTCCCTGGTTACTGACTCATAAGTAAGAGAGGTTTTCAAAATGAGAGAAGAGAAGAGAACAAGACAGCAGAACTTGGTCTCCATGTCCAAGAGACTGGTTTGCCATTTTTGCCAGGTCATCTGCTAAGAGATTTGGGGGTCAGCTTTTAACAGGGGAACAGCTATTGTAGAAGCAGTAGGAAAGGGTGCACATTTTTAAAGTGATGCTCTGTGTCAATTATTCTGATAGCTATTTACACAATAGATTTTCAGAGACTGGGTCTAGAAGAAAGGAAAATGGGAAATTGTCCAAGTAATGTAAGTCAAAGTTGATGAGAGTCTAGACTAGCATAGTGAGAGGGGAAAGAAATAAGTGTGACTTACATTTGAAAGAAAGGTCAAGATTCGGGGATTTAACATAGAGGATAAAAAAAAAAAGAAAGGATAGATGAAAACTGGTCCATGTCTCTAGCATGTGTAGCTAAGAAAATGTTAGGAAAAAAACAAACCATTTTAACTATCGCTTAATAGGCAATCTTTATTAGACAAGAGTGTTGAAACAAAATTGCATTTTTTCTTGGAAAATCCTCTTAATTCACACTTTTAATTTAGTGGACTTAGGATACAATTAGGCACTTATAGAGAGAGAAGAAAGGCTTGGAGAAAAATTACTGTGACAAAGAGTCAATCAACAATAAATGGTTTGTCGCGTAGCAGTGAGGACCTAACAGAACTTATAAAACATGAATTTGTAGTGAACTTAGTCAGTGCAGGTGTCTACATATATTTAGAACTAATGCCATGATATTGCACCAAAAGTCTGATTTCTTTACTTCAACAATTCCCTGTCCTGACTGAAAGGTTTTTGAAAGCAGGTTTCTAGGTCTGGAATCACAGCTATTCCACACCAAACCCTCAGCCCACCACATCCTGTACTTTCCCACGGTGGCATTTCAGTGTAACCAATGGGGCATCTGGAACAGCTACTATGATAATGTCCAGTCAGATAAAGTATCCCCCTCCCTCCTGCCAACCATCCCAAACAGACTTGATTTTTGCCCCAAGAGGTTTGGGAACAGCAAGCTTTTGCCAACATGAAGGGAGAAATGAAAACATAGTATGTACTTTTTCCCTGGGCTTCATGTTCCTGGCCTGATTTATGTTGCTTACATAACAGTAATATTATTTATTAGAACAGCCCAGAGAGTTTCAGAAGAGGCCAGAAATGCCAGCCTGGGACCTGGAGTCACCCAGAGTCCCAACAGAAAGGGAAAGGAAAAAAAAAGAATAATAGGGACGTGGGAGTCAGGAATGAAAGCCATCTCAGTTCCCCATCTATAGCACTAAGGAGCACTCCTACCCCCACTAACAGGGACTTAAGACAAAGGGAATGGAAGCGAGAGGAGTAAAGAGAGAGGCCCTCATTGTTCTCGGTGATCCCTGGCAACCTTCACTTCTTTGGACACCTGGGTGAAGAATCTAGAATTAAAGAGGGAGAGCCCAGCATCAAGGGTTGTCCCTAGTAACTAGACCAAAATTATTTGTTTGGTGGATTATTGGGTTGTTTGTTAGGCTTTTTTAAAGTGAGGGGAGGGGATTGGTCCAACTTTCTAAACTGCCATTTGGAGGAAATCACATCCATTTGACATCTTCCTTAAGGAGATGACTTTTTTTCCTTTCTCTTCTTTTTCTCTTGAAGCCAAAAACTTCAAGTTCCTGGCTGATATTTGCCAACCTGACCCAGTGGAAAAAGGCAGCCTCGCCCTTGTGGCTTGGAAAATTTGGCCACAAATTCAAATTCTCTCTCAGTTCACTCTCTAGAGTGAACTTTTCTACTTCCCTTCTCCCCAGTGAAGCTTCTGACAGGAGCCTGGAAAGGGGGCAAAGTCATAATACTTGCTACATTTTAGGGTAATCTTTTTTCTCTTTCATTTCCCACACACATTTCCCAGGCTCTCTCTCTTTTGTGTCTCTTCCTTTCTCTCTTTCTTCCTCCTTTTCTCTCCCTTAAGACTTCTCTATCATATGAATCTGAAAGTTTAACGTTTATTACATTTCACCTGGCGTATTTTTCACCTTTGTTCATGGGGGTCTGCCTAATAGGAGTCCTTTGAGCATGAATGTTGTGAACCTTGATGAGAAGTGCTGGTGAGCGCCTGTTTCTAGAAGTGCATGTTGCTATGTAATAGAGAGCTGGGACTTTTAGTCAGAACAGGTGAAAGTGTTCTGTGACTGTTTCCTACCTGCTTGTTACATGGCAAAGGAAAGTCTAGCCTTTTAACTAGCTGCTGAGCTATAACTGAGTGTCTACAAAAGGTTCTACCAAAGGAACTAGACCTCTTCTTCCTAACTTCTGCTCTAGAAGTGCAAGGATGACTCTCTTTAGCTCTGGAGTGCTGCTGTATGTCAGAGACGAAGGGAATGCCCTCACTCTCCCCAACAGCCCACACACAGGCAAGTCTGTGTAGGAGAAAGGACTTATTCCTGTTTACGTCTTCTTTCCTTTGGTACAGGGTCTTGAGAGATCTCAAAAACTCAGAAGAGCCAGTAGAGATCCAGTGTTGTTGTTCGGTCATTTCAGTCATGTCTGCCTCGTCATGACCCTATTTGGGGTTTTCTTGGCAAAGACACTGGAATGGTTGGCTATTTACTTATCCAGCTCATTTTACAGATAAAGAAACTGAGGCAAACAGGATTAAGGGGCTTTCTTAGTCATGTAGACAGCAAGTCAGCAGCCTAGTTGCAAAAAGGAGCCAGCCCTGAAGAATGACTTGTTTGACTCAGCCTTGCAGTGGATCAACCCATTAAGGTAAGGGAGAAACTTGTCCATAGGCTATGCTGCACCTAGGACCAAACTCATTAATTAGAAGAATGGTTATAGCCATTACTTTAAGTCTGAACATACTCTTTCCAAGAACTGAGACTCAGAAAGGAAATTGTGCCCAAGTGGATATTTAAGAGATATATATTTTGTGCTTTGTTTTTTGCTATATTTTCTCAGCTTATATTCTTTCATAGAAAGCTAATCAATGTTAATTGTTTATGAATGATATTGAGGAGATATCAACTGTTTAAACTGATAAGCAGGATGTTAATCACTGATACTAATGATTCTGTAGAGATATTAACTATCTCTGGCAAATGATATTAGGACAGTAATCACTGATGTGTAATGGGAAAAGAATAGAGATAGGATAAGATTTAAGATAAATAGAAGGGATATATACTAGGGAAAAAAGGGAAATAGAGAATTACAATAAGCTGTTGTTCAGAAAGCAAAAACAAATGATAAATGTTGAGAGGAATCACCCTGAATGGAGACTCAGACTTATATTATTAAAAGAACCTCATTGTCCCTCAAGAGTACCTCTAAGATGAGTATTTGTAGCTAATTCCCCTTTGGGGACATGGGGAGAGTGGGAAGGAGGATAAGAAACCTCAGAGTGTATATAGGCTGTCACCTGAATTTGCTCAAAGGCCTGGAACACCATTGGTCAGTCTTCCATTACATTTGCAAAGAAAATAGACTCACCCCAGTTCTTTTCTGAAAGATATCTACAAACTCTGACAATAAATATATATTATTGCAATCTTTATAAGAAAATTCTTCATAAGAACCTATCTTTAATCTTCTTGCTGCAACTGAAATCCATTTTCTATTTTTCGAGCCTAAGTTGAAATGGAGAAAAGGTGGTTGGTAATCATCTTTCATATACACACGTGCATATCCTGTATACACATATACGTGTGAAAATATATGGGATGTTCCAAAGGTCTTAATGTAATTTATAATATTATAAATATGTACTACTTATGGGTGAGTGATGCCATAGAGATGACAGACTCTGGAAATGACCAGATTTTGTCCAAAAATTCACCAGTTTGGTGACATTTTGAATATGATATTTGCGACTTCTGAGGAGCAGAGGTGGGGTGGTGGACAAGGTCAAGCATGGTTCATCTGACTCCAAGGTACCTGATTGCCTATTCTCCTTCCTCTGACATTCTAGTTGACTCTTTTGCAAGATGGTGGCAATCACAACTAATGAGTCCCTGAGAGCCTATTAGGAACCGACTGGTATGTTGATAAGATTTGGATGGCTGGGACTACCTAAACACTGTTCTCTCTGTCTGCCAAAGTGGGTTTAGCTCAAAGCCCCCTAATTCCAACAGAACCACAGGCCTCTTCCCACTGGTCCCATCCCCCTTCCTTTCGTGTTTCTGAAGGAAGAGCCAAAGATAAATACAGGGATCTACCCTCTTAGGCTGTTGGCCAAAAGTGGCCAGGGCTTGTGTCTTTTATTTCCTGTCTGTATTCCTTTGCCTTCTTATGCCTCTCCATGTGCTGACAAATGGAACACTTGGCGGCTGCCAAAATCCTTATTTGTGGGATTAACGCCAGCAGTGAATAGACATTTACCCCTTTAAAGAGACAGGAGACACTATCTTTTCAACGTTGGCTAAGGAACAGGAGAGGAGTCCTCAAGGAGCCTGTTGTGTTTCCCATAAGCAAGAGAGTGAAACATAATCACACTCTTGGACTAAAGCAAGTGAAGAATGAGCTTCATCGTGCTGGGTAGGAGCTGAAGAAGGTTTGAGCAATAAAACAGTTTTCACCCATTTTAGCTTTTCAGTTTGTTTACAAGTTTCCCAGATGGGTGACCAGCTGAGAGTTGTCCCAAAACCTACACAGGTGTATTGCCCAACATTAGGCTTCATTGGCATAGGCTCTGTTTACCTCTGCAACCTCATCTCTAGCTGTTTCAGATATATGTATGTGTGTACATATAGGTATATATAATAATTACTCTATAAACATACACATATGTATACATACATATATGTAGCTTTTTAATTGACTTGCATTGTATTAATCTCAAAATTATCTGCAGACATTTATAAAATAGTAATACATACTTTTTCAAGATATGTTTTTTAGGGGGCAACTGGGTAGCTCAGTGGATTGAGAACCAGGCTTTGAGATGGGAGGTCCTAGGTTCAAATCTGAGTTCAAATACTTCTTGGCTGTGTGACCCTGGGCAAGTCACTTAATCCTCCTTGTCTGTAGCTTACCACTCTTATGCCTTGGAACTAATATATAGTATTGATTGTAAGGTGGAAGGTAAAGGTTTGTTTGTTTTTTAAAGACATGTTTTTTTAAGTTTTAAATTATAAACTTAAAAACCCATTGACAAGGAAAAGGGGAAGGGGGAAAGCATTTATTAATGGCACTGTGATAAGTGTTTTACAAATATTTCAGGTAACTACACAAAATAAGAAATAAAATCTTATCATGACCCATTAGCCCAGTGTTTCCCAAAATAAGATGGTGGGAGGGGAATAGGACACATTCTAGGAGTCAGAAAACAATGACCAAAAATTGGATATTTTCAAGAACAACTACACAAATCAATTTACTTTTTAAAATAGAAATCAAAATCAAAAGTGAGACTAAAACAATGAATTCCCTCCATATGTTGGGGATTGAAGAGGAGCTTTCATCTGCCATTAGTAGATGTTCCCTGGCACAGGTAGCAGAGAATGGGTGACCAATTCTTCCTTCTTTTCAGCTGTGGGTGGCCACATCCATGATTTCCAGGCTGTCCTCAGTAAGGAGGCTAAAGTAAAGAGAAGAAAGCAAGACCTTCCTGGCAGGTAAAGATGGGAGCTTACAGCAGCAGGGGACCCAGTGTTGATCTGATGTCCTCCTTGCCTAATCTGCCCTGTCTCAGGTGGAACTGGAGCCTACGCTGATCCTTTCAGACCTGAGGATGGATACATCAGTTCTTCAGAGGTCAGTCATCCATCAGGCTGCCATTGTTCTTTGTGCCCTTTCTGGGCTGGCCTGCCATGCCTCACTCCTTCACCTATGAAGCAAACAAGGTTTTCTTAGCCTATATCCCTACTTTGGGAACAAGTGTGACAACCCTAGAGACATTCTGGTCCCAGGTACCTATGAGTTAAGCTTCTGATAGAGAACTTTAAAGATTCAGGGACCCCAACTACTACAGAGTTTTCTCTTTCACTTTTGTTTTGCAGTTATCAGAGAGTTCTGGATTTGTGGTCAGGAGATCTAGGTTCAAAGCACGATACTCTGCAATCCAATAGCATTGACTCCTTGCTGAACACCATGACTCTAGGCATTTTCACTGGCTATCCCCTATGCCTGGAATTCTCTCCCTCCTTCATTTCTGCCTCCTGGCTTTCCTAGCTTCCTTCAAGCCCCATCTAAAAATCCCATCTTCTAAAATAAGCTTTTCTGGATGCCCATTGGTATGAATTGTCTCTCTCCACTTAACAATTTCCAGTTTATCCTGTGTAAACCTTCTTTGTTCTCTTTCCCTCTAGACTATGAACTCCTTGAAAGCCTCTCCTCAAATCTTCAGTGCCTGACACAAAGTAGGCCTTTGATAAATACTTACAGATGAATGACTACTTTTTTTACCTTTGTTCAATCCCTTAACTTATCTGGGCCTCAGTTTTTCCAACTCTAAAATGAATGTGTTTGTATAAAAGGTCCTTTCTATATCTGAATCCAGGCTACTATGGCAATGAATGCAGAATAGCAATTACTTGTCATTTTATACATCCTTTTATTTATTCTTTAATATGAAATTATTTTTAAAATTCTTAATTTTATTTGAATGAAATATGAACTAAGAAAATTATTTGCAGGGATTTTTTAATGAAAAGTGGGAGGAAGCATAGCAAGTTTTTTAGTTAAAAAACAGGGTATGGCTAATAAAGTTTGAAAACCACTCCCTTAGTCTTTCACAAAGCAGAACCAAACAAATTCACAAATTTGCAGAGATATTGGTTTGCATCTGTCTCCTTCCAGACCTACCAACAATTCTGCCATGTTTCATCTTGTTTTTACTTCTTTTATGGTTTTTTTTCATTTGTGTGTGTGTGTGTGTATAGGTAAACATAGATACATATATTATAGCTAGACTATATATAGTTCTGATTTTTCTAACTTCACTCTCTTGACTTCATCTAAGGGCCAACTATCAAAGGGAACTAGTACAGGTCCCTTATTCTCCTAGGGACTCTAAATGTTGTTGCCTACATTTATAATTGAAGAAAATGCTAAATTTCAATTAGGCATTAGTGAAAATAAAGGTATAATTTCTTCCTATCCAAGTTCATGGACCACCCCAACCCCTTTGTCCTCATCCAAATCTATTTATGGAACCCAAGGTTAAGAATCCCAAACCTAGTGGCTTGAACTAGCTGAATTCCAGTGTTATACTCTATCAACAAACTCTGAGACAGGCTCATTTTTCTTCCTAGCATAGCAGATGAAAATTGGTCCCCCACCCATGGGGGGGGGGTGTCATCTAGGACAATCTATGATGGTTCCAATACAGTTTGGATTCATCCGATGAGTTATAAATTTAACAAGAGGTTCTTTAATGCTATGAAATTTGGGGCTATCCAAAAAAGAAGCCACGAAGTATGTGTGTATGCATGCACATGTGTGTGTAAGCATATGTTTGTGTTTCAGAAAAGACCTCTTTACCCTTCATTGTCTACAACATGATCAGATCTGTAGTCCTGCCATAATGCCTTGGATATAGTGATATTTATACCTCTGGAAAGTAGAAAAAGAAATGAGCAGATGACAAGGTTTGCTTCTTTTGCTCAGAACTTAGATTGCTTTCCTTTGTCTTTCCCATTTTCCTCATGAAAACTAGAGCTATTCAATCTAATCTGTAACTGATATTTAGCAAGTGGGCATGTCTTCTTCAACTTCAGCAGGTTTCACTGAAGTGGGAGTAGTATGTGAATGAGGTAATTTAAGGAATCCTGGAGGTCTCTGTATTAATTGTTTTCATTAAGTCAACTATTCCTAACTTTATACACTTAAGTAATCACCAGGATTCACATCATTAAGTCCGAGAAATTCTATTTGGCCAGAAGGTTCATTGCTTCATCTGTGTTTCCTAATATCCTTGCATCCCTATCTCACGTGACCACCTCTACTTCCTCATCTCGCCAGACGAAGAGAACAAAAGTATCTGCCTGCCTGTCAGTGCCTAGCTCTGTACTACCTGTAAAATATAGTCAGATAGAGACAGACCATGGGAAAGGGAATGAAAGGGCCTAGAGCCAAGCAGGGAGGAGCAAGGGGATGGGGAAAAGCAAGAAACAAAGAGTTCTATACAAACCCAACTAGATAAGTAATAATAAAATTGTACATTGACATGGCACTTAATAGAGCAGATTTAATTTCTGGAAGGGTACTACCTAACTTCCTTTGGCACCTGATCTCTTCTAGACTTTAAAAATGGACAGCTTTCAAATGTGTCCATAGCTGTAGGAAAAGGAACAATAACTGGAAGTTTCCAAAGTCAAGTCACTGAATGTCTCCAAATATTTTTCCTACCTCCCAGTAGAATGGAAGCGTCACAAGGGCAAGACTACTTCACTTTTGACTTAGTATCTTTGGCACATAACACAGTGACTTGCATATAAAATACTTTGTACACTTTTGTTGATTATCTTCCTCTGTGTCTTTTCTGGGGAAAAAACTGTAAAAGAACTTCTTAGATATTAAGATCAGAATTTAGTCATGAATTTTCTTCTCAAGACTCTATATGAAATCATAGAATCATAAACTTAAAGCTAGAAAAGACTTGAGAACCCATCTATTTTTATATTTTTGGACCAGTGTTCTATTTCTTCTGTTACCTTTTGCTGTATTGAATCCATTTTTTTAAATGAATGAATGAAAAATTAAGCACCTATTTCAAGCAAAGGATTGTGGTAAGTGACTGGCATCAATACTAATCCAACCTGTTTTACAGAACTTGTGACCTTCCCTAGGTCATACAGCTAGTAAATGATAAAAAAAAAGGATTTGAACCCTGTCCTCTAAATCCAGTACTCTTCTATGCATCCCACAAAATAGTATCTTTCTCATCACAGCTTCTCTAGATTCCTATTATTTTATCTGACCCTACTTCCTATTCCTATTCTTTATAGGCAATTAGGTGATATACTAGAGAGGGAGCTGAGCTTGGCATCAAGAATACCTGAATTCAAATCCATCCTCTGATACTTAGTAGTACTTGACTCTGGGCAAATCACTTAACTTTGAACTGCCTCAGTTTCCTCAACTGAAAAATGATGACAATGCATAAAACCTTACCTCCTATCATTAATATAAAATTTGTTGAGATATTTATAAACTGCCTTGCATGATGCCTAAGATACAGTAGATACTTAATAAATGTTTATTTTCTTCCTACACCTCCCTCATCTCAAATACCTATACACATTTAATAGGAACACAAACATGTATCTTCCTCTTCCTCAACCTCTCTTTTTAGAATAGCCTATCCTCTATATTTTCGTGGTTCAATCATTTATAAGTCATGTCTGACTCTTCGTGACCCCATTTGGGGTTTTCTTGTTATAAAAATTTTTCCCCAATTTGTTGCTTTCCTTCTAATTTTGGTTGCATTGTTTTTTGTTTGTACAAAACCTTTTTAATTAGATGTAATCAAAATTATTCATTTTACATTTTGCAATAATCTCTATCTCTCGCTTGGTCTTAAACTCTTTCATTTCCTGTTGATCTGACAGGTATACTATTCTTTGTGTTCACCTAATTTACTTATAGTTTCCTTCTTTATATTTAAGTCATTCACTCATTCAGAATTTATCTTGGTATAGGGTGTGAGATGTTGATCCAAATATAATCTCTCCCATACTGTCTTCCAATTTTCCCAACAGATTTTGCCAAATAATGGGTTCTTGTCTCAAAAGCTGGAAACTTTGGATTTCTCAAACACTATCTTGCTGAAGTCATTTGCCCATTTGGGGTTCTTTTGACAAAGATACTGGAGTAGTTTGCCATTTCCTTCTCCACTTCATTGTTCAGATGAGGAAACTGAAGCAAACAGGGGTAAGTGACTTGCCTCATTAGTAAATATGTGAGGCCAGGGGGCAGCTGGGTAGGTCAGTGGATTGAGAGCCAGGCCTAGAGATAGGAGGTCCTGGGTTCAAATCTGACCTCATATACTTCCTAACTGTGTGACCCTGGGCAAGTCACTTAACCCCCATTGCCTAGCCCTTACCACTCTTCTGCCTTAGAAACAATACACAGTATTGGCCAAATTTGAACTCAGGAAGATTAGTCTTCCTGACTCCAGGCCCTGCTCTCTATCCACCTGCTCCACCTAGATGCCCTATTCTTTATATAGACCCTGACATTAAGGAGTTTATACTCCTTGGAGATGACAGTTCATAGAATAAAATTCCACTCACTCTTCACCTATTGAATTCCTATCTGTCATTTAAAGCCCATCTCAAATGCTGCCTTCTCCAGGAAGCTTTCTCTGATTCCCCTCATTGGTAATGACCTTCCCCTTCAGATCTCACATTAGCAATTAGTAATATTGATTACATGATAAATACATTACAACATTTATGTTAATAATAATGTCCCCCTACCAGACCATCAGCTCCATAAGGGCAGAGGCCATTTCTTCTTGTTTATACCCCACCCACAAAATTGCAAAACATGACTAAAAATAAGTTTAAAGACCTAGGCAATTTAAAAAGGGACTAATGTGAAGGGAGACAGGGATCAACAGCACCCAGCTAGGAGACTTTAAAACTGAGGCTATTTATGCCCCTTAGGAGAAAATCCACACATGGCTACTATAAAAGGGACAGATTTGCAAATTAAATTAGTGCCTTCTGCAAATAGCTAGAAATGGAGGATCAGAGAATAAAGTCACTTGTATAAGAGTGCAATGCTGGAAACAATCTACCTATAGAGCCCATATCACCTCAAAAGAAACCAAACACTGATTCCTTGAATTCTTGAGTAACTCTAACAAATTAGACACTAGCCCACTAGGAAATAAATGCCTGAACAGCAACTTATAAAATTATCTGGGAAATGAATCGAGCTGCTAGACTTGGATCTACTTGCTAATTTCTCATATAAGGAGGATCATATCATCTGCATGTGCGCACATACAGACAAACATATGCAAAATTATTATTTTTTATTTTTAAAATACATTTTTGTTTATTTAACATTATTTTTGTAATTTTGAGTTCTGAATTCTTTCCTTTCCTCCCACCCCTCCTATACTCATTAAGAAGACAAGAAATGTAGTATCAATTATGTGTGTGAAATTGTGAAAAACATATTTCCATAGTAATCATGTTAGAAAAAAAGCAAGAAAAATAAAGTGAAAAAATTATGCTTCAATCCTCTCTGAAGCTTCACCAGTTTTATTTATGAAGGAAAAAAGCATTTTTCATCATAAGTTCTTCAAAATTGTCTTGATCAGAATCACTGTATTGATCAGAATAACCAATTCTTTCATAATTGATCATAGTTAAAAGATTACTACTACTGTATAAAATGCCCTCCTGGTTCTCTTCACTTTGCATCAGTTCATATAATTCTTCCTAGGTTTCCCTGCCCATCATTTTTCATAGCACAATAATATTCCATCATAATCATATACCATAATTTGTTCAGACATTTCACAATTGATGGGTATCTCCTCAATTTCAAATTCTTTGCCACCACAAAGAAAAAGCTACTACAAATACTTTTGTACTAAGAGATATTTTTTCCTTTTTCTTTGATCTCTTTGAGACGCAGATCTAGTAATGATATTGCTTGGTCCATTTATAGCCCTTTAAGCATAGTTCCAAATTGTTTGGACAAGTTCATGATTCTACCAGCAGTGCTTTTCCCTACCACCACCCCCTATAAAATGATGTTATTTCTAATATTCTGATTAAAGTTTTATAAGTGAATCAATGAAGCATACAGTCAATGATGTAATGAAGGAGAATAGTTTTCATAAGATTGGGGCTGAGCCATGATATGATTAGGGGTTATATGCATAAACAAACTGTAAAAGACAAGTGACACCACCCATAAAGGGGCAGAACTAAGGCAGGGGAAAAGTCGCCAACTCATTGAGAGCTAGAGTTTGGTGATCCCCCAAAACATCCTCTACTGTTGGGTGGAGCACATGGGATGAGAGCATAACTGGCAGCTCTTGGTTCTTACCCTTGATTAAGGTCAGACACTGGTCCCAGCATCCCCTAGCTGCAACATTTATATCTCTCCCATTACCTGTTCCATGTACAATAGGTGTTTATTAAGTGTCTTCTTTTTTAATTTGATTTTTTTTTTGTTTTTTAAACCTTCCATCTTAGATTTGATACTAAGTATTGGTTCTAAGGCAGAAGAATGGTAAAGGCTAGGCAATAGGTGTTAAGTGACTTGCCCTGGGTCACACTAAGCAGTGACTGAGATCAAATTTGAACCCAGAACTTCCCATCTCAAACCATAGTTCTTAATCCACTGAGCCACCATAATAAGTGTCTTATTATATTGAATCTATGGGAGAAAGTACAGGGAGAAAAGTAGTGCTAGTCAAAGAACATATAAACACATAAATTTTCACATATGGGAAACCTAGATTCCATTGTGCTTCAAGTAATTATATTATAAAAATGACTTAGAAAAGTCATTTAACTTCTAATACACTCATTTTCCCTATCTCTAAAATGTAGAAGTTGGATTAAAATGATAAATATTAGAATCTTGGATTGAAAGAGATCTTAGAATAATTTTTAGAATTTATTGCATCTGATGCCTAAAATTCAAATTGTTTATAATGTCCCAATCTCTTTTTAAATACTCTAATGACAGGAAATCATTACTGAAAGATTCTCTTAGAAAGCTTTCCACTATTTCAATCTGAATTATTATTCCTCAGAACCATTGGTCCAAGTCTTTCCTCTTGGTTCAAGCAAAATGATTTCAATTTATCTTCCTTATAACAATGTCAATAGTTTATATTTATACAGAAATTCACAGTTTACAAAACACATAGAACTGAAAAGTGAAGGGTGACCAACATTTGGGGAATAACAGCAAGTTATAGAAAATGAATCTAATGGAATAACATTATGCTGTAAGAAATAATGTAGGAGATGATTTCAGAGAAAACTGGGAAGACTGAATGAATTGATATGAAGGGAAGTGAATAGAACTTGAATGACTTTGAGAGACTTGGGCAAAGGATGGCTAGGTGGTTCAGTAGAGAAGACCAGACTCAGAGACAGGGAGGTCCCAAGTTCAAATATGGCCTCAGATACTTCATAGTTGTGTGACCTTGGATAAGTCATTTAAATCCCATTACCTGTAACTTACCACTCTTCTGCTTTGGAACCAATACTTTGTATTGATTCTAAGATGGAAGGTAATGGCTTTTATTTTTTGAAAAAAGGAAAAGAAATAAAGACTTAAGTATTCTGATCAACACAAGACCAACCGTAATTCCAGAGAACACATATCAAAATATACTATCCACCTCCAGCTAGAGAAATAATGGGCTCAGAGTGCAGACTGAAACATTTTTCTTTAACATGGCTAATGTGGGAATGTATTCTACATGAACAAACATTTTTTGTAGCAGAATTTTTCTTGCTTTCTCAATTAGGAAGACAACCTATGAAGAAGTTCAGAAATGAATAAAAATATTTTAAAGCACATATACAGATAGATATAAAATAGTTTTCTATATGAAAATACAACATACCTATTAAGATATATTAAAAAGCCAATGTCTTAAAGCAGGGAAGAAAATGTGAAAATTTCATTAATCAGATCTTCTTTATCCTTCTATTATCAAGACTTGCCATTTTTCAGCAAGATGATTTTGGGAAAATCTTCATTGACTTATATGAACTGATGCAAAGTAAAGTGGACAGAACCAGAAAAACATTGTACACAATGACAGCAATATTTGGTTATTCTCAGCAATGAAGTTATCCAAAGCAATCTCATGGTCTAATGAAAAATGCTCTACAAGAAAGAAATGTTGGAGTCTGAATGCAGGCTGAAACATAATATATTTCACTTTTTACTACTTTTTTGTGTGATATCTCTTCCACAAAATAACCAATATGAAAAAATGTTTTACATAATTACACATGTAAAATCTATGATGGAGGGAGGGTAGCAAAGCAGGAGAGAATTTGGAACTCAAAACATTTTTTTAAAAGTTAAAAAATTGGGGGCAGCTGGGTGGTTCAGTGGATTGACAGGAGGTCCTAGGTTCAAATCAAATGTGACCCTGGGCAAGTCACTTGACCCCCATTGCCTAGCCCTTACCACTCTTCTGCCTTGGAGCCAATACACAGTATTGACTCCAAGACAGAAGGTAAGGGTTTAAAAAAAAAGTTTTAAAAAATTGTTTTTTCCATATAACTGGGGGAAATAAAATATTATTTTTAACAATACTTGCTTGTTTCAAGTAAGATGTTTAGGTGGTAGGATGAAATGATTCTCTAATAGAAAGTTGGATTCGGGGGTCAGAAGAGCTGGATTCAAATTGTCCAGCTGATATTTTATTAGCTCTGTAGTTGGTGGTGAAGTGAGCCAATAAAAACATCTAGCACCTGGAGAAAAATAGGCATAGTGCCTGTTACATTCAGAAAACAGCACACAGGCTGGTTATAAACTAATAGGCAGCATAATAAAAGTAGGAGGAGAAGAAATACAACTCCCAAGAACAAATCCTTCAACATAGTTCCCACAAAAGGAAAAATAAAATGTTTGGCCTTAGGCAAAACTGCCTCCACCAGGTTCCCTTCTCTATACACCCCAAATAGCACCTGCTTCTCAGTGTTAGTTACAAAATAATATCATCCTACTTCCTAGTGCCTTTCTCCTTATCCAAACAAGAAAGAACCCTGTAACATCTGTAACTTTGACTGCATGTAATTTTTTTAGGTTTTTGTCCCTAATTAGAGAGGATTTATAAATCCAAAAAGTTGAGACATTATTTGTAAGACTCTGAATGTTCAGAATCTGGGAGTCTTTATAGCTTCAAAGGTGACTTCCAGAGCTAATAATTTATGAATGCAGTTGGGGACTTCGGCTACTTTTTAGACTTTTAATTCAACACATATTTATTAAGTTCTTAATGAGTGGTCCATGAGATCTCTAATATATCTACTGAATAGCAATGTGAGATAATAATCACAAATTCATGGAGGTGGAAGGAATCCAAGACATCATTCTGTCCAACCTACACCCAAAAAAGTATCCCTTCTACAAAATAAACTGACATTTTACAAAAAAAAAAAACAACAACCTATTTTACTTTGTTGTTGTTTAGTCATTTCTGTTGTGTCTGACCATTCATGACCCCATTTAAGATTTTCTTGGCAAATATAGTGGAATGGTTTACCATTCCCTTCCTCAGATCATTTTACAAATGAGAAAAAAGAGGTAAAGGTGACTTGCCCAGGGCCACACAGATAGTAAGGAAGATGAGTGAGTGTTCCTGACTCTAAGACCAGTGCTTCATCCACTGTGCCACCTAGCTGTCCCATTACTTCACTTTGGGACAGCTCTAATGATTAAGAATTTGTGCTTCCATTGCTGGTGGAGTTGTGAATTGATCCAACCATTCTGGAGGGCAATTTGGAACTATGCCCAAAGGGCAATAAAAGACTGTCTGACCTTTGATCCAGCCATAGCACTGCTGGGTTTGTACCCCAAAGAGATAATAAGGAAAAAGACTTGTACAAGAATATTCATAGCTGCGCTCTTTGTGGTGGCCAAAAATTGGAAAATGAGGGGAAGCCCTTCAATTGGGGAATGGCTGAACAAATTGAGGCATATATTGGTGATGGAATACTATTGTACGAAAAGGAATAATAAAGTGGAGGAATTCCATGGGGACTGGAACAACCTCCAGGAAGTAAGTGATGCAGAGAGAAAGGAGCAGAACCAGGAAAACATTGTACACAGAGACTGATACACTGTGGTACAATTGAATGTAATGGACTTCTCTACTAGCAGCAATGCAATGATCCAGCACAATTCTGAAGGACTTATAAGAAAGAACACTATCCACATCCAGAGAAAGAATTATGGGAGTAGCAACACAAAAGAAAAACAACTGCTTGATCACATGGGTCTATGGGAATATGATTGGAGATGTAGACTAAATGATCACCTTAGTGCAAATATAAATAATATGGATATAGGTCTTGATCAATGACACATGTAAAACCCAATGGAATTGTGTGTCAGCTGTGGAAAGGAAACAAGACTGCCAGTTGGTGGGGGAAGGGGCAACTGGGAGTGGCAGTTGGGTATTGTGACTAGCACTTCCTTCCTGCCGGGAGGAGGGAGGGAAAGAACATGATTCTTGTAACTGTGGAAAAATACACTAAATTAACTAATTAAATAAAATTTAAAAAATAAAACAAAGAATTTGTGCTTCCATAGAACTTAAACCAAAATAACTCCACTCAGGTCTCTGTTTTGTGCTCTTGGGTCAAAAACTAATTCTAGACTCACCTCCTTAAAATGGTCCTGTACATACTTGAAGGTATTTTTCTTCCCCAGATTCAATATTCCCAATTTGATCCAGCTTTGTATATGCCTTACCCTCCAGTCGGTCCCTTCCTCCTCCAAATGTCCCTTCTCTTCACATTCTAGGTGGTCAGTGCCCTTCCCAAAATCTTAACATTCCTTGTGATAATGACAGAGAAATGAATAACCATTCTTATTAGTAGACTGCATTATGGTTACAGCGTGTTTTTGTAATGTATTACAATATGTTTTTGTTTCTAGCTTTATTTCTACAACAACCCTGTAAAAGGAATATCTAGGGGAAGTGTAATGATCCCCATTTTATAGAAGACAAAACAAGCTCAGAGTTACCGAGCTAGTAAGTCTCAAAATTGAACCTATAACTCAGTTCATCTGATGTTTCATGTTTGTGGTTCAAAAGTTTGTCTACTATTCGTCAATACTAATGAACCAACTGTGCATTCTGAGAAAGCTTAATAAGGGAGCTAAGGGGCATTTATTCACTCAACCCCTTTCCTCTCTCCCCATCTCTTTCTCTTTCTCTCCCTCTCCCTCTCCCTCTTTACTGCTTATACAACCTCCAGTCATCCTCAGCACATTCAATAAAGGAGAGCTGAAGCTTTGCATAGAAAACAGGTGATAAATCACAGGCAATCGAATCCCTTGCAAGGAATGGGAAACACATGGCAGGTCTTTCTAATTAACTGTTTGATAGGGTTGCAGAGGACTGGGGTGTTGTTTCCAGTGTTTTACCTTTAGCTTGTTCCAGGCCTCTTTCTCTCCATGGCAACCCAAATTTACCGGAAAGCTAGAAAATCCTACATTCGAGAAAGTTTAAGGGTTTTGTTACTGTGGAACTCTAACCACAATAAAAATTTTTTTTAAAAAAAGCAAATATTTCTTTCTCTGAAAACTTCCTTTGGGAGATATTCTTTCTCTTTCTCCTCCTTCTTTCTCTGTCTCCCCATCCTCCCTCCCTTCCCCCTTTCTGTGTGTGTCTCACCAGCTGGAAAAATAAGAAAAACTACAAAGGTCTTATGTGTTATCTGCAAATCTTTGGTATTTGTTGTTGAAAAATGTTTTCTCCTCTTTTTCTGCTGATTTTAAAACCTTGAAGAATTACAAGTGTTTATAGAAACAGAGTGAAGTTCACCTAATTTAGAGGCTCTATCCAAGGAGACCAAAAGGGGAGGGGAGAAAATTGGGTGAAGTGTACTATTCCATACTGGAAAGAATAATGGAGTCAAGAGACCTGAGTTCTGATCCCAGCTTGATCCTTAAGTAGATTGCCTTAGGTAAGACAATTCATCTTTCTGGAATCCAGTTTCCTTATCTGTGCATAAGGGTTGGATGCAGTAATCTCCAGGATCCTTTCCCACGCTGATACTATAACTAGAAGTTTCTATCAAAGACTCTCTCTGATTCCTTATCATGGATGACAGAGAAGTGACCCTAGTTTCTCCAAAGGAGTTCCAGCAAAGCACAAATGTTGACTGACCCTATCAAGTCTTTAAACTTAGACCAGGTGAGTGTGGAGGAGGGAGAAAGGGAAAGAATATGGTATCAGAAAACAATTGTTAAAAATTATATCTATCAGAGGCAGCAAGGTGACTTAGTAAATAGAGTCAGACCCAGAGATGGAAATTCCTGGGTTAAAATTTAAACCTAGACACTTTATAGTTGTGTGACCCTGGATAAGACTTTTAACCCCAATTGCCTAGCCCTTTGTACTCTTCTGCCTTAGAACCAATACAGAGTGTTGATTCTAAGATGGGAGGTAAGGGTTTTTTATTATAATTATTTGTAATATCATATCATATCTAGAAAACAAAAACATAATAAAATTTTTTCATTAAAAATAAACTGTGAGGAGAGGCAGCTGAGTGGCTCAGTGTACAGAGAAGCAAACCAGAGACGGGAGGTCCTGGGTTCAAATGTGACCTCCAATACTTCCTAGCTGTGTGACCCTGGACAAGTCACTTAACTGCCTTTGCCAAGCCCTTTTTGCTCTTCTGCCTTAGAACCAATACATGATATTGATTCTAAGATTGGAAGTGAGGATTTTTAAAAACAAATAAATAAAATAAACTTGGACCAGGTGACAAACACTCAGAATCTCTCTGAGGACCAGTCCAGTCACATTGGAAGATGCTTTTCAGCTGAACCTTGGTCAGTGAGCAGAGATTTTTTTTAATATGCTTAGTAACCACTATAACCAACAAAAAACATTTAAATAAACAAATGCAAAAAAAAAATTATGTGCAAAACCACAAACTCCACATTGTTTATAATTTGTTTTAAAATATGTAAATTATATTTGGGTCCAATATAAACATCCTCTGCTTTTGAGTTCCCTTTGGATTTGTTTTACTTTCATATTTTTCTCTTTGTTTTTGTGGCTGTTGTTTTTTAATATAATCACAGAATATTATTCTTATTCCCTTTTCTTCTCTTTTCATCTCTTCATATATTTCTCTTATTTTCTTTGTTTCCAATATTTTAATAATATACTACAATCCATATATTCAAATATCGCCTTCTATTCGGTCACTTAACCCAATAATTGCATTTTTATTTAGTCATTACAAATAAAATTCCTATGAATATTTTCAAATATATGCAGCTTTTTACCCTCTCCATAATGCCCTTGGGGCTCAATTCTAGCTTAGGATCCCTAGGTTAATGAGCATGAATAGCTTTACAACTCTTAATATATATTTCCATCTTATTTTCTAAAAACAATTCACAGCTATCCTAGCAATATAATATTAGGCCTGTTTATCATGTTCCTATCAGCATTTATTTTGATCATTTTAACCAGTCTTGTCCACAGTAACATACATTACCAAGACCATATTCAACTGGATTGATCTTTAGACAATAGATTGTATCTGTTGGCAGGACTATACTCTTTCCAAAACCAAGTCTTTTCAGTTTGGTTTTATCCAGTAGAACTTTTCTTCCAATGCCACAACCCCTCAGGAATGCAGGATTACCTCCATAGTATGGTGAGTGTTGAAATAAGACTTTTTGCAGAATATTTATGCTCTCTAAATCATTGTTGTCTCACCAGAAACTATATTTGGGTTATGTGCATGCTCAGGCTTAGATCAACTGCTAGTTTCATGAAGTTATGTAGGCGCTCTCCAGATATCTATCATATTTAAATTATTTAAGATTCTACTCATCTCCTTAATGTCTTATTTATTTTTTGGTTAGATTCATCTAATTCTGAAAGGGGGAAATAGAGGTCCTCAACTATTATAATTTTGTTATCTAATTCTACCTGTACCTCATTTAGTTGTTCTTTTAAAAATCTGGATGCTATAACACTTGGTACTTACAGGTCCAATCTTGATAATCCTTCATTATCTATAGTATCCCCAAACATAATATAGTTACCCTGTTCATCTTTTACAATAATGTTCATTTTAGCCCCAACTTTGTTGGAGATCAAGCCTGCTACCCTGAATTCTCTGGATCAGCTGAAGCATAGTATATTCTGCTCCAGGCTTTACCTTCACTCTATGTGTGTCTCTCATTTTCAGTGTTTTTCTTATAAACCACACATTGTTAGGTCCTGGTTTTGTATCCTTTCTGTCACCCATTTCCTACCCATGAGTGAATTCATCCCATTTACTCTCATTGTCATGGTTACTAGCTATATATTTCCATCTACTCCATTCCACCTCACTGTTTGCCCCCTCTTCCTTTCTTTCCACCATATCCCTCCTCAGATGTCCAATTTTCTTTGACTAATACCTCTACAATTCATATCCCTTCCCAAACATCCCCCCTTATCCTCTCCCCTTGCCTTCCTATTTCTAAACTGGCCCATCTTAACAAAGGTCCCTCTCTCTTTTCCCTTCCACCTTGCCTTTTATTCTTTCTACCTTTCAAAAAAACCTTTCCTTATTCCCCCCAACTGCATGGTCCTACTTCTTCCTATGAGTTTGCTCCCCTCTAGGTATCCCTCTCTTCCTTCCCTTTTCTTATCCCCTTACTCTCCTCTTAACCCAAACTTCCTTCTCTTATTCCCTCAGTCCCCCAGGGGAACTTTCAGTACTTCCCTTATACCATCCCTCCTCCCTCCTTTTTCTTTTTACATTAAGATGATTTTACCCTTCTAAGTGTGTGTGTTGTTCTCTCTTTATCCCAGGTCTAATGAGAGCAGGGTTCTGGTACTACCAGACCTCTATCTCTTCCTCCTCTTCTCCATGGCAGTTCTTTTATTCATTCCTCCTTCATACACGAGCAATTCTGCTTGGCCTCCTCCTAGTCTACCCTACTACTATTTTGGCTCATTCAATTATATTAACCTCAACCTCAAGTCAAAATATCTAGGCAATGATGCTATTCCTAGGGACCATAGATGATATACAGGAATCAAACAATTTGATCTTCTAGATTGCTTAAGATTAGTCTTTCTTTACCTTTGTATGTTTCTTCTAGATCAAATTTACTGCCAAGTTCTAGAGGGTTTTTTTCCCCAGGAATAGTTGAAACTCCTTTAGTTTGTTAAATATCTATTTTTTGCCTTTTATAATTATGCTCAGGTTCACTGTACATGTTATTCTTGATTGTAAGCCCAGTTCTTTTGGTCTACAAATTATAGTGTCTCACATCCTATGTTCTTTTAATGTTGTAGCTGCTGTCTTATGTTTATCTGAGTGTAGCTCCACAATATTTAAATTAGTTTTTTCTTGTTGTTTCTAGTATTTTCTCCTTAACCTGGGAACTATGGAACTTAGCAATGATATTTTTATGCATTTTGATCTTTGGGTCTTTTTAAGATGGTGATGAGTTGATTTTTTCAATTTCTATTTTACCTCTAATTTTAGGATTTCTAGACCATTTTCCTTGATGATTTCTTGGAGTGTGGTATCTAAAATCTTTTTTATAATAACTTTTCTTGGAGTCTAACTATTCTTATACTGTCTCTCTTTGATCTGTTTTCCAGGTCAGATGTTTCTGTAATAAGAGGTTTCATATTCTCTTCTTTTTTTCATTCTTTTTATTTTACCTTATTATTTCTTGTTGTCTTAGAAATAATCAGCTTTCCCTTATCCAATTCTAGTTCTTAACAAATTATTTTGTCTCATGAGTTTCTAGATCTCTTTTTCCATTTGAGTGATCTTTCAAAATTTTGTTGATTTTATTGCATTGTTCTTATTTTTTCCTAATTTTTCCTCAGCCTCTCTCATTTGGTTTTTGATGTCTTTTTAAAGCTCTTTCAAAAGATCTTTTTGAGTTTGTGACCATTTATATTTCTCTCTTGTTTTTGAAGTAGTTTTTACTCCACTGTTCTCTGAATTTGAACCCATGTCTTCTCTGCCCCCATAATAGCTATCAAGAGTTGAGTTCTTTCCCCTTTGCTTAATCATTTTTTAAATTTTAGCAGCCAGGCCAATAGACTCAATTATTGGCTCTTTGCAAGAGACCTAGTGTTCCTAGCATTCTGGAATATATTACCTCCATTTTAAGGATTTTTTTCATGTTTCTTTGTTTGTTTCCCCTAGGTTATATATAGTTATTCCAATTTTTATAGACCAAAGTCTGATGTACTCCAGGATCCTCTGCTCAAGCTCCAGTCTGTGATTGACCTCGTGTTCCAACCAGAGCCTGAAGGTAGTTCTGCCACTACAACTACAAACAGTACACTTCCCCCTGTGGCAGCGACCAGATACTATCCTCTCGGGAGTGATCACAACTAATGGGGTCCCAATCACTCAACAATCACAATCACTAGTGTGTGTTCCTTCTTCACTCCTCCTCTCTTACTGCCATAGCCCAAGACTGAGCAAGTGTCCAGCCCAAGTTCCTCATACCTCCAAAGGTATTTGTCAGTATTTGTCAGCATTTGTCAGCAGTGAGGCTTGTGCTACTGCCCTTAGTGCCTAGAACCCATAGACTCTGTGGTGTCCATTTCTTCAATCCCCAGCTGGGGGGAAGGGGGGGGAAGGGGAGTGTCTCTGAAGCCAAGGCCACAGCAGACACAGCTGCTCCCATGATCCTCTACCTGCTGATTCCAATGATATCCTATAGGTTGCAAGCTCTGGAGCTCAGCAAACAAGGTAAAGTTGCTTTGTTGACTTGATATTGTTTACACTGGCCCTGCCCCCAGGGCCTACAGCAATGGGACTGAGGCCAGGGAGGTCAGAAACCTTCCTCCTAGTTGTCCCTGGCTGTTCAGTTTCACTCCCGACTCCTACCTGTTGTGCTGCTTTTAGCAATGATTCTGTGGAGTTATTCTTGATATTTATGGAGGGTATTAGAAGGGTAAGGAAGCATCACACTGTACTCCACTATCTTGAGTGGAGGATTCTTTTGGTCAAAGCAATTCATAAGAGAATATGGATTGATACAAAGAGCATTGCACCACTGAGTCCAAGGATTTTTTCATATTATAAAAGTGTATTTAGTATAGAAATGAGTCAGTATATAATTCCCTTTACATGCACAAAATTTCAGATTTGGAAAGTGTTTCAGTTAACCAGCCCAAAAAAAGAATCTTCTCTGCAGTATACCCAACAAGCAATCTATACCATCCAGCCTTTGCTTAAATAACTACACTGAAGGGGAACTCACTACTTCCCAAGACAGCTAGGTTATGATGTGGGAAGAGTACTAGACCTGAAATCAAAAAGACCTGAATTCAAATCCAGCCTTAGATACTTACTAGTTATGTGACCTGCACAAGCAGCTTAACCCTTGGTTCAGTTTCCTCATTTGTAAAATAAGAATGATAATAGTACCTACCTCCTAGAGTTGTCATGAAGATAAAATAATATTTGTAGAGCACTTCATAGACCTTAAATTAGTATATAAATGCTAGCTATAATTGTTATTATTGTTATTCCCTTTGGAGATAGCTAGGCTACACAGGTAGGCTTTTTAATAACTATTCATTTGCACTCTTGAGAGGAATGTTCTTTTGTTGTTGGTTTTTTAAACCCTTGCCTTCCACCTTAGAATTAATACTGCGTATTAGTTCCAAGACAAAAGAGTGGTAAAGGCTAGGCAATGAGGGTTAAGTGACTTGCCCAGGGTCAAAAAACTAGAAAGTGTCTGAGACCACATTTGAACCCAGGACCTCTCATCTCTCAGCCTGGCTCTCAGCTCACTGAGTCACTTAGCTGCCCTAAAGGGAACCTTCATACTAGCCCCAAGTTAGAATGAAAGAAGAAGAGTATCCATTCTCTAAATAGGATTGTGCTAATCAATATAAGACAAAAGAATTATGGTAAACTGCAATTTTCTCACCACCCATTTCCTAAGACCGAGAGACTCATCAGAGAGCTCTCACCAGCACAGAATCAATATCAGAATCTACCAGATCATTAGTGGCAACAAGAAGGAACAAAAATTATAAGATTGGGGCTGCTAGGTGACTCAGTGGTTAAAGAGCCAGGCCTGAAGATGGAATATCCTTGAGTCAAATCTGGCCTCAGACATTTCAAATTGTGTGATCCTGGGCAAGTCATTTAATCTCCATTACCTAGCCCTTACCACTTCTGCCTTAGAATCAATATTTAGTATTAATTTTAAGATAGAAGGTAAAGGGGGTTTTAAAGCTCCAACACACTAATAATTAGAGGAATTCAAATTAAAACAACTCAAGAGGTTCCATCTCAACTTCATCAGACTGGTAAAAATGAAAAATGTTGAAAGGGCTGGGTTGTGAGAAAACAGATACACCAATATGCTTAGTGAGTCTAAAGATTGGTCTAGTGATTCTAGAAAACAACTTGGCAATACAGCTAGGTAGCACAATGGATAGAGCTCCAGGCATAGAATAGGGAGAGGCTGGGTTCAAAATCAGGCTATGTGACCCTGGGCAAGTCACTTAACCCCCATTGCCTAGCCCTTATCACTCTTCTGCCTTGACTCCAAGATGAAAGGTAAGGATTTTTAAATTTAAAATTTTAATTAAATTTTAAAATAATAATAATTAAATATAAAAAATAATTTGATAAATCATTATAAAAGGCTTTCAAATTGAACATTGAGCTAGGAAAGTTGTTGACCCCAGAGGTCAACTGGAAAAACCATCCTTTCAGATAATCACCCCAAATGGTCACCTCCTTGATAGCAGCTTTTCATCAGGTCCATCTCATAAGAAAGTGTTTCCATCCTGAAACTTGGCATGGAAGAAAGAAGAAACAGTTAAAGGAGCCCAGATTGAGTGATTCATGATGCTTAATGACTCTTGTTGACCAAACTATATGTCTGACTCCTCCAGGTCTACAGAATTAGGAAGCTGGTGCTCTATACCTGGCTGATGGCCATGAACTTCAAACTCTGAAGTGGTCACTTCCGTGCCAAATTAGTGCTCAAAGAACCTAAAAATGCACTCATGTAATAGCGCCAGCAGCAGCTTGGATCTGTAGGTCTCCTAAAAGCCTCTTTGAAGAGGGCATCAGCTGCCAGTCCATTAGTGAATGTGAAACAACATGCTCCCTTTGCAAAGCTCCCCTTCTCCCTCAATACTCTATTGTTACTCAAGGTTTCACCACCATCCTCTTGACATTCTGAGTTTCCTTGATAAGATGTGGCCTCAAAGTCTACTGACGTTTCATTGTCCTTTCAATCAAAGCAGGTCTGTTGAACTTCCTGCAAACTTATAATGGACATGGATTTGGGGATTAGACCTGGAGCAGGATGACCTCCCCAAAGAAGACTGAGCAAGTTGACCTAATTCTAGGCCATTCGTCATTTTTTATAGTTGGCAGATTATTGCTATTTCCTTTCTTTCCTCACTGATAAAGAAAGAATGAGAGGCAAATAGAGAACCAGTCTTCAAATCAGAGTTCAAGTCCTACCCTCTGACACATACTGTGTGACCATGAGCAAATCATTTAAACACTTTGTGCCACAAGCAATTCTTTAGCTCCATGAATTGAGATTGTGTATGTAGACCTAGAAAGGACCTTGGAGACCATCAAATCTAGCTCCATTATTTTAGTGATAATGAAACTTAGGCACACAGAGATTATGTGACTCGCTCAGAGCCATATAACTGAGTACCTAAGGCAAGATCATAACGCAGACCCTCCCAACTATAAGTCAAGCATTCTATATACTATGTTAAACAGTATCTCAGATGAATTGTTGATAAGCATTAGTGGAGAGAGTTTAAACACTGAAAGTGACCCACAGCAACAAAATCCCAGAATTGGACCAAAAAAAAATTAAAATAGGGAAGGCTATCGTATAGGACCACTCAAAAGAAAATGCATAATTTCACTATGGGGCAAGTCATTCTCAGAATGGTAATTCCCAAGCTGTAAATATGTCAACTTCCTCTCATACAAAATAATACTTAGTCCATACCTGGTATTTAAAAAATGGCTTAGAATAAGGAAGATCCTGATTGGAACATGCCCTATGACATCAACTACACCAGCTAACTGCTTCTTTTCTTTAAGATTCCAAGGAGTATGCCATTGTCATGGAAACAGTGACTGTTGCTGAGGAACCAGCATTCTAGCACTCCTATTTGCTTGGCTTTCTCCCATGTCACCACCTCTCTTCATATCCATATGACCTTTTGAAATGCTTCATAGTTGACAACTATATCCCACAGAACTTGCCCAGGGGAACAGTGTAAACCCAAGGTGCTCTCTCAATGTTTGTAACCCCCTTTCAACAGATTCCATAAGTACTCCCCACTCTAAAATTTAGGCCAAGCATCCACCTTTTTCTGCCCCAAAGATGGCAGAACCTTTTCCTAGAATATAAAGCAACAGTTGGGTCTCAGAAATACTTCTCAGCTTCTTTTCAGGAAAGAAAATGTCCCATTGGACCATATCTTGGGGGGGGGGGGGGATTGAAGGAACAGCTTGGTGTCTCAGTGGTATAGCACCAGGACTGGGGATAGGATTTGGGTTCAAACCTGGCTTCAGACACTTCCTAGCTATGTGACCCTGGGCAAGTCACTTCACCCAAATTGCCTAGTCCTTACCACTCTTCTGTTTTGGAACCCATACTTAGCTTTGATTCTAAGACAGAAGGTAAGGGGAAGGAAGGAAGGAAGGAAGGAAGGAAGGAAGGAAGGAAGGAAGGAAGGAAGGAAGGAAGGAAGGAAGGAAGGAAGGAAGGAAGGAAGGAAGGAAGGAAGGAAGGAAGGAAGGAAGGAAGGAAGGAAGGAAGGAAGGAAGGAAGGGAGTAAATGAGGGAGGGAGTAAAGGAGGGAGGGAGGGAAAGGGGAGGAAGGGAGGAAAAAAATTGAACAAGTTATAAATGAACTCCTAAAAAAACCCAGGACCAGATGGATTTACAAGCAAAATCTACCAAACATTTAAAGAAAAGTTAATTCTAATACAACATAAACTGTGTTTTTAATAGGTAAAAGGGATATATAGGTGGCTCAGTGGATTGAAATCTAGGCCTGAAGATAGATGGTCCTGGATTCAAATCTAGAATCAGACACTTCCTAGTTGTATGACTCTGTCACACAAGTCACTTAACTCCCATTTCATAGCCCTCACTGCTCTTCTTCTGCCTTGAAACCAATATGTAGTATTGATGAGATAGAAGGTAAGGGTTTGTTTTTTTAAATAGGTAAAGAAGAGGTACTACCTAATTCCTTCTGACATAAACATGGTTGTGATATTTAAATCATGGAGAGTCAAAACAGAAGAAGAAAACTATAAATCAATTTCCCTAATTAATATTGATGCAAATTTTTTGAGTAAAATAAGCAAGGAGATCATAGCAATATGTCACAAAGATCATACTATGACCAGGTTGGATTTATACCAGAAATGCAGGCCTAGTTCAATATAAGGAAAACTATAAACATAATTTACCATATTAATTGCAAAAATCATATGATTTGTAACCATGGAAAAATATTCTAAATTAATTAAATAAAGGTCAATCATCCAAAAAAATCATATGATTATTTCAATAGATGCATAAAAAGCTCTTAACAAAATATAATATGCATACCTATTCTTTTAAGGCATTAGAATATATGGCACTTTTCCTTAAAATCAAAAGTATTACCTATCTAAAGCCAAGCTCTCCAAGATCACTAGTGCATAATAAAAACAGCATCTGATCCTCAAAAGCCAAAACTAGATTTTCAAGCTACAACAGAATGAATAGATGACTGAGTCCCAGGGCTTCAGCCAGTGGGTCTCCAAAGCCAGAGTTAAACCTAAAAACCAGGAAACTTGAAGCATGAGAGAAAAAGAAGGTTGGGTTTGCTGCTTTTAGTTTCTTCATAGCTTTATGCATGACAATGATCTCTCTTGCTATTTGAGGTTAAGAGGGTAGAGAACAAAAACTTGAAATCAACCCCTTCCAATGAGTCATTTGGGGAACATCACTACTTCATGAGTATTTGATGAGAGAACTGGCCAAGGAGGGCTAAAGCATTTGATGCTCTCAAAGTTGTTTCCTAACTCAGCCAGAAATATAGAGAAGCTAGTGAGTGGGGCATTAACACAGAGAAGCTGAGACTATCTAAAAGAAGATATGGGTCTTTGGGTTTGCATGGCAGTAAATCAGCCATGAAAAATGTTAGTCTTCATTCCTGGTCCTCAAGGGAAAACAGAAAGCAAACTTAATTAAGAACTAAGGGCCACCATCTGTCCTATGAGGAAATCTGAGGGCTTTTGCTAGAGTTGGATATTTTGTTCACTGAGCTGAGAGAACGAGATGGTGGAGTCAATAGAGGGAAGGGCTTAAAATCAGGAAAAATTGAGTTGAAGTCCAGCCTAGGACACTGACTAGCTGTGTGACCCTAATTAAGTCATTTAACCTCTGTCCATTCATATGTACAATGGGGAGAATAACACTTTGCTCCCAGAGTTGTATTGTGAGGAATGAAATAATGTTCATTAAGTTAAAACATGTCAGTGAAATATGAATGTTAGTTATTGTTGTTAGCAGAATGACATAGGAAACCAAAGGAAGATCATGAGATAAGAGATTTAAAGCTGGAAGAAAATGGGAAGGATTGGGTTTGGGAATGGCAGGAAGGAAGCCATAGCTAGGAAAAAGAGAGAAACAACATTGAGAAGTGTAAGAAGAAACAAAATAAATTTTGTAGCCAAATATTTCTGAAAACCACAATTTTAAACTCTAGCATGAAATTGGGTTGGACATTTTCTGGAACCACAACTGCTTCAATCCCTTAATTGACACTTAATTCTGGAAAGATAAATGAGGGTGAATAAAGTTCCAGTTTTGAATACATTGCCGATTTGTGCTAAAAGACTGTTGACGTGACTGAGAAAGAAGGTGGTATTCATTTAATCCCAAGAATTTATTCTGTATATATCTTATATATATTTACATATATACATGTTGCTTCTCCCAAAAGAATATAAGCTCCTTAAGGACAAAAACAATTTCATTTAGGTCTTCATATCTCTAGCACTTAGCATAATAACTGACACAAAATAATGTGTCTGATAAAAGATGAAATGACTGGTCAGCATAAACTACATCCTTAGTTAAGGGTCTTTGAAGAGCAGTCATGCAGAGCTGGGTTCAAACAATGCCTTAAGGTTTTCTTCCAATTCTTACAAAAGAATAAAGTTTTCTCATGAGGCAGAAGCTAGACTAGATCCACAATTGATTAGAAAGGAAAATGAACTAGTTCTAAAACTGAGTCACAAGATGGAGTTAGTGTAGTTCACTCAATTTCCACAATTAACCACTTGCTATTCTAATCCTCCAATTCTCTCAGTTTCCACAATAGGCACTGAATAAATGCTTTTATTCATTTTTCCCTTCATTGTTCACTTGAAAAGCATTATGTTTATCTACTAAGTAGGGTATAGATACTGTGAGGGATGCAGAAGAATAAAATAAGGTTCCCTCAAAATGCTTATATTTTTATTGAGAAAAGAAAACACAATGGCATACAATAAAGTTAAGTTAAATAAAATCACAAGCTTACCCCAAAAGGGACAAATAATGGCTTGAAAGGGAAAAAGAAAAGTATAAAAAACTTGCTATGACTGAAACGAATCAGAGTAGCTAACCTGTCACTCCTCCCACCTTCTCAGCTGAGAGCCTGGACTCATAAAGTCCTTCTCATAAGTCTTCTCATCCCCTACCCTCTATATGCACAAGCCCATCTCCTCCAACAAATTGCTGCCTATATTGTCCCCACTCTCTCACTTATCTTCAGTCTCTCCCTGTCTACTAGTTGGTTGCCAACTGTTGCTCATATCTTCTTCAAAAAACCCTCACATGGCCCTTCCACTCCCATGAACTGTCATCCTATATCTCTCCTGCTTTTGGTGGCTAAACTCCTTGAGAAAGCCATCTTCGAAGGATGCCTCCACTTCTTTCACTCTTTTTTTTTTTACTTTACGATCTGGCTTCCAACCTCTTCATTCACCTGAATGTGCTTTCTCCGGAGTTACCAATGATCTTTTAATTGTCAAATCCATGGGCCTTTTCTCAGACCTCATCCTTTTTGATATCTCTACAACTTTTAACATTTTTTTAAAACCCTTACCTTCTGTCTTAGAATAAATATTAATTATCTGTTACAAGACAGAAGAGTGATAAGGGCTAGGCAATTGGGGTTAAGTGACTTGTCTAGGATCAAACAACTGGGAAGTGTCTGAGGTCACATCTGAACCCAGATCCTCCCAACTCTAGGTCTGGCACTCTATCTACTGTGCTACCTAGTGGCCCCTAACCTTTGACAGTTCTCAGTTCTTGGTTCTCCTCCTATCTCTCCTATCTATCTGCTCCCTCCTTATCAAACTCCTCTAATGGATCTTCATCCAGGTCATGCTCACTAACTGTGGGTCATCTCTTCTTCATCCATACTATTTCACTAGGCAACCTCATCTGTTCCAATGGATTACATACTGATGATTCTCAAATCTACTTATCCGGCTCTAATCTCTCTGCTGTCCTCTAGTCTTGCATATTGTTAACAACCGATTAAATACCTTCTGGATCTTAGTTATAAATCTTAAACTTTTTAACATATGCAAAAAATGAATTAATCTTTTCCCCTAAATTCTCCACTCTTGGAGACTTCCCTATTACTGTCAAAGGCATCATTATTCTTCTAGTCACCTAGAGGCCATTCTCATTTCCTCACTATCTTTCCATCTCCCTTTTCCAGTCTGTTGCCAAGGCTTGCCTTTGGCAGAATCTCTTGAATGCACTGCCTTCTCTCTTCTGACACTGCCACCCCACTGGTGCAGGTCTTCATTGCCTCATCTCCTGGACCATTGCAACATCCTGATGCTGGATGTGCCTGTCTCAAGCCTCTCTCTTCTCCAATCCATCCTCCTCCATTCAATTGTCAAACTGATTTTCCTAATGCTCAGATCTCTCTCTACTCAATAAAGCAAGGGTTCCCCATTACCTTCAGGATCAAGTATAAAATCCTCTATTTGATATTCAAAAGCTCTTCATAGCCTACCTCCTCACATGTTTCTAGTCTTATATTTTATGCCCCCCTACACACACACACACACACACACACACACACACACACACACACACACTGAACCAGTAACACTGCCCTCCTTGCTGTTCCACAAATAAGATGTTCCATCACTCTGCTCCATGCATTTTCACTGATTGTCCTCCATGCCATGAATGTTCTTCCTCCTCATTTCTGCATCCTCGTTTCCCTGACTTCTTTCAAGCTAAAATCCCAACTTTTGATTGAAGTCTTTCTCAATCTCTGTTAATTCTAGAGACTTCCCATTGTTAATTGTTTCCAATTTATTCTGGCTAGATTTTATTTATACTTATCTGTTTACATGTTGTTTCTCCAATTGGATTATGAGCTCCTTGAGGCCAGGGATTGCCTTTTGCCTTTCTTTGTAACTCTAGCACTTAGCACATAGTCAGAGCATAATACACTATCAACCGACTATCTTCCTATTAAATATAGTTATGATAAGGCAAGACATGAGATGCATGATACATTTGTCTGCCAACCTGAAGAAGAAATTTCTCCACCTGTTTCTGGGACCTTCTAGTTTAAGCTTCATCATTTTACAAATGAGCTGAGACAGGTGAAGGAACCAGAAAGGTGGTATTTTCCCCAGGGTCATACAGTTTCTGAGTTTCTGAACCAGGATTTGAAACCTAGTCTTTCTGATTTATTTGAAGGCCATTGTTCTATTCCCTACCCCATGCTGTAAATCATTCTAGTACCTCAGGGATGCTAGTAACCTAAAAACTTTCCAAGTTCTTTATTTCTGTGCCTGATGCTTCTTCCATTGTCCCCCAAGCTCCCACTCCTCAGACAATCTCTCCCCACTCCCCAGTCTCCATCCCTTCTAAAGAAACCTGTGCCTCTTATTTTCCCAATCCTCTTACTGCTTTCCTAACAAGTCATTTTTAAATTCTCATTTATTTTCAGTCACTCCCCAACAATCCTCCTTTGTTCTTTCCTTTTCCTCACATAATTTTTAATATTTTTTTGCCAAGGCAGTCTTTTAGCCTATTTGTTTCTTCTGGGTTTTCTTTTATTGGAATTTGCATTCAGAGCTCACTTCATTACACTATTTTTTTAATAACTAAGAAGCATCTTAATCAAAGGTATTTTGTTACAAGAATAAAAGTAAAGTAAATTTCCATCACCCCTCCACTGTTTTTTTAAGTCTGAAGGTTGGGTTTAGGTTTGTTGAGTTTTTTTGTTTTTTGGGAGGGGGGTTTTGGTGGAGTTGGGGGACACCTAGTAAATCACTTTCCCCATCATCTTGCTACCAATACAGTGAATATGACTCAGAAAATAGTGTCTATTGGGGCTTGGTATTCAATATGGCAACATTTTTTCTACCACCAACAATGTTAAAGAGACCATTTACTTTTCAAAGCCATCTATCCTGTTAAAGACTAAAGAAAAGGCTCTGGTTCCACTAAATTTCCCAGGGAGAAGAGCAACTGATCAAGTGAGTAAGGAGAACCTTACTTACCTTGTATCTGAAATGGAGGCAAATCCCACGTCAAACACAGGTTGTGTTCTGGGCAAGTCACTTAACCTTTCTGTGTCTGAATCATGTCATCTTCAATAGGGTGAAAGGGAAGAAGGGTAATTATACCCGATGACATCTAAGGTTTCTTCCAGCTTAAATCTGTAATCCTGTTTTTTTTAAAGTGAGGTTGAGCACTGGGAAAAGAGGCTACTTTTCACATTTGGATGATTAGAGTTCATTCTCTCTGAGACCACCAATCTACCCTCTCCCCATGCCTACATTCCTTTGGGGTGTCATGAAAGGATGATGAGGAACTGCATGTCTATCCTCTATTCACCATAAGTCCTAAAAGGTTCTGCATTTATAAAATCATCAGTGAAAAATGAACTAACCTCTCTTCTTGACCAGGATGGGGGTGAGTAGTCAACTATTGGGTGGCAAGCAAAAGGGGGGAAAGATTAAATTAAAAGACAGGCAATTCACTTGAAATGTCTATTTTTTCTTCATGGAGAATTACCCCGCCCAATGAGTTTTCTATGGGAAAGCTAGAAAGACAGCTGTTTTTGGTTAAAGTCAAAAGAAGTTTTAAAAATAAATACAACCCCCCCATTACTGACCCACCCCTAAACTCTTCTAATAGCTAACAGAATAGACACCCAGACTTAAAAGTTGAATTGTTGAAAACCTGTACCATGAGGATTCATTCTTTCTCTCTCTTTTTTTTTTTTAATTTCAAATGGTTTATTCATTTGAGGTCACCAACTAGTACAATGAAAACTTTCATGTCAGACACAAGTCAAAAAGAAGAACAGACAATAATGAGAGATTTTTCCAATGAATAAATTAGTGTCATGGTTGAGGATATAGCGGACAAATTAGTGATGGGAGCCCAAGAAAGCCATTTCCCTCCTCTCCCCATCCTCAGAACTTCTTCTATCCTTGGCTCCTAGTCCAAGATTCAGAAATGGTCTGGATTTGGCAATGTAATAACTATGTAATAAAGACACCAACCTACCTAGAGTCCCTGCCTGGCCCACCCAGAAGATATAGAAATATACAATAAGGATTAAAAAGATTGGCTCAGGACCAGACATCCCAACCATGCCTCCTTCACACACTCCACTTCTTAGGACAAAGGGTAGGGCAGCTTTCATGACTACCACACACAAGTCCCAGCACAGCTAAGGCCATTTATATCTCGATATTAATGCCTGACACCCACTGCTAGGTACATATCCAGGAATTCAAAAACAGGACTTTCCATAGTAGCAAAGTATTGTGAGTGGGGAGAGTAGATACCTATTGATCAGAGAATAGCTAAACAAATAATGCTAAGTAAATTTAATGAAATACTACTTCACCATAAGTAAAAATCAATATGAAGATTACAGAGGCACATGGGAGAAAACAAAACAGGAAAACAAACTATAAAATGACTATAGCAATGGCAATGGAAAGAACAATTTTTAAACCCTGTGTACTATGTAATTATAGTGAATATAACATGCTCTGTGTACTGTGTAATTACAGTAAATATAACATGTCCCAAAGAAAATCAATGAAAATATGCCTTTCTTCTTTGTAGAGAGGGGAGACTATATGTTTAATGATCTCTTTACAGCTGACTTACAGATACATAACTGTGTATATCCAGTCCCTATTTCTCCTGTGAGCTTTAGTCCCCACATCACTACTGGACATTTCAGACATGATGTTCTGGAGACATCTTAAATTCAAAATGTCCAAAACTAAACTCAATATCTTTCCCCTCAACCCCTTTTATCTTTCCAATTTTCCTGTTTCTGTCTAAGGAAAAATGATCTTTCAGTCTCCCAATATCATCTTGGACTCCTCATTCTCCCTTAAACCACATATCCAAACACTTGCCAAAATTCATCATTTCTATCTTTACAGTATTTCTCATACCTGATCCTTTATCTCTATTCCTATAGCTATCATCATAGTTCAGACTCTCATCACCTTATTTCTAGGTTATTGTAGCAGTCTTTTAATTGGTCTCCCTGCTTCGCTACTCCGATCCATCCTGCACACTATTGCCAAAATGATTTTCACTTAATCAGCCACAATAGCTTGCCTCTGGGATCAAAACTAAACTCCTCTTGTAAACTTTTAAAACTCTTTATAACCTTACTCCAAAATATCTTTACAACCTCAGTAGATATTAACTCCTTTCCCACATCCTGCAATCTAATCAAATTGTGCTTTTTTCTGTCATTCGTGTAAAGTTTTCGCAGCAGTAAGATACCTATTTCCATGTGAGTTGCCTAAATCCATCTCATAGGAGGCATTCATAGTTAGTATGTAAGGTGCAATTGACCCCTAAGGAATGGGAAAGAGTCAGCATGAAAGCTTAGGGATAAAGATAAGTAAGTCCCTGGAACACTACCAGCCTATCTCTGAGGGGGATACCTGACTAAAACTAGAATCATGTGCCCTCCAAAAAAATAATGCTCATTTAGTTTATTTTGAACGATAGGTTCAAAATAATTGTAACTCAAGCACTATCTTTTGCATGAAGCCATACTTGTTTCCCCCTGTTACTGCCCTTTTTTCCAAAGTAGAATTTAACTACTTTGTATATATCTTTATCTTTTCATTTTATATTTATGCTATATATTTATACCTCTATGTACCATGCGTATTTCAAACTCAATATATTAAAAAAAAAAAGAAGTTATTATTGTTCCCCTAATCCTAATTCTCCTTTTACTTTTACTGTTTAGAACAAAGACACCATGAAAACACAGGAATTGGGGTCAGAAAGAATTGAGTTAGCCATTTACTAACTATGTGATACTGGGTCAGTTACTTAATCCCTCTGTGCCTCAGTTTCCTTGTTTGTAAAATGAGTGGATAGGATTTAATGGCCTCTATGCATTTATAACTCCCCATTACATATTAGGCTCCTATTGAGTTGGAATTGTTTCATCCTTCATTCTTGTATCCCCAGCACCTAAGGATACCCAAAACATAGTCTGAATTTCATAAAAACAGGTTGATTGATATACTATCAGAATCAAGTTAGTGTTCATTTTGCTGACCCTTACTCTCTCTCTCCATATAAGCTCTTTGATCCAATGGCACTGGCCTCCTTCCTGTTCTTCACACAAGACACTCCACTTTCTCTCTCTGGGCATTTTCACTGTCTGTCTTCAGTGCCTGGAGTACTCTCTTTTCTTTCCTCATTTCTTTTTCCTGACTTTCTTGGCTTCCTTCAAGTCCTAAATAAAACTCTCTTATCTGGAAGAAACCCAAAACCTTTCTTGATCCTCCATAATGCTAGTGCCTTCTCTTTCTTGATAATTTCCCAAGTTATTTTGTATGTATCTTACTTTCATGTAGCTGTTTGCTTGATGTCTTCCCATTTGAGCTATAAGATCCTTGACAGTAAAGATTGCCTTTGCCTTTCTTTTTATCCCCAGTGCTTTACATGGGCTTGGCACATAATAGGTATTTAATAAATACTTATTTATTGATTGGCCAAACTACCTTTTTTTCTCTTCTTTGTTTCAAGAGATTTCTCAGTAGGGAGATATAGAGATAGATAGATAGATAGATAGATAGATAGATAGATAGATAGATAGATAGATAAAAATTAAGATGTTTAAACTTGACATTAGAAAAGAATAATGCAAAACATTGAATCCTTTGCACTTTTATGTGCAGCAATTCTTTATAATTATTAAATAATGTATTAATTAAATCATAAGCATCCCATCAATTCCTGTGGCTTTAGCAATTATCTCTATACTCCCCAATATACATCTCCAGAGCTATGCCCTCCCCTGCACTCACATCCTATGACTCCAAGTGCCTACTGGGCATCTTCCCCTGTATGTTCCAAAGGTATCTCAAATTCAAAAATTCAAAAAAAGAAATCAACATTTTCCCTCTAAACTTAGCTTTCCTCTTACCTTTTCTGTTTCTGACAAGGGCACCAAGAGAACATAGAGCTTAGAGACAGGAAGACCTGAGTTAGCTATTTACTATGTGACGCAAAGCCAGTAATTTAACTTCTCTGAGCCTCAGTTTCCTCTTCTGTAAAATGAGGGGATAGGATTTAATGGTATCTAAGATCACTTCCAACTCTAAATTAATGATCCAGTGATCCTGTGTGATATTTTTCCTTTTAATTATCCAGTTTCCCAACCTAGGAATCACCTTCAATGTTTCACTCCTACTCACCTCTCACATTCAGTAACTTGCCAGGATTTAACACAGCATCTCTCACATCCATCACTTTTTCTGTATCCAAATGGCCACTGCCCTAGTCGAGGATCTCATCACATATCAGCTTGATTACTGCAATAGGTACCTAATTGGTTTCTCTGCAATCACTCTGTTCTCTCTCCAATTTATTCTCCATGCATTTGCCTACTTGATATCCCAAAAGCTAAAGTCAGTAATGAATGCTGGAGGGGATGTGGCAAAGTCAGGACATTAATGCATTGCTGGTGGAGTTGTGAATTGATCCAATCATTCTGGAGGGTAATTTGGAACTATGCCCAAAGGGTGATAAAAAACTGTCTGCCCTTTGATCCAGTCATACCACTGCTGGGTTTGTACCCCCAAAGAGATAATAAGGAAAAAGATAGGTACAAGAATATTCATAGCTGCACTCTTTGTTGTGGCAAAAAATTGGAAAAAGGGAGGATGCCCTTCAATTGGGGAATGGCTGAACAAATTGTGGTATATGTTGGTGATGGAATACTATTGTGCTCAAAGGAATAATAAAGTGGAAGAATTCCATGGGGACTGGAACAACCTCCAGGAATTGATGCAGAGTGAAAGGAGCAGAACCAGGAGAACATTGTAGACAGAGACTGATACACTGTGGTATAGTTGAATGTAATGGACTTCTCCATTAGTGGCAATGAAGTGATCCTGAACAACTTGGAGGAATCTATGAGAAAAACCACTATCCACATTCAGAGGAAAAACTGTGGGAGTAGAAACACAAAAGAAAAACAACTGCTTGAATACATGGGTTGAGGGGATATGGCGGGGGATGTAGACTCTGGGTGAACATCCTAATGCAAACACCAACAACATGGAAATAAGTTCTGATCAAGGACACAAGTAATACCCAGTGAAATTGCATGACGGCTGAGGGAAGGGTGGAAGAAGGGGAGGGAGGGAAATAATGTGATTCTTGTAACCAAGGAATAATGTTCTAAATTGACTAAATAAATTAAGTTTTAAAAAAAAGCCAAAGTCTATCACCTACTCAAGAAACTTCAATGGCATCATATTGCCTCAAGGATAAAATGCAAACTCCTCTATTTAACACTTAAAGCACTTCAAAATCTGATTCCAGCCTCTCTAAGCAAATCACATGTTCTTCCATACCCACATATACATGCATGCAAGCACACTTTATTCTAACGTACTCTATTTGTTGTTCTCCATACCTTACATTCCATTTCCTGATCCCATGCCTTTGTATACACAGTTGTTAAGTCATTTCAGTTCAGCCCTTTGTGATCCAATTTGAGTTTTTCTTGGCAAAGATATTGGAGTGATTTGCCATTTCCTTCTCTGCTCATTTGACAGATAAGAAAACAGCCAAAAGTGATTTGCTCATGGTCCCAAGATAAATAAGGGTTTGAAGTCAAATTTGAACTCAGGTCTCCCCAACTCCAAGCTCAATGTTCTATCCACTGTACCACCTAGTCACTCTTTATGTATATAGACTGTCCCCCAAATTTGGAATACTTTGTCCTTACCTCTTCTTACAAGTCTAGTTCTTCTTTAACCTCAGTTCAAGTAACATACACCTCATGAAGAGGCTTTTCCCAATTCCCAAAGTTGTTCATGCCTCCCCCTGCAATAACTTTATACTAATTTTGTATTTATCTTATATTTACTTACGTACATACATATTGTACCACCTCCCCAAAGTAGAATTTAAGTTGCTAGAGGTAAAATACTGTTTCAATTTTTATCTTTGTATCTATAGAATCTAGCCCAGTGTCCAGTATAGGTGTTTAATGAATGCTTGTTGAGATGACTTGAATTGAATTGAATTTGGCTCAATATTTCAATGATGTATATGATCATTGTCTTCTGAACTGGTTAATTCAGACAGTTAGAAGGCAATGTGAATGAGGTCCAAGTGGAAGGTTCACATGACTTCCCCTTCTGCATTCCCATTTAGGTCAATGAGTCCCACACAGAAGAAAATTCTACTCCTGGCCCATAGTCTACATTCCTGTCCCCAGCTTCCATCTTGAATATGTAGGACAATGGTCACAAGGTGTGTAAAAGTACAGATAACTCAATGTAAACTTATCCCCCTTAATATAGAAATAATAATATAGAAATACTCTAACTCGTATTTCAATAAGGTCATTGTCATATTAACTGGTTAACTCAGAATAGAGTTCAAATAAGACCCAAATGGAAGGTTCTCATCCCTTTTCCTTCTTCATCCACATTTGGACCATTAGGCTCACACACACCAAAAAATTCTATTCCTAGGCCACAGGCTACCCTCCTATCCCCAGCCATCCATCTTGAATATGCATGACAGTTGTCAAACATGACAAAAGTACAGATAACTCAATGTAAACTCATCACTACTAAAATAGCAATAATTCAAAGCTTCCTTCCTACTGATGGTGAATTAATGGCATCCTTCTGAAGATTGACACCCTCTATTAGTCCATTTCGCAGATAAGAATGGCCTCCAAAAAAAAATCTGAATGTTTCAACTCCTTGCCCACAATTATAGCAACGGTGGTCTCGCCTTAGAGTTTAATTCTAAACTGTTTCCTTAATTAGTTTTCATAAGGAAGTCTTATAGTTGACTTTCCAGAAAACTCATCCATCAACAGCTCAGAGCAGATGTCTTAGTCAACTTCTCCTTTGTGTAATCTGAGCATTTTCATGTGAGCTTCTAATCCATGTATTAACCCACATCCAACTCTGCCATGTCTCTCCACAGAACCCATGCATGCAAATGCTGATTTCCACATACAAATGGAATGACCCAGCCTGCAAATGGAGGCCAGCTGACTGAGCTGCGTTAAGCCAAAATGCTCTGTGGCCTGCCTATGGAATATATAACACTTAGAAATAATCATAAGGAACAAAGTTGGAGTCGAGAGCAAAATGTGTAGATCTGTAGCCTCTGGGCTAGAAGATGATGCTTCTGATGCTCTTGGCTATGCCCAGCAATGCTTTCTCACACAGCAGACATGTGGAGATGTGAAGACGATTCTCCTTTTGGTTGGCAGCTGTGGCCAAGTTTTGCAGTGCCTGCTATTTTCAGCTCGGCCTCTTGTCCTGACCCCTCACTCATAATTAGCCATATTTCCTCTCCTGGTTTTTGTCTTTGATTGCTGCACACCAGGCTGATCTGTCTGACACTATTGCTTCCCAAAATTTGTCTCACTCTTTCTTTAAAGGATTTCATATGGATTCTCTGCTTAGAGTTGATTATTTCAACTCACCAAACAGAAGCTGTTTGGGTAACCTGCTATTACCCCAGCTCCATACATGTTGAATCTCTGTAAGTTCCTTGAGTGAATCCCCCATTGAAATAATATTTGATTTTTTTTTGCACAAAGTCAAGTTTGCAGACTGGGTTATATAGCTAGGTTAATATAAATTAGGGGATGGTTGTCTGCTTTAAAAAAGAATTCTTTGTTTCTACAAAGGTTCCACTATGTAAATATAAGTAGAGACCTACCCTTCAGTATATAAATTTACTGTACTAAATACTAGTGATTCAAAAATGAACAGTCTCTACCTCTGAAGTACCTTAGCATGAACTAGACAGGATGGGGGAAGGAGAGGCAGGGTCAGAAGAGAGACAGAAAATAAAGGATAATTATACAAGCTACAGGTCAAATATGAGAGGGAGTCTGACACCATGAAAAGAATTCTAACTCTGGAATCAGAGGACCTAGGTTCAAATCCTGATTCCAATACTTAATATCTATGTGACTTTCTCCTCCCTCGGACTCAGTTTTCTCATCTGTAAAATAATTGAATTGGTCTGGGTGACCTCTGAGGTACCCTTGAACTTTAGATCATCCCCCTCTGATATTGGTAAAGAAAAGCTCCAGTCAATGTGCTTTAAGGAATTCTCAAAGGCAAGGTCATCCACTGCATCCTGGCCCATCATCAGTTGTCCCAATTTTTGTCTTACCACTGGATTTCGATGACTTTGGAAGACAGAGTGAATCTAATGTCCTTTTACAACTCTGCTTCATTTAAATGCAATTCCTGTGCAAGTCAAGACATCACCCCAGGACACCACTGGTCCTCCTCAAAAACAAAGGATGAATGACAGCAAGGAATTCTGAGGAAGGAAAGAGCACTTTCAAGGAAAGGGGGGCATCTGAGCTGAAAGAAAGAAAGAGAAGGATTTTCACAATGGAGAAGAGGAAAAAAGTAAATTACAGGCTTGGGGGATGGCTTTGGCAAATGCAGATTTGATTTTTTAAGATTTGTAGCATTTTGATGTACATACAATATTTATGAAGTATAATTCAAAACTCTTTAAATCAAATGTCCTCTGAAAAGACCCAGTTTCACATGAAAAACTCGATCTGATTATAGGGAAAAGTTTTTATTACACTTTCTAAACACTTAAACAAGAATTTGTTAAGCTGTTAATACGTTCCAGGTTCTCTGCTAAACTCTCAGGATACAAAAATAAAAAATAGCCCCATCTCTCATGAAGCTGACATTCTAATGGGGAAAACTGAGTCATCAGATGAAGACAACTAAACTGCCATTGCTGAATTGAGATCTCACCTTGATCAAATTGTTTATTGTCTCAGGAAAGGAAGAAAGAATGAAAAGAGGGAATTTGGTATTCAGAATTTTAGAAAATTAATGTTAAAATTGTATATGTGTAATTGGGAAAAAATAAAATCTATTTTTAAAAAGAATAAATTGGTATCTCCTTCTTTAGATAACTTTAAGACTCAGATAACTAAGCAGTGCAGGGGATAGGATCAGAATGGGGCCTGGAATCAGAAAGATTCCTCATCCTGAGTTCAAATCTAGACTCAGACACTCACAAACTAACTGTGTGACACTGGGCAAACCACTTGACCCTATTTGCCTTAACTTCCTCTTCTGTAAAATGATCTGGAAAAGGAAATTGCAAGCCACTCCAGTGTCTTTGACAAGAAAACCCCAAATTAGGGTAGGAAGAGTCAGACACAATTGAATAATAACAAAGGTTCAAACTCCAAAAACTATAGAACTGGTTTACCTACAGCGTTACCTGGAGGGTGGGTGATGACTTGAGACAGTGATTTTGTGCCCTTATGTTATCCTTCAAAAGACTTAGGACTGCTTAAAATCAAGGCCCAGGAAAGGGAGTCCCAAGCTAGGACCAGACTTCAGGATGTGATAAATAGAATTTCCTACCCCTACTTGCATCAAAACTTAAGAGAAGGGGCTTTTTTTTTTCTTTTTTTATGTGAGAAACATTTCCCTAGAGGGAAAATCTTAGATCTATACTGGTCAGGATTCTCACAAGAGCAAGGGATGTTCAGGGAAGGAGGGATGGTGATGAAAAACTAGGCCAGGGGGAACTTTAGTCTTCTTTTATCAACAGCTCAGACAAAAATCAGATGCTTTTTCCATCTAAAGGAAAATACCTGCCTACCAAACAAAAGTGGAATTTAATTAGGAGTCAGACTACTGCTATACAGTACTAGTGCCTTATCTCCTGGCACTATATCACTGACTCTAAGCTTTTAAATATATAAACACAAAATGTCCCATAATGTAACTGTTTGCAATGACAACAATCCCCAGAACACAACAAAGAATACTATAACAAAAGCTTCAAAGGCTATTTTCCAGGAATCGTGGAAGGATTTCCAGCACAGGACTGTTAAATGTCATACATACCCACACATAGAAAAGAGGATTAGGGCCTTGGGACTTTGGCAAGCTTTTTGTTTTCAGTTTTTGAGTGGTTTTTGTTTAGTTTTCAGTATGCAAGTATGGTAGCAATATCTGCCATGTAGGTTAGGATAGTTTTAAGAAAAACCTTAAAAGGTATTAAAACAAACCTCAAGATTTCACTGAATTAGGGGTCCCAAGTTGAGGCAACTTCCTGGTGGCCTAAAAACCAAAGCTTGCCAATTAAGTGGCAAGAGTGGCTCTGTTTCTCAGCTTTGCCCAGTATACCAGGATGACCAACACAGAGGCCAAGCTGAATCCATCCTGTGTCCTAACTAAGTATCCTTTCCATGCCACAGTCAAATAAGCCACCTTTTATTCATTGTTAAATGCTCCACAAATGTCTTCTTTTGTTCAAATTCCAATCCTAATGACCCAAATTGGATCTAGCCTACAATTATATGGCAAAACAGGTTGTAGTTGTTGCCCAAAGGATCTAATTATAATGTAATTCTTCCTCTCTTACCTTTCATCATCTGTAATATGGGGCAGCTAGATGACACAGTGGATAGAGTATAGAACCTGCAGTCAGGAAGACTCATCTTCTTATGTTCAAATCCAGCCACATAAACTTACTGCTATGTGACCCTGGGCAAGTCACTTCATTCTGTTTGCCTCAGTTTCTTCATATGTCAAATGAGCTGGAGAAGAAAATGGCAAACCCCTCAAGTACCTTTGCCAAGAATGTCCCAAATGGGGTCATTAAGAGTCATATATGACTGAAATAACTGAACAACATCTATAAGATGGAGTCGGACTAGAGTATCTCTAAAGTCTTTTGAGGCCTTAAAAGTCTGTGATTCTACTAATCTAATACCCCTTAATCTCACATGAGTTAGATGATGGTAGTTAGAAGGATGAAACATCTAGGTGGCACAGTGTATACACATTGGGCCTTAGCTATAGAGATAGAAAGGACCTCAGAGACCATCTAGACAAGAACCCCCATTTTATAGAGAGGGAAGATGTGACTTTCCCAGGACTGTATAGGAAGCAACCATCAGAGATGAAATTTGAATCCATGCCCTATAATCCCAAATCCCTGGTCTCTTCCATGGTACTACACTGCTGGTCCTTCTCTACTTCTATTTTTGTGGTATCATGCACACTCAAGTAAACTCATTCATTTCACCATTGATTTCCTCCCCTTTGCCCACCCCCTGGTGTCCATTTTTTGGAAGGGGCATAGCATTGTAAAATATGCTATTTTGACATATTATTCAAAAATGCCTCATAATTCCATAAAAGACTGGACAGAGGTGACTTTCTTACAAACACAATAGAAGAAAAGCAAAACTCTGACATCTGTAGCCATAGAAATAGGGTGAATTGGGGCCACGAAGATAGGAAGGGAGTTGACAGGCAGTGATGGCTCCAAGCAGTCCTTCCAGGCCTAATCTATGACAATTTGATTGGACACACTTGAAAGGGTAGAAAGAACTAAATGGCCTCTGAAGTTCCTTCAAATTCCCAGATTCTGTGCCTATGAGTTAACAATGTGATATGGCAGCCAAAATAGCTAATTCATTCTCAGGCTGCATTAAGAGAAGTATTAGGGTCCAGAACTGTGAATGGTGACAATCCCATTGTACTGGGCCATGGTTAGACCACATATTATTCAGTTCTGGGAGCCACATTTTAAAATGGTCATCAATATAGAGAATATTCTATATTACATATATATATGGAGAAAGAGAGAGACAGAAAGAGAGACAGAGGGAGAAGGAGAAAGAGAAAGAGAGTCTAAGAGAATGAGAGAGAGAGACAGAAAAAGAGAGAGACAGATAGAGAGAGAGACAGAGGGAGAAGGAGAAAGAGAAAGAGAGACTAAGAGAATGAGAGAGAGAGAGAGACAGAAAAAGAGAGAGACAGAGGGAGAAGGAGAAAGAGAAAGAGAGACTAAGAGAATGAGAGAGAGAGAGAGACAGAAAAAGAGAGAGACAGAGGGAAAAGGAGAAAGAGAAAGAGAGACTAAGAGAATGAGAGAGAGAGAGAGAGAGAGAGAGAGAGAGAGAGAGAGACTGAGAGAGAGAGAGACTGAGAGAGGATAGAGAACATTCAAAGTAGAGCAACCTACAGGATGATAAAAGGGTTCAAAATCAGACCATATCAGGATCAGTTGAAGGAACTTTAGACATTTTGCAAGGAAAAGCGAAGCCTTGGGTAAGAACTAGTCTCAAATATTTGGGTTATTGCCTAGAAAATAATGTCAGCTAGCATTTTCATAGTATTTTCACATAGTGCTATACAATTTATTATCTCATTTAATCTTCCCAACAACCCCAAGAGGTAGGTTCTATTATTATCCAGATTTTACAGATAGGAAAACTGAAGCAAACTGAGGTTAAGTGATTTGTGCAGAATCAGACAATTAGCATCTGAGGCCAAATTTAAACTCAGTCTTCCTGACTCCTGACATAAGACATGTTCTATCCACCCTGCCACTTAACTATTCTTTAAAAGAAGCATCAGGGGCAGCTAGACTGCTCAGTGGATTGAGAGCCAGATCTGAAGATGGTACATTCTGGGTTCAAATCTGGCCTCAGACACTGTCTAGCTATGTGACCCTGAGCAAGTCACTTAACTCCAATTGCCTGGTCCTTATAGCTCTACTGCCTTGAAATCAATACTTAGTATCAATTCTAAGACAGAAGAGAAGAGTTTTTAAAAAGGGAGGAGGGGGCATCAGACTTGATCTACTTGGCCCAAAAGGGCAGAACTAGGAGAAGTGGGTGAAAGTGGTAAAGAAGTAGATTTCAGCTTTGATGTCAGGAAAAACTGCCTAATAATTGGCATGATCCAAAAGTACAAAAAACAATTGTCTTGGGAGATGATGGTCTTCCCTCACTTAAGATTTTCAGTTTCTTCCAATTCAGAGTCTGTTGTTCTCTGAATATTCCAATTTAAAAAAAAAAAGAAAAGAAAAGAAACTCAAGAGACAACTGGGTGGCTCAGTGGATTGAGAGCCAGGCCTAGAGATGGGAGGTCCTAGGTTCAAATCTGGCCTCAGACACTTCCCAGCTGTGTGACCCTGGCCACTCTTCTGCCCTGGAACCAATACAAAGTATTGATTCCAAGACAGAAGGTAAGGGTTTAAAAAAACTCAAAAAAAGTTAAAGAATAACTTTTCTAAATGGGCAAGCAGAGATTTGACTACACCAAATAGTCTGGGAAGTTGAGGAAAGAGTGAAGAATGGAGGAGAATACTTCAAAGAAGAAGCTCTTTCCATTGATCTTCTCTTGTACCCCTCCATTTACAACAGAATTAGATGTGTTTCCTACTTGTTGAATCCATTTGAATTTTTAAATCATTTTTAAGAGAAAAAAGCACAAAAGGGGCGAAAGTGTCCCAAGCGTTAAATCAATATATCTTATTCTTTTAACTCAACTAAGCTTTTCTCATTAAAAATTAATTCCATTATAAAATGTCTATTGCCACAGAATACAGTTCCTAGTGCTTCACTCCCCCCATTTTCTATCCCCTTACTGCCCCATTTTACTAACCTTGGGGAACTCAAGCAGCTTCCCTCAAGAAACATTCCCAGGACCTTCATCTAAATCCTGAACCAGGACATAGCTATGTCTGCCACTGTCACCTACTGACAAAATGGCAAGGAAGGATCAAAGACAAATAAGTTTTGAAACTAGGGTCTCAAATTTAGGATTGTTACACACACACACACACACTCAATCTTTTTGACCCGATGTGGTTTCTAGCTTGCTAATAATCCTGTCCCTGGCTAATTCCAACTGTTTGTTTCTTCTGCTCCCGTCTTATGTTACCATACTGGTTGCTTTCTGGGATATATAGTTTCACATAACTAACCTCAGTTGGGTCCACCTATTGTTATTTAGTCATTTCAGTCTGACTCTTAGCAACCCCATTAGGCATTTTCTTGGCAAAGATACTGGAGTGGGCTGCCATTTCCTTCTCCAAATCATTTGACAGATGAGGAAACTGAGGCAAACAGGGTTAAGTGAGTTGCCCAGGAACACACAACAGATATTTACTACCTTCATGTCTTAGTCAAATCACTTCACCTAGTGGTGTGCTGGTAAATATTTAACAAGGTAGTTGAGGGCCAGGGGGAAGATGCTGCCATATTCTTTTAAGTTTTATCTGAATTATTAACATTTTCTTAAGTCTAGACAATCAATAAAGCAATAAATCACACCCTAACTTGGCAATTGCCTAGTTCTGAAGTGTAAATGCTCACAATGAGAATTTATCAATCCAAGCCCTGTTAGAACTGCCTCCAACATGCTCCTGACAACCTCTCTGGTCTTTGGTTGGCTTATCTATAAAATAAAGGACATGGACTAGATGATCTCTAAGGTTTCTTATTCATTGTATACTTTCTGTGATTCTTTACCACATTTCCCATGACAACTTTTCTAAACTGCCTCCCTTTTATTTACTTATTTTTGAAGAGATAGATATGTGGCATTCGACCTCAATACTATATTAAACTATTCTCACCAATGTAATTACCCAGTGTCACAATACTTATTGAATTGAATATGGATAGAAATGTTCTCACATTTTCTTCCTTCTCTAACAAAACTATCCCCACCTCCACACCCCCTCTAGACTTCTTCAGCATCACAAAATCCATGAGTAAGGATGGGGGCTGGGGTTCAGTGGATTAAGAGCCAGGCCTAGAGATAGGAGGTCCTAGGTTCAAATCTGGCCTCAGATACTTCCTAGCTTGTTGATCCTGGACACGTCATTTAGCCCCCATTGCATAGTCCTTACCACTTTTCTGCCTAAGAACCAACACACAGTATTGATTCTAAAACAAAAGTTTTTTAAGTAAGGATGGGGACCAGCAAAAAGCTACCTAAGGTACTGATACCACAAGATTCAAAGTCAATACCTAGAACCCTCTCTTCCCTCCTATTGCTGGTGAGCAATTAAAGCTAAATGAGGGGGAAGAGCCAAAATGGTGGCTTAGTAGCAGCAAAAGCTGAAACCCCTTCCAGAATTGTTCCAAATCAATCTTTAAAAAGTGCCTCAAAACGAAGGAGTCAAAAACCAACAACAGGATGGAGAGAGGGGGCACTCCTGTGGAAAACAAACTTGAAAGGTAGGCAGAGAGAGTTGATTTTCACAGGATAAGGGGGAACTGAAAGTAAATATGCACACAGAGAAGTACATGCTGAGCCTAGGAATAGGGCAACTTCAGGATCCTGAGACCCTGCCTACATCAACAACAGGGCACCCACACCCCATACCCACCCCTTGAAGTTCTGAGCTCTGATACCAGCCTGCAGTAAGGGAGTGGGATTCCATAGTTCTTGAATTTTTTAAGCCTACACTGTAGTGAAGCCCTATCCCCAGGACAAAAGAGTTCAGGGTACAGAATCCTACAAGCCATCAGCAGAGGAAACAGAATCATTGGCTTTCAGAACTCCCACTCCACAGGCAAAAAATGGCTCAGAAAATAAGCATACAGCAAAAGAAACAACTAACCACAGAAAATTTCTATGGAATCAAAGAGCAGGGCACAGAACCAATAAAGGATAGTAAAATCTAAGCAAACACATGCAAAACTTCAAAGAAAAATATTAATTGATATCAGGCACCAGAAGAACTAAAAAAAAAGGATTCAAAAATCAAAGAGATGGAAGAAAAATGGGGAAAACAAATTAAAGTAATGCAAAAAGAAAATAACAGTTTAAAAAACAAAACTGGCCAACTGGAAGAAAAAAAAGACTCAAAAAGCCAATGAAGAAAAGTTTCATGAAAAGTAGGCTGGACCTTGGTGCAGTAGGTAGCATGTCAGTCTCTCAAGCTGAAGGTCCCAAGTTCGATCCTCGGTAAAGGAGGGTGAGATATACTGGGAAAGGCTTCTGGAGACAAAAGAGCTACTTGACTTCAGATGGGATCTCTCTCCCACCTGAAGTGGATATCTATTGTCTGGTGAAGTGGGACCTTCCCTCAGGGGGAAACCTCATCTGTGACAAGGTCAAAACCTGGGGTTTCCACATTTAAACTAAGTAAACTGGGGGTTTCTATATTTCCATGTTGACAATAATTATAAAAAATTTTAACGGTTACAAATATTATCTTTCCATATAGTAATATAAACAATTTGACCTTCCTGAGGCCCTTAAATTTTTTCTCTTTCTTATTTACCTTTTTATGCTTTTCTTGAATTTTGTACTTGGACATCAATTTTTCTGTTTAAGCCTGGTATTTTCTGCAGGAATGCTTTGGAAATGTTTTATTTTATTAGATGACCATATTTCCTCTTGAAATAATATAGTCAATTTTGATGGGTAGGTGATTCTTGGTTGTAAACCCAGTTCCCTTATCTTTTTTTTTAAACCCTTACCTTCCGTCTTGGAGTCAATACTGTGTATTGGCTCCAGTTCCCTTATCTTCTGGAATATTATATCCCAAGACTTCAGTTCCTTTAATATGGAAGCTGTCAGAGCCTGTGTAATCCTGACTGGGGCTTTATGGTATCTGAATTGTTTCTTTCTGGCTGTTTACAGTATTTTCTCCTTGACAGGGAACTCTTGAACTTGGCTATAACATTCCTGGGAGGTGTCATGTGGGGATTTATTGCAGGAGGTAATTTCAATTTTTATTTTACCCTCTTTTTCAAGAATATCAGGACCATTTTATTTGGTAATTTCTTGTAATATGATATCTAGGCTTTTTTTTTTTTATCATGACTTTTAGGCAGCCTAATAATTCTTAAATTGTCTCTCCTGGATGTATTTTCCAGGTCAGTTTTTTCAATGAGATATTTCAAATTTCTTCCATTTTTTCCTTTTTAAAAATTTTGTTTTATTGTTTCTTGATGTCTCATGAAGTCATTAACTTCTATTTGTCCAATTATAATTTTTAAAGAATGTCTAGATTTGAACCAAGGATCTCCCATCTCTAGGCCTGTCTCTCAATCCAAATAGCCACCCAGCTGCCCCCCTGATGCAAAAATCTTAAATAAAATACTAAAAAAGAGACTACAGCAATATATCACAAGAATTATTCACTATGAGCAGTTGGGATTTACACCAGAAATGTTAGCTTTGGCAATTAGAGAAGAAAAAAGAAATTAAAGGAATTAAAGTAGGCAGTGAGGAAACTAAACTATCACTCTTTGCAGATGATATGAAGGTATACTTAGCAAATTCTAGAAAATCAAATTAAAAATTAAATTTTAATTAAATTAAACAATTTAAACAATTAATTAAACAATGGAATTAAACAATAACTTTATCAGTTGCACGATGCAAAATAAATCCGCATAACTCATCAGCATTTCTATATATTTCCAACAAAGCTCAGTAGCAAGAGTTAGAAAGAAAAACTCCAGTTAAAATCATTCTAAACAACTGGAAAGACCTACATAAACTGATGTGGAGTGAAATGAACAGAACCAGGAGAACATTGTACACAGTAACTGAAACATTGTGAGATGATTAAATATAATAGACTTTACTATTAGAACTTATGAAAAAGAATGCTATCTACCTCTAAAGAAAGAACTGTTGGAGATGAAAATGCAGATGAAAACATGATTCATCACTTGTTTATTTGGGTATATGTTTGGGGGTTTTAGTTTTATAAGAGTATTCACTTACAAAAATGAATAATATAAAAATATGTTTTGCATGATAATACATGTATAACCCAGATTGAATTGTTTGCCAGCTCAAGGAAGAGAGAAGAAAGAAGGGAGTGAGACAATCTGGATCATATAACTTCAGAAAACTTATTAAATGTTTTTATTTTAATTTGATTTTTTAAAAGAATATGAGCTTCCTAAAAAAATTATAAAATTGAATGAAATTACCTTATATTCTCCATATGACATATCAGAAACCAAGGAGACCCAAATCTATATTTAAAAAATTCCTCTGGGGCTTTGCAAAATGATTTTTACACTTCTATCATTTTCCATTCTAGAACCAAGAACAATGCTTCTTCATCCCAAGGACTTCTCATTGACTAAAGCAAAAGGAAAGAGATAGCTTGGTCCAAATGGCAGGTGACAGGGCAGAGTCTCTACCGTATTTCTTTCCCATATAATAGTCTCCAAGGAGGGCTGTAATTCTCTATATCAGTTTGGCCCTGTTCCATATATATATATGAGGCCCCTCTCCCCTCCCACCCTGCCTCTCCCTCTTTAGAAGACCAGGTGTCAGTAGATAAGCTTCTGAAACCAGTTGGAGTCTTTCTGGAAGCTGAGTTCCCACCAGCTTTGGGGAGCTTTCACATAGCCCAAGGGGCCAGCATCTCCCTATACAGTCAGGGGAAGGAAATGTGATAATAAAGGAATGTGACTCTTGCTCACTGTCCTCCATGAAGGATAGAACACAGAGGAAGAAGGGAATCAGAATGCAAGGCCAAGAAGCACCCCTTTCTTCCTATGACATTAAAACAAAAATGTGGTGGTCTATCTCTGATTTCAGTCCATTCATATGGAGGAACCATCCCATGCTGCCCAGCTAATGATGATCAGCTCCTCAAAGAGCTTTAATGAGAAGAGGATGAAGTTGGGTTGTCTCTTGGGTCTCATTTTTTTCATCTCTGTGCCCTGAAAGGCAGCTAATTTGGGGAGAGGAGGAACAAGGTGAACTTGAAGTGCTAGCTTTGAAGACACCTGTCCTAAGTTTGTATCCCAAGTCTGCCACTTACTACCTATTTGATCTGGGTCACCTCTCTCGGTTTCAGTTTCTTGAACTATGAATGGAGGGCTTTGGATGAGATAACCTCTAAGGTCCCTTCCAGCTCTAAATCCAGATTCTATCTTCCCCTCTCCCCAAATCTAGACTTCCCAGAGCTAAAGCAGTCTAGTGAATGAAATACTATAGCAAGACTGTCTAATGAAAGTACTCAGGAAAAATGTGAGAAGTGAGCACCTCTGCTTTCCCCACAGAAGTTGATTAGGTTCCAAAAAGGTTCCAAGAAGGTGGGCCCCCACTCAAGTGTTCTTCACAGATTTAAGAGAATTGAATCCCAGCTGGTCTTAACTATTATCAAGGATCTCATATCCAAAGGGATCTCAGAAGCCTACATGATTATTTACTCTCTCACAAGGTGACTAAGTCTTGCTTTTGGTTTTTTAAACCCTTACCTTCTTTCTATCTTAGAATCAATATTGTGCATTGGTTCCAAGCTAGAATGGTGATAAAGGTTAGGCAGTGGGGGTTAAGTGATTTGCCCACAATCACACTGCTAGGAAATGTCTGAGGCCAGATTTGAACCCAGGATCTTCCATCTCTGGACCTATGTCTCAATCAGCTGAGCCATCAACTGCCTTCCTGGAATCAAGCAAAAGGAGTTAAAAGGAGAGGAGAAACACAAATGTGTTAATAGTTATGAGCCAGTGTGGCAAGTTGGATAGGGGTGGTGGACCTAAAGGCAACAAGACTTGACTTCAAAGCCCACAATTGACATATATGATCTTGAGCAATCATTTAATTTCTTATTGCTGTAAGTAATTCTTTAAGATTATGAATTGCAGAGAAAATATGGCTCTGTATTTGTAGAATGAATTCCTCATCTGAGATTTCCCTTTATCAGTGAAATCAAAGATCTAGTCCTTTTCCCTATCCCAACACAGGTTACAGCCAACTCTCTAGGATATAGATAATTTAAGAACTTCAGTTAAAAAAAGGTTTTAATCTTCCCACCAAAATTATTGCCTGAGCTGCTCAAAAAGAACTCAACCTTTTCTCCCAGATTCCTCCAACATCTACTGGTCTAAGAAATAAGGAAACAGCTAAAAGGCCATGAAGCAAGAAACAAAAAAATAAAACAAACGAGGTCAAAGAGGATTGGCTAATCCACATATGGGACCATTCTTTTCCCTGAATTATCAAGAACAGTTCTTTTAGAAAGGATGAGCTTAATCAGCTGGAGGTGGGGCCAAAGCCAAATTCTGTAGTTCCAATGAATTAGCACAAGTATTGTTCATAGGCCAAAGTAATTCAGCTCCCACATCTCAGGCCAGGTTCTCAAAACCCCACCTTGGGCTCCACCTCCATGTAGTAAACCCACAAATTGATGGATTCCTAGCCAACAAGAACTACAACTAATGAAGAATAGAAGAGGTAGGTGAATGCTGGAATCCTAAGCATCAAGATGGGCCAGGATTTTCAGTCCTGTTCCCTAATGAGGCAGACAGACAGACAGAGACAGAGATAGAAAGAATGAATTCCTTTCCTTAATGTGAGGAAGATTGAGAGAGGGATTCTGAGAATATTAAAGGATAGAAAAGAGAATGGCCCCTTAAATTAGAAGTACATTTGTATTTAGATGATTGAATCTTTCTTCCCCAGGCTTTTTTCACTCAAAGATGACCTCAGAGAGGCTACCAGTTTTTCCAAGATTATGAAAGAAGATCCAACATGGGAAGAAAAATTCAGAGAGATATGGAAAGGGGTTGGAATGGAGAGGAGGCAGGATGATTCCAAGAGTACCCAAAAAAAGATGTCTCCTCTGCCACTGGGGGATTGAAGAGGGGCAAAGGAGAGTGGCTGTGGAACTGGAGACAGAAAGATGTCATTGTTTAAAGAGGATCTTCATCTTCCTGGGAAGGGCAAGCCCTCTGTTCTATAAGGTTTATATTCAGCTATGCTTTTGATTCAATGACACCTCTGTAGAAAGAGGAAGTAGATTGTCCATGTATTGATAATGCATAATGGAAAGGAACTTGCCCAGAACATGGAACCCAAACTTTACTCTCTAAGAGCTATGTATTCATTCCCCACCTGGGAATGATCTTGTTTTCCTTGGGGGGGTCCATCCAGTTTGGGTTTTCATTTCCTTCTTTCCTTTCCTCTAAAATGAAAATGTTTGAGAAAACACAAATGCTGCCACTTAGGCTCAAACAAATCAGATTTTATTTTAGGGTCCTGCCCCAAAGGGGGTCATTTTCTCTTATTGGCTTGTTACCCCAAATATTTGAATTTTATTTCAGAGAAACCTTCTAAATAAAACCCAAATATAACTTTCTTCTGAATGTGGGCAATCACAATTCACAGATAGTGAATAATATGGATATCAGGGATGAGACAACTTTTATTTCATCTACTGCAAAAAAATGCATAAGAAACAAAGAATTCATGGAACTCATCAACAAATGGGGAAGAGGGAGAAGGAACAAGCATTTAAGTGCCTTGCTATGTGCCAGGCACTATGCTATGAACTATATAAATATTCTCTCATTTGATCCTCACAGCAAACACATGAAGTAAGTAATATTAGTATCTGAGTTTTAGAGTTCAAGAAATTCAAGTCAAGTGACTTTCTCAAGGTCACAAAACTAGTAAGGTCTGAGGCTAAATTTAAACTCAGATTTTCCTGACTCCAGGTCCACTGTCCCATGCACTACCCATCTAGCTGCCTCTATGGAAACATAAAGCGCTCAAAGAGTCCATTAAACATTCATCCCTGGAAGGTAAAGATAGTTGGAAGACTGAACAAGCACTCTCCATTCACCTCAACCGGCATAGGCTAAACAGTTTACAGATAGATTGTGGGATGGCAAAGTCCTGTCTCTCTCTCTTTTTTTTTTTCAAAATCCCATCTCTTGAGTTACCATGATGTGGCCCTTGTCCTCCTATTGGCAATGCTCTGATCCAAAGAGCATTCAGCTAAAGAAACCTCTCTCTACAGCAGGAAGTCTTACCTCTTTTTGTGTTGTGGTTCTCATTTTTGAGTTTGATTAAGCATATGACCTCTTTTTGCATCCATGGATCTTCACACCTACATGTTCATTTGGAATTCATAAAATAAAATTGCAAGCATTACAAGAAAAATCAATTTTATTGAAATAGCAATCGGAAATATGGGTTTATGGAAATGCAATTTTATAACTCTGGGTATAATTTGAATTTGCTCTCTAAAAATGATTGGCTTAGTTCACAACTCCACCAGTATTTGATTATTATTAGTGTCCCCATTTTTCTGCACCTCCTCCAGCATTTGATGTTTGTGCCCTTTTGTCATTTTAGAGCATCTGATGGCTATGAGTTTATATCTCATAGTTAATTTGGTTTGCATTTCTCAAGTGAGTAGTTATTTAGAGTATTTTTATATACCTATATATGGCTTTGATTTATTCATGAAAAATTGTGTGTTTATATCATTTGCCCAATTATTATTTAGGTGATGGCTTTTGTCCTTACAAACTGGGCAAAAAAAAAAATCCTCTGTTTTTTTAAAACCTCTACCTTCTGTCTTAGAATCAATATCATTTCTTGGTTCCAAGGTGGAATAACATTCAGAACTAGACAATAGGGTAAGTGACTTATTTAGAATCATATAGCTAGAAAGCGTCTGAGGTCAAATTTGAACCCAGAACCTCCCATCTCTAGGTCTGGCTCTCAATCCATTGAGTCACCTCACTCCCCTTTCCTCTACATATTTTATATGAGACCTATCTGAGAGACCTTAGACCTATGATTCTTAGGAATTCTCCAGGATTACCCATGAAGTAATACCAAAACTGAAAAAGTCTACTCTCAGAATGTTATCTTTTTTGGTGCCATGTAAATACATTACAAGAAAAGCAGAAAGGAAGAAAGGAAGGAAGGAGCGAAGGAACAAATGAATGAAGGAAGGCAGGCAGGCATATAAATGTCATTTGGGGTTACTGTTGTTATTCACAAAGACATTCCAATTCTTAGATCCCCAAGGGCTCTGTTCTTGGGATGCCTAAGGTTCCTGATGTATCTGTCTATACAGTCAGACTCATACATGTCTCCAGCTTATTGCTGAGCCTCAAGCATACCAGCAGCTCTTAACCTCTCTAAGAGATTTATTGACTATTTATTCTGCTAAGTATCTGCTTGGTTTAGTGAAATACAGCAACAGCTGGGGAACCCGAGTCCCTCTCACTGTAAAGCCTCCCCTTTGGCTCTAAGGATGAGCCACAAAAGTAGAGTTCACAGGTATAGGGAAGATAAACCAGACGCAGGTAACCATTTGATCAGTAGGCTAGACAACACATGATGAAGGCTAAGCAGTTTGGAAACCACAGTGTGGACACTTCATTTTCCCCACCATGACTTTTCTGACAAGAACTTGAGAGTTGGGATAAACATCCCCATTGGGAAAGTGCCCATACTATAAGTTCTTCTCTTTTCCCCTTCCTTTCCCTCCCTCCTGGCCCTTCCTCAAACAAGCTACACAAAGTTAGATCTCTATGAAGATGTGCCTTGAATCAGAGACCTGGACTGCTCAGTCCACCATTAGCTGAGGTTCTAAAGTTCAGTTCTTTCTTCCCTTAATACCCCACCCCCTCATTGCTTTACTTTCCCAGAAGAATCCCAGGCTGGGTGTTCTGATAGGGGCCTGTTTTTCATTTTAAGTGATAAAGAAAGCCAAGGACTAGAGCCATGTCCTGTCCCAGCTCCTACTTCTGCTGCCTCAAATCTTCCTCTCCAGAATTCTCTCCCCACAATGCCTCCTTTTGCTTCCCTCCCTGATCCCACCCTGCCTTCTTCATCCCTCCTTTTTCCCGTAGCCCCCAACTGCTTACTCCTTCCCACACTACTAAAAACACCACTCCCTCTCAGGGAGGTAAAAGAAACCAGCTACTCTGGAGGCCTAAAATCCCACCGTTTGTTCTCAAGGCCACCGCCAGTGGCCCATCATCACCAACCAGACCTCTCTGAAAATATCCCATCATGTCCAAGATGGAAAAATGACATTCAAAACCAGAGGCTTCTACAGCCTGAAATCCTAAAAGGACCACACACAGATACAACTGCACACCCGGACACAAAGGCATCTATCCCCACCCTGGGCCTCACACAAACACCCACCCTACTACACCTCATGCACTCAGTGATGCATGCAAGAACACCCCTCTGAGGGACTGTCTGTTGTACCCACACCCCTCGATGTACACAACAGGAGTAAACAAGCTGTGAACTTGATTGCTGTTGTTTCTCCAGTCAGCATAAACCTCACTTGGCCCATCTCTTCCACTCTTTCACTGTGCCAAAGAGAGAGGAGACATGAGAGAGAGTTCTTACCTCTTAGCCTTTTGACTCCATGGGAAGAGCTCTAGGGCAGCTCCTCTCTCTCCACAGAGCCCAAAGTGGAAACCAATGTCAGCCCCCATCCCCAAACCCCCATCCTCAAGCCAATACACTCTTGGTGAGTGTGAGGCCAGAAGAACACAGCACATACCCACAGGCTACATAAACAGTCCTTTGGGGAGTCAGGTTGCAAAGCTCAGCATGGCCATGGGACAGTTTATTTGCTTGGGAAGGATGTTTATACATTGGAGCTCCCAGGATCACACTCCCTAACTAACTGGAACGTAGAGTTCCACATTCCTGTCTGTTCAGACCCAATTTTACTCTATGCAACTCCAGAATTGAAGATTGAGGAAAAGACTACAGGGTGAGGGGTGGGGTCAATTAGGGCAGAGACAAATACAATCCTGAGAACATTGCTGGGAAAAAGGAAGAGTCTGTGGGATAAACATTCTTTTCTATGCAAGTCTGCCACAATGCTTTCTAAGTCCATTAGTGCTCACCACGTTTCTCATTCTGAGAAGTATGTTCATTTATTCATTCCAAATTCAATATCTTCTACAAGCATTGCCCCATCCTAGGCACTACTGAAGATGTCCATGGGGAAGAGTGAATAATTGAATTGAATTAAACTGAATAGAGAGAGTGAGACTATGATGTCCCCCTTCCAACTCTGGGGATAGAGTCACAGAAATAGTCACATTTGCAGTGAGGTTTCGGTGAGTAAATTGCTTGTATGGGTACCCTTATCTCTTTATGAGTTGTAAAGACCTTTTTCTGACTCAGTCAAGAAGGGAATTCCAGACTACCTGAGTCAATCAACTAGCCATTCCTCTGTGGGCTTTAAATAACTAAACAAGAAGTTCCCTGTGGGAGAGACTCTGTAGGGAATGAGAGATGGGGGAATGCCTCTCTTCTCCTCCCCTGCCCACCACATCAACCATGTTTCATTGAAAGGAATCTACTAAGGCTGAAAGAGACACTGCATCCATCAGGAAGCAAAGACACACTCCAGACAGACAAGGATATAAAGACAGCCATTCAAAGGAGAAAGAAGCTTCAGGTTATGACCTCTTGCAAGCACAGTTAAACTATGGAATGCAGACCCTGAGAATTTAAATGAGCAGCTGGCCCAGAAGAGACGATATACCCATAGAGAAGTGCCAAAGGACTCTAAAATAAGAGAAAGGACTTTAAAGTCTTGTAGTACCAGAAGCAAGAGCTGTCTTTACTATACGTACTACCATTGCATTCTTAAGTCTGAACCCACTCTTCCCTTGGACACTGTGTACATTTGTGGGAAAATGTGCTCCAGGTTTATGAGGGAAATATTTTTTAACTACTGTTCTTACTATGACATAATAGTTAATGTTTTTTCTAAGAATGAACTGTGTCTACTGGCTGGTTGTTGATAAAACAAACACTCCAGTGGGGTCTCATGAGCTAGAGTATTATGAAGACAGTCCCACAAGATTACTTCCTAGAACCCAAGCTAGCAGCTGTTCTCTAGCGACCCCAAACCACAAGTTTATGGGCAAGTTAGGGAAGTATCCCAGAGGTGGTAGGATACATACATTCATGAAAAGTCAAATAATAATGCAAGACAGAAGATGGTGGCACTCAACTATGAGTGGGATAAAAATAACCACCAGCCCAAATCACAAATCTGGAGTCAGAAAAATGAGAGTAGAAGAAGCAGTCTTTATTCTTTCTCATGAGAAAAGGCAAATTCCCTAGTGGCAAATGCCAATGCATGGGTGCAGATGCAAACATTATATAGGTTCCTGATGTGAGACCCCTTACCCCCTCTGTCCAATACCCAGTTGTCTGGGGGCCAGGACTTACAATGTAGGCACAAAATCTACCCCAATCATAAATCAACAAGGTACATAGTGAGAGTTCATCAAGAGCATCACTGCAGAGAAGTAAGGTTATGGGGAGGTAGCCATGTCCTTGGGAGTGACTCCTTTAGCTCCTAAAGTTACCAGTAGATAAGGAGGGAGGATAGCCTAATGACTTTCATCCTTGAAATGAGGTGAGAGACCTCCCAACTCATTGAACCTGTGACAATAACAAAATGTTCTTGAGGTCTTATTCTGTAAGCCTAAAGGGGCTTTGATTCCTAATGGAGGCATAGGATGGATGTCTACCCTGAGAACAACATATTAATTGTTTACCTTCCCCACAAGTAGAACTGGGTATAGAAAGCACTAAAGGAATTCAGTAACTTAATATTTAGTTTAAATCCTAGCTCTGCTACTTATAACCTATGTGAGTTTAGGGGTGTCACAACCTTTATGGGACTCACATTCTTTTTATGTGAAACAAGAGGGTTTGATGAAATCAATCAATCAAAAAGCATTTTTTAAGGAGTAACTATTTACCTGGCATTCTGCTAAGCACTGGAGATACAAAGCAAAGGTAAAAATAATTTAAGGTCTCTTCCTGCTCTACATCTCTGATCCTAAAAGGTGAATTCTGAAAGATGAATAGACTGAGCAGGAGTACTATGTAGTGATAGACTAGGAAAGGGTGGTTGTGAGGAAATGTTTTGTCAACCTTAGTGAATTATCTTCTAAACTCAGTCCATGGTGGAAAGGGAGAAAGCCTGGGTAGCCTGAAAGCTATATGGTTTTGGAGGGTTTCAACAGACCACTAGAAGACACTTTAAACATCATGTAATCTAACCCTATTGTTTTATAAATGAGAGAACAAATGTTCAGAGGAGTTAAGTGACTAGATTAGCCTCACGCAGCTTAGAATCAAAGCTGAGACTAGAAAGTACATCTTCCAGACTGTACTTGTCCCCATTAAAACATCCTGCTTCGGGGGCAGCTGGGTAGCTCAGTGGATTGAGAACCATGCCTAGAGACGGGAGGTCCTAGGTTCAAATCTGGCCTCAGCCACTTCCTAGCTGTGTGACCCTGGGCAAGTCACTTGACCCCCATTGCCTAGCCCTTACCACTCTTCTGCCTTGAAACCAATACACAGTATTGACTCCAAGACAGAAGGTAAGGGTTTAAAAAAAAAAAAACATCCTGCTTCCTCCTGTGTCTTAAGGTTCTTTTCCTCCAAATAATCATAACATCTTACCTATGTCTTTGCTTTTCTACCTATAAGCCCACTTCTCAGCCTTTTTCCATCCTTCTCCAAAAGTAGGGGATTCCCTCATCTTAGCCCTAGAGATGAAACGTGAGAAAGCAATTTCAAGTACGAATGGGCTTTTTGCACAGGCTTAGGAGCTAGGGTTGCCAGGAACAACACCATTGTCTTAGGGGAGAACAGACTCTTGAATAATTAGCTCATTCCCCTTCAGAGGAGAATGGAGCCAACACTGAGACACTTCAGTAGGTCCCTGCCAAAGTATCCAGGCCCTGGGGTGATTGGAGAAGGGTGAAAATAGGATGGTGCTTATATAAAAAAATATATTGACAGCTCCCCTTTCACAGGCCCTGCTCTCTGAATGGCTGCACCATCTCTTCTCCCTCCTTCCTCTTCCCACCTCCAACTACTGGGGCACAATCTGAGAAGGGCCAGAGGGTAGCAAGTGTAGCCACCACAAACCTTTGGCAGGAAATGGTTTATAAGCCTTTGGAAAAGCTGAGGTTGCTGGCAGCACCAACACCATGTGGGGCTTGGCGTGAGCTTCCCTCAGCAAAATCCAAAGATTCAATCCACATCAAAACTGGAAAAGGGGGACAGAGGAGGCTTGGGAAAAGGGGAACAAGGAAAGGCAGGTATCCCTCTCTGGAGAAGATGGTCAAGACAAAGGAATGCTCTCTGTTCCCATTCTGTGAAGCTCAGGCTAGTGACATTCGTAGAAGTAACATGATATAGCAAAAGGATAGATTTGGTATCATGAGACCATGTTTGGAGCCTAGGATCCATTTACAAGCAAGTCACTTCACTTCAACCCAAGGGAACCTCGGTTTTCTCATCTGAGGTAATACCTTTGCCCTCCCTTCTTCATAGTTGCTGTGAGGGAAACATTTTGTAAACCTTAAAGCCCATTGAAATAGGATCTAGGATCATCATCATCATCATCATCGTTGTTGTTGTTGTTACTCTTATTATGGTACATCCTGAATGTCTGATGGAGCTGAAAACTAGAGAGCTCTGAGAATCATTTGCGGGGCGGGGGGAATAGGGCAGAATTCCAAGAGACTCTCTCATCCTCTTCACCAACCCCAAGCAAAATGATCTGAGTAGAACACAAAAGGGAGCAGGGTAAAATTCATGGAGATATCAAAGTGGATCTTATTGGACTATGGTGATACAATAAAAAGTCTAATGGAATTAAGAGTCAGAGAACATAAATTCAATCCTGTCTTTGCTACTTAATACCAAATGACCCTGGAAAGATCCCTTTACCATTTGAAATTTCAATTTCCTAATCTATAAAATGGGAGTATTGGACTAGATGACTTCTGAGGTCCTTTTTAGCTCCAGATCTATGATTCTGTGAATAATCAATTTAGTAGTCTCTGAACTTTTTTGATAGTATACCCATCAGTAAAAACAATCTCTAACATCACATACACTGTGTACATATTAATTCATGGATTCATAAATTGTTTATGTGGCTTTAAATTCAATTTACTTGAAGGCATCTAGGTGACTCAGTGAATAGAGAGCCAGACCTGGAGTCAAGAGGTGCTGGGTTCAAATCTGGCCTCAGATACTTCCTAGCTGTGTGATCCTGAGCAAGTCACTTAGCTGAAATTATGCAATTCTTGTCATTTTTCTCCCTTGGAACCAATACTTTGTATCAATTTCAAGAAAGAAGGTATGTGTTTAAAAAAAATAATAATAATAATAAATACATAAATTAAGTGAATGACAGGCCTCAAGAGAGTTCTCCAGAAAACCTTAGTGGAGAATGTTTAGGCCTTCTACTCAGAATAGTCTTAAGTCCTCATTCCAGCTAAGTTGCTGATTTAATCCTTGCATAGCTAGACAGATTTTCTTCCAAAGAGACAACTTTATCTCTTTGGAAGAAGAGGGACTGGGAGTTGTCTGCTGAGCACTTAGGCAGCAGTGCCTGTCAGTTCAGAGACTAATGAGAGAAATGTGTTATGAAAGAGGCACTGGGCATCCTCAGAGATGCTGGTGAGCAGAGGAAATTAAAAAGAAATAGTCAAGAGTAGTCATATTAAAGAAAGGATAAGAAAGAGTGTTTGAATGTTGTTGTTTTTTTAGCCTAGAATATCATACCACTGAGTCTCCACTGTCTCTTTATGGAACCAGGCTCAACCTCTCTCAGGCTCAGTTACCCTTTTCTACAAAATGGACCTGATAGGTTTAACCTTGTTTACCTTGCTGATAGAATAAATAATGAAGGCACATACTGATTGTTCAGCAAGTAGCACAATATATAAAGAGCACCAGCCCTAGTCAGCAAGATTCATCTTCCTGACTTTAAATTTGACCTCTGACATGAACTAGCTGTGTGACCCTCGGTAAGTCACTTAACCCTGTTTGCCTCAATTTTCTCATCTGTAAAATGAGCTGGAGAAGGAAATGGCAAACCACTCCAGTATCTTTGCCAAGAAAACTCAAATGGGGTCAGAAGAGTTGGACATGATTGAAACAACTGAACAACAATACTGCTTATGCCTTGAGTATAATAGATATTTGGTAAATGTTTGTTAAAGAAATGGCATATGGAAGTAGATAGATAGCCCTAGGGTCAGGAAGACACTACAAATCTCAAATCTGAGGCTCACTTCTTCTGTGACTCTAAGCAAATTCATGAATGCTTTTGAATTTCAGTTTCCTCATCTTTAAAAATGAAAGGGGTGAACTAAATGTTTTCTGAAGCCCTTCCAGCTCTAGAACTGTGAGCCTATGATTATTTTCCACAATTATATCCCTAAGTGGCTAATAGGGCAATTAATTCCCTTCCATCCTACTTCCCCCTCTTCTTCCAAGACCGCTCACCAGGAGCTCCCCACTCCCCCATGCATGCACATTACCCAACCCAGATAAACAGTCTGTTCATCCTGGAGGTAGAGGGTGGGAAGAGGGAGATTAGTTGCCAGGAAAAGGTAGAGAAAGTAGGGAAAAGAATCAAGAAAAAGGGGAACAAAGAGAAGCAACAGAGAAGAGGGATGTGTCCTCACTTAGCCTCCCTCTGGGCCTCCCTCCACCCTGGTGCCAGTCTGGGAAGCTTTCAAGGGATAGATTTCTGAGCAGCGTGTCGCTTTTCAAGATGTCCATCTCGAACAGGGCCAACCTTCTGCGAATTGTTATGATTTGGGTGAGCTGACTCATTGTCCATGGCTGCCCTCCTCATCCCCCACCCAAGACACACACACATACACACACACACACACACACACACACACACACACACACACACACACACACCTCCTGAGGCCCTGAGGAAAACTAAAAACCAAGACTGTGAAGTGATTACATCTCCTTGTCTCTGCAAAAGTACTGTTGCCTCAAATCACAGCCGCATTTTGTAAAAACCTCAACCCTAGATGCACCCTGAGCTATGCTGGCTGCCCTCTATGAGCTTATGAGCAAAAACAAACCAAGTATGATAGAAAAAGAGATTTGGGTGGATACAGATTGGAGGGTAGGGGTTGGGGGGGGGGAGTTGGTGGGATTTTTCAGTGGATGAAGGTATCTTGGATCACATACAGAAGGAAGAAAGACACTCCTAAGAAATGAGGAAAACTCTTGCTTGCCCTTCCCCTCTAATAAGTGCCAGAACCAGAACCAAGGCAGCTGGGACTTTACCCATAGGGAGATGAATTTGGAAGGTTTTATAATGTATTGACAGCTCTTGAAGCCTTCAGCAGCACAGAAAATATAAAATGTATTACTTTATTAGTAAGAACTATTGGTTAAAATAGGAAGCTACCCAGATGTAGCTTTTCCTCTCCAAAACCTCCTTCCCTTTCTTTTCTTTTTAAAACTCTTACTGTCTGTCTTAGAATCAATACTAAGTATTCATTTCAAGGCAGAATTGTGGTAAGGGCTAAGCAATTGGGGGAACTGACTTGCCCAGAGTCACACAGCTAGCAAGTATCTGAGGTTAGATTTGAACCCAGGACCTCCCATCTCCAGATCTGACTCAGGCTAAAGTTGGGTTCCTTCCCTTGACTCTGGACTAATTTGTGGTGCTTGCCACGGATGTAAAAATGTCTGGTTTTGGCTCTAGTTTTCTTTCTCTATCTAATCCTTCCCTGCCAAGCCACTTATGAAGTCACTTTCTGTGGAATATATTCGATAAGAATAGCAGGATTTTCTTGCCCTCCTCCGCCCCTTCCAAAAAAAAATTGTAGTAGACTCTCCACCCAGGATTTCACCATCTTGATTGTGAGTTTGGAATGGGGCTGAACCAGAAATGATTCTGGAAATGATACCCAAGCCCACTCTGGGTCAAAGTAGCCTTTAGGATACTAAAGGACAATCTGACATCTTTTAGAATTACAGAGTTAGAAGGAAGTCCAAAGACTATCTTGCTAAACTTTCATTTTACAGATGAAGGCATGGGCTCAGAAAGGTTGTGGTTTACTCAAAGTTTCCCAATTAGTAAGCATCAGAGATGGATTTGAATATAGATCCTCTGATTGGAGCATCAACATTCTTTCCACTATGCCATATTCAATGATTGTCTCTCCAGTAACCTGTATTTTTATACATTATGAGGAGGGAAGGGAACCACATTTGTCTAGCCACTGAAAGATGCTTCAAAGCTTGCTATCAATTAGTTGGATTTGCCCAGCCTAGCCCTCCCCAAACTTGTCCCCTCCTTTCTTCTCCCATTCTCTCCTCTCCCCTCCTCTCCCATCTTCTCTAACAATGGGTGTAAATATCTAGCCATCCCTAGTACCTCCCAGATATCCAAAGAACCAGTGCCTACACCTCTACCTAGCTTTCGATTCTTACACCCCAGCAGTAGGCCTGTGACAGAGCTAGACAAGCCACTGGGAAGAGGAGGCCTCATGATGAAGCGTCTGCTGAAGGCTAGCAAGAGAAGGAAATGCATTTGCTCTTTCATGAAGTTGGCAGGCTGTGTTTATTTCCCTCAGCTGTAGGAAAATCTCCCAGGGTCTAACCTGTCCCCGGAAGAGCTTGACCACACGTCACTGGAAGCTTCACAGCTTGCTCTACCACAGAGCACGTGTTCATTCCCAAGAACGGAGATGTTTAAATAGGACTAATTGGCGGCTGTAAATCCTCAGCTGGAACCACAAAGAGGCTGCAGGGGATATGAGGCCACTTGGCTTGGGCTTCAGATGGAGAACAAGGTGTGTGCTCTGCTGGGCCAGCATGCAGGGCACTGCCTCAGGCCATGAAGAGGACTGACAGGACTTCTCCCCATGCCAGCTCTGAGCTCAGGCTGTAGAGGGCTTGGCCCCACAAATATCATAATGAGCTAAAAGCAAAGGGAACCAGATGCGACCCAGACCAGCTGCTGAGATGATTGAGTCTTGCAAAATACATCAAGTCTGATTAGTACAACAGCTCACAAATTTTCATCATAGTCCCCTCTCTCTTCTTCTCTCCTCCTTTCTCTTCTCCTCTTCTCTCCTATCCTCTCCTGGCCTGGCCTCTCCTCTTCTCCAGAATAGTTAAGCATCACCAATACCTTTAACCCATCCTAATATGACATCGATTCAGTGCCATTCACCATGGTGGTTGCTCTTTCTGGGTGCTCTCTAAATTTTCAGCATCTTTCTTTAGTTGAGACCTATAGAATTAACATAGAAGTTCTGGCTTAGATAGCAGGGAGGGAAAGCTGCCTATGGCCCACCACTGGCATTTCCCAGCTGCATTGGCACTAAAGGGAAAGGTAAGAGAGAGACAGATAGCAGGTATGTGCTAGAGTCATCTCAGACAGGAATGAGGTAGAACTCAATTTTTAAGTTTTCAGTGTGAGCATTTACAATTTGAAAATTGGCAAATACTACAAATTAGGGCTTCATTTGTTGTTTTGCTGTTTGTCTAAACTTAAGGAAATGATGAAGAAAGTGTTAATAATTCAGATTAAGTTTTAAAGTATGTCCTGCTTTACATTCCACCTCCGTCCCCTGGAGCGGGAGAGGAGAGGGGAGGAAAGGACAGGAAAAGAGAGGAGAAGAGGGAATGGGAGGAGAGGGGACAAGAGGGAAAGGGAAAGTAGAAAAAAAATATATATATATACACACACATTTATATACATCCACATGTGTTAAATATGTACATTACTATTGTTGTTTGTCTTTTCTTTTCAAAGAGGACCAATAATATCATAGAGTAATGCCTTGGCTTTGGATTTAAGTGAAGCAGAGTTGCACGGAGCCATCAGTCTTCTCTCTTCCAGAATCATCAATGTCTGACAGAACTCTAAGTACTCTGCAGCACCTACTTCAACCACCTTCATGGCCATTGAAACAAATCATTCTCATTCTCCTATTCCACTAGGGGAAGTTTTCACATGGTAGATAAATAGATAGATAGATAGATAGATAGATAGATAGATAGATAGATAGATAGATAGATAGATAGATGAATGGATAGATAAGTAGATGGAAGGATAGATAAGTAGATGGAAAGATAGATAGATAGACAGACAGACAGACAGACAGACAGACAGACAGACAGATAGATAGATAGATAGATAGATAGATAGATAGATAGATAGATAGATAGACAGAGGCATACATACATAGATGGATACATAGATACATAGCTATAGATACATAGACACATGGATAGATACATAGATACTTGGATACTTTGATAGATACACAGACAATACATAGATTAGATAGATACAGAGATAATGGATAGCTTTTGTAAAAGCAACTATGTGATACAATGGATAGAGAGGGTAAACCTGGAGTCAGGAAGACTTGTGTTTAAATTCAGCCTCCGAAACTTACTAGTAGTTTGACCCTAATCAAGTCACTTAACCTCTGCCTCATTATCTTTAACTATAAAATAGGGGTAATAATGGCACCTACCTCTTAGCGTTGTGAGAATCAAATATTTACAAAGTGATTAGCACAGTACCTTCATAAAGTAGATAATTATTAAATGCTCATTTCCTTCCTTTTAAGCTTAAACCTTCATTGAGGCTTTTGAAACACTTTTATAAGTATTAGCTATTATTAGTGTCATGGGGATTTGCCTGGCCTGCTTTGGTGAGGTTCATCTTGATGCCACATCACAGCCCAAAACCCCTAATCTCATCTCCCTTTTCCCCTGTCAGCCAAATCAGAAGTCTGAATCTAATAAGTGATGCCATCTCGACAAGAAATAGCTTTCTATGTATTGTTGGGAGTGACAATAAGTCAGTAAGAAGTGCCTACAGTAGTTTCCAGGGTCTAGTCTAGTGATGGAAAACCTTTTAGAGATGGAGTACAAGGCTCCACCCCACCCTACCCCCCAGACCAAGTGCTGTACCTGCCTCGCCCCACACTGAGTGCCAGGCTCTTACCCTACATAGGGGAGGGAGGAAGTACCCCCATTGGGCTGCTAGGTGGGTGAAATGAGGAATGTCCTCAGTGCAGATGAAGAGGGGGAGGGGAGGGGGCAGCTGGGTGACTCAGTGGATTGAGAGTCAGACCTAGAGACAGGAGATTCTAGGTTCAAATCTGGCCTCAGACACTTCCTAGTGTGTGACCCTGGGCAAGTCCCTTAACCCCCATTGCCTATCCTTACTGCTCTTTTGCCTTGGAACCAATATACAGTATTGTTTCTAAGTTGGAAAGTAAGGGATTTTTTAAAAAGAGGGGGAGGGGAGTAGGCCAAGTGCTTCACTCCCCTCCAACTCTGCCACCTATGAGCTACCCACCTTACCCCCTGTGCATTCCCATTAGACTGCTGGGCAAACAGATGGGGCATATGAAAAAATGGAAGGTGAGGTGGAGAGGGGGAGGGGAGCAGCTCCTCTGAGTCCCTCTGCCTTGCTAGTAACAAACTCTGGAGGGAGGAAGGGGGAGGGGCAGGGATGACCATGAGCCCACAGAGTGTGCAATGTTTCAGGAAGGCTCATCTTCATGAGTTCAAATCTGGTCTGAGACACTAACTGTGTGACCCTGGACAGGTCACTTAACCCTGTTTGCTTCAGTTTCCTCATGTCAAATGAGATGGAAAAGGAAATTAGAAACCACCCCAGTATGTTTACGGAGAAAACACCAAATGGAGTCACAAAGAGTGAAACACAACTGAAACAATTAAACAACACCACTTGTATTTTAGGGATATATCTTTGGCAGTTATGTGGAAATTGGATTGGATCCAGGACCCAGGAGAAACTGGAGGCAGGGAGACCAATTAGGAGGCTTAATTCAATCTAGAAGAATCTAAGATGCCTACTGGGATAACAGTGGGAAGGTATTTAGTAAGTTTTTCTTGACTTGCCCTCTCCAGTCCAACTCAAGAAAAACTTACTAAATACCCTTTACATTATAGGTGCTTGTGATATAAAACATAGATACGACATTGATCCATTTGTCAAGGACTTTATTATTGAATAGAGGGACTCAGTCTATAAACCTAAATGTAAGTTCCCTTGATCACAATCCTCCCTCCATCCCAAGCTCAATTCAATGAAATAGTCTAAATTCATCACTGGTCCTAAAATTTTACTCTGATAGGTCAATGCAACTGTGGCTAGGAGTAAGTATGGTAAAGTGGGACAAGTGCTGATGCTACAGTCAAAAGACAGGAATTCAAATCATAACTATCCTTATACTATCTCTGTGATCTTGGGCAATTCATTTCTCAGGCCCTCAGGGTTCTTAGTGGTAAAAATAAAAGGATTAAACCAGGTGACCTCAAAGGTCCCATCTAGCTCTGTTTTCAAGCTCTTATAACCCAGCCAGAAGAAGAAACTATCCCTCTCTTCCTCTAATTCCCTCAGTCTCAGTGATGCTGCTCCCCAAAAGCTAAAATAGTACTACCTAGCCAAAAGCAACCAAAATGAGCTGTCAGCCCAGCCAGGGAGGGAGATGTTAAGTATAAAAGGAATTTTTTTTGACCACATACTTTGGAGTTACAACTGCACTTTAAAGAGAGTGTCATATTGGTAGAGCTGGTCAAGATCCAAGATAAATGTTTGATGTTTGTTTTTAAAACCAGGCCTCCTGAGTTTCAAACCCAGCAAATATATTAGAGGAAAATGCTCCTTCGACAGGCATTCAAGGGCACAGCTTTCTACAGGAGAGAGTTCACCAGAGCACAGAGGGCGGGAGAAGCTATGCCAGTTGAGGTTATATACATATATATATATATGTGTATATATATATATATATATTGGGGTGAGAACACAGTACGGTCAGGCCCCATGTTTAAATGGATCAAAACATTCATATTTTTTTAAACCCTTACTTTCCATCTTGGAATCAATACTGTGTATTGGTTCCAAGGCAGAACAGAGGTTAGGGATAGGCAATAAGGATTAAGTAACTTGCCCAGGATCACACAGCTAGAAAGCATCCAAGGTCACATTTGAACCCACAACCTCTCATCTCTAGGCCTGGCTCTCACTCCACTGAGTCACCTGGCTCTCACTCCACTGAGCCACCTAACTGTTCCTAGGGTCAAAAAATTTAATCCATGCAAAGGTTCTATGACAGGCTTGATCCCAATTTAAAGAAAGAAGAGACTGACCAAGTAAAGTAGCTGGTTTAGAGTCAGATCATAAACAGATGTTAGAAATGACAATAGGATTCAGGACCTCCTCCCTAATTTAGTCCCCTAACTAAGAATATCAGAGTTTTCTCCTCAGTGAAGGCCATTTAAAGCATCTGATTCAAATAAAATCACAAATAAAAACCATGGTTGAATCGATCAACAATTGATAGCAAATATTTACTGAGCATCTCCTTAATGTCCACTATTGAACTGGGAGCTGCAGGGGATCCAGAGAAGTCCTTGCCCATAAGGATATTCCAGTTGAGTTGGGGAGACAAAACAGACACATATGCCTAAATGACTTCCTTACATTTCCTGGTCCAGCTTTAGTTGATATAATGGAGTCCATTTTGGTTTGATTTGTTATGGAGGTTGGAAAGAGAGGGGTGAGGAAAGACTGGAAAGATCCAAGTATATGGCCCAATAAATACAACTGAAGGAATTTAAAGTTACCAGTGAGGATAATCAGTTAAATTCTATTAACTGTCAAGACTTCCTTCTGAACTTTCCCCCCATCCCAAGATCAATTAATGTCAAGTCAATTAACTAGCCAACCAACATTTATTAAGCACCTACTATGTGCCAGGCACAGTGCTAAGTGCTGAGGATAAAGATAGGCCAAAAAAAAAAAACAGTCCCTACTCTCAAATTCTTATTCTAAAGAAAAAAACATGAAAAACTATATAAAAACAAGATATATACAGGATAAACTGGAGATCATGGTATCTAAGTGAAAACCATAAAATTAAGAAAAATGGTGGCTGCCTGACTACAGCGGTTGAGGGGACATGACAGAGGAGAGACTCTAAACGAAACTCTAATGCAAATATTAACAACATGGCAATGGGTTCGAATCAAGAACACATGTGATACCCAGTGGAAGCACGCGTCAGCTATGGGGGGTAGGGGGGAGGAAAAGAAAATGATCTTTGTCTTTAACGAATAATGCTTGGAAATGATCGAATAAAATATTATAAAATTAAAAAAAAAAGAAAAATGGTGGGAAGCTTCTTAAAGAAGGGAGGACTTTTAGCTGATACTTGAAAGATCTGTGACCAGTAGGATGATTGTGGGTTACATTTTTAACATATCTGGTATATAACTGTCTATGTTCATGTTTGGGAAATAGATGTGCCAAAAGATTAATACCAGAATTAAATACTATCAGAAGTCAAGATAACCCAGGGCTAGGGAAAACAAAGAAAACTCACTGAAGGATGTGATTTCTAAGCATGGGTCTTGAAGAATGGTTAAGACTTTGACAGGTCTGGTCAAGCAGGGAAGAAGCAGGATCAAATACTAATTTCTCTCCTTTGCACTTAAAAGTTCTCCACAACCAACCCCCCACATATCTTTTTAGTTGAATACTTGATGCTCTTGGCTACACCACCTCTCTTGAAGTGTTCATATGTAGGGCAGGGAGAATGCTCTTCTTAATTATTTTACAGGGTTGCCATGAAGGTCAAACATCTGTAAGCACTTTGAAAAGTACAACAGCACTCACTCACAATTCAGCTAGACTGGCCTTCTTACTAATCCTCACATGTGAAGTTCCACTTCCTGCCTCTGAGCTTTAGCTATCCCCATTCTCCTTCCTCACACCTGCTTCTCACAATCCCAGGCTTCTTTCAAGACTCAGCTTGCCTTCTTGAGGAGGATTGACCAGATAGTTGCCCATGAACTGCTAGAACCTTCCCCCCCAGGTAACTTTCTATCTACTCTATATATATGTTGTATGTACCTTTTTATGTGAAAAGCATGAGGTGTTCAAGGAAGACTAGATCTCTGCTGTGCAGGTTTGCCACATTCTTTTCAGAACTGCTTATCCACGTTTGGTGTCTACCTCTCACCCAAATCTCACTTGGGGCTCCAAGAAGCTGTAGCATGCTCAGTTGCCACACTCTGGTAAAACCATCTCATCAGCCTCAAACTCCTTGGTGGCTTAGGGGGATGTCTACGCCATTTGGGTAAAGAATTCTTCTGGCAAAAAGGGCAGTTGAGAACAATTTATTACTATGACCATGAAGACAGCAGAAGTCTGCACTATGGAGTGCTTTGAGCCTGGTTGGACATCAAGGACATCAGTCATCCATTGTAACCCAGGCCATCACCAGCCAACCTGACTTTCATCTTGCAATTAGACTTGGATGACTGTAGCAGAGAGAGTGAGACTGAAGACTTTATGCAATTCTTCCTCACTTAAATCCACTTCATAAGCAAGATATCACCCTATGATGTCACCAGTCCTTTTCAAAAGAGGACAACAACAACCTGTTTTCATTAGAATGTAAGTCCCCTGAGGGCAGGAACTTTCTTCACTTTTTCATTGTTTCCCCAGAACCTACCACTCTATCTATCTTTGATAAAGGTTTAATATTTGTTCATTGATAGGATGACATCTTCCAACTAGATCATAAACTCTTCAAGAGCAATCTCATCTAAACTCTATAACTTTCCCAAAGCCTAGTATAGTGCCCTACATATAGTAGGTATTTAATAAATGCTAATTGATTGACTGATTGGTTGGTTAAAGGGATCCCCACTGTAGGAAAGGGCATAAAAAATGATACAAAGGCAAAACAGACTGACTGAATGGAGAGAAGTATTTTGGTTCATTGCTTAAAACAAAAAACTCCCTCCCAAATCCCCTAGGTTTATAACAATATAATCCGTGTTTCTTTTCTCTCCATCTGCCCATCTCTATGGCAGCCTTATAGATCAAATAGAGTCCCATTACAATCTATTCAATTTTTTAAAAAAATTATGAAGAGTGGGCAGTGAAGACCTGGGTAGCTCCTCAATTCTCCTACATAAGCTATTATAATGTCTGAACAAATGACCTAATTTTGGTACTAAGCACCTAAGGATTTAATTACCACAAAAAACTTTGCATGTGGTTGAGAAACATCAGACATAAAAGTACTGAGTCTTATTCTTCTTCACTGTATTAAGACCATTTAACACATGTACACACACACACAAACACACACACACACTCATATACTATCTGCCCAAATCTTTAGCCCTATTACAACCCTAATACTTTAAAAGCTAAATCCCTTAGATGCCTGGGAGGAATTTAAGCTGAAAAATGTCTGAGGGAAGATGGCAACAACTCCTATAATTGCCACATATTCCAGGAAGGGTGGTATGATCCTTTGAAAAGAGGATATAAGTGTCACAAGACTGGGATTTCAGTCCTACTTCTACCACTTATTAGCTTTGTTGTGTCTTAGGGAACTCATGCTATTTCTCTTAATTTTATTTATTAAATACCTAGCACATATGAAGCTTTGACATTTGGAAAGCACTTTACCTTCACACTCAACTGAAACCTCAGAACCCCACTGTGAGTCAGGGTACTGCAAATATCATCGTTACTCTTTTAAGGATGAGGCCATAACAGTCGGCAAATACCCTAATCTACTGGGACCTTAGTTTCTTTATCTGTAACATTAAGACAGTTATTCTAGATAACCTCCAAGTCCCCTTTCAGATCTAAATCTATGATTCACCTTCAGAAAGGTAAATAAAAGGGTACTAATGTCCCAAAACAGACACTGGAAGCTGAAGAAGTCTTCCTAATTCCAGCTCCAGTTCAAACCATTGCCACACTGCCACTCTTAAAATGCTTATATATAAAATGGAGCTATTAATGCTTTTCTTGATTATTTTATAGTATTATTATGAAGATCAGACTCTAAAAGCACCTTGGGGGATAGCTAGGTAGCTAATGAGATTTCAAATGTCTCCACCTACTATCTAGGAAAACCACAGCCAAGGGAATGGGCTTGGTAGAATCAGTGGGAAAAAATACTTGCTAGCTATATGACTGGATAAGTCACTTGATCTCCATTACCTAGCCCTTACCACTCTTTTGCCTTAGAACCAATATACAATATTAATTCTAAGATGGAATGTAAGTTGTTAATTTAATTTTTTTATTTTAAAAATTAAAGCACTTTGAAGAGTAAAAAACATATTAGAAATACAGTGTATTATCATCTCCATTCTTTCACTTAAATGCTGAGTGATCTTGGACAATTCAGTCTTACCTGTATAAGTTATTATGTTCTCATCCATAAAATGGAGAGCACTTATTGCCTCCTATTTTTACCAGTGGGAAAGCTAAGACATAGAAATATTAAGTGGCTTGCCCAAAATCACACAAATTAGTATCAGAAGCAGGATTTGAATCCAGTTCCTCCTAATTCCAGGTTCCCTACTCTATCCATTATGATACCACCTCTTATAGGGAATCATAGAATCACATATGTACTTATAGTTGGAAGAAACTTCGAATTGCAAACTAGATAACATATGTAAAGCCCATTGCATATCGAGTTATATAAATGCTAGCTATTATTATATATTATTGTTGTCTTCAACAGGGGTTGTTGGTAAACTATACCCCACAAAGCAAAAATGGCCCATGGCCTGTTTTTATGTGGTAGATGAGCAAATCCTACTTGGCTCAAATAATATGTATTCAAAGTGTTTAGGAAAGACTAGTACCTCTAGTTTGTGAGGACTTATTGGGCCCTTTTCAGGGTAGTTGTCTTCCTTTAGTGTTCACCTAAAAACTGTGGCATCCTCAGTGATAACACCTTGGCAAACCGTCCCCCTAGATGAGCTAAACTAGATTTAAAGTAAACTGTCCCCTTGTGGAATAGGCAAATGAAAATGATTTGTACTAGCAACCATGAAGGCAGCTGAAACAGGGGCAATGGAGCATTTAGAGCTTGGTTAGATTTCAAAGAAGCCAAGGTCATCCACTGCATCCCAAGCCCTCACTGGTTATACTGACTTTTGTCTTGCCTCTGGACTTGGATGACTCTGAAAAGAAGATGGCTGATGATTTTGTGTGTCTCTCCCTTACTTAAATTCCAATTATGCTAAAGTCAAAAGACATCACCCAGTGATATCATTTTAGTCCTCTTCAAGTATGCAGGACTTCAACCAACCAACTTAACTCACAAGTCATACAAAAATAGGCAAAGAGGCAAAACCAGTTTGCCAACCCCGGGTCTACAATATCCCCAACAAGTGGATCTCCAGACAATTCTTAAAAACCTTTTGCTTCCTTGTGACAGCAAATTACACTTTTGGAGACCTCTAATTTTAAGGAAATTTTTACTTACATTAAGAGGACATCTGACTTCTTGCAAATTCTGTCCATTGCATTAAGTTGTATCCTCCACTGCCAAGTTCTAATACTTTTTCCACATAACAATCCTTCAAAACTTTAAGACAATTATCATATATCACTCCTTCCCACCAGCACCCTTAGTTTTCTTTTCTTCAAGGTAAACATTCCCATTTCTTTCAAAAGGTCCTCCCAGAGCTTATGGTCCCTTCGTCATCCTCATCACCCTATCCTTGTCAATGTCCCTTCTGAGATTTCCAGAACCAGGAGCAATGATCCAGATGGGATCTGACCGGGGTAGACTTAGTGTTGATTCCTATATATTTATTAATGCATTCTTTTTTTTTAAACCCTTACCTTCCATCTTGGAGTCAATACTGTATATTGGCTCCAAGGCAGAAGAGTGGTAAGGGCTAGGCAATGGCAGTCAAGTGACTTGCCCAGGGTCACACAGTTAGGAAGTGGCTGAGGCCAGATTTGAGCCTAGGACCTCCCGTCTCTAGGCCTGGCTCTCAATCCACTGAGCTACCCAGCTGCCCCCTTATTAATGCATTCTAACATCACAATGGTTCTTTTGGCTGCTATTTGGCTAAATGGTTTGGTTTGTAATCCACTAGGATCCACAGTCTTTTTCACTTGAATTATGCTATATTTATTTTTTAAACATAAGTATGTTACTTTACATTTATACATGTTGTTTCATTTTGTTAAGCTCAGTCCTCCATTCCAATGGGCAAAAAACCTTTTAGGATCCCAATTCTGTCATACAACATATTAGCAATTATTCCCAGTTTTGTGTCATATGAAAACTTGATAAGCATAAAACCTATATTTTCCTATAAGCCATTAATTGAAATGTTGAGTAGAACAGAGCCAAGGAAAGAATACTCTAGTGCTCTGCTAGAGACATCTCTCCCAAGGTTTACATCAGTCCATTAACTAACATTCTTTGCATTTAGTCAGTCAACCAGTTATGAACCCACATAGTTATATTAACAATAAACGATCTTGCCAGAAGGAACCTGGAAAGGATTGCCAAAGATTACAAAGCCTTGGGAAAGAAACCGAAGACTACGGAGGCCCAGGTGTTGTTTTCATCACTGCTGCCCATTGAAGGCAAGGAATGCAGAAGAGAAAAACTGATTAGGGAAGTGAACAGCTGGCTAAGAAGATGGTGTCTGAGAATGGAATTTGGATTTCTGGACCGCAGCTTAAAACATAGGAATGACAGGCTCCTGGCCAGGGACAAAGTGCACCTAATAAAGGCTGGTAAGAATATATTTAAACTAAAAAAAGGATGGAGGGGGGGAAAATTGCCCTTGTATATCAACCAAGCTAGACACCAGATACTAGATACTTGCTAGATACTAAAGCGTAGCTACAGTGAAAAAATAATAGCATTTAAGACATCTAGCAGTTCATAGGAGACAAAAATTCAAGAAATGTCCATTCATAAATCCGTAAAGTTTAGCCATCAAAGCAAGAGAGAACTAGAGGTCTGAATTGTTGTTATTGTCCAGTCATTTTTCAGTTATGTCTGACTCTTTGTTACCCCATTTAGGGTTTTCTTGGCAAATATACTGGAATGGTTTATCAGTTCCTTCTCCAGTTCATTTTACTGATGAGGAAACTGAAACAAATATACATACATATACATCCTAGATTTGGGGGGAGCAGATTTCAAATAAAGTAAGTGCTCTGGCCTCACACTCCAGAGTAAGGCAGTCTAAATCTTCCCATCAGAGTTCTAGGGACATCACTAAAGGGGTAAGGGTGTTTTCATGCTATCATGGAAAGAGATAGGAGCAATGTATGGAAATTTCAAAGAGGTCAATAACTTCCTAATAATTAGCATTATCCCAAAGTGGAATGAGCAGCCTTGGGAGGTTCCTTTTCACTGGTGATCTTAACACTGGTTGGATCATCAATTATTAGATATCTTGACATGGAGATTCTTTTCAGTTGTGGATTGGAGTAGATGTTCACTGTGGCAGTTACTAGATCTAAAAGTCTCTGATTCTGAGATTATCATCCCCTACCTCTGGGATATTCAGAAAGAACTGGCATCTCTAGTGTGAGGACTTGCAAAGCGCTTTTTAGGGCTGCTTTTCTACCTTTGGTGTCCCCCTCTCATGCAGCTCCAATAAGTCGTAACACTCCAGGCACCACACTCTGGAAAACAGATGGGTTACTAAACCAAGTTAAGGGTAACTGACAGGCCTCATACCTGTCAGTGAGTTGGGGGAGTATCTACTCCAAGCATGAAAAGACTTCCCCTGGTAGAATGGGACGGTGAAGGAAGACAGCTAAGGCAGGCACTGTGGAGTTCTTAGGGCTTGGTCAAACATGAAAGATGTTCAAGACTAGTCACTGCATCCTGAGTCATCACCAGATATCCTGACTTTTGCCTTACCAGTGAACTTTAATGACTGGCAGAGAATCGAGACTGAGGACTTTATGCAACTCTACCTCACTTAAATCCAATCCACTATGTAAGTTAAGACATCACTCCACAATGTAATAGGTCCTCTTCAAAAATGAAGGATGAACAACAACAATCTCTTCTACCTCTTTTCCATAAAGGATATCCTAAGAGACTGTCAAGTGCCTTTGCTGAAATCCAAATATGTTTGGTCTACTCCATTCCTCTGACCTTTTAGTCTACTAATCATGTCAAAGAAAAGAAAAGGAAATGAAAACAAATGATAGTATTTGCTCTAAATGAATCAATTCTGCCTCTTTGCAGCCATCTTTGTCCTTTCTAAGTGCTCAGAAGCCATTCCTTTAACAATCCACTAGAACTTTCTTTTTCAGAAATTAAAGTCAAGATCATTGACTTATAGTTTATGTGAAATATTGAGGATGGCAATAAAGGACTAACAGTTGTGCCCAGCTGTAGAAACACACAACTACTACTGATTTTCTGGACCTATGAAAGAATTAAGTAGCCTGCAGGCTGGTGTTGATTGTGAAAGTTAAAAACTGGTCTAGGAATCTCAAAGGAAAGAATGTGGACAGAGGGTAATGAAGTAACCTGAAAGAATTTATGTGGCTGCAACAGCCTTATATTGGGCACTCAGATTCTCTTAAGTGGGTGAGGAGTAAAAGAAGTCTGTGAATGGGAGAGAGGGCACAAGGAGAGGAGAGAAGAGGAAATGAAAGGAGAAAAGATGAAAGGAGTGGAAGTGGAAGAAGAGAGAGACAGAGAGAGAGAGGGAGAGAACCAAGAGCACAGGGAGTACAATATTAAAAGTAATAGATTGTGACAGATTAATGTATTCACCTCCTTCTCCCTTTGAAAATCCATCTGCTTGTCTCCAGAGACACTTCTCTTGTTGACTGTGTTTGCCAACAAACAGTGGGACTCAAAAGCCCCAAGTCCAGAAGTTAGAACACTAACAAGGAGAAGCTACAAGGTGTGAGGGAAAGAGTACAGAGGTGTCAGGAGGTCTGGGTTCTAGCTGTGCCTCTGTGAATAATGAGCTAGGAGACCTTGGGCAAATCACATCACTTCTATTTTAAAGCTTTCCTTAGAAAGTAAGAAAAAAGGAGGGGCGGAGTCAAGATGGTGGCCTAGAAGGAGCAGATGGTCAGACCTCTGAATACCCTTCCTAACTGATCACAAACTGAATGCTCCCAGGGGACTGAAAATCAAACTTAACAACAAGACCGAGCCAAGGAACCCTCCTGCTGGATTTAATTCAAAAGGTGTGCCCCCGAAAAAGCCAGAATCCAAGAACACTCGAGTTTAAGGGGAAGACAGAAGGAAGGTCCCAGGACCCAGCCCCCCCTCCTACCCAGAGTGCTGAGATTCCAGTGACATTGGGAACTTCTGGGCAGGCAAAGGTGCTGGTCTGAAGGGCATACCTTGCGAGCAGATCTGTGCCAAGTTCAGAGCGTCCAAAACAGACAGTGGGGAGGGAGCTAGAGAGGGAGCATAGACCTGGCAGCCTGGTCAGAGCTGTGGAGATCCTCCATATTTGCTCTAGCCTTCCAGAAAGTTTTGGACTCAGAGCACACCCAGCCCGACTAAGCTGAACTTAATCCCATAAAAAGTCTCCAGAACTCTGGAAAGACCAGGCTCCACACGCATACTCATTGACTGCTGGACTTTAATCCAATCAAAATCCTCCAGAGGACAAGGAAGCTCAAACCCCAACAACCCCCCCACCAGAGATTACACCGAGAGATCTCCTGTTAAAGCTCCAAGAGGGGAGACTGACAGAAGCCCCCAAAACCAAGAAAATGAGAGGAGCAAGAGCACAGACAAATACAGGGAGTAAAGAAGGGGTGAATTTGAGCAAACAACAGAAAAAGAAGAAAAAACTACAATAGACAGCTTCTACTCAGCAAACAGAATAGAGGGGGAGAGATCAGCAACAGATAAATCAGAAATCCCAGCGAATTGGATACAGGCTGTGGAAGAACTCAAAACACAATTAAGAGAGGCTGAAGACAATTGGGAAAAGAACCTAAAAATTAAGATAAGTCATCTGGAAGCAGAGGCACTTGAACTAAAATGAGAAAATAATGTCTTGAAAGCCAAAATCAACCAGCTGGAAAGGCCAAGGAGATGAAAGATGAGGCAAAGGAGATGAAAGACGAGGTAACAAGAATGAAGGACGACCTTCAAAAAAAATCAGACCAGAAGGAAAAGGATGACCAAAAATCCAGGGATGAAATCCAGTCTTTAAGAACCAGAATACAACAACTGGAATTAAGTGACCTCACAAGGTAGCAGGACACTATAAAACAAAACAAAAAGAATGAAAAAAAATTGAGGAAAATATGAAGCAACTCATTCACAAAAGAGACGATTTAGAAAATCATTCAAGAAGAAACAATTGAAGAATCATTAGTCTACCAGAAGACCATGACAAAAGAAAAAGCCTGGACATAATACTACAGGAAATTATTCAAGAAAACTGCCCTGAAATTCTAGAACAAGAGGGGAAAGTGGAGATTGAAAGAATCCAAAGATCACCTCCTGTACTTAATCCCCAACTGATAACACCCAGGAATGTTATAGCCAAATTCAAAAACTATCAGACCAAAGAAAATATATTACAAGCCGCCAAGAAGAAGCCACTCAGATACCATGGAAACACAGTAAGGATGACACAGGATCTGGCTGCATCCACACTAAAGGACCGAAAGGCATGGAATATGATATTTCGGAAAGCAAGAGAACTAGGTCTACAACCAAGAATCAAATACCCATCAAAACTGATTATATTCTTACAGAGCAAAGTATGAACATTCAACACAATAGAAAAATTCCAAGAAATTTGTAAAGAAAAGACCAAACCTGAACAGAAAATTTTATGTCCAAGCACAAAACTCAAGAGAATCATCAAAAGGTAATTAAAAAAGAGGGTGGAAAGAAAAACAAAACAACAAAAAAAACTTTTAAGAGACTCAATAAGTTTAAATGATATGTATCCCTAGAAGAAAAAAGGTCATTGGTAACTCTTAAAAACTGTTGCTATCACCTGGGCAGCTAGCAGAATTACACTTAGAGGGAACAGTGACAAACTGTATAGGATGAAAGGACAAGACATAAATAGTTATATAGATATATGCATGCATAAATACATATACATGTATGTGTATATATATGTGTATGTATGTAAATATATACAACCAGAGCTAAAAAAAAAGGAGGTTAATACTAAAAGAAATGGGAAAAGAAACAAATGGGGGTAAATTTATATATCTCAAAGAAGCTCATGGTGGGAGGGGGGAGAACATCAGTACACTGGAAGGGTAAAGATGTTGGAGATAGGAAATACTCAACTCTTACATGCTTTGAAACTGACCCAAAGAGGGAAGAACAATCCAATCCATTGGGGCAGAGAATAGATTTGCGCCCTATAGGGGAGTAGAAGGGTAAAAAATGGACTGGTGGGGAAGAAAGCAGTACAAGGGAGAGAGGGGGGGCAATTTTAAAAAGACTACAGGGGAAAATAATGGGGGGAATAATAAGGGAGGGGGTAGTAAGGGAAGTAAAATAAGGGTGGGAACTAGGGGGCCTGATTATAAACAAATATTGGTGTAGAAGGAAAGAGTGAAAGAAGAAAAGGCAGAATCAGGAGTAGAAATCAAAATGCTGGGAAATACACAGCTAGTAATCATAACTCTGAATGTGAATGGAATGAACTCACCCAAATAAATGCAAGTGAATAGCAGAGTGGATTAGAACCCAAAACCCTACCTTATGCTGTCTGCAAGAAACACATATGAGGAAGGTAGACAAGCATAGGGTAAAAGTAAGAGGATGGAGCCAAATCTATTGGGCATCAACTGATAAAAAAGAAGGCAGGAGTCATAATCATGATATCTGACAAAGCCAAAGTAAAAATAAATCTGGGTAAAATAGATAGGGAAAGTAATTACATCCTGACAAAAGGCAGTATAGACAACAAGGAAATGTCTGTACTCAATCTGTATACACCAAATGGCATAGCATCCAAATTTCTAAAGGAGAAACTAGAGGAGCTCAAGGATAAAATAGATAGAAAAACTATACTAGAGGAATATCTGAACCTTCCTCTATCCAAACTAGATAAATCAAACCAAAAAAATAAATAAGAAAGAGGTGAGAGAAGTGAATGAAATCTTAGAAAAATTAGAGTTAGTAGACATGTGGAGAAAAATAAATAGGGACAAAAAGAAGTACACCTTCTTTTCAGCAGCACATGGTACATTCACAAAAATTGACCATGTGTTAGGACACAAAAACATTGCAAACAAGTGCAAAATGGCAGACTTAATAAATGCAACCTTCTCAGACCACAATGCAATGAAAATAATAATTAGTAAGGGTACATGGATAGATAAATCAAAAATTAATTGGAAATTAAACAATATGGTTCTCCAAAACCGGCTAGTTAAAGAACATAGAAATCATAGAAACAATTAATAACTTCATTGAAGAAAATGATAATGGTGAGACATCCTTTCAAAACCTATGTGATGCAGCCAAAGCAGTACTCAGGGGGGAAATTTATATCCTTGAGTTCATATATTAACATATTCAGAAGGTCAGAGGTCAATGAACTGGGGATGGAAATTAAAAAACTAGAAAGTGAACAAATTAAAAATCCTCAGATGAAGACTAAATTAGAGATCCTAAAAATCAAAGGAGAAATCAATACAATTGAAAGTCAAAGAACTATTGATTTAATAAATAAGACTAGAAGCTGGTACTGTGAAAAACAAATAAAATAGACAAAGTACTAGTCAGTCTAATTTAAAAAAGGAAAGAAAAAACAAAATTGACAGTATCCAAGATGAAAAGGGAGACCTCACCTCTAATGAAGAGGAAATTAAGGCAATCATTAAAAACTACTATGCCCAATTATATGGCAACAAATATGGCAATCTAGGTGATATGGATGAATACTTACAAAAATAAAAATTGCCTAGACTAAAAGAAGAAGAAATAAATTACCTAAACAACCCCATATCAGAAAAAGAAATTGAACAAGCCATCAAAGAACTCCCTAAGAAAAAATCCCCAGGTTCAGATGGATTCATAAATGAATTCTATCAAACATTCAAACAACTAATCCCAATATTATACAAACTATTTGACAGAATAAGCCAAGAAGTGGTTCTACCAAATTCTTTTTATGACACAAACATGGTACTGATCCCAAAGCCAGGCAGGTTAAAAACAGAGAAAGAAAACTATAGGCCAATCTCCCTAATGAATATAGATGCAAAAATCTTAAATAGGATACTACCAAAAAGACTCCAGCAAGTCATCACAAGGGTCATCCACTATGATCAGGTAGGATTCATACCAGGAATGCAAGGATGGTTCAATATTAGGAAAACCATCCACATAATTGACCATATTAACAAGCAAACCAACAAAAATCACATGATTATCTCAATAGATGCAGAAAAAGCCTTTGACAAAATACAACACCCATTCCTATTGAAAACACCAAAAAGTATAGGAATAGAAGGGCCTTTCCTAAAAATAATAAACAGTATATATCTAAAACCATCAGCAAACATCATCTGCAATGGGGATAAACTCAAAGCCTTCCCAATAAGATCAGGAGCAAAACAAGGATGCCCATTATCACTTTTATTATTTAATATTGTACTAAAAACACTAGTAGTAGCAATTAGAGAAGAAAAAGAAATTGAAGGTATTAAAATTGGCAATGAGGAGACCAAGCTATCACTCTTTGTGGATGATATGATGATTTACTTAAAGAATCCAAGAGAATCAACCAAAAAGCTAGTCGAAATAATCAACAACTTTAGCAAAGTTGCAGGATACAAAATAAACCCGCATAAGCCATCTGCATTTCTATATATCTCCAACCCAGTTCTGCAGCAAGAATTAGAAAGAGAAATTCCATTTAAAGTCACCCGAGACAATATAAAATACTTGGGAATCTATCTGCCGAGACAAACACAGGAACTATATGAACACAACTACAAAACACTCTCCACACAACTAAAACTAGACTTGAACAATTGGAAAAACATTGATTGCTCATGGGTGGGATGAGCTAACATAATAAAAATGACCATCCTACCCAAACTTATCTATCAATTTAGTGCCATACCCATTGAACTTCCAAAAAACTTTTTTACTAAATTAGAGAAAACCATAACAAAGTTCATTTGGAAGAATAAAGGATCAAGGATGTCCAGGGAGATAATGAAAAAAATACAAAGGAAGGTGGCCTTGCAGTCCCAGATCTCAAACTATATTACAAAGCAGTAGTCATCAAAACAATTTGGTACTGGCTAAGAGACAGAAAGGAGGATCAGTGAAATAGACTTGGGGAAATGACCTCAGCAAGACAGTCTATGACAAACCCAAAGACCCCAGCTTTTGGGACAAAAATCCACTATTTGATAAAAACTTCTGAGAAAATTGGAAGACAGTGTGGGAGAGATTAGGTTTGGATCAACACCTCACACCCTACACCAAGGTAAACTCAGAATGGGTGAATGACTTGAACATAAAGAAGGAAACTGTAAGTAAATTAGGTAAACACAGAATAGTATACATGTCAGACCTTTGGGAAGGGAAAGATTTTAAAACCAAGCAAGACTTAGAAAGAGTCACAAAATGTAAAATAAATAATTTTGACTACATCAAATTAAAAAGGTTTTGTACAAACAAAACCAATGTAACTAAAATTAGAAGGGAAGCAACAAACTGGGAAACAATCTTCATAACAAAAACCTCTGACAAACGTCTAATTACTCAAATTTATAAAGAGCTAAACCAGTTGTACAAAAAATCAAGCCATTCTCCAATTGAAAAATGGGCAAGGGACATGAATAGGCAATTTTCAGTTAAAGAAATCAAAACTATTAATAAGCACATAAAAAAGTGTTCTAAATCTCTTATAATCAGAGAGATGCAAATCAAAACAACTCTGAGGTATCACCTGACACCTAGCAGATTGGTCAACATGACAGCAAAGGAAAGTAATGAATGCTGGAGGGAATGTGGCAAAGTGGGGACACTAATTCATTGCTGGTGGAGTTGTGAATTGATCCAACCATTCTGGAGGGCAATTTGGAACTATGCCCAAAGGGTGATAAAAGACTGTCTGCCCTTTGATCCAACCATAGCACTGCTGGGTTTGTACCCCAAAGAGATAATAAGGAAAAAGACTTGTACAAGAATATTCATAGCTGCGCTCTTTGTTGTGGCAAAAAAATTGGAAAATGAGGGGATGCCCTTCAATTGGGGAATGGCTGAACAAATTATGGTATATGTTGGTGATGGAATACTATTGTGCTAAAAGGGATAATAAAGTGGAAGAATTCCATGGAGACTGGAACAATCTCCAGGAATTGATGTAGAATGAAAGGAGCAGAGCCAGGAGAACATTGTACGCAGAGACGGATACACTGTGGTACAATCGAACGTAATGGACTTCTCCATTAATGGCAATGCAATGTCCCTGAACAATCTGCAGGGATCTATGAGAAAAAACACTATCCTTAAGCAGAGGACAAACTGTGGGAGTAAAAACCAAGGAAAGGCAACTGTTTGACTACAGGGGTTGAGGGGATATGATTGAGGAGAGACGCTAAATGAGCACCCTAATGCAAATACCAACAACAAAGAAATGGGTTTGGAGCAAGGACACATGTGATACCCAGTGGAATTGCACATCAGCTAGGGGAGGGGTGGCGGGAGTGGGGGAGGAAAAGAAAATGATCTCTGTTTCCAATGAATAATGTATGAAAATGACCAAATAAAATAATGTTTTAAAAACTAAAATAAATAAATACATAAACAAATAAATAAATAAATAGGTCCATGCCAAAAAAAAAAAGTAAGAAATAGGGGACAGCTAGGTAGTTCAGTGGATTGAAAGTCAGGCCCAGATATGGGAAGTCCTGGGTTCAAATTTGACCTCAGACACTTCCTAGCTGTATGATCCTGGGCAAGTCACTTAACCCCCATTGCCTAGCCCTTACCACTCTTCTGCCTTAGAACCAATACCCAGTATTGACTCTAAGATGGAAGGTAGTGGTTTTAATATAAAAAAGAAAAAAAAAGAAAGTGGTAAATAATAACTTACCAACTCCAACCATTTATTCAACAAGCATTTATTAACTACAAGCTACCAGCATTCTAGTCTCTGGGAATGCAAAGACAAAAATGAAATAGACTCTTCTCTCAAGGAGTTTATGTTCTATCAAGAGAAACAGGAAGTACATAAATAATAATATACAAAATTTAAAGTGGGGACAGGGTGAGGTAGAGTTGAAGGTTCCTACACAAAGTCCTATTCTGATGCCTTAACTTGAAAGTGTCCTTGAATTCTCAAAGGCTTTGTCACTGGAGAATAACCTCCTGTGACAAGGAAATCACTTTTAAAAGACTGATATATATTAATTTAAGGTCGCCAAGGAATTCAGCTATGTAATTCCTAAATGAAAACTCAAGTCAGCCGTCAACCTTTTATGGAGTTTTAATTACAAACAGGAGGAAGAAAGGAATTAGAGATAGAGAGATAGAGGTAGAGAGAAAGGGGAGAGAAGGGAATAGGGCTTAAATACCCCTTCTGTTTAGGCTGGGCCAAAAGGCCCAAGCCCTTAGATAACTGAGGCAAAGAAAGGAGATCAGTCCCTATTACTCACGTGACCAAAATGGAGAAACAGTCTCAGAGCCCCCACCTTCAGCTTCCTTCAGAGCAAGCTTCTCAGAGCACCACTGCAACCACTCCGACAAACTCCTAAAAAACCACCACACTGAGTCTTCAGACCCCTCTCTCTTTAAGGAAACCATCCAAGTTGCCTCCCCTCAGTTCTCACATCTACCAATCACTGTCCATCAATTTCCCTGTGCCAATGGAGGCTCTAGCTTAACCCAGGACCGCCCAGAGGTCTCTGGCTTTGCACATGTCTGTTGAAGGTCATATTTTCAAATAATTAAATCTTTGATCCTTTGCTACAGCCCTTCCTAAATCCTGTTAACCTGAGTAGGGTAGAGATTGGAATAATTAAATTTTGATCTATGCTGCAGCCCTTCCTCAATCCTGTTAGGACTGAGTAGGGTGGAGATTGATTCCAAGTATCTCCATTGTATCAATTCTAAAATCAATCATGACTCAAAGAAATTCCTGTTCTATGCTTAAGCATAGGTCAAAGTCCTTTCCATTGTTCAGCAAAAGGTTTCTGTCCTAAAGTAATCTTAAGAAGGGAGGAGGGGGAAACTCTCATGCCAAAGGGGTTCACATTCCAATAGCCAAGACCCACTATCAATAGGGAATTTTTCAAGTATGAAATTTCCCAATGGTGAAATTTCCAACATTTATAAGTCTAAGAAATTTTGAGGTTTATACTCCTACAGGTTCTTACTGGGACGGTTTCAAATATGGTCCCAGCAACAGACTATGCCTCTAGGGACCAATCTCACCTAAGTGCCCCAATAAGAGTAGCTAGCATTTATATAGTTCTTTAAAGTTTGCAAAGCACTTTACATTTTATCTCATTAGATCTCACAACAAATCTGTGAGTTAAGTGCTATTACGATCTTCCTTTTTACAGATGAAGAAACCGAAGCTGAAACCAATTAAGTGACTTACCTAGGGTCACACAAGTAAATAAATGTCTAAGCAAGATTTGAACTCAGATCTTCTTGGCTGCAAATCTGGTGCTCTATCCACCGAGATAATTTGCTGCTAAAGAAAAAACCAAAGATTTTTTGACCATGCAGAAATTTGGGTGAATATTTTCCTCAAGGAGAGTATTTGAAAATGCTGAAGAATGAGGGCAGTTAGGTTGCTCAGTGGATTGAGTCAGGCCTAGGAATGAGAGGTCCTGGTTTCAAAACTGGCCTCAGATACTTTCTAGCTATGTGACCCTAGGCTTAACCCCCTTTAACACTCACTTTACCCCCATTGCCTAGTCCTTACCACTCTTTTGCCTTGGAACCAATACATGGATTCTAAGGCAGAAGGTAAGGGTTTAAAAAACAAAAGAAAAGAAAGAAAGGAAATGCTGAAGAATGAAAAGTCCTGAAATTCACAACAAACTAAATGTATTCTATTTTAGAAAATAAGAAACAACTCATTACCAGTGTGAGTTATTGCATATAATCTTACCACTGACTTTTGAGAAAAAAAAGATTAAAATTAATAACCAATTTTTTACAAAATAACAATGAGAATGTGTACCTCAATACAAAGGGAGTGGTTTCTGTTGAGAAATGGGAAATTGATTTTTTAAATAGAAATTACCATTCCCTATAGAAGTTTAACTTACACAAATAAATTTCCATTTCAAGAAGACCAAAAAAAGTGTATAAGCTACCCTAGCCAATAGATACTCATCTCTTTGACAAGTGGAAGGATATGGCTGCCAAGTACAACAATGGTTTATAATATAAACTCTTTTGTAAAATATTACAGAAGAGGAGGATTGAAGATTATGAGCAGTATTGCCTCATAAAATAGTGAGAAGCAGTGGAGAAAAAACAAGTTACAGAAAGCTTGGCAAATGACCCTGCTAAGCTAAATCATTCCAAGGATACTGGAGGATTAAAGTAAGCCTTAAACTTGTTCCTTTTGGCCTCAAAGGACAGAATCAGGAGCAATGGACAAATTTAGGCTTAACGTCAGGAAAAACTTCCTGTTATCCACAAGTAGAATGGACATCAAGAGATGGTGATCTTCCTCCTTGTAGCTCATCAGGCAGAATCTGAATAACTACTTGTCAAGTGTATTATGGTGAGGATTCCTTTCAGGTCTAAGTTGGAACAGAAGGTTGCTGTTCTGAGTATGGGATTCTGAAAGAAATGTAAACAGGACAAAAAACAAGTTTAAGAAATGGAGATCTGGGGGCAGCTGAGTGGCTCAGTGGATTGAGTGTCAGGCCTAGAGACAGGAGACCCCGGGTTCCAATCTGGCCTCAGACATTTCCTAGCTGTGTGACCCTGGGCAAGTCACTTGACCTCCATTGTCTAGTCCTTACCGCTCTTCTGCCTTGGAACCAATACACAATATTGATTCTAAGACAGAAAGTAAGGGGGTTTTTTTTCCACTTTAAACATTATTTTATTTGGTCATTTCCAAACATTATTCATTGGAGACAAAGATCATTTTCTTTTCCTCCCCCCCCCCCCCCACGCCTGTAAGGGTTTTGTTTTTTTTTTTTATGGAGATCTGTCAAGATTTCTTTGATAAACTCTTTTCCTTCTCAGTGACAATTAAGCTACCCCATATGGACTATAACATCACAATTCCCATTGTGTTGCTTGAGGACTTAGCAACATCACTCAAGAAAATGAAATGAGAATAGTCATTGGAGTTAGTCCAAGTAGACACAGAAGAGATCTGTGCTAGAGGTGATACAATTTTGAAGACATCAAAATACCAATTCTCAAGATATGATATCTGAAAGAGGAGGCCAAAATCTTAATAGGAAAAATCAAACATTTATTAAAAAAAACAAGAAAAATATCACTAGCTCTAGATTCATGTATCTACTTTCCTATTTCTATAAAAACCTTTATGGGAATAATATACACCTATGTATCAAGGGTATCCTTGATGAAGACATGAGATTTTTTTCCACAGTAGATCCCTTTCTAGTCACAAAGTCAACTGAAAAATATAGACCATACAAGATCCCATTGTACTTACTATTTGGTGTCTATGAGATAGCATTTGATTGAGTCAAACAAAATCCTACCTTAAAAGTTCTCCTCCAACAAAATACTTTCCATTAATATGTCAAGATCATAAAAAATGCTTTGAAAGATGGAAGAGAGATGACTTTGTTCAGATGTTTATTATCAATAATGCTCACCAAATATATTTGCCATCATCATAGAGAATATACAATGCAGGGCTCAAAAGGAAGAAGGATTCTCTATAGATGGTGAGATCCTCCAGATATATTGTTTCTGATTGATATTATGGCAATATCATCAATCTTGAAATAATAATAATAATAGCTGTTACTTTTATAGTGATTTATAAGGTTTGCAAAGCACTTTACTAATACTATATATCATTTCATCCTCACAGCAACCCTGAGAGGGAAATACTATTATTATTCTCCTTATACTGATGAGAAAACAGCCTGAGAGAAGTTTGACTTGCCCAAAGCCACCCAGCTAGTAAGTGTGTAAAGCTGCATTTGAGTTAGGTCATCTAGAATCCAGGTCCAGTATTCTATGCACCACACTACCTCACTCCTCTTAGGAACATTACAGAGCCTCCTAAAAAAGAACCACAATTATTCAAAACTATTCACACAGAAACAATCAAAAGGTGAAGAATGTTTATTGCCCAAAATATGATAAGTAGTTGAATTAAAATCCCATCAAGTTGGTCCATCATTATGTAAAGAGATATAAATAGAGAGAGAGAGAGGGAAAGATAGATAGATAGATGGATGGGTGGGTGGATAGATAGATTATACAGACAGAACATAGATAGATAGATAGATAGACAGACAGACAGACAGACAGACAGACAGACAGACAGATAGACAGACAGACAGACAGACAGACAGACAGATAGATAGACAGATAGACAGACAGACAGACAGACAGACAGACAGATAGATAGATAGATAGATAGATAGATAGATAGATAGATAGATAGATTTAGATAAATGTATATCTTAATCAAATGCTCAGAAAAGTAACTAAGTATTTTCTTTTTACCTAGGTTTAAAACTAATATGGCAGGAATGGGGAGCAGGGATGCAATAAGGGGAAATCCATTACTTCCCAAAGCCAATCCATTCTACCTCTTTGCAACATCTACCTGTTTTTCCTAGTTCTACCTTCAGAGGTTAAATAAAACAAGTCTAATTCTTCTTCATGATCGCTCTTTCAAATACTTCAAAACAGCTACCAGGTTCCCTGTAAGTTTCCTCTTCTCCAAGTTAAATATCCCCAGTTTCTTCAACTTATCTTCATCTGGCATAAGGCCCTTCATCATTTTAACCAAGCTGGGAGGGACAGCTAACACAATAAAATTTTCAAATAGCAATCCAAAAAGATCTTGAGAATATTGGGCTGAAAAAATGGAATTTAAAAGGGATTAATATAAAATCTTATTCTTGGGTTCAAAAAATTGACTTTACAAGTAAAAAATCAGGGAGACATAAATTCTATTTTGTCTGAAAATTTTATTGAATTTTAGGCAAGCAAACATAAAAGCATTCATTAAAAGCTTGTGCCAGGAACTGCTCTAAGAGCTGGAGATACACTTGGAGTAAAAAGGAAGATAGCCCTTGCCTTCTAGGAGTTAACATTCTTATGGAAGAAGACATTACACAAAAAGGAGCCGAAAAGAAGTGGAGATAAAGATATATATCCCTTCAGGGATTTGGTATTATAATCCAGAATAGCTGGTAGGAGAATGAAGGTTGACAAGCCTGGAACCTTCTCAAAAATAGAGGCTTCTGGATGAACTCTCCCATGGGAGAAGGAGCCTGACGTGGCTGGTGGATATTATAAGATAAGGAGACCCCAGATACTGGGGGAGTTTCTAGGGCAGTACTGCTGTAGAGCCCAATTGTTGAAATCCAGAAAGTCAGAAACACGGCTGAAAGAGAATGAAAGTTGGCCAATCTGGGCCTCTCTCCAAAACAGAGGTTGCAAGAGGAACTCACTAATGAGAAAAGGGACTGGCACGGTGGATAGATGTTCCAGGGTGAGGAAGTCCTAGATACTAACTTAGTAGATTTCAAACTCATCATGAGCCACCAGGACCATATAGCAACCAAAAAAAATTATATAGCTTACAAGAATAATAGGTGATAATCTATAAAAACAGATAATCTATAAAAGACAGATAAAACTCTGTCCTGGTCAGACGTCCATCTAGAATATTGGGCACCATATTTTAGCCAGTGGAAATCCAATTGCTAGTAAGGGTTAGGAGAGTAAGTCTAGAGGATGTGGTTCACCAAGCGCAATGCTTTGGTACTCAGTAGGCCCTTATTAAAAGTTGTGTTGAACTTCTTTGTGTTTCTGAGTTTTACTCTGTGGTAGTAGTGGCTACATCGTTAACATCTTGCTGGGCACAAAAACCCTGTGGGAAGGATGCCATCATATGTTCATCATTGAGTCTGCTCTATGGAGTTCTCCACATAATTCCCATCCCTCAGCCCTGGCTAAGGGAGTCTGGCAACCTAATGGACTCTCAATATCCTAACAGCAGCTCCAACAATAAACCGATTGTTCTCCTCACATTGGCAGTGACTCAAAAAGTCCCACTTCAACTGTCACAATCACTGCAACAGGGAAGCTGTGACCAAAAGTGGAGGAAGGAAAGAGCCAACAACTTGTCCTTCCCAGGATAAGGGAGGGAGAAGAGGGATGCAGTCACTGAGAACTTGTGCAATTAGAGGTAAAATAAGGGAAGGCGATGAATGGGATTGGGATGAAATAGGAGCTGACTGTCATTCGGGGTTTATTCTGAAGCCACTCAGGTCACCTTTGCATCAGGGGTTGTTCTAGCTTAAGAATCTAGTAAAGAAGGGAGGGGTCTCTAAACTTGAAAGCAGGAGGCTGGGAAGGAGCATCAGCAATGCTGTTACTCACCATCAAAGGAAAAAAATCTCAGAAGGAAAGAAAAGCTGTGAGGCCAAACAAGGTCTGAGGGAGCCCTGAGCTAAGCTGTATGGCATCAAAGGCAAGAACCAGCCTAAGGGTCATGTGTAAGCCTAAAGAATCCCAGAGGTCTCCCATAGCTCATAATGGAAAGGAGCATAGTATAGTAGAAAGAGCACAGGATTTTAAGTCAAAGGATCTGAGTTCAATCACTAATTCTGCTCTTCCTAACTTTGGGTAAGATAGCTAACATCTCTAGGCCTCTCACTTCCTCATATGTAAAATGTAGAAGATAGTGAGAGAGGCACTGACTGGAGTCAAAGGGGAATCGTGCTTTTGAATCAAAGAAGATGGATTTAAATCCTCTCTGATGTTTTGTCCTCTACTGGGAAAGTCATTTAACTTTTCTTTGGTTTCCTCATCCTTAAAATTAGGAGATTAGATTGTCCTCAAAGGCCCTTTCTAGTTCTGAATCTATGATTCTATCACTAGATGACCTCTTAATATCTTTTCTATCTCTAAATCAATTATCTTAAGTGTGATACAGATGCAATGTGAACCCAGAAGTGCTGATTCCCAGCCTCTGATATAATCCAATACCATAGTCTATATACTGCAGGGCCCAAAAAAAACTTTATTTTGCAAGGGTCCAAGCAGACATCTTTGGCTTGACCTGGCTAGCCTAGCCCACCCTAGTCCTCAATTATTCTGTGGGCTCTTGAGCAATAGCCAGTTCTGTTTCCCCTCCCTTTGAAGCAATCTAGAAAAAAAGAAAGTGCTTTGATTTTCCTCAAACAAACATTACACTGAATAAAGAGATAACCTCAGGCAGGGGTTGGCTCAATCTCCCCAATGCAAGGGAAATCACACTTAATATTTCTAACATGAAAGGCCAGAGTAGGACTGAAACCTTCCACACTATGGAAAGTTGCAGGGGCAGGCCTGTCCCAGATCCCCTCTCCAGGGGTGAGGGCCTGACAAGCTGAGGGAAAAAATCAGCTGTAATCCAGGTGACAAATGGAGCTGAGGGGAGTTCTTCAGCTGTGTGGGCCCAGGCTTTCAGAGCCAAAGAGTCCAAAGTAGAAGGAATTGGGATCTGATGAAAGAAGTGTTGTTGGCTGCTGCTTCAGGGAAGCCAAAAACCTATCCAGTCCTTAAAAGTTACCTAGTTAAGAGGGAAACAGATCTCACAATGAGTTTCTTTTTCTTTCTTTTCTTTTTTTAGGAATTTTTTAATTTAATTTTTATTTTTTCCAGATAACGTTGATGTAATTTATAATAATTGTTTTCTGACATTTGAGATCTGCATTCTTTCTCTCCTTCCTATTTCTCCTCCCTCCCCAAGATAGCAGATAATATGATATAGGTTGTACACATTGTAAGGGTTAAATTAGGAGTTTGAGGCGAACACAGAATAGTATACATGTCAGACCTTTGGGAAGGGAAATATTTTAAAACCAAGCAAGACTTAGAGTCACAAAATGCAAAATAAATAATCTGGATTACATCAAATTAAAAAGCTTTTGTACAAACAAAACCAATGTAACCAAAATCAGAAGGAAAGCAACAAATTGGGAAACAATCATCATAAAAACCTCTGACAAAGGTTTAATTACTCAAATTTACAAAGAGCTAAATCAATTGTTCAAAAAATCAAGCCATTCTCCAATTGATAAATGGGCAAGGGACATGAACAGGCAGTTTTCAGATAAAGAAATCAAAACTATTAATAAGCACATGAGAAAATGCTCTCAATCTCTTATAATCAGAGAGATGCAAATTAAAACAACTCTGAGGTATCACCTCACACCTAGCAGATTGGCTAACATGACAGCTATGGAAAGTAATGAATGCTGGAGGGGATGTGGCAAAGTAGGGACACTAATTCATTGCTGGTGGAGTTGTGAATTGATCCAACCATTCTGGAGGGCATTTTGGAACTATGCCCAAAGGGTGATAAAAGACTGTCTGCCCTTTGATCCAGCCATAGCACTGCTGGGTTTGTACCCCAAAGAGATAATGGAGAAAAAGACTTGTACAAGAATATTCATAGCTGCACTCTTTGTGGTAGCCAAAAATTGGAAAATGAGGGGATGCCCATCAATTGGGGAATGGCTGAACAAATTGTGGTATATGTTGGTGATGGAATACTATTGTGCTAAAAGGAATAATAAAGTGGAGGAATTCCATGGAGTCTGGAACAACCTCCAGGAAGTGATGCAGAGCGAAAGGAGCAAAACCAGGAGAACGTTGTACACAGAGACTGATAAACTGTGGAACAATCGAACATAATGGATTTCTCCATTGGTGTCAATGCAATGTCCCTGAACAATCTGCAGGGATATAGGAGAAAAAACACTATCCAGAAGCAGAGGACAAACTGTGGAAGTAAAAACACTGAGGAAAACCAACTGCTAGACTACAGGGGTTGAGGGGATATGACTGAGGAGAGACTCTAAATGAACACTCTGGTGCAAACAACAACATGGAAATGGGTTCGAATCAAGAACACTTGTGATACCCAGTGGAATCGTGCATCGGCTATGGGATAGGTGGGGGGAGGGGGGGAGAAAATGATCTTTGTCTCCAATGAATAATGCTAGGAAATGACCAAATAAAATAATGTTTAATAAAAAAAAAATTAGGAGTTTGACAGAATAAGAGAGCAGCTTTTGACAATTTTTGTTTTAATGAGAATATAGTAAAGGAGAGAAATATAGGAAAGAGGTAGAGAAAGAAATTGCCTAATACCTAACTAGCTATCCTATAACTACCTATAACTCCCTATATCTACCTATAACTGCCTATAACTGCTGCTAGAGAAAGTTTAGCTGATCACCCTTGAGGTCAGCTCACCAGGAAGAATCAAGATAGATAGGTAGATAGATAGGTAGATAGATAGATGGATGGATGGATATCAACCAACTAATCACCAACCCTCACCACCAGTAACCAAGCCTCAACTACCTCCCAAACCCAGAAAAGGTCAAAAAGCCAAAAGCCCTTCTCAGTCTCACCCTAGCATTTTATATTCCCCTTTTTACCTCACTTCCTGTCTTTACACATCTCTATGGTAAAAGGACCTCCGGGTCCTTAGTTAAATTAGAAGAAAGAGATTAAAAATTCCCTTTTATAATCTCCTTGTGATCCTTTGGGAAACTAGTCTCCCCCAATGGATCATTTAAATATAACTATCTTATACCTCTAAAAATCTTCTAGTTAAAGGTATCTACAATATTACATTTTCTAATAGAAAACTATAATAATATTAGGAAAAGAGAAAGAAAACAAAACCAATGGTAGACAGGCACATTGACAAAAAGTCAATTCCCTTTGGCCCAAAAGTTTACCTTCATTAAATGCATTCAGCCCCCTTCAGTTCTATCAATACTTCCCACACTTCATTCTAGATCTTCTGATGCAGTGTAGGTTTCTTTATGGCGTCTTCTTAAAATAGTTCATTTTTTTCTTGATTTGGAGAGTTAGTGAGTTTCTTTTCCTGAAATTCCTCAAAAAATTTTAAATCTTGGATTTTACAAATGACAATCCCCAAATTACAAATAATTACATGTTACAATTACAAATAATACAATTATAAATTTAAAAATCAATAATAATAATAATAAATCAAGGTGCTGGCCTTTTATGTCCTGCTTCTTACTTCCTGTCTCTCTGGTTTCAACTTCCTGTCTCTCTGGTTTCTACTTCCTTTCACTGTGGGCTGGTATATCTTTACACATCTTTATGGTAAAAAAAACCTCCAGGTCCCCAGTAAATTAGAAGAAAAGGATTAAGAATTCCCTTTTACAAAGTGTTATCATGCAATTCATATTTCCAAGTTTGTCATGTTGTGAAACAAGACACATATTGCTTACAATTTAGAAAAATTTGTGGAAGAAATAAAGGGAAGAATGGCATGGTTCAGTCCCATTCAAGTCCATCACTTCCTTCTGTAACAGTGGATAGAGAATCTTTTTTGTCAGGACTCCCTGGGAGTTGGCCCAGATCATCTCATTGCTGATAATAGTTAAATCATTCACAGTTGATCATCGTCCGATATTGTTGTTACTGTGTACAACATTCTCCTGGTTCTACTCTCTTCACTTTTCTTCACTTCATATATGTCTTTCCAGGTTGAGGGGGTGGGTGGGGATAATCTTGTTCATCATTTCTTATAGCACAACAGTATTCCATTACAATCATACCTCACAACTTGTTTAGTCATTCCCCAATGGATGGGCATCCCTTCAGTTTCTAGTTCTTTGTCACTACAAAAAGAGCTACTAGAAATATTTTTGTAAAAGTTCACAATGAGTTTCAAGATGCAGAACAAGGTAGGGAAGGGCCAACTTGCTTGTTAAATTAAGGGGATGGACTAAATATTCCTTAGTCTTTTTACATCTCTAAACCTAGTGGCAACTAGATGGCATAGAGAGCTAGACCTGGAGACAAGAAGACCTCAGTTCAAATTCAGTCTCCAACACTTATTAGTTGCATAACCCTGATCAAGTCATTTAACCTCTGTCTGTTTTCTCAACTGAAAAATGGAAAAAATGATGACATTTATCACATAGGTTTGTTGTGAGGACCTAATGAGATCGTATGGGTAAAGCATCTGGCACATTTCCTTCCTAAATCTATGATCTTGGGATCGTATGAACAGATTGTATATCTGGAAGCTTTCCATAATTCCTGAGGTCCTATTCTCAGCTTCTCACCAGCAAGAGAACAGAGCAAAGAGAATTAATTGGTCAGAAGCAGCAAGGTGGTTCAGTGAGTAGAATGCTAGACCTGGAATCAGAAAGCTCTCAGACATTTCTTAGCTACGTGACCCTGGACAAGTCACGTAACCTGTGATTGCCTGACAAAAGGATTCACTGGAAAAGAAAATGGCAAACTACTCTGGTATCCTTGCCAAGAGAACCTCACATATAGCTATAGTTCCAGAGGAGGGAGAAGTGGGGGGAGGAGGGGTCACAAAGAACTCAACAACTAAACAATAATAACAAAATAAATTTTAAAATGAAGTGTTTTAAAAGAGAGAGAGAAATGGCCACAAAGGATTCAAATCCGTAACTTCAAATGGTTATAGCATCATGATATAACCAGTTGAGGTAAAAATAAAATATCTTTACACAAAAACAAATTAATAAATTCAGATTCAATACCATTCTTCACTTTATTTCCTCCATGAATTTTTCTCTAGTGTAAGCAAAATGTGGAAATATGTATTGTGTGATAACACATGCACAAGCTATATCATATTACCTGCTCTCTGAGGGAGGGATTGGAAGAAAAGGAGAGAATATGGGCCATAAAACACCAGGAAAAAAAATATTTTAAATTGTATTGACATGTAAAAAAAAGAAAAGAAACTACAAAAAATGATATAACCAATAGAACTAAGTTAAAGTTATTACATAATTCTGCTTGCATTCAACAAATGTTTATGGTGCTTCTACTACCTAAGTAAGCATTTGTCAGTGTTAGATGCTATGGAGAGTCAAAGATGAATTAGTTATCAATCCTTCCAGGAGCTCATAATCTAGTAAGGAAGGAGGCAAAGAAATACATGTGGAAGAACCAATAAGGCAGCATACAATAATTGCCAGGAAAGAGGTTATTTTTTAAATGCTTGAAGAGTTTGAAAGAAGCCAAGATCATTTCTAGTAAGGGCAATCAATGAAGGTTTCTTGGGGAAGTTAAGATGAATTCTGAGACTGGAAGGGTGGGTACAACAGGAGAGATAGGTTGGGGCATTCCCAGTAGAGGAACCATCATTAGCAGAGGTACAGAGTTAGAAAGACTCAAGAGTTGTTTGGGAAACAGGGGGAAACCCCATTTGGTTAGAGTTTTTGTAGAATGTTGGGGAAAAAAATGGATTGCCAGATTCTTATCTTCCAGCACCCTTCTCTCTTTTCTCCTTGGCCTCTGTGGCTTTCAAAGACCCAACTGCATTGCTATTTCTCATATATTTCCAATGACTCTTGAAATAATCTCTTCACAGACTCTTCAACTATTGACCTCAGTCTTTCACCAGGTATCTCCCACTATTATGCCTTTTGACAGTCCAAGTCTGTTTTTCTTACTCTTTTGGCATGGAATAAAGTACATGGAAGAAAAAAGAGAAAAACATTCAATTTAGATTCATATATAATTTACCTAAGGCTATATATAGAATTATTCGATGGTCTAATTCCAAGAAGAACTCAGAGCCCTGTGGACTCTAATAACAACTAATAGGGTCCTTTTTTTTTTCCTTTTAACCTTTACCTTCTGTCTTAGACTTCATACTGAGTATCAGTTCCTAGCCAGAAGAGTGTAAGGGCTGGGCAAAGAAGGGTTAAGTACTTGCGCAAGGTCTCACAGCTAGGAAGCATCTGAGGCCAAATTTGAACCCAGGTCTTCCTGTCTCTAGGACTGGCTCACCATCTACTGAGCCACCTAGCAGTCCCTTTGTAAGATCTTTAACTCACATCCCTGTGCCCTCCTTTCTCCTCACTGTTCCAATGTTAATACCTTTCCTTTCTCCTTCCTCTACTCTCTCCCTTCTCTTTCCTCTTTCCCTCCCTGCCTAATAAGTTTTGTGGTCTCTCTCCACCTGAAAGGATTTTGTAATTCATCTGTCATTCTTTCCCCCACCAACAAGCTTCAATGCCAGACATCTCCAATCCTCCCTCACAGAAGGAACATGAAAGAACATTGAGTCCTCCTGATTTGAAACCCAAATACTCATTTGTTTTTCTGTCAGGTTGGCTTTAAGCAATTCCATTGTGAGTAAACAAGAAAACCCTGATTGCAATAGCTCCACAAAAACTTTGGCTTATAGACACAGAGCAGATGTGACCAAGGAAAGCAGATCTAAGAAAGGAGGCAGCAGGAACTGGAAAGTAATTGTTTCAAGCAAAGAAGGCAAAATGTCCATCAAAGACAGAACATCATTGACAGTGTAGCAAGTAGATAGAGAATTGACAGGTTAAAAAAGGAGGCAATTACTACCCCCAACTCCCCGCTTCAGATAATAGAGACAAGGAACCAAAAGCAACACACAATAGCTGGAATTGGCTATCTGCATAAGACTTCCCAGAAATAATCATCCTGCACTGTGATTGGGAGATAGCTGACTGATAAGATTAAGATTCCTGGAAATAACCACTCTAATATATAAAACTGGTTATTTTTTAAATGCCAAAATCTTGAAAATTGTAACATGAGATGATGTAATAACAAAAGCATTTGGTGACTGATAAAGAGAAATTAACAAAGGAAGAATCAGGAAATGATGTTCAGTCAGAATTTTTCCAGCAAGCCTAAGCAGCCAACACAAGTATTGCAATCTGCCTGGTGGCTAGGTGCCTAGGCTAGAGTTGGGATATCAGGTTGGCATGGTTGGGTGATACTATCCCTTAAGATCATCTATTTCCCCTTTTCATGACTGTATACATGATTTTTGGTCTTTATTTGGTTTCCAAAACAAAAATCCTTTTCGCCCCACCCAGGGAGAGAGTGAGCTGACCAGCCAACTCACATATTACTGGCTGGCTGGCAAATTATAGCATTCAATGTCAATTCAAAAAGTAGCATTCTGAATTGTACCACTCTTTTCTACGGGTTTGCTCTAATTACTGCTAGGAGAACTAATCAAATCAATGTTCTGAAACTGTAGAGCTATCCTAGATCTATACTGGCCTCACTAAGACATGGGGCCCAACTGAAACAGGCTGTATACTTTGCTTACAACAGACTTTAATCACATGTGACAACAGGAATCCGTATTAGACAGGACAATTGGTAAGAAACCAAACTCTCTTTTCCTTCTGTCATGATGATACACAGTCTTATTCTAAGGCAAACGTGATAGGGGTGTGGATGGGGGATGGCAAGAGATGGACCATTCATTAAGAGTATCCGCTCAGTCAAAGCACAATACACTAAAATATTTTTTATTAGAAGTCTGAGAGATCCCGATTCCAAGACTATGTTATTTCAAGCACATTATTTAATATCCCTGGGTCTCAGTTTATTGTTGTTGTTCATGTCCAACTCTTTGTGACCCCATTTGGGCTTTTCTTGGCAAAGACACTATAGTGGTTTGCCATTTCCTTCTCCAGTTCATTTTACAGATGAGAAAATTGAGACGAGCAAGGTTTAAGTGACTTGCCATGGGTTCTATAGCTAGTAAGTGTCTGCAGCTAGATTTGAACTCAGGTCATCCTGACTCCAGGCCCAGAGCTTTAACCACTGAGATACCTAGGAATTTAAATGACTAGTCTTTGAGGTCCCTTCCAGCTCTAGAGATCTCATATTCCCTCACTTCCCATATCCAATCAATTGCTAAGTTATATTTTTTCTACCTTCACTAATAGCTCTCCTATATACTCCCTTCTCTCTCTGACATTGCCACCATCCTGGTACAGATCATCATCCCCTCATACCTGAACTACAGCTATAACCTGCCTTCCTGCTTCAAAGTCCCTCTCCACTCTACTCCATCCTCTATTCAACTATCAGATAGATATTTCTAAAATCTCACCATCTCATGCTCCCTAGAATCACCTCCAGTGACTCTCTTGCCTCCACAATCAAATATGATCCTGTTTGGCTTTTAAAGACCTTCATACCTGGCCCCTTCTTGCTTTTCCAGTCTTCTTACAACTCACTTTTCATCCTTTCCCCCAACCCACTGTATATACTCCACTACCCAGTGGCACTGATCTCCTTTGTTTTCCTCACACATGATACTCCATCTCCCAACTCCAAAGATCTTCACTGGTTGTCCCTCATGCCTGGAACTCTCTCATTCCTCATTTCTGCTTCATGACTTCCTTCAGACCTCAGCTAGAGTCCCAACTTCTACAAGAAGCCTTTCCCAGTCTTCCTTAATCTTAGTGCCTTCCCTCTGAGATTAGCTCCAATTAACCCTTATATTATATTATAATCTTATCTATATTATATTATATTATAATCTTATCTATCCCTAGTTATCTCCCTCCACCCAAATTGGACTATGAGTTCCTTATAAACCAACACTGGTTTTATTGTTGTTATTTGTCTTGTTCTACCCCCCTTTTTTTTGTAGCCACAGTGTTTAGTAGAATACCTGGCATATAACAGATGCTTAATAAATGCTTTTTGACCTGACTTGATCCTAAGAATCTAAAAGATTTATGAAGTAGCTATGGACTTATTAGTGACTTTCCTGTTATTAAATATGCAATTTTCATTTGCATTCACAAATTGGGTCCCCAGAAGATGGATAATGCCTCTGGTTCAAGACTGGATGCCCATTTTTAACATTATAGCTCATGCACACCTCCATTGTATTTACCATTAATAATCAGTCAGTAGACACAATTAGTTCTTAGCAAAGACACTTATGAAGATGGCATAGTAACATTATAGCTACAAAAGATCTCCCTATAAACCTGGAGTGTACTCTCCCATAATTCCTACAGAATCCATGGGAATAGTAGGCTCAAACTTAGAGCACAATGACAGTGAGGCACATATATAAGATACATATTTCTAGAACCTGGAACTCCTTTATCCCTTCACTAAAGACTTCACATAGCTCTATTGGTTGCAACATCTAAGCATAACAGGTTGATCAACTGAGTTCCAAGGGTCTGCTCCTCTCTATAGCCAACTCTCTTCTCTACTGCCAGTCATCCTGTTCCTTGGAAGTGCTTGCTCCCTCAAGTGACTTCTTTTCTGTGTCCATGCATTTGCTCCCCCAATTATACTTTAAACACTATCAAATCAAAGAACTAGTGAGCTGCTAGATGGGCATGTCTAATCCTAGATACTAAGTCCAATAGGGAAGTGGGGAGAAGAAATCTCTACTACCTCTTCCCATCCTCACCTAGGTGCAAGTGAATTCCTCTCAGGACTCCTGCTACTCTCTTGCAAGGCTTAACTATTTAAAGCCCTACAAAGACGTGTCCTTTTTTTGACTCACCCAATGAGACTATTTCTTTTAATTCCATCAGAGAAAAGAGGTTCACATTTTATAAATGGCTCACCAAGGATAGCTTCCATTTTTAAATTAGTTTCACACTTTGTTGCCACCATTAAAACCTCATGATGAATGACTAAATCTTACAACTATATCAACTCTGTTGGGAGAGGAAATCATCCCTCCCTTATGCAAATGCACATATAGAAATAAGTACATAAACTTTACTAAGAAGGAACAGAACTAGCAAAGTTCTATCCAATGACTTGTATTGTATTCCTATCAAGTTTTCAGATTGCACAAAGCTAGGAAGAATCTAGATTCAAAAAATAATAACAATCTTAGAATGCTAGAATGAAAAACTGATCTAATGAGGGATAGACACTAGCCCACTGATTTCACTGATAAAAAGAATTTACAGGAAAGGAAGTTCCTTCTATTGATGCAGATCAGCTCCATCTGGGAACTCTAGAGAAGTGAGAGGTATAGTGACTTGCTCAAAATCCCACAGCTAGGCTGTGTCAGAGTTCAAAGAAGAACCTAGGTCTTCCTGACTCCAAAGCCAGCTGTCAAGTCATTTTAGGACACTACCTCTGATGAAATAAAACAAAACAGAGATAAATAAAAGTCCCATATTTGCAGTTGCATAAATATATGATGGAGGAGGCTCAGCTAGACAACAGCTTGTAAGAAAAAAAAAATTGGGAGATTTTGGAAACTTGAAATGAGTCAGCAGTAAAGTAGCAGAGAGGCCCAACTCAAGTCAGCTTAACAAGTAAAAATAAAACACCTTAACAATTAGAACTGTCCAAAAGTAGAATAGGCTGCCTTGGAAGGTTGTAACCCTCTCTAGAGGTCTTCGGTCAGAGCCCTGATGACCAGTGAGTTGTCAGGATGTTTATGTATGAATCAGATCAGATAGTCTCTGAGGTTCCTCACCACTACCATCACCACTCTAAGGTTTAATGATGCATCCAAAAACAAGATGTTTCTCAATTTTATCCTCATTCTTCTATTCCTATGCATTTGTGCCTTGAACACACTTTTCTCAGCTCAATTTATTTACGTCAATTCTATTCAACAAACTTTTTTAGTTTACTTAATAAAAAGCACTGGGCTAGACACAAAGGACCCAAAAAATGTATACACATATGTCAATAGAAATATATAATGAATAAATACAAAATAATTCGGGAGAACAACAACTGGATGAAATAGGAAATAACTCAGGTGGTACCTGACCTGAGCTTTAGAATAAGCTAGGCAACACAGTGGATTGAGCTTTGAAATTTGGAAGACTCATCTTTATAAGTTCAGATCTGACCTCAGATGCTGAGCAAGTCACTTAACCCTGTTTGCCTCCATTTCCTCATCTATAAAGTGAACTGGAGAAGTAAATTGCAAACTATTCCAGCATCTTTACCAAAAAAAACCCAAATGGGGGCACAAAGAGTCGGGCATGAATAAAGCAACTGAAGAACAATGAAAAGAAATCAAGATGAGTAGGGAGAGCAATCCTACCAAAGGAATTAGCCTTTAAAAGACTATTAAAAATTTTCTCTTCTTTCAAGTCTCAGTTCAGTGTTCTTTGTTCCATGAAGCCTTCTCAATACCTATAGCTAAAAGTGATCTCTCGTTAAATTGTCCTAGAGTGCTTGGTCTAGGTCTCTCCTTTGGCTTTATTCCATCAGAGAAAAATGTTCATGTTATATAAATGGTTCACCAGAGGTGGCTTCCATTATATTTACTTATTTATTCCATATTCTTTCTAATAGACTAAAAGTTCCTTGAAGTCAGGAATTGACTCTTTTTAAAAAAAAAATGTGTTTTGGGGACAGCTGGGTGGCTCAGAGGATTGAGAGTCAGACCCAGAAATAAGACATCCAGGGCTCAAATCTGCCTGAGACACTTCCTAGCTGTGTGACCCTGGACAAGTCACTGCCTACCCCTTACCACTCTTCTGCCTTGTAACCAATCCATAGTATTGATGGAAGGTGAGGGATTTTAAAAAATCATATTCCCAGCATTGAGACTTTCAAAAAATAGGCTTTTATTCAAGGTTATTGTTAGTTGGATGGGGACAAAGCAGAAACTAGTAGCATTGAGCTCTCCAACATAGTTCTGTCCTAGTTCTGCTTCCATCTTTCTCATGCTCATATACTTGAATTATCTTCCTCCACCCCTTCTATTTCATTTTACTTTATTGACAGTTTTATAAATTCAAAAAGAACTGCACCATTTGGGACTCATGTGCAGGTGAGACTGTCTTCCTATTGGGGACTGGAGGTTCTGTGCTTAAAAATGAAAAATGTCATTGTATGATTGCCCAAAAGTTCAGAGAACTGGAGAATTTTCATATATTTAGTTTAAGTAATTATTTTACTGGGTCATGGCACAGTAAAATTGTTGGAGCCACTGGAGAGAGTTGGGTGAAAGATGGACATCAAAATGTGGATAAATAGCCCTTAAAAGTCACGGCAAGCCTTCACTCCAGAGATGTTGGTCGGTCCTCCCTGAATGTTCCCTCTACCCTGTCTCAGCAGGCAGGCTAAACCAAGTCAAGGATAACTGACAGGCCACAAACCCATCAGTAATTTAGGGGGATGTCTACTCCAAGCATGTGAAGACTTCTCCCAGAAGAATAGTTGAGTGAGAACAATTTATTCCAATAGCCATAAAGGTGGTTAGAAAAGCAGGAATGTTGAACCACTTAGAGATTGGTCAAACACTGAAGATGCCAAGGTAGCCCTGACTTTTGTCTTGCCTCTGGACTTTGATGACTCTAAGAGAGAGAGAGTGAGGTTGACATCTTTGTGCAACTCTGCCTCACTTAAACCCAATTCAGGTGCAAGTTAAGACATAACCCTGTGATATTATTGGTCCTCTTTGAGATGAAAGATGAATAGCAAGTTTAATCTAATACCTCCAGTTCTTTTCCTGTACCAATTTGATCTCCTTCTTCATCAACCAAGTTCTCTGTTTTGTTTTTCAGATTATAGTTGACCTTCTTACAGAAACAAAGCTAAAATAAATAAATTAAATTGGACTGGTGCTCAGGGCTGGAAGAAAACTGAAACTCTTCGCCTGGATTGTCTTCTGTCTTTAATTTCTACTCAGGAAAGGTCATCTTCTGGTTTTGTTAAGCAAGGCTTCTAAATATGTAGAGGCTAAATTGCCTGGAAAGTGATGTTATCCTAACAATTTGCTTGTTATCATTGCAAAAATCCCTCCAGGAATATTTCTTGGTAGAGAAATGCAATGGCATAGCGTCAGTGGAAAGTTTTCCAGAGCTGGTTTCAAATAGTTCAAAGGGGAAAGAAGATGTTCACTAATACAGAAATCCATTACTTATGTAGAATATGTAAAAATATTTCTTGTATCCATGCCTCACTACCACAACCCAAAAAATAATAATGCACAAAATATTACTTTCATCACATCACTCCCCTATTCTAAAGCCTTCAATGACTCCTAACGACCTTCAAAATAAAGTCTAAATTTATCAGCATAGTTTCCAAAATCCTCCATGATCTAGTTACATCGTGCTCATCCAGCCTTATTTTCCTATGATTCCCAAAAGCAATCCTTCCAAAGGTCTCATCACTGTCTCTCAAACAGAACATGTTCAATACTGCTTATTGGTCCCCTTCAAAAACAAAAGTTCAATAATAACAACTAATCAATACCTATTCCCATCTTATACTTGCCCTCCACAGTCATTACTCGCCCCTCTCTCTACCCATTCTTCAAGGTATAGCTTATCTTACTTCTTCCATGAAGTCTTTCCTAACTTCTTCACTCCCACTTGTTGGCCCACCTTCTCTGAATTTTTACTACATTGCCTCTACCATTCACCTTTTCACTTAATCATGCCTTGTATTGGTATCATTCAATAGTTCCTGAATATGGGGGCAGCTGGGTAGCTCAGGGGATTGAAAGCCAGCCCCAGAGACGGGAGGTCCTGGGTTCCAATCTGGCCTCAGACACTTCCCAGCTGTGTGACCCTGGGCAAGTCACTTAACCCCCATCGCATAGCCCTTTCTACTCTTCTGCCTTGGAACTAATACACAGTATTGATTCTGATAGAAGGTAAGAGTTTTTCATTTTAAAAATAGTTCCTGAATATATAGGCTCTTTTTTAAACTCGATTGTTATATCCACGACTGTAGGGACTATGTCTTATATTTCTCATGGAGCCCCCCCAACTCTTATATACAGAGAGAACACAGAGTTATTCAAATTCATTTTGACCAGCTAATAGACATATGTGTATGTGCATGTATGTAATATCACACACACACAAACCTTTGAATGTAAGCTCCTTAAAGGCAGTAATTATGTACATCATTTTTTATCTTTGTATCAACAAGCGCAGTACCTCATACATGATAGGAAATTAAATATTTTTTTTTATTGAATTGTCTGATGCTTGGGATGGAGTAGTAGTTAAAACTCAGGCTTTAGTAATAAGGGCTATTCAGATATCCAAAAATATCCTCTCAACTGACTCCAAGATGAACTTCACCCTCACCTCAATTGAAAAAGCAAAATGACCAGACTCCTCCCCCAAGATTTGCCTCAAGGAGAATGTAGTGGTTGAGGACACCACTGGGCTTCAGTACAGATCTCCAAAATGGTTTGGATTTCACCAATAGTTGTCTCAATGTCAATTCATAGGACATAAAGTTGAAAAAAAATTTTAAAGATCATCTAGTCCAACACCATATTTTTCATACAGGAAAACTAAAAGGGGAGATGTTAAATGCTAAGATGTTCAATTACCCAACCAACTTCATGTAGGAGTAGGTAGCAGAGATGGAATTCAAACCTATGTCATCTGACTCCAAATCCAATATTATTTTCACTATGAAACCTACTTCCAGCTGTTCTATTGAATTCAAGTCAACAAGTATTTATTAGTAATCACCTAGTGTGAACAGATCACTATAGTAGATACTAGAAAGGATACAAAATTCATATAAGATGAAGGCCCTGTCCTCATGAAGCTTACACTCTAGTAACTACAATACGTGATAATTAAATCAGAGAGATATAAAACAAAATGCTATGTGAGGTATGAGTGCCTTCAATGCACTACTTCCCATTTTAACTTAGGAAATACAAGAGGGAATACCCAATTCACACACTGAATTTCCCAAAGACATTTTCAGAAGTCACTCTCTAACCAGAGATTGACTATTGATGGAGAAATGAAGAAGATGAACTTCTTATGGAAAATTAAAGAGTTTGGAAGTCACCAAGGCACAAAGTTAGATCTTTACTGATTCCTCTCTGAGGAAAGACTGGTAATGATTCTCATTATTGCATTTGGGGTTTCATAAAATAGTTCACAGTTCATAGAATCATAGTCCTAGAAAGCAGTCAGAAGACCTGGGTTCTAACCTAACTCTTCTTTTCATTAGCTTGTATGAGCTTGAGCAAATAACTGCACATGGCATAATGGATAGATAGAGTGCAGAATTTTTGGTCAAAAGATCTGGCTTCCACCTAAAGGACCTTAAACCATGCATACTCTTTGGCCCAGCAATAATACTCCTGGGTCTATATCCCAAAAAGATTCAAGATAAAGGAAAAGAAACTACTTGTACAAAAATATTTTAGCAGTTCTTTTGGTAGTGGCAAATAATTGGAAACTGAGGGAGTGTCCATCAATTGGGAATTGCTGAACAAGTTGTGGTATATGGTTGTAATGATATACTATTGTGCCACAAGAAATGACAAATAGGATAAGTTCAGAAAAACCTGGAAATCATCCAAAAGTAGAAGACTAGCTCTGGAGTAGTGGCTTCTCTGTCGCTGGAAATCTTCAATGAGAGTACACATGAACATTTGTAGCCTGCATTCCTGTCAACTCTAGATTCATATGATTATTGGCTTCAATGGAAGCTAATTTTGGAAATAAGTGTGCCTTAGTTGGCCATAGCTCCCATCTCAGTTCCCCTTTGTAATAATGAAAAATGGGTTTGACAAATATAAGAATTAGAATTTTTTAAAAATATATTGTGGTTACTATTTATAAAATTAACTCAAGTCACAAGGCTGTTAGCAGCTTTAGTGGCTTTATTACAGTAGGGTAGAGATAGTAAAGAGGGAAATGTAGGAAAGTGATAAGGGGATTGTCTAGCCTACCACTCTAAGTCTGCTCCAAAGAAATCTAGCTCACACCCTGACAAAGTTCCAATCTCTGGCCAGAAGAGGAGGAGAGTCTCAGCCTCCAAAGCAGAAGTCCTCCAACAGAGAAAATCCTCCAATGCAGAAACACCAACGCAGAGGTCCTCCCTCAGCAAGAGTTACCAGTGCAACGGAAACAGAAGTCTTCAGAATGCTCTCAGCTGGCTTTTATAAGCTGTTTTCTCCACATCCCTTCCTGTCTCTCTAGTTCCTTCTTCCTTTCACTGTGAGCTGGTCTAGCACATCTCAGGAACCAATCAATGTCTCTCAATTTGCCTAGCACTGCCCAGGGGTCAGTGTCTGTGGGATCTACCTCTGAGGGGGTGAACTCTTAGGAAAAGGATTCACAAGTTCCTGACTGATTAAGTTAAAATAAAAAGAAATTCCCTTTCATACCTTGAAACCATTAAGATCATCTATATTCAGTTTTCACCTTACTAGGAGGCCAGACAAGGAACATGCATTTTTAAACTTTAATATTTAATTTCCCATACATGACATCCCTTCCTTTTGTCCTGTACCTTTGCAAGGCCCTTGTCTGGATTGTTCTCCCTCCTCATCGCCACATCTTGGAACTCCTATATCTCTTCAGGGCTTTAGCTCAATGGCTACTTTCTATGATAGGCCTTTCGTGATTCCTCCAATTGTCAGTATTTCTTCCCACAGAAATTATTTTTTATTTATTTTGTATTTGCTTATCTAAATATATGTCATAAGCCTCCAATATAATGTAAACTCCTTAATTGCAAGGACTGTGGTTTTGTTTTGTTTTTTTTAAGTTCTAACATCACAAAAATGTCATGCATGTGTATACATGCATCTCTGGGAGTGTTTGGTAGCATCTAGCACAGTGTCTGGCATATAGTAAGTATTTAATAAATGCCTGTTATTGTTATTAGCACTCGCTCCCTTATAAAGATGAAATTCATCCCGAATTACCCCCATAGTATTAATTTTTTAAAAATCACCTAGATCCATACCTCTAAACTGAGGAAAGGATTCCCTCTTTTAAATCAACATGATATGGATTTAGGCTTTAATGCAGGCAGGCTTTTTAGAACTTGAAAATTGCTATAGCCACCTGAAAGACTCATTCTCTTATGTGGTGAAAGTTCTGGCAGTCTTTCATATGACTGGACTGAGTTTGAACAGTTCCATCCAGGAAGCATTTTTTTTCTCCATTTAAAGCATCCCTTGGCTTGTCATTCCTCCAGTCTAAATGTTTCATCTCCTTGTTCCAGAGGGGTCTCAAGAATATGTCAAAACTCATAGGCTTCCTAGACACTGTTGCTATATATCTCTAGAGGATTTTAAATTTTCCTTTTTTCTTCCATCCTAACAGTTTTGGTTGCCTTCCAACTACAATTGTCCCTGTGTCTGGAGCAGTGTCTCCCTAAAAAACTCACCTTCAGAATTTCAATTTGCCCTTCAAGGGTCTAGAGAAGTGATGGTGAACCTTTTAGAGATGGAATGCCATGATCCACTTCTCCCACTTACCCCATACAGGGGAGGGAGGAAGTACTCCCATTTGGGGTGCTGGGAGGAGAGGCAAGTGAAGTGAGGAATGTCCTCAGTGAGTATAGAAAGGGGGAAGGGAGTGACCTGAGCTCTCTGCTCCCTTCCAGCTCTGCCACCTGTGAAACTCTCACCTTACCCACTGTGCACTCTCATTGGATTGCTGGGCAGCAGGACAGGGGTTGGGAAAAAATGTCATCAGGCACTGTGGAAAGGGGGAAGGGAGCAGTTCCACCTGAATCCCTCTACCTTTCTAATAATGAACTCAGGGTGCAGGGGGGAGGGCAGCCCCACACCCACAAAGAACACTCTATGTGCCATCTTTGGCACCTGTTCCATAGGTTCACCATCACTGGTCTAGAGCCTCAAAGCAATAAACCAAGAGTGAACCTTCAACTGAACATGCCTGTATTACCAGTTTATTGGGGATGTTGTAAATAGAGTTCCTGTTTAAATATAAGTTAGACTAGATAAGCTCTAATGTCTTTTTGAACAGAGATTTTGTGATTCCATGTTAGAGCAATTTTGTGTTGCCTGGTTTTCTATAAGACAACCTGTATTTTTAACTCTTTTTCCAGGATAGTGTGAAAAAAATAACAATGATCTGAGCCTCTGGAAACTCTGTCCTGCATAATGTTTGGCAACATAGGGTTTTACTTGTGCCCTTTGTAAAGATTCATTCATTCTGATACAGTATATATTCAAGAAAACTTCATTTTTTTTCTGCCAGTCTCCAACATTTTCCTCCAGTCAAGTCCAGTATATTAAAGCCTCAGAACCATTATGGGTAACATGTGTTGCTAAAGCATAGAGTCATAATACCCTGTAACCCAGTGGTGCTGTCCCTGGAGTTAATATAACTTTGTTTAACATATGTTTCTGCTATTCCTATCCTGAGATATGTGCATTGAAATATATTATGCGCAATGCATGTATGACTAAAAGATACAGGGGGTATATTAAAAAATAAACCTCTTTATATGACTTATGCTGAAATATATTTTAAATACTATGTAGTTGCATTCACACTAATGTCTATGGACAATCTTTCCATCTTCTCCCAACACTCTATCAGTTTTGTTTTTAGGCTCCCATGCCCTTTATTATGGTGGTTTCTTGATTCCAAGATATCTATAAAATGCTCAGTTTGGGGTGGGGAGGCAGAGTAAAATAATACATTTATTTCCAAGACTTGAAAAGGCCAGAGAGGGGGCAGCTGGGTAGCTAAGTGGATTAAGAACCAGGCCTAGAGACTAGAGGTCCTAGGTTCAAATCTGGCCTCAGACACTTCCCAGCTGTGTGACCTTGGGCAAGTCACTTGACCCCCATTGCCTATCCTTTACCACTCTTCTGCCTTGGAGGAAAAAAAGGTTTTAAAAAAAAGGGTTTAAAAAAAAAGAAAAAGAAAAAGAAAAGGCCAGAGAATTGGCCAAGAGGAAGGCCAAGAAGGCATTCACTGAAAAATTGGTAGCAACTAGTATTCCCCTGGTTTGAGGTAGAATTAAATTTTTAAATGCCAGTTTCAAAACTAAAAAATATTGATCTCTAATCCACACCACCATAAATGTCCACATCACCCTTCCTTGGATCTCTTTAACTCAGAGTTATATTAATGTATTGCAAGGTACTTCTCATTGCTGTGCCTCCAAACCCTGGGGCAGTTGGGTTGCACAATGAACACTATTCCAAAGTCCAGAAGACTCATCTTCCAGAGTTCAAATCTGGTCTCAGACATTTACTACCAGGGATGGCCCGGGGCAAGTCACTTAACCTTCTTTGCCTCACTTTTTTCATTTGGAAAATGAGCAGGAGAAAAAAATGGTAAACCACCCCAGTATCTTTGCCAAGAAAACCCCAGATGGGGTCACAGAGAGTTGGACATGTCTGAAAAATTACTAAATAACAACAGCATGCCTCCAATCCACCACCGAGAATCTCTTTCCACTTCTTTTATAACTTTAATATTGGCATTGCATCCCATCATGTGCAAGCTTAATATGAGTCAACATTTACATGACAAAGAAAAAAAAACAGTGGAAAGAATACTAGCTCTAGAGGCAGAAAATATGGGTTCTTACCTCTGAAGCTTACTATCTGTGTACCCTCAAGTACTAGTATATGACAGTGATGGCAAACCTTTTAGAGACCAATTGCCCAAACTGCAATCCTCATATCACATGTGAGCCCCCCCACCCCATTGGGTTGCTGAGCAGAGGGGCAGGTCATGTGAGAAATGTCCTCAGGCACACATGGAGAGGGAGAGGGGAATAGCCCCCTCTGGCACTTGGGCCATAGGTTCGCCAATACAGGTCTATGAAGTTCCTTCCATCACTAGATAGATCTGTGGTCATATGATCTTATGCTACATTAGAACAGTGTCCAGGATTAATGAGAAGTAAGTCAAGAAAAGTGTTTATTGTAGGAAAGATATCAATAAACTGGAGTATATCCAAAGAGGGGCAACCAAGATAATGAAGGACAAGGCCCTATAATGATCATAAGAAGGAAAATTGGGAATGTTTCCCCAGAAAAAGAGAAGATTTGAGATAGGAAAGGAGAAAACATAGGGAAACAAGACAAAAGGCAAGAAAGAGACAAGAGATAAGACTTTCAAACATTTGAAGGGTTTTCAAGAAGAAGGATTAAATTTGTTGGGTTTAATCCCCAAAGGCAGAATTAAAAATATTGAATGGAAGTTGCAAATTTAATCCTGATGTCAGGAAAAAGTCTCCTATTAAGAGTTACCTGAAATTGAAATGGGCTGCCTTGTGAAATAATGAGTGTCTCCTTACTGGAGGTGTGAAGAGAAGCCAGATAACTAGTTGTCAGGTATATTGTGGAGTGAATTATTGTCCTGGTAAAGACTAACCTAGAAGACCTCTGAGGTTCCTGCCAACTCTACAAGTCACTGACTGCTTCTGAAGATTAGATTATAAAATCCTGGAGGGCAGATACTGTCTTTTGCATTTTTTTTTGTCTCCTCAGCACTTAACACAGTGACTGGCATATAGTAGATACTTAATAAATGCTTATTAACTGACTGTCTAACTGATTCCTGCCATCTCCCAACTGAGATGATCTTTCAGGTCCCTTCCAGGTCTAGCATTTTATAGTTTTCAAATCTTTACCTTCTATTTTAACAAAAGCTTTCTGAGGTTCAATCTTTTAGCTCCTCCCCATCCTAATCACATATATGTGGTGGTTGGTCACTTTGGGGCTTTGAATGTGGTGCTTATGATCCTTAGAATAATCCCCAAAAGACAGCAAACCAAGAATGAACAGATTTCCTATTAAGGAAAGATTCAGACAAAATTTGGCCATTTTCTATCAACTGAGGGTGGATAGAATGTTGTTTAAGAAGCAGGGAACATTGCTTCCTGGGCAAGGCTAGTATTGTTGTTGTCAGTTCCTGGGTTGACAGGAAAGGTTATAGCCAAGCCAGAAAGCCAAGTAAACTTTCCTGTCAACCCAGGAACTGACTACAACAATAGTAGCCTTGACCAGGGTCCCTGAATCCATTTCCCTATAGTGTATTGGTAGTGTCTTTGAGCAAGTCAATTTTTAAAAATCATTCCAAACTTAAAAACATCAAATTAAATGAGAATTTCCATATGCAAACTAGAGCCAAAAAAAGACAATGTCCATGAAACTAATAATCGCCATTATATAGTAATGTAATGCTTTTACATTTAACCATATAATAAATTGAGACAACTAAGAGTCTCAGTGGATAAAGGACCAGGCCTAGAGCCTGGAGGTCCTAGATTCAAATCTAACCTGAGATACTCCCAAGTTGTGTGACCCTGGGCAAGTCATTTAACCTCAATTGTCTAGTCCTTAGCACTCTTCTTCTGCCTTAGAACCAACACTTAAGTGGTGATTCTAAGACAAAAGGTAAGAGGGGGAGGCAATTTTAGGAGATAATAAATCCAATATGTAACTTTCAAAGCTGTCCTGCTTGTCTGCGGATCCTTTGGGCTTCCTTCTGTTCTCTTTTGTGCATTTTTTATTGTTTTTGTTTGTTTTTTTTTTTTAAACCCTCACCTTTGGTCTTCAAATCAATACTGTGTATTGGTTCCAAAACAGAAGAAGAGTGGTAAGAGTTAGGCAATGGGAATTTAGTGATTTGCACAGGTTCACACATTTAGGAGGTATCTGTGGTCAGATTTTAATCCAAAACCTCCCATTTCTAGCCCTAATTCTCAATCCACTGAACCACCTAGCTTCCCCCTTTTGTGCATTTTGGAAATGCTTATCACCACCCTCTACATGACACCCCCAACTTTGAGGAATGCTCAGTCATCATTCCACATATTCAACATCTTTATAGAAAAACAGCATGGAGATTTTCCATGTAGTTGACTAAAATGGAAACTTGGAATAGGCAGGTATGTGTGATGGAAGGGTTTTTTCCACAAAAGGGGGCAGCTAGGTGGTTCAGTGGACTGAGAATTAGGGCTAGAAATGGGAGGTTTTGGATTAAAATCTGACCGCAGATACTTCCTAAATGTGTGAACCTGTGCAAATCACTAAATCCCCATTGCCTAACTCTTACCACTCTTCTTCTGTTTTGGAATCAATACACAGTATTGATTTGAAGACCAAAGGTCTTTGTTCTCTTTGTCTATTTTGAGTTTACACTTGTGAAAGGGAATTCTTTATTCTCTGTCTATTTTTGTGTTAACACTTGGTTAACAATAACTCAAGTACCCTACCTCACTAGATTGTGAAGACAAGATTAACTCTCCTTTGTCTACCTTTTGAGTGAATCAACAAAAGCTTGAACTAGGTGCAGGACCTCCAAACTACATAGAGAATTCATATCATCAGAAACTCAATCAGCCATGAATCTGTGAACCCTTTTTTTGATGGGTATTTACCCCTCCAGAGTGTGAGAAGTAGATCTAACAGAAACTGCCCCCCTGAGCAATGTCTAGACAATTTGGAAACTGATTGGCCCCTGTGAAGAGAGGAAGGGACAAGAAGTCACCAAAAAGCCATGAAATCCTTTGGCTTGGGACTGTCTCCTGGAGATAGTCTTCTGGGATGGTCTTCTAGGGAGAGTTGGCTTGAGGAGTGGTCCTCGACAGCTTCATCGTCTAGACCTGCCTCTTGGAAGGAACTTAGGTGCGTGAATAGCTGGCTTTCCTTTCCTGACTTCTGGAGAGAGTTTAATTATGGTTGAGGGTCGAGCCCTGGAGCAATATTTAGTTAGATAGGCTAAAATATCTTCTCTATCTTTTGTATTTCTCTACTTTCATTCTTTCCACCTCTTTTGAAAATAAAAGCTATTAAAAGTCATTTTGTCTTTGAGCAATAATACTTTAGATTGGTGACTACCATATTATTTGTGATTTTCATATATTTTAGTCAAACCATTAAGATTTAATTCCTATAATTCAGAGCATGTACTGAGACCCTCTGACTACTTTCTGTTAATCATGAAAACTAAGGGGTTAACAATATGGAAAACAAAAAAAAATTTTTTTTATTTGACTGCTAAGCCAGAACTTGGTGTATAGACTAAAGGAATAATCCCCACACTCCATTCTTCCTTTTTTGGGGGTGAATTTTGAATGAGGAAGAAGATGGCCACTTTCTTTCCCTACCCTGCCATTGTGTGTCACTGAAAAAAATGACACCACTATTTCTTCTTTGTTTATTCTTTTCTGACGTTAAGCAAACCAAGGATGCAGAAAGAAGAGGGTCCAGGTGATTCATGAAACCCAGATGCCCATCAAAGCTCTCAGAGATGTCTCTCTGGCAACCAGAGCTCATAGTAGCAGCAATGGTGACCCATCAGTAGTGTCAGAAACTTATCTAACAGTGGGTCAGAGAGCCTAGAAACCTAGTCCTAGAAGAATCCAGCCCAGCAGAGAAAAGTAGCTACTCATTCATCACCTGTGCTACTCCCTCCCCAAAGAGACCTTGGTGGGAACTCTTGTCCCAAGGGTACATGGAAATTAAGAGAGTACTACACATTAATAACAATCTTTTCTTTTCTTTTCTTTTGGAAATCCTATGATTAGCTCACCTTCTTCCTCTCACACCCCCCAAGTTGGAAGGGGTGGAGGGGACTAAAGGAAAAATCAAAGCCTTTGTAACAAATATGCATGGTCAGAAAAAAAAAGAAAATAAATATACACATTTTTAGATTTAAGATATCTTGAGACAATCACTTGTGAGCAAGTGGGTAAAATGTTTGATCACTGATCCTTTGGAATCATGTCTGCTCATTGCATCAATAAGAGATTTTAAGTCAGTTATTTGTCTTCTCAACATTGCTACCATGTAAATTATGCTTTGGGGTTTGTTCACCTTGTTCTTCAAAAGTTCTGACAAGTCTTTTGGGCAAATCCTTCCAAAACCTTGCACTCCAGTTTCCTCCTCTGAAAAATGGAGAGGCTGAATTAAATGATTTCTAAAGCTTCTTCCAGCACCAAATTCTATTTTCCCTTTCTCCTAAGAGATGAGCTAATTTCTCCCATTTATTCTTTTTTAAAAAAACTCTTACCTTCTGTCTTGGATTCTAGTCTAAGTATCACTTCCAAGGAAGAAGAATGGTAAGGGATAGACAATAGACTTGCCCAGGGTCACATACCTGAGAAATGTCTGAAGTCATATCTGAATCCAGGACCTCCCTGCTCTTGGCCTGACTCTCAATCCATTCAGCTGCTTATCTGCCCCTCTCTCATTTATTCAGATGGACATTACCAGTGAAATCCTCCCCTGCACAAGAAGGGAGACCTTTCTGCTCCCTTGCTCAGGCTTCCCAAAAATTATGACTTCACGTAGACAAATAAATACTCCAGGTGTGTTGCCAGCAGTTACCTGGTCTGTTCTCCTCTTCTTCCAAAGCCTGAAGTCCTACACTCCTGCCACAAGAGTTAATTGGGCAAATGGTCAGTGGTCTGTGGGAGAATGTATAATTTTCCAGATGAAAAGGAAGCAAGAGTGATCTGAGCCCTAAGAAAGCAACATCAGTGAGAATATCTCACTCTCTGTTTGCTCTTCATTGAAACTATATAGCACCTTCTCTGATCTGTCCAGATCTGAAAGAACTTTGTTGCTAGAACACTCCCCGCCCTTTTTTTCCTCCTACTGCCTTTTCCTCCCAAGCGATGCTTTTTAAAGAACAAATAGATCTGTTTGTTCCTTGGAATGCCCCTAGAAGCCAGGAACTCTTATCTCCTTCAGCATTCTGGTCTGAATTAGGAATGTGGTTTGCAATTCAAACCAGAAGAGCAGGAGACTTCAGAAACTGAAATGGAAGTAGTTCCTGAGCAGAGGATGGGAGGAGAAAGAGGGCAATAGAAGTCATCTGATTGTCTTGAGTGGGAGAGAATGGATGGATAGCTTACTGGCACTGCATTTGGGTTTGCAACATAATTTGATTCTCTTGCAGTCACATGCTTTGGAAAGTTTGAAGATCTTGCTTGAAACTATTGTTTGCTGCCACTGGCTCATGAGTTAATCTTCAGAGGCCAAAAGGAAGAAGCTTTGCTCTTCGAAAGGCTTGTTGATGGGACTTGAAGCACCATGGCTGACTCATTCAGCAAGAGCTGGGAAGGAGCCAACAAGAAATGGAGAGACTATTCAGGGTCACACACATTGCAGATTGTCGTGCCAACTCAGCCTGTTGAGCATGTTGCCAGGACTTGACTTGGCCATAAGAGCACTATCGAGGGAGGGGAAAAAAACCTTTTTTGCAATCACCAAATCTATTTCTCTCCTGGGGCAAAGGAAGTATCCCCCACTGGAGTATGGATTACAGAGCAAATTGTTCCTGCCTCCCTCTAAGATCCAGCCACGATTAGGAAACTTCTTTCTCCTCCTCTTTCTCTCTTCTTTCTCCTGGAGGACTTTCAAAACATGGCCTTCTCATCTATTCGAGATGGTCTGAGTCTGATCTTGCCTGAAGGCAAGGTGATGATCTACTAAAAAACCTCAAGATCTCTTTCAGGTCTAAGATTATACAGTTACTATGGTGATATTTTCCAAAGCACCTACCCCATCACACACACACAAATCAGGGTATATGGAATGGCAAAGGCTATGCCTTTGACAAAAACCTAAAGAATAGTTTAATTATCAGCAATTTAGTAATTAGATGTTACTATTTAATTCTATTAAATAACATTAATATAACATTAAATTATTAATGTAATATAATTAACATATAACTATATATGTTGACCTTAACTAACATACATAGATAGCACTGTTAAGATTTACAAAGCGCTTTACATAGACTATCTTTTTTTTTTTTAAAAAACCCTTACCTTCCATCTTAGAGTCAATACTGTAGACAGAGTTTTGGTAATGGCTAGGCAATGGAGGTTAAGTGACTATCCCAGAGCCACATAGCTAGGAAGTATCTCAGGTCAGATTTAAACTCAAGACTTCCCATCTTCTAGGTCTGGCTCTCAATCCACTGAGCCACCTAGTTGCCCCCTCCCAGACTATCTTAATTCATCCTCACAACTATTTTGTAAGATAGGTGCTTCTTATTCCCATTTAACAGATGAAGAAACAGACTAGAAGTTGTCACTTATCCAGGGAAAAACCTAGCAAATATCTGAGATAGTATTTCAACTCAAGTCTTTATTACCCTGAATTTATTACACTAAATTTAGGACACCACCTAGCTACCCTAGTAAGATGGGCCCTGTTAGAGCAGCACCTATAGACATCAGGCACCAGTACTGGGAGTATTACAATTACAGTCTCTGTCTTCTAAAGCTCCCTCTTGTGAAAGACCAGAGGAACCCTTGCCTCTCATGTCTGTTGACTAGGAAGAAGAAAATAAGCTGCAAAGCTCTCAGATGCTTGGGTTTAGGAACAGGAGTTGGAACAAAAAACTGATTTTAAAACGAATTACAGCATTTGCCTGTTGAACTTCCCATAGTCATCCTCTTAAGATACTTCATTATGGTGCAGGATGATCTTGAGTGTTCAAAGGCTGGGTAAAATGAAGCTCTGGCAGCTTCTACCATGAACTTTTCATACCTACTGGGCAGGAACAGACACTTTCTGCTGTCTAGGGATTGGCTTGGCTGAGTATGGAGAGCTAAACTTAGTAAGTTGGTAGCAGAGTAATGAAATTTTCCCCTATGGCAATTCCTTAAAATAAATAAATAAGCAAATAAATAATTATAAGTATATATATATGTGTGTGTGTGTGTGTGTACATATATATATTCAATAGTCCCTCTCTTATCATGGCTTCACTGTTTTGCAGGGTTTTTAAAATATATATATATAATTCTGTATCGTTGATTTTGCAGATGAATACTATACTGTACACAATAGAAATGCAGTACGCCACTATCGCTTGCATAAGTTTGCCAACCTGAGATTGTATATGGCACACTATTAGCTGAAAGGCCACCAGCCACAGCACTGTGTTCTGTATCCTGGGCACTGATTGGCTCAGTATTTATAAGGGTGTGGGAAAGTTTAATGAGAGTGTGGAAAAGGTTTATAGGAGAGTGAGAAGGGTTTATAAAGCCTTAAAATATATATAAATAATAAAATAAATATAACATATTATATATATATATAATATACCCTCAGGGAAGACAACTAAGTAGAGGCAGCAGATAGAAAGGTGGGCCTAGAGTAAGAAAGACTATCTTCCTGAGTTTATATCTGGCCTCAGAATCTTACTGGCTATGGGACCTTGTGTAAGTCACTTAAACCTGTTTGCCTCAGTTTCTTCATCTGTAAAATGAGTTGGAGAAGGAAATATCAAACTACTTTAGTACCTTGCCAAGAAAACCCCAAATGGGAACATGAACAGTTGGACAGAACTGAAACAACTAAACAAGAACAACATATATATTTGTGTATGCATGTATATGTGCATACTTGCCTATATGTATAAAAAAATCTGTATATAAAAGCATGTATATGTGTAAACATATACATATACATGCTTTTATATACAGATTTTTTTTTTCTGAATCAAAGGAGGGTTTTTTGGGGCTATTTTATTTTTTTAAAACATCTAATTAAATAGTCTGAACCAGAATAGAATCTTTATATTTTCCCAATCCTTCTTAATGCTAGTGCTTTGCTCTCTTTTTATTATCTCCAGTTTATCCTGTACAAATCCTTTTCGTCCAAAGCTGTTTGCATGTTGTCTCCCCTATTAGACTATGAGGCCCTTGAAAATAGGCACTTAGCTTAGCACGCGGTAAGCACTTATTGAGGAACAGTTAGATGGCTCAGTAGAAAGTCAAGCTTAAAGCAAAGAGCTCTTGGGTTCAAATTGATCTCAGACACTTTCTAGCTATGAGACCCTGGGCAAATCACATAACCCCGATAGCCTATCTTTTATCACTCTTCTGCCTTGGAACTGATATTTAGCATCCATTCCAAGACAGAAGGTAAGGGTTTAAAGAAAAAAATTTTAACAAATAAATAAATGCTTATTAACTGACTAATTTTTAAAATGTCTTCTACCAGAATTAAACTATATCAACAAGCTCTCCCAGTGGAATAGATCCTTCATGCAGCTTTGGGAAGCATCTGATGACGAGATAAAAACACTGCAACAGAGCCAAGATTTTAAATCCTTACAACTTTATTAGAAGCGGCTGTTCACAACTCCTCAGCCAGCTCCCAGGTATACACAGTATACATAGCCCAGACAGTACCTAGGCTCTGATGTCCTTCTGCAGTACGCAGGGCGTAAACAAACGAAACTTACCAACACACATACACACGCACACACACGGGGAAAAAAGGGGGAAGGAAACAAAAAAAAGAAAGAAAAAGAAAAAACCCCCATAAGTGACAGAGACAAGTTCTGGTATTTTGGGGAATCAGGATGGCCACTGGCAACCTCCTCCTGTCCCACAGCACAAGGTCAGTAAGGTGAGTGCTAGGGTCAGGTTCCTACAGTCAGTGCACAGGAGGGATAAAGGGGACCAGGCAAAGCTAAACTCTATTCTTATTTGTCCCCAAACCAATGACAAAACTTGGCTTTTTGAGAAGCCCCAAGGAGTCTCTTGTCACCTTGACCTGAGACGCCTCCCTGTTCTCTTGTCCCAATCTCCAAAAATCTGTCTCAAGTTCAATCTCTGCTCCATCCTGGAAGGCAGTTTGGTTAGTGGAATGTTCATAGTCAAGGGCAACTTCTCAGTAAGCTACCTTGGTCATATTTTTTTTATAATAAAGAAGGAATAAAAAATACCAACAAATAGTGGGGAAAAAAGAACTTCTGGACCTAGTTTATGTTAGGAACAAGAAAGTAAGTCCCTCCTTAAAGACTCACATGAAGCAAATGATAAGGATTCTCCTTCTAGAAGGCTGGTCACCCCAGTGGAAGCATCTCTCATTCAGGTCCCCTATTCTATTTCATAGCACCCACACTATCCCCAACTCCTAGTGAGATGCACTAAGTATGGATCACCCTGCTCTGTCATTTGAGTCTCCACCTCAACTTTTGTCCTGCTCCTTGTTACCCTTCCTTTCCATAACCCACTGGCCATGTCCATTTTTCCTCCTCTCAGAGGAATTTTACCCTTCACTCAGGATCATGAAATTCAGCCCAAAGGAGAAGCTAGAGGGTGAGAGTGCATTTAACAGTAGATTGAATGGTTGGAAGAATCCAAATCCTTCTCCTAGGAGCCCCACCTTCCTTAATCCCATTTGAGGAATACCCCAGTTTGAATCTAGATCTCATCTCTACCCAGCTTATCACTAAGCAACCAGAGACCTTATGTATGTAGCCTTTACTCTAAAGGAGAATGCTATGTACTTATAAAGAAGCCTCTATTCCTGACTCTCTTCTTTCTGAACCCCAGCCAACCAAGTTTCTTTAGGGCCCAGGGACCCATGGAATATAAGTACATTTTCTACTCCCCTGATATAGGGCTCTCCGATTTGTCAACAAAAATTTAGCTGAAGTGCCTTCCTTTCAAGGCTATAAATTTGTTTAGGTTAATAAAAAAGTCAGGGAATTCAAGCTTTGGGTTCAGATTAGTGGAGATGGTCTCTCAACCCTGAAATTCTATCATAGGTAAAAACTACATGCTTCATCATATTAGCCCCTACAGAAATCTGGAATGGAGTTAGGGAGGGAGCCCACCTCAAAACTGGGAGTCCCGCTTGATGACATGTATTGGCATCTCCCCCCAAAAGAACCACTCATCTCCATGGCCCATATAGCATGACCCTCTGAGAAGAATACTTGGCTCTCGGATATAAGTCCCCACTGCTCAGTATGTGATAAGGAGGTGGAAGAAAAGAGAACAGGGGTCCCCAGAAAGCAGAACCTGAGGTAGCAAACAATTAGCCTTCATTTAACAGGTGGAGAAACTGAGGTCCAGGAAGACAAATAAACATATGAAAAGCCACACAGCAGTCTTGATATCAGAGAAAGGGAAAGCACCTCAGTGCTCAACACCCAGCCCTAAACTTTCTCTGGTTCTGACCATTGGGCTACACCACCTCCCCTTTGATGCATCACTTTCTCTAAGGATGTGAGACAACAGTCACTTTGAAGGTAGTTTGGGGGCAGCAGAAAAGTTGAAGTTGGCCATCCTTTGTGTGGGCCTCTCTGAAAAGAAGGGACTATCACTTTGGGGGAATAGCACCCTTGCTGAATGAGACCCAAAAAAATCCTAAAACAGAGATCCTGGAGCTTCCAACCCAGTGACAGCAGCTTCCTGTCTGAAGTTTACCTCTTAAGCTTCCTCACACTGGCATTGGCTCTGGTACAATTTCTAGGATCCTGAAACTGGTTTTCTTTTTGGTTTGATCCCTCCTCCGGGGAACTGGATTTTCTCAATTCCCATGTTTTCACACTGTTCTTAATTCAAAGGACTTTTCATCCCTACAAAGCTATAGAGTTTATTCCTCAAAGATGATTGTCCCACTCCATCTCCCCTGCCCCAAACGAATACAATATTCTATAAACCTGGAGGATTTGGAGGGGAGGGGAATGTTTTGGGGGACCACTAAGGAGAAAATAAAGTTGAGAGATTCCCCCAAGACTCCTTCTTCATCCCCAACCTACCTCCTACTGATGAAAAAAGACCTCACCATTATGGTATCTAATTATTTCCCCCTTTCCCTTAGCATCCCCATATCCTGCAAAGTTGTGAGTTTGTGTGGTTTGGTTTCTGTTTTTTTGTTTTTGTTTTTTTCCCATTACCAGTCAGAAAAGAAAAGTGGGTTGCAAGCACCGTGAAAACCTGCATTGTTCAGAGATGGTGCAAGAGCCCTCAGGGCCCCCTGAGGGTGCCAGGCTGCCAGCCTCGGCTCTTCCAGCAGCCTGAGGCCTCCTTTGAAGGAGTGCCACAGTACCTGAAGTTCTGCCCTGGAGCTGCCCATTCTCCAGGTCTCTTTTTAAACTGGGCTCCAATCCTTTCATGCCCAGCATGCTCTTCTCTCAGGTTCTCCCTCCTATCCCCCCCACCCTGGCACCTGGGCATTGGAGGAGCCTGGCACGAGGTAGACTGTAAGGTTAGTACCACTCTGCTCAAGTGAGGAAGGGTGAGGAGAACCTCTCACCCCTGTTCAATAGTCCTTAGCTCCTGGATGTGAGCTGGGTCCTGAGGTGACCCCCTGGCCAGTGCCCACTGTGCCAGCTGGCCAGAATGCTGATGGCCCTAATGTGAGGGTGGGGAGAGTGAGGGGGTGGCAGAAAGAGCCTGGTTCAACATGGTCTCAGGGTGCAGAAATCTAACTCCTGGGGTTTCCGACGAAGGTTGCATTGGTCCCTGGTCAGCAGCCGTCCCCCATGGCCGACACACTTCAGTGGTCGTCTCTTGAAGCCCCGGCCACAGCTCTTGGAGCAGGGAGACCAGGCACCTGTCTCCCACGCCGGGCAGGGGTCTCCGCAGGGCCTTGTCTCTGTTGGCCGCTGGACCGTGTCACAGGCAGAAGCCGCAAGCTGCCCTGGGGAGCCCCGGCAGTCCACCACACGTTTTTGCAGCCCACTCCCGCAGCTTACCGAGCAGCTCCCCCAGCTGCCCACCACCCATCGAGCTGGAGGCCTGTTATCTGACTGTTCCACCTGGTTAGAAAGGCTGAGGACACTGTTGTTGAGCACAGAAGATCCCCGGCTGTCCTTGCGATAGGCAGACTTGTCCTCCCGGGGCTCCTTGGGTAGGTAGAAGGAGTAGCGTATGCGAGGTGGGGTCATCTTGCCAACAGAGAGTACCTCCACAGTCAAAGGCTCCAGGATGGGCCTTGACGCCTGCAACCTCTCCACCGCAGTGCTGGTCCCACTGTAACGGACCAGGCTTCCTTTCACCATCAGGTCCCGCTCCACAGCGGACACCACAAAGTGCCCATTGAGCAGGTACTTGCCTTGCCCATTCTTCAGGGCCAAGTAGTTGTCGTCACTGATCAAGCCTTGGTAGCCCCGCTGGCGGATGTCAATGCTCGAGGCTCCTGCTGGAATAGCCACCACAAAGTTATAGCCGTGCCTATGTGAGGGAGAAGCAGAGAGAAGGGGTTAGAGAAAGGCGTCAAGAGGGGAAGAATTTAACACTTAGAAGGGACCTCAGCAGCCATCTAATCCAACTTATACGTGGAAGGAATCCCCATTATAATACACCTGACAATTGGTTTGTCCAGGTTCTAATTGATTCAGAAGAAAAAATTTAGACCTCAGAGATCTTCCCAAACAGCAGTTGAGCAATCTATCTCAGAGACTATTACAAACCCCAAGTACTCTGGGTCAAGGCTCTGTGTACCCCACTTCACAACCCCCCACAAAAAATGACTTTCACAGGGGGGAAAGGGAGATATTGTCAAAGAACAGAATTCTTCCCAGATCTGAACTGAAAAAAGTAATTGTTCTCAGCATCAGTGTGTTCACTTGAAGACAGAGAGCATGGGAGACAACAGACTCCCTATAGCCAGGATCTTGGAAGGAGCCAATGCTTCAAGTCATTATTTTCCAGGTAATGAAAACCCTTCCAGAGCTACTCTTCAAACTCATATCAATTTTCTTCCCTCAAACATTCCCCCAAACCTGAAGAACATCAGGAAGCCCAAGAGAAAGGCAAGAGCCTTTAGGAGAGTACACATCCCCTGTCTGCCCTCTATCATAGTTTCCTGTGTACTCAGCTTATCTCCCAAAGGCAAACATTGTGCCTTATTTGGTTTTTGCTTGATTGTTTTCTTAACCGCATGAAACACCCATCATCGTTCCCTTACAGAGGGTAGACATTCCATAAATCCTTGTGAAATTTACTTCAGAGATGTGGGGGCAAGGGATGTGCTAAGGCAGCTAGGTAGCAAAGCGAGCACTAGACCTAGAATCTAGAAGACCTGTGTTCATAGCCTGCCTCAAACATTTGCTCACTATGGGATCTGGTCATGTCCCTTTCAGCTTCCTCCTCTGTAAACTGGAGATAATAATTCATAAGACTGTCATGAGGCTCAAATGAATGCCTTATCAACTTTAAAGCACTATATACTGCTAGCTATTAGTATGACTGAGGGTACTCAGCAGGAGCCAAAATCTGTCTCAGTCACTCTAGAGCTCCTTAATTCACAGCTGGAGATGAGGGGAAAAAAAAGCAAGCAAAGGAAGTCTTGCCTTCCTTCTTTACCTCCTCCTTCAAGAGCTACTACTTTCCCAGGCCCAGAATTCACATGCTAGAGGGACTTTAGGAAATCAGGCACATTAAAGCATTTTTGGTACAGTAATGACATGGCACAGCCATTTTGGAAAGGAATTTAGAACTATGTCCCCAAAGTTACTAAACTCTGCATACCGGTTAGCTCAGCTTTATCACTACTAGTTCTATTCCCTAAAGAGGAAAAGATGTTATATAAAACAAAAATATTTATAGAAGTTCATTTGTGGTGGCAAAGAAGCATAAACTAAGGGGGGAATCCATTGGGAAATAGCTGAACAAAGTATGACATATGAATATAACAGAATAAATGATGAAGAGGATGATTTCAGAGGAACCTGGGAAGACCTGAATAAATCGATGTAGAATAAAGTAAGTTGAAGGAGAACAATTAAGACTCTAACAACCTCATAAAAACAGCTTTGAAAGATTGAAGAACTCTATATCTCAATCATTATTCTAAAGGATTGATAACGAAGAATGTTACCTACTTCCTAATGGAGGCAGGTGACAAAAGCAGGATACAGAATAAGAGGTGTCCTTTTGGATGTGGTCAATATGGGACTCTTTTTTTTTTTTTGCTTGTCTATGCATTTTTGTTACAAGGATTTATTGCTATTATTTTCCCCCAGTGTGGGTAGAGGATATTGGAGGAAGAGAAAATAAATGCTTGTTGATTAAAAACTAAAATAAGAAGCTTTGAATCAGAGTTGCTAACTCTAACCTTAGGTTCAAACAATCAGAAAACTCACATGGGTTTGGTGAAGAGTCCGGTGACTCTCTTGCAGCTCTTGTTGTCTCCCCCACAGACTCCACATTTGTCAAACTTCTTCTTGGAGCCCAGGTTTCCATCACAGCCTGCCTTGATGCATTTGCCCTGGACACAAACTGAGGTGGAATCCGGAGTGCATGGGGTACCATCCACTACCTATGGTGCCCAAGGAGAGGGGAAAAAAGAGAGAAAGACACACACAGATGAGTTGGCACATTCCCTAAACTTCTCCCTGTAGAAAGACACCCTTGTTGTGATCTCCCCCCTCCAGTCTCTGCTCACCTTGGGCGCAAGCACGTAGAAGTAGCCAGTGCCACTGGCTCGACAGATGAGCTTGCATTTATCCCGGGGTGAGACGCCCGAGTACTTGGGCACCCAGGCCATGGTCAGGGTGAGCCGATTGGTGCTGTGGTTGTAGCCATTGAAAGCCTCACACTGTTCCTCCCGGAAGCTCTTGCCAGAGACTGGGGTTGGGGGAAGCAAACAAAGGAGTCTCAGAAAGGGAACTGGATGGGATGGGAGGGAGACCAAGACTCCTGGGGAATTTTAGCCATGGGAAACTCATTCTCTGCATCCAGCCTCAACTCCCCCACTCTAGAATAGGCTCTCCAGCACCTGGTCCTCTTACCTGAGCTGGGGCATGCCTCCAGGTTGCAGGATCGATACTTGACTCTCACTCCCTCACAGTATTTGCCCCCATTGGCAGGTGCAGGGTTGCTACATTCCCGTCGTGCCAATTGCACACCTCCACCACAGGTCCGAGAGCAAGGGCCATAAGGTTCCCATTTGGCCCAGGAACCATCCACCTGCAAAGACAGAGACATTTAGTATTATGAGGTTCCGCTGATTCAACATCACATCAGTTTATTTACCCTAAACTAATGTAATATTAACTTTTAGACTCTGCTGGTTCAGAATTGCCAAGAATTCCCCATACGCTGCTGGGCTGGAAGCAGGAGTCTGCTCAGGCTACCTCAGAGAGGACTGTTAAATTTTCAGTGTGAATATTTACACCTCAGAAATCAGCAAATGCTACAAATCAAAGATTTTTGTTGTTGTTGTTTTGTTGATCGTCTAGGCTTAAAAAATCTGGCCTCTGACACTTCCTAGCTATATGACTGTGGGCAAGTCATTTAACCCTAATTACCACTCTTCTGGGTTGGAACCAATACTTAGTAACACTTTTAAGATAAAAGGTAAGGAAGGGTTTGGGAGGAAAAAGGAGGAGGATGGAGAAAATGTTATTAAAGCAGATTAAACTTAAAAATATATCCTGCTTACTTTTTTTTCAGTTCATTATCAAACATTTACCAGCACATCCCTGGCTAAGAATTATGTTTTCGTTTTCTAAAGAGAAAAAAAGAACGTTTAGGTAAATTAAAACTATAATCCAGGCAAATAACTTGTCTTTTTAAAAACTAAAATCAACATCACACATAATGAGCTTCAATATAAACTTACTAGTTATATCATTTACTGAATTTCCTAATCTCCTTCTTTTTCTCTGTTAAACAATTAGCCTTAAAGTAAGTGCCCATCAGTTGGGAAATTGCTGAGTAAATTATGATTGATGATTAGAATGGATGAGTGTGCTGTAAGAACATGTACATGAAGAACTTGGGGGAAACTTTGTATGAACTGATGCAAAGTGAAATAAGTAGAAACAAGAGAACAATTTGCATAATGACTATAACAGGGTTAAGGGAAACAACATTTAAACTCATTAGAACTCTGAAAAATGCAGTGACCAATGAGATCTCAGTGAACTGTTAACAAAACAGGCCTACCTCCCCCTTTAGAGAGGTTGTGGACTACAGATGCAGAATGAAGGATTGTCAGACAAGTGCAGCCTGATGATTTATTTTGCCTAGTTGTAAAATTTGTAAAAAAAAATGATTCAATTATTATTCTCATAAAAGTGGTCATTGGAGGTAACTGGGGGGCTTAATGGATTGAGAGTCAAGCCTAGAGATGGGAGATTCTGGATTCAAAACTGACCTCAGGTACTTCCTAGCTGTATGATCCAGAACAGTCACTTAACCCCCATTGCCTAGCCCTTACCATTCTCCGTCTTGGAATCTTGACAAGTATTGATTCTAAGACTGAAAGTAAGGATTTTTCTTTTTTAAAAGAATGGCATTTACTAAGAAATGACACTGATGTAAAAGAAAAAAATAGCATCTCATTAATCCAAAAGTTTCTCTTTAAGTAAATTAAATATTTTAATTTAAGCATATTTTAAAATATTAAATATAATTCTAAATCGGTCTCCCTTCCTCCTACCTTCTAGGTTAATTTGTTAGACTTTACCATAGAGTGTAATCAGCTAATGGATGGGATTAGTGATATTGATAATATTCAGCTTCCTCCATTCCTAAAATTCTTTCAACTTTGAAATAGATAATAGAAGGAGAATTTTTATTTTGTTTAGGGCCTGAGGAGAGACAGAGAACAGCAAATTTAGCCTCTAAAATATGGTTTCCTGGCATACTATTAAAACATTTGCAATCCCTGAGCATGTATCATCTGACCAACATTGTGCCAGCCTAGGATATTAAATATTGCAAACTTTAGAAAGTAGCTATGATTTCATCAGAATTAGGAAACGCCTAGAATGGGATTACTTTACTCCTGAAAAGATTATAATCCTTGTAATATAGCCTATGGAATGATCTGAGGCTATTAAGAATAAGTTGCATGATTTGAAACCACTACTTCCTGACCTCAAACCCAGCACTCTTTCTACAGGGCCAAGCTGTCTCTCTTTGGCTTAAATGATACGTAATAGATTTTTGAAGTGGAAGGGACCTCATAGATAATTTCATTTGGCTTATAGAAATCTCTTAAATAACATTCTTAACAAATGTTCCTGAGTCTCTGCTTGAGGACCTCCAGAAAGAGGCATCCTGTCACCCCAGAAGCAATACATTCCCAAGCACAAAAATGAAGTAAGGATCAAGCATTCATCTTGCAAGCTGGACTCACACCCCAGATGACCTAAGGAGAAGCCAAACGCAGGCTATCCTGGCAGAGTAGGAGGAAGTGAGGATGAGAGTTGAGGCTGAGTGGTATTCACTGTTAGAAATTATATTCTTACATGGAGCTTAAATGGGGCTTTCAATGACATCAATCAGTGGCTTAGCCCTATCTTCTAGGGTCATGCAAAAACAAGTCTAATCCCTCTTCATCTGACTTCATTTTATATACGTGAAGAGAAAGGATTAAGCATTTTTGTGTACTAATTCAGCATATTTATTACATTCTTCAGTATATATATCCCCCTCACTCAGACTACAGCCCTCAGAAGGCAGGGACTATTTCTTTTTTTTTTTTTTTGGAAATTTTGTTTAATTAATTGACTTGGGAATATTTTTCCATGGTTACAAGATTCATATTCTTTCCCTCCTCTCCCTCCACTCCCCTCATAGCCAACGAACAATTTAACTGGGTTTTTATCCCCATCAACCCATGTGATCAAGCCATTGTTTTTCTTCTGTATTTCTACTCCCACAGTTCTTCCTCTGAATGTGGATAGTGTTCTTTCTCATAAATCAGGGACTATTCCTAAATTATTCTCTATCATTTCCAGGCCAGTGCAAGTGACTGGGCCCTTAGTGAATGTTGGTTTTGGTGAACAAGCCTCACCTTCACATCTAATTGAGTACCCAGAAGGGTGTTCAAATGTGACAAAGAAGAGGATAGATTCCTGTGGGACTTCCCTAGAGGGTCATGAAGTCCTTTATTAGCCAGAAACACAAAGCAAACAAAATGGTGATTTATAAGCAAGGTGATGCTCTAGTTTGAAATGTTGGAGTGGGTTTGCAAGGGGTAGAAGGGAAATCTAGTTCAATAAAAACAATTATTATCTACAGTTCTGGGTTCAGCCAAACCACTGAGATTCATTTAAGTTTTTTACTCATAGCTCAGTTTAAGTTCCTGTCACATGCACAGCCTACTAGACTGGAAGGTCCTTGAAGCCTTGAGGACAAAGCCTGGCACATTTTCATATAGCACAGCACCCAAGAGAGTGCCTACTACCTAACAAGTATTTGTTCATTGAATTATGAATCAATTAATTAATTAATTAATGGGTCCCAACTTGGCAACATCAATGGGGAAGTCAGGAAAGACTTAAAAGTCAGGAAGCAGAGAGGGATATTGAGAGAAGAACTGAGATCTAATGGAAAAGTACACTCTCTCTAAGGCCAGACAACAAATTAGGAGAAACAGAATCGGAGTCCCCTGGTCTCTTCCTAGACTTTGGGCCCCTACAAAAGGGAATTATAAGAGGCCTTCCACTCTGCTCTCCACTCACTTGCATCCCCAGCAGAGAGCAGACTATGATACTCACCCTGTATTTACTGATGTTATGCCTCTCCACACAAGCACCCTTCAGGCAAAACTTGCCTTCTCCACAGCCAGTGCCATCTGCCCAGGGAAAGTGGCGGGTCTGGCACACCATCTGGCCCTTTGCTTTGCCCGTGCACCACAGCTTGGTACAGTACTGCATGTAGGGGCAGGGCTTAGAGCCCACACCGAAGGCTAGCTCGCACTGCTGGTTCAGAGTGTAGCTGGATCCTGGTAGATCTTCAGGCAGTGAGATGGGTTTGCTGGGTTGATCCAAGAGACAATCACCTATAGAAAGGCAAGGAATTGAGAAGGAGGAGGTGAGAGGGGCAGGAGCTCCTGGACACTGGATAAAATAGCATCAGTTGAGAGCAACTTCCCAAAAGAGAAAAACAAGAAAAGAGTTTGAAATTCTAGAAACAATGGGTTATTCCTAAAACTTTTCTAGTCCATCATCCTGCCTCCATTCAACCTGTTCTGGGAGACACTTTCACTATCAAAGCATTCTCTTTCCTGTTCTATTATCCTATTACTCTGGCCTCATAATCATATGAAGTAAGGAAGATAGGAATGGTTCTAACCCTATCATAGATGAGGAAGTCAAAGTCTCAATAAGGTGAGATTTAGTGTTTTATTAGGGAGGGGGAAGAGAAAGACTGTGAGAGAGACAGACACAGAGACAGACAGACAGACAAACAGAGAGGTGTCAAGTGAAAAGTTTAACTAGCACTCTAAATCTAATTTCCTAATTCAGGAACTGAGAATCTAAGAGTTGTAATAACGGTTAGCATTTATAATATAGTGCTTTAAGGTTTACAGAAGTATCTCTTTGATACTTACAACAATTCTGTGAATTAGGTACTATTATTATCCCCATTTTACAGATGAGGAAACTGAGGCTAGTAAAGATTAAAGGACTTGCCCATGGTCACATAAACAAGTAAGTTCTTATTTACTCTTAAGTTCACTCTATTCATTATATCATATGCCATCTACTGGAAGGTACCCCAGAGACTACCTGGTCTAGCCTATACCTGAAAGAATCCTCTCTGCACCATACCCAAAAACTGAGCATCCAGCCTTTGTCTGAACTCCTCTAATGAGGGGCACTTCCTCTTTCCCATGATAGACTCATTTTTGGATCATTCTAATTATTAAGAAATATTTATTTCCATCAAGCTTAAATTTGCCCCATTCAACTCTTATTCACATTGTTCTGTCCTCTGAGGTCCAAGTAGAATAAGTCTAATCCCTCTTCCAGGCAATAATCTTTCAATTATCTAAGGCCATGTTTCTCTGAAATACTTCTTTTCATAGGAGACATTCCCAGTCCCCTCAGTGGCCATTCAGTTATCACAAACTTAAGGCCCTTCATCATTCTGGTAACCCTCCTCTAGACATTTCCTAGGTTATCAGTGTCCTTCCTAAAATATTACACTCAGAAAAAAAGATAAATTTCCAATTTAGGTTTTTCAGGCATTAATCAAATCTGAATTTCTACCCTTACCTTTAATATTTTTACATCTGTTAAATACCTTGTGTATTCCTCAACACCCACACAACTGTGTTACCTCCAGCAAAGATTTCCTCTTTGTACACTTGGTCTAACATCCCTGCTTCTCTCATCTTTGTTTTCTATGATGCCATTTCTAAATGCATCTGTGTTTGAGATACTAGAGTCCAAGTGTGGGGTCCTCATTGCCTTTAAGGATATGAAGAGTCTGTTATAAAACAAATATTTGCAGATCTTTTCCATTTTTCTTCTGTTTATTATCATCTTTTGGTTTTCATCCTCAGATGCCCTTGGGATGACCTTGCCTACTTGGATATCTTGCCAATATTTTTGTAAGTAAATAAATATAATAATAAATAAATACTAAAAATAAAAACTGAAAATATCTCTGAAGAACTTAAAAATGACATGACTCAGAGGGTAAAATGGAAAAGCATATAGTAGGCTACAATATAAAACAGATAAGGGACTAAAAGAAGCCAGAAAGCAAGAAAAGCCCCTATTAGATTATTATGCCTGTAGTAAACTCCAGCACATTGAGTGCTTTCCCCATAGCAAACTTAAGGAGTAAGGCCAAAAGTTATACTGGATGCAGAGATATGAAAGAGTTGTGATTTGCATCCATTTCTATGAAAACAAAGATCCATTTGAGTTCGAATTTTTTTGGATATTCACTCTCGTCTACTAGATTGACTTTATATTATTTGCAGTTAGTGAACATGCTAGCAATGTGTTCGATAACTACACTGATAAAAAATTTTAAACAGCCAAGGCCCAAGATCTTCACTAGAGTCCTACTTCCAAACTGAAAAAAAACTAGAATGACTATGTTTTCAATCTATCCATCGCACTGACCTACCTAATTGAACTATTCTTTAGCCCATATCTCTCCATATTTTCCAGAATAGGACCAGAAACTTTTGTCAAATGCTAAAACATAGGTAAACTGCATCTATAGCATTTCCACAATACCTACTTAATAGTAGTCAAAAAGAGAAACAAGGTCAACCTGACATAATTTATTTTTGATAAAGCCATAGTAGTTCTCTGTCATCACTACTATCATTTCCCAAAACTTTACTAAATGTCTTTTTTCTAAAATCTTCTAAGTTTTGGCCAGGAGTCCAAGTCAAGCTCACTAGGCTATTCATTCTCTTCCTTTTTTTATAATCATTTTTCATATATATATATATATATATATATATATGTATATGTATACATATATATCACAATATATAATACATATGATATGTAATAAATTATAATAAATATGCTTAACCAATAGAAATATTAGCTCTCACATTAGCTATGTTCAAAATCAGTCTCATCTTCTTTTTTCCCTTCTCTCACATCCCACCTTTCTCCCTAGGAAGATAGGTAATATTGTATAGGTTATAAATATATTATCACATAATACATAGTTCTTTGTTCATCATGTTGTAAAATAAGATCCATGTCGCTTACACTATAGAAAATTCATGAAGAAAATAAAATTTAAAATGGTATGTTTGAATCTGAATTTTCTTCCCTTTTTAAAATAATCTAAACAATCTTTACCCTTCTCCAATCCTTTGATAACTCTTCCCAGCACACAATCTTTCAAGTATCATTGATGCTAGCTTGGCAATGACAGCTCCCAGTTCTTTTAGTAGGTTGAGACACAATTTGTCTAGGTCTGGTGATCTGAACGCATCAAGAGCATCAAGGAGTTCTTTCATCCTACTTATCTGGCATTAACACCATATTAATGATTTCATTCTGTTCTTTGCAACCCAAAGATTGTTTTTCTTTGCCAAGAAAATAGAAACAAAATAAAGAATAGAGTAACTCTGCTTTTGCTCCATCTTCTGTTATCATTAGCACGTACGATTCCAGATAGTTATCCTATCCCTTCCTCAAATTTCCCTTTTTCCCAAATATAGCTTTAAACTTTTTTTCATGTTCTTAGTATTCCTTGCCAGACTCATTTCATTACAAGTTTTAGCAATCTTGACATGCTACACTTTTATATTTATCCCCCATTAGCTATCTTTGCTTCCATCTTCTGGACATTTTTTTTAATCTTAGTTGATTGGAGAGTTCCCTGTGCATCCATATTGGATTCTATAGACAATTCTCCCTTTTCTTAGGAGAATTTGCTTCCTCTTATGTCTTCAGAATTTTATTCCTGAGAGCTTCCCTTGTGGGCTAATTTCCATTGTAGAATTTTAGTTTTTGGTTTCCTTCTTATCTTTTCTGCAAATCCTTTGAGATTCCCTCTCTCAAAATGTAAGATGCATATCACAATATTCTTTGCTTCCTCTTTTCTATCACAAATTGAAAAATAAAATAGTAATTTCCCTCTAGGTTCTCATCAATTTCACTCCAGTATCTCATGACTTTTGTTGATTAGAAATAAATCCAAAATAGGATTTCCTTTTGTTGGTACTTCTACCTCCTGAGGAATAAAATTATACTTAAAGCAAGACTTTGCTTTTGGGAGAGAAAGAACTCCAGCACAATGGATAATTGAAATCTCTCATCAATACTATATGGTAGTTAGATGGTGAAGTAGATAGCCAGAAGAACCTAAATTCAAATTCAGCCTCAGGTACTTACTAGCTGTGTAACTCTGGGCAAGTTTCTTAACCCTATTTGCCTCAGTTTCCTCATCTGGAAAATGAACTAGAAAACAAAATGACAAAACACTCCAGTATCTTTACTAAGAAAACCCCAAATGGGTCCATGAAGAGTCAAACATGACTGAACAACAACAGCAACCATTACAATGCCATGCCTCTATGCCAAGCTTGTGATGCATTTGCTACAGTCTTCATCTACTTCCTTTCTGTCCAGGTAATCTGTAGTATATTCAGATGGCAACACTGCTCCTGTTTTGGCACCTAATGAACTTCAGCATGTCTTCTTCCCAACCACTTCCTTAGTTCCTAGATTTCTTTTCATGAGGATAACTTCTTAACATACAATACTACTCCAAGTCATGATATCCCATACGTGTACCCATGCTTTTACCTGCTCTGTTCTTTTGAATTGGGTCCATCCCTCCAGAACTTTAGTCCAGTCACTGGGCTTATTCCAGCAATTGTCAGTGATACTTATGATAAAATTTGGCTCTTTGAATTAAGTTCTCTAATTCAACTTTCTTGTTATCCATATTTTTGCCATCTCTGCATAGTCCAAGAGTTTTTATTACTGGCTCCTATTTTAGATTTTAACTTTTTATAAACATCTGAATGTTTCTTGCTATGATTTGTCCTATATCAGACCTACTCTCTCCAGTTAGATGAATATATATAGGCAATTTACTTTTTCTGACTCCTGGAAAGATTTTTTAAAGGAGGTTCCAACATAAAATATAGCCTTTTTTTTAATCCTTACCTTCTGTTTTAGAATCAATATTGATTCTAAGGCAGAAGAGCTGTAATGGCTAGGCAATAGGGGTTAAAAGATTTGCTCAGGATCACACATCTAGGAAGTTTCTGAGGCCAGATTTAAACCCAAGATCCTCCATCTCCAGGCCTGCCTCTCTACCCACTGAGCTCCTTAGATGCCCCCCAGAATTCCTCTTACAAAAGACACTATCCTCTGCTATTAATAAAAACAGGAGATAGTAATAACTAATTAAATGTTAGATTCTGTTCTTTGTCTCCAAAATAGAGCTCCAATGTATGAAAAGTCAATTGACCATTTGACCATTGCCTAAAATCAAAAGATCATAGATCAAGAGTGGACCTCAGACACCATCTGAATCCAACTCCACTTTATAGAGGAGGAAACAGAGACTCAATGAGGTTAAGCGACTTGCCCCAAGTCATCCACATCATAAGAGTCAGAGGTAGGCTGTCAGCCCAGGTTCTCTTAATCCAAAGATGGTGCTCTTTCCACTGTCCCACAGAACCTCGTACTCTTGGCCCATCCCAAAGTCAGGGACCAGAACCCTGGTCCAACAAGCTAGCTAGTAAGGATAATAGCTCATATTTATGTGGCTTTTTTCAATTGACAAAACGGTTTCATCATGGCAACCTTTTGATAACACATGGTATCCCATTGAGGCCTACCTGCCTCCTTCTTTTAACACCCCCTGCTCACCATGTCCACTGTCCAGGAAGTCAGTGATGATGGCAGCACTGCAGGCTGACCAGGGATTGGCACGGTCAATCTGGATAAGGGTAGGGGACATCATGTGGTTGGCCCGTAGCTTCCCAAACACCTCCTCACATACCTTCACATTGTCATGGGGCATGTTGAACACATGACCTGAGTGGATAAAACAAGAGAAAGGGATTTTTTAGGCTGGGGAAGCAGACCACTCAGGGGACAGACAGGTAGAGATAAGAAGAAATGTGGGGGGAAAGTGAAAAATAGCCTTATGGGGGAGGGACCCACAAAACTGGTGCCACAGGCAGAAATCTGGGCCAGGAAGCAGCCTGGAGCAACTAAGAGAAGGTAATATAGGGTGAAGGCAGAGAAATCCAGTGAAATCCTCTGGGCTCTCCCTCCCCCAAGTCATTTACATTTGTTTTCCAGCTCCTTTCTAAGTGTTCTCAGGTCTTTTTTATGCCTGCAGCTAATCTCTCCCCCTACTTCCAATCAGGCTAAGAGCTCTCTTTTTCTCTGCATCTCCTCAGAGTGCCCTAACTTCATTCAGTGTCACTGGACATGTGTGCTTGAAGGGGTCCCCCTTGAGCATGCACACCAAAACTGATCAGAGGCTAAGCTCTGACCAAAACCCAATGAAACCTAGAAGCAGAGGAGTACCCCTCATATTCTCTCTCTCTCTCTCTCTCTCTCTCTCTCTCTCTCTCTCTCTCTCTATCTATCTATCTATCTCTATCTCTGTCTCTCTCTGTCTCTCTCTGTCTCTCTCTCTCTCTCTCTCTCTTTGCCTCTCCCTCTCTGCCTCTCCATTTCTCTCTGTCTTTCTGTTTTTCTGTCTCTGTCTCTCTCTATCTCTGTCTCTCTCTGTGTCTCTCACTCTCCATCTCTCTGTGTCTCTCTCTCTGTCTCTATCTATCTATCTATCTATCTATCTATCTATCTATCTATCTATCTCAACCACCCTTCTCCAGCCTTACCCAGCTCATGGGCGGTGGTGAAAGCAGATGGAAGCCCATCATCCTCGATGACTGAGCAGCTTCTCTTGGGGTCACACATGGTGCCCACATCAGCCATTCCCAGAGTATCACAGGTAGTGGCACCACATAGATCCTGCAGGAGGGAAGGAAGAATAGCAAAGACCCAGAAATTAGAAACAACAGTGACCTTGGAGAAAGGAGGTGGGGGAGTAAATGAAATAAAATCACCTGAAAAATAACTGTTTACTGTCATTCCTGCCCTTAATCAAATCCAGTATCTTCCCCCATCAGTCCTTTCCAAGACAGGTTATTTTCTGCCTTCTGACAAAAGGGACAGAGAAGCTACTGTGGAGATGTCAATGGGGTCAGACTGGGCTAAAGAGATGGCTGGCCCTAAGATGGATGTTGGTGGCTTTCCAAGGAAGCTCTGCCCACTTCTGTCTAGATCATTCCATTAGGAGAAAATTAGAATGTTTAAAATAAATCCAGAGAGCCATTTCACATAGAGAAACCCTCCTAGACTGCAGGGCAGTGGCTAGCTCCTCAGCTGGAGGAGGCCTTGGTGTCCAGGGAGGAAGGAGAAGGTACAATTCCCCTTCTATAATCAACAATTGGGTAAAGAAGCTCCTAACCTCTTAGAGAATTAGACCTTTGGTCAGCTGGACACCAAACAAAAAACCTCCCATAGATCCCATAGATGCCAGATGAGGCTTTAGTTCAGCTAAGACAGAGGTCAGAGTTGGAGGAAGCCAACAGTGAAGAAGGGATAAGTCCACTTTGCCTTAGGAATTCAGGAGAATTTTAAAAAAACAGGTTATAATAAGAAAAGATGAATTCTGATCTGGGCAGAACACTTGACAGGATAGTCCATTCTGTTTATATTGAGATTTAAGATTATAGAATCATGGAGGTAGAACTAGAAGGTACTTTAGAAATCAAATTATGCTCATTTAACAGATGAGAAAACAAAGGCCTATATGGGTTAGGTGACTTGCTCAAGGTCACAAGTAAGTGATGGAGCTTTCTGACTACAAGTGTGCTTCTAGCATCCAGCTCTATTTAAGAGATATTTATGGGGGAGGGTGGAGGGCAATTAAGTGGTTAGGTAAATTGAAAGTCAGGCCTAGAGATAGGAGGTCCTAGGTTCAAATCTAGTCTCAGACACTTTCTGGCTGTGTGACCCTGAGCAAATCACTTAACCCCAATTGCCTAGCCCTTACCATTCTTCTGCCTTGGAACTAATACTTAGTATTGATTCAAAAATGGAAGTTTTTTGTTTTTGGTTTTTTTTTTTTTAAGGAGGTAATGGGGGCAGCTGGGTGGCTCAGTGGATTAAAATCCAGGCCTAGAGATGAGAGGTTCTGGGTATTGGTTCTAAGACTGAAAGTAAGGGTTAAAAAAAAAAGGAGGTATTTATGGAAACACTGGGTTCTGAGAGTGACTATGGATTATGAAACAGAGCACGCCCTAGAAAGAATGTAAAAGCTCTTATAAAGGTTGCAAGAGGCAAACAGGCTTCTTCCGTATCTTACTTTCCATCCTCCCTGAGAACATTTGCATGTACCATGGCTGAGTCACACAGGACTTCTTACTGTTTCTCATTCACAACACTCATCTCCCATCACCAAGTCTTTGTCCCAGCTGTGTCCCATGTCTGGAATGCACCCTCTACCCCCTCATCTCCACCCATATACACCTCTAGGATTCCCTAGTCTTCTTCCAGGCTCACTCAAATGCCACCCTCTACATAAAACTTCTCCTGGACACCATCCCCACTTACACACTCCCCAAATTACCTCACATCTATTCTATACATACCTCTATGCACACACGTTATCTTCTCCCTGTTCCCCAGCCATAAAAAACTACATGAAGCCCCTTCCCTACTTTTGCATCAGGTAGCCTGATTCCCCCAGCTAGAACACAAGTTCCTCCAGAGCTGAGCCCCCCATTACGTTCATCTTTGTTTCCATATCACCTAACACAATGCTTGGCACATAGAGAAGCTCAATAAATGCGTGTCGATTGATCTAACTGATGCACGTTGTACACAACAGTACACATCAATTTCTCTGAAATTCCTTTTCTTCCCTGGGGAGGAGAATTAGGAAGGATATGCACTTCATAGGCATTCAACGTAGGTATACATACGGTCACTCCAGTTAAGCCAAACGTACTCCTTCCCATTCCTTAATCACATTTTCCCTTTAAATCTTGGCTTGGGGAGATGGGGAGGCACATATGATTTCAGTCAAGTTTTTCCAAGTCTTATCACTTGAACAATCAAACCTGGGTTCACATGATCATGTGCTAGTCATACTTTCTAATGATTTAACTGCCTCTGGATAGAGACAAAAGAGGGCTATGACTTCAGGCGGGCTCTTTGGTGGCTTACGGGGACCCCACAGCTGGAGTCCTTAATCCCCTCGGCCCCTAGAGCTCCCCATGCTCAGAGAGCCTCTGCAGGAATCAGCATCCCAAGGGGGAGATCACAAGAAGAGGCATAGCCAGGGAGGAGAACCACTGAAGAAATGACACACGGGAGATAAATAACACAGACCAGGTTGTGATAGTCTAGAGCAGAGCTAGGATAAGGCGTATGTGAACCTGGAGCCAGGTCTGGAAAGGATGCTCCCTTCATAGGACTATCCACCAGAGGTTCTGAGCCTTCCCAGTCCCCTACTGTGGTCTGACTTATCAAAAAGCAAATACCTATATGTCATGAAGACTGAAATCTTTCTTGGCTTCAAAAATGGGAGCGTTTATAAAAGTCACATCAAAAGTGTCTCTCACTAAACTTCCCTGCATGTTACTCCCTAGGCAACTGCTGATCTAGCCAGCCCTTCATCCCAGATAATATCCAGACGTGCTGAAGAAAGAGAAAGGGAGGAAAGGGAGATGTTGCAGAATGGAGGGATGAGAGAAGGAGCGTGGGTAGCAGAAAGAATATTGACTCAGAAGTCAGGACCGCTAAATTCTAAATCATTTGTTCTGGTTAAGTCTATTTTTCAATTGTGTCTGACTCTTGATGACCCTATTTGGGGTTTTCTTGGTAAATATACTGGAGTGGTTTATCCTTTTCTTCTCTAGATCATTTGACAGATAAGGAAACTGAGGCAAACGAGACTAATTGTTTTTCCCAGGGCCTTACATCTAGCAAGTATCTGAGGCCAAATCTGAATATAGGTCTTCCTGACTGCAAGCCACCAAGTTGCCCATTCTTAGTCATAGGATCATTGAAATAAAGCTGAAAAGGGCTTCAGGAGTCATTTAGGCCAGAGGAAGTAGCTGAGTCCCAGAGAGGTTATGAGATTTGCCAAAGGTTACACAGGGAACAAGCAAGCAGAGCCATTACTTCTTCCAATGAACCCTGCTCTGGGTGTCCTTGGGCTTGTAATTCTTCCTCTCTGGACCTCTGTAAGAGGAAGGGGTTCAATGAGGAAATTGGTTAACCAGTTCTATTGGCCTATGATTCTTCATCACTCATCCACTTTGCCCCTTCTCCAATAAAAGTGGCTTGAAATAGATTATTTCAAAGGAAGAAGAGGAGAGCCCATTTTCAGCAAGCATCTTGGCCACAGACTCCAAAGCCTCTTGGGATGCCTGTTCCTCTGCCCCTCCCCTCAGCAGCCCATCTCAGTCTAGCCCTGAGTAGGGACAGATGTAAATCTCAAGGATCACTTAAGACCTAAGAAGATGAAAACAAATAATAGAAATGGAATTCTCATATCTTTTTTGCAGAGACTTTAAAAAAAGAAAACTCCCCTTTCCTGTCCGTGGATAAATCCCCTCTAGAGAAAAGACTTCACTTATCCACCTGAAACGTAGAATTTAAGTACACTTAATTCTTAGGGAGTATATTTGAATAGGTACTTCCATATGGTTATTCAGATGTGGATAAATCTTCACCAGCTGACCATTTAAAATCCTGGACCAGTTAGTTCATGGCCCCTCCTCCCAACAGCACACACACACACACACACACACACACACACACACACACACACTCACTCACTCACTCATGCCACTACAAATACTAATTACAACGTGAAGAGCATTTTGCTAGAAAATAAGGGAGATACAGTTTACTTAACACAGTCCCCATCTTGTGGAGAGTAGAGTCCAGTTGGAAGACAATACACAAATATAGGGATAGGAATTAGACCTGCGATTTCATTGGCGTAAAGCATGTGCTGCCCACTTAGGTTAGGTGTATGTCCATAGGGGATATCTCTACATTTAGATAAGCAGCTCCTGGGAAGCATGAATAAATAGCACCGTATCTGACACATGACTGGCACTTAGTAAATTCTGATTGAACTGAGCTGCCCCTAATTTGAGGAGAAAAGCCAAGAGGGAGAGGGAGAGTCAGGAAAATCCTTGGAATAATACCAGGCTGGGTGCTTTCTTCTAGTCTACAAGGGGGTACAGGACTAGTATATCTATCTGCCTCTAAATATTGCTGGTCTAGGGGTACAATCGTTTCCAAAACAAAAAAGCCACTTTCCTAATAGCTCACAGGGGAGGTAGAGTTGCCAAGGGAGGTTGCCAAGATGATATTCACTGGCTTGAGCCCTTCTCACCAGACATTGATTAAACAAAAGACCACAAGTAACAAATAGTGAGCAAACCCCATTTATCCAAGTAGATAATAAACAGAAATTGGAGACGTTGTACAGATTAGAATAGACTAGACTAGAAAACACGTAAGAGTGAATGAGCACTTTAAATGGCGGTGAGATGAGATCTCAGTTCAGCCAAGAGAAAGAGGCCCAAGAGAAAGAGATCTCACTCAAGGGAAAATTCCTCAAAGTCTCCAGGGAGGCAAGCTGGAAATCAGGGATGCTTTGAGGAACTGGCTTCCCCTACCTGTCTCCAACTTGCAAAGTCCTTTTCTCTTCTCTCTATATGCTGGAGTTAGTCCTGAAAAGTCTGGAACCGTGTGTGATTCAAGGAAAGAATGAAAATTCTTTCTCCTCTCCAAAGCTCTAGAAACAGCTCCACCCCTCACATAGTCCTACAGCCCTCCATCATCATTTTTTCCACTAATGCAGAGTCCCACTTAAGTAGCAGCATCCCAAATCCCCCAGGTTTAGTTGGATACCTGAGTTACATTCGTATAGGGAACACCCCAGGGAGGAAATGACCTCTATTGACGTAGGTCATTTGCCCAGGGTTATTCAGTCAGTATATATTAGAGATAGAATGTGAACCTAGGGCTTCTGAACTTTGAGGCCAGCTCCCTATGCCCTCCATCACACTGCTTCTCAGAAGGGACAAACATAGATAACAATGATTCACAACACATGACAAGTTCAGTGAAGAGTTGCCTCAAGTCTTATGTGAGATCTGGGGGAGGGATGGTATTTGTTGGTATTTAAGCTGGGCTTTAAGAAATATATGGGAAACCAAGAGGCAAAAAAAGAGAAGGAAGGGTATTCCCTGCAATTTGAAGGGACAACAGAAGAAAATGCAAGGGGGTAGAGCATAGAAACTCAGAGTATGGTCTGAATAAAACAAGAGAAGGCTAGAGGGTAAAATGGAGCTGGACAATGAAGAGAATTGAATGCCAGGCAGAAAAGTTTGAAACTTCCATGTTAGAGAATAGAGAGAAACATAATTTTTTTTTTAGCACAAATGTGATTGACACATAACAGAGATTCTTCTGGCTACCATGCAACCACAAGTTACCTCAGGTTCCTCAGCTGTAAAATTTGTGTTGTTGAATCATTCAGTCACATCCAACTCTTCATGACTTCATTTGGGATTTTCTTGGCAAAGATACTGAAGCAGGTTATCATTTCCCTCTCCAGCTCATTTGACAGGTGAGGAAACTGAGGCAAACAGAATTAAGTGACTTATCCAGGGTCATAGATAGCAAGTGTCTGAGGCCAGATTTGAACTTAGATGAGTCTTCCTGACTTCAGACTGGTGCTGCATCCATTGTACCATTTAGCTGTTGTTAACTGTAAAATAGGCACAATAATAGCACCTAGCTCCCAGGGTTGTTGTTGAGAGGACAAAATGAGATCACATTTATAAAGTGCTTAGTGCAGTGAATAGCACATAGTAAATACTTAATAAGTGCCTTTTTCCCCTTCTCTTCCTCTTTGCTTCTCACTCTTCCTTCCCTCCCTCCTTCCTTCCTTTGCTCTTTCCTTCCTTCTTTCCTTCCTCCTTTCTTTCTTCTTTCTTCCCTTCACTCCCTCTTTCTTATCTTCTCTTCTTCCTTCAATCCCTCTCTCCTCATTCCCTCCTTCCTTTCCTCCCTCTTTCCTTCCTTCCCTCCTTACTATACAAAGAGGCAAGAAATAGGAGATAGTAGAGGCAGGAAAGCCTATTAGAAAGCTATTACGATCGTAGAGGCAGGTGAAAATGAGAGCCTGTACTAGGGTAATGGCAATGAGAAATAGACAAAAATAAAGATCAGCACATGGAGGGAATTAAAATTATTTCTCATGTAATCCTAATGAATTCTGCTTCAGTGAAGCATACTGGGAGAAATAAACAAAAATGATAACACAATGTGCTGCTCCTAGTCTAAGTATCAAAGGTGTTGTTTTGGATTTTCCATGCTCTGCCTCCTCTATTAGGCAAAATCAACCAAAATGTGTCTCTAGAAGCAGCCTCAGGGCACTGCAGGGAGGAAAAGAGGTTTTCCTGTTCTACCAGAAGAGCCTTCCTGGCTGGTGAGCAACCTGTTCTTTCCATCAAGAAATCTCTGTTCCCATGGCAGGGTGTAAGGGAAAAGCCTAGCCAATTTCATGAGAGTTAGGGTACAGCTGAGGACCTGGTGTCCATCAACAACTCATGTCATCATAGGGAGCTGCAACAGTCTGGGGGCTGGGGCGCTTGATTCCCCTGCATCAGGAGGATATGATGGACAAGCCCAGAGATGTGTGTGCTCTAAATGCCTCCAGCAGTTGTACAGAGTCCCAGGAGCACTTAGGTCTAGTTCTTCCTCACATACAGCACTGAATGCCTCCACCCCTCTGGACTGAACTCCAGATGCACTCTGGTGTCTTGAATCCTTTCAGTCCAGTCCCAGGTCATCAAGAATGAAATCTGTTACAGCTCCCATGGGCTGAAAGGGTTCAAGGCTTCTCTGACAATCCTCCCAGCTTGCTTCGTTTACCATTTATCTTTCCTGCAAACCTCCGCTGTCCCTTTTCAGGATGGCCCCATCAGGAGTAGCCCAGACAGGATGGTTTTTCCATTCCAGCTAAAAACTCTCTACTGATCATGCATCATCCATTTCTCCAATCCTTCTTGAAAGATAACTTAAGACCCCTGGTGACCAGGGAATCTACACAGTCCTGAAACATTTTCCAAAGTCATTCTAATTTGGCTACAATCTATTCATCAACACTGCCCACCTTTCTCGAGGTCCCTACACATTCCCATCTTGGTCTCAGGACACAAGCAATTACCTGCAGCAAACATTTCTAGCAAACATAGCTCTTCTATCCCTAGATATGTTTGTTAGCTCTTTTGATCTTCATAGCAGCCTTGGGAAGTTGGTGTTATTATTATCTATTATTCCCATTTTACAGATACAGAAACTGAGGGTGCAAAGAGGTTAAATGATGTGCCCAGGGTCACACAGCTACTAAGTATTTAAGATCAAATTTAAACTCAGATCTTCCTAATTACAAGACTTGAGCTTTATCCACTGCACCACCTAGTTGTTCAATTATGCATCCCCATGGCTGAATCTTGTACTTCACAAACTGCCCCACCATTGCAGATCAAAATGGAATTTATTACCTTTTTTTTAAAACTCCCCTCTTCCTGTCTTCCTATTCGTGTTGAATCAGCCAGACTCTCAACCAAGGTGTCCTACCTTCACTCACCCACCACATCCAATCAGCTGACAAGTCCTATCATTTCTACTGTCTTGTCACCTCTTATATGCATCCCCTTCTCTCCTCTGCCACCAGACTGATGCAAGTCCTCACCACCTTACACTTGAACTATTTTTATAATCTGAAGATTTGGTCTCCTTCCCCAAATCTCTTACTACTCCAGTCCATCCTCCCCCGAGCTTTCAAACTTATCTTCTGGATCCTCTATTTGGCTTTAAAAGCCCTTTATAATTCAGTCCCTTCTTACACTTCTCCTCTTCTTTCATCTTACATCCCACCCCCACCCCCCCCATTCAACATCTACTTTCCGTCCAGTAGCATTGGCCTCCTTGCTATGTCTTACATAAGATACTCCCTCTACCAGTTCTAGACATTTTCCCTGGTTGTCCACCACACCTGAAACTCTCTCCCTCCTCATCACCCCCTCCTAGCTTCCCTGGCTCCCTTCAAGTCTCAGCTAAAGTCCCATTTTCTACAGGAAGCCTTTCCTGATCTCCCTTAGTGCTAGCATTTTCCCTTTGTTGAACTGAAATCTCCAATATATCATCTACACATCTCATTTGTACATGGTGGTTTGAAAGCTGTCTCCGTTAGACAGTAAGTTCCTTGAGAGCAGGGACTCTTTTTTGCCTCCCTTTATATTCCCAGACCTTCGCACATCATTGTGATCATCAAACATCATCATCATTGCTAACTTTTATATAGTATCTACCACAGATTCTCTCTTTATGTAACTGTGCCATTCCACTGATCTCTAAAGTGATTTTTTTTTACCTATAGACATGGAGAAGGGAGGGAAGGAGGAAGGAAAAAAGGAAGGGAGCCAGATAACTGGGAGAATGGAGCCAGCACACAGTTCAAAGATATGTTGTGCGGCCAAGAACAAAGAATCTAGAGCAGGAGGAAGAATAAAAACAGGAAAAGGAACACTAGGATCTGGGTCAGCCATATGGAAGCCTGGCCTGAATCAAGGGGGGAAAAGGATGGGCAGACACTAGTACCCAAGTATGTATGAAAGAAGACAGACATGTAGGAGTCTTGACATGCAGAGTGGATGGGCAAAATGGGCAAAGGTCTCTTCTCTCAGGACAAGATGTCTCAAGCCAAACACTTGATATAGCAGCAGTAGTGGTCTCTCCCTGCCTCTCCACTTTTACTTAGAAGACTTTTTTTGATGATGGGTAAGAGGCTGTGGAGTTCAGAGCAGAGGGACAGGAGTGGAGAGTGCTCTACAGAACTGTACACTAAAGTTAACATAGGTTTGTTTTTGGAATGCAGATTTCTTTCAGAATTCTTTACATGAAGTGGAATTTGTGTAATGTGAGTTTATGTAAAGTGAGAATGGTGCCAGGCACTGATCAAAACACTCTACAAATATTATCTTATTTGATGATAAGGCCATTAATGTAGGCTAAAATTCAACTGGCAGCTCCTCTTGCCTTACTTACAGAATGGTCTTCCTGAATTGCTATGGATGGAAAAACTGATCACCCCACAGTAACCCTTCAGATGATGAAAGTCTCTAAATTTAGTCAGACTGGTCCTCAGATGACAAATTACTGTCAGTCACTGGCCAGTTCTCAAGGTCCTTCCTAGTATCTGGGCCCTGCCAGAACGCATGTTCTACTAGCTAAGCCTTCAGCCCCTACCACCATGAGTTAAGCCATTCACAACTTTGGAACTCCTGCTAGGGAGCAGAGTTATCTTTATGAGTGAATGAATGAGTGTAATTTTACCTGGCCCATTATTTCTAGCTGGCCAGAACCAAGCAATGTTTAATATCCCATCTAGCCCAGGAGCCATCCAGCTATCTTCTCTACTGCCAAAGCTCCTACCATTTTCCCTTTCTACCTCCTACTCTAGGCACAATAATCAAATCAATAGTACCATTATCAGTGAATAGAGTATGTCAATCAACTCTCCTGTAGATCAATCAATCATCTCTATGACTTCCTAAGCCAAAATTCACTTCCCTGGCCATCATACCCTCATATGTATTATTTCCCACATTAGAACTCAAGTTTCTTGATTATCTCTTTTGATTTGTGTTTCCAGCACTTAGCACAATGCTTGGTATAAAGCAAGTACTTTCATTCATTTATTCATTCATTCAAAGGCACCTAAAAAGTGTTGATTGAATTGAACTAATGAACTTACCATTTAACTCATAAGACTCTGAAGAAAGACTTATGTAGAAGGCCATTATTCTTTCCTGAATTTTTGTTTCTTCTCCCCTACTCCTCCAAAAGGAAATAAGTCTGAGAAACTGACCACAGTCCACTGATGAACAGATTTGGACAAAGAAAATTAATTCTAGAAAGCAGAGAGTCCTTAAATTATTCACCAAAAGATCACTTCAGGTACTGCCTGGTGACTACCCAGAGAATTATCAAAAGAATAAATGGAATCAGTTGAAAACAGTCTCAGTTCAGAAATTTTCCTTCCCATCTCTATCAAGTCACAAGGTAGCCTGTCTATATCAGGAAGCCATTACCTACTTTCAATGAATGAATCAATGGTAGCTTTTGGTGGCTTTCTTTCTTGTCAGGGCTCACCTTTCTACTTGTGTCCTTAATTGCATCTCCTCCTGTCTCCTCTGGGAACTTTTCCCAGAGGATAAAACAACAACATTTTCTTCAATCTAGTATTACTTCTCTAGTCTATTAGGGATTAAACAACATTTTCTTCTATCCATCACTACTTCCCTAACCTATTCATCCCCCTAAACCTAGCTTTACCTCTAAATTCTCTATTTCTTTTGAAGACTTGCCATGTTTCTGGTCATGCTAGTTCATAACCTCAGTCATCCTCAACTCTTTATCCCACTCCACTCCCATATCCAATCATTTACCAAATCTTATCAATTCTACCCCCTCAATCTCACTAGCAGATATCTCCTCTTCATTCACCTGGCCACCACCCTGAATCTGGCCCTCATCACCTCACCTGGCCAACTATGGTCACTTTGTAATTGTTCTCTCTGTTTAGATCAAGTAGCCACACTTACCTACTTTTAATGAATGAATCGATGGTAATTTTTGGTGACTTTCTTTCCCTTTCTACTTGTGTCCTTGATTGAATCTCTTCCTGTCTCTCCTGGGAGCTTTTTCCCAGAGAACTAAACAACATTTTCTTCTATCCATAACTACTTCCCTAACCTATTAGGGACTAAACAACAACATTTTCTTCTATCTTTTTCTCCTTTCCAAACCATACTCCACAGTTACTGAATTGAATATCCTAGACCCTAGTGCTTATAATTTATATGACTTTGGGGAAAGAATTTAGCCTCTTTGGACCCCAGTTTCCTCACTTGTAAAATGAAGTTATGTTTGTTAGCTCTTTTGATCTTCATAGCAGCCTTGGGAAGTTGGTGTTATTATTATCTATTATTCCCATTTTACAGATACAAAAACTGAGGGTGCAAAGAGGTTAAATGATGTGCCCAGGGTCATATAAATTATAAGTGATCATTGAGCCACTTTCTGTAAGATCAGTCATTCTTTGATCCCTTGCTCAAGAAGCTTCAGTGGTTCCCAATAATCTCTAGGATAAAATATAAACTTCTCAAACATTAAAAATCCTTTACAATTTGGTTCCAGTCTGTCTTTCCAGGATGATTACATATTACTCCCCCTTACAACCTCATAATTCAGCCAAACTGAGCTCCCTGCTATTTCCCAGATATAGCACTTCATCTTTGACCACGAAGTCTTTGCCTCTTCCAGGCAATCTTCCATTCCTGTGATGCTATTCCTCCCCTTCTCTGCCTCTTTGAACCCTAACTCTTCAAGGCTCAACTCAAATACCACCTCCTTCAAAATGCCATTCTTGATTCCTCTAGCTATTATACTTCAAAATTACTTTTAACTTATTTTGTATATGTCTTATATTTACTCATTTTTGAATGTACTGTATCCCCCCAATAAAATTTAAGATCCTTGAGGAATCAAGTCAGTCAACTAGCATTTATTATGTACCTCCTGTGTTCAAGGCACATTTATATTTTTACCCCCAGAATTTAGCACAGTCTTTGGCAAATATCATAAGTTTAATAAGTGTCTTTTAATTTCTTCATTCACTTAGCACTATTTCGTTTGCATTAAATTCTAGGAGTCAAGGGAGAACTTCCATGCCCAGTAATCTGCCCCAGACCTCCAACTACTTAGGGACTCCCCTTCCAGTAAGACACCAGAATGTCCAAGTGCCTATTTCCCTTCAACTCTTTCCAATCTGAATTTATGCCTAGCATCTTTACATTTCCTTATCCAAGTGCCAAAACCCTATTTCCTTTGTTTGTAATTCTTAAGGAAGGATAGCCATTGCTTGTTATAAGAAAAAAATTCTATAATTCCTAGTTGGCTGGGGTTGGGGGGAAGAAGAAAAGTGGGAGATAGATAATTCACTCCGAAGAACAGGATTAAGTTATTTCTATTAAAGGATTAGTTTTCATTGGCATTTAAATCTCTGGTACTCAGAATAGTACTATAGGGGAGAGGCTGAAATAAATAATACAGCAAAGATTACTGCAGTGAGGAAGTGAAAAATGAAGAACATCCCAAGTGTCCTCCGGGAAAGCACTTTGGCAAGGGTGAGTACCAAAGATGGGCTGGTCTGTAAAGGCATCCATTAAGGAGTGCCCCCTTGACCTTCCTCTTGGAAAAGAAAGTGGAAAAGGAAATCAGAAGCTTACTAGGGGTGACTCTGATCTCACCTCCCTTCCTCCTCTCCCCAAATACAAGCTGGTGCTGGTTAAAAAGCTGAGGGTTGAGGCCTAGGGAGAGAGGAATGGAAGGATTAGGCAGTGAGCATACTCTCTGCACAGTATCCGTGCTTCTCCAGTTAGGCAAGTTCCTGGCTCCTTGCCCAACACCTGTACTGACACACTGACCCCATTTACTGCAGTGAACCTCATCTGCTGACTTCAGGGATGGATTATACAAGCTGTTCTCCTGAGCCCCTCCCTTCCCTGGGGCCTTTGGTACGGGCCCCAGTGGCAGAGTGCCCAGTTTACTTTCTAAAGTGCCAAAAAGGCCCCAGACCTCAACCCATCCCCCTTCACTTAACAGGCTGACTCAACCCTGGAGAGATGAGTGAAGGATCTCTTGAAGGGGAAGTAAGGTATACTAGCACCCAAACAACAGCAAATGGTTATTAAGCACTGACTTTGTACAAGATTCTATACTGGAAGGTAGGAATACCAAGATGAAAAAATGGCATGAGGGCTCAGCCCCTTGAAGAACCTTATTGGAGAGGGAGAACACATGCACAAGTAAGTGTATTATAAGGCAATTTGGAGAGGAAGAGGATTCTAGAAATGGGCAGAGAAGAAGCCATGGATGAAGAGTTCAGGAAAGAAATGGAAACAAATCTAAGCCTTGGAAGAAGATAAGAATTCTGGGAGGTTGAGATGAAGAGTGAGTTCATTCAAAGAATGGAGGATGGAGCAGGAAATGGAATGTCCAGTGAAGGAAAGAGCACACAGTCCCATTTGGACTAAAGATGGCAAATTGTAGAGTTGCCAAAGTAAGGAATATGCATTTTACCCTTAGAGGCAACAAGAGTTCCACTAAAGGTCTTAGAGCAGAACAGTGGTATGTCAGAACTGTGTCTTAAGAAGGTAATTTTTTTTTAGACTGTGTCTTCTTGTCTTGCCCAGGATGGAAGTACAGTGGTCACTCTCAGGCTCAGTTTCAATATCAATTATTACAGAAGTTTTAGCCTGTTCCCTTTTTTCCATTCCAAACTAATTTGCCCCTTTTTAGATGGCCCAGGGCTCTCCACTCCTGGAAGATCATGAAATTAGTTTCAGACCTTAATGCAGACATTTGACCATCTTCAGCCATATTACAGTTCAGAACTCCTGAACTCAAGCAATCCACCAGCTTCATCCCCACCACCAGCAGAGACCACACACAGGCAGCAGCATGCCCAGCAGTGAGACTGAAACTGAAAATCAGGAGAGAACAGGATCACAGAAGCCCAGAAGTAGAGAGAGTACTGAGGACGTCAAGAACTGGTGAGAGGACATATAGGAGAAGGCCTGAGAAAATGCAATCCAATTGAAAGATGAGATCATTGGCCACCTTTGAAAGATTAATTTCAGTTGTTCTGGGCTGTTGATTGAAGTTGAGTGTTGATTGAACTGAACTCATGAACTCACCACTTCATTTATAAGGCCCTGAAGCAAGACTCAGTGGAAGACCATTACTACTTCCTGAATTTTTGTTTCTCCTCCCCTGTGGCTTAGCATTGGTGAAGGAAGTATATATATCTCAGTTTTATTTGTATATATATATATATATATATATATATATATATATATATATCAGTGAGATTAAAGATTCATCCCAATATCAAAATATATACACAGCAAGACAGCCCTTGAAGTAGTGTGGCTATTAGTCATTACAGCTGTGTCCGACTCTTCATGATCCCATTTGGGGTTTCCTTGGCAAAGATCCTGCAGTGGTTTGCCATTTCCTTTTCCAGATCTTTTTATTGATGGGAAAAGGAAGGGAAACAAAGTTAAGTGACTTGACCAGGGTCACACAGCTAGTTCATATCTGAAACCAGATTTGAACTCTCATAAAGATGAGTCTTCCTGACTCTAGGCCAGAGACTTGAGCCACTAAGCCACTGAGTTACCCTACTAGCTGTTTGACCTTAGACAAGTTACTCAACCCAATTTGCCTCAGTTTCCTTATATGTCAAATGAGTTGTAGAAAGAAATAGCAAACTACTCTAGTATCTTTGCCAAGAAAACCCCAAATCAGGTCATGTCTCACATGATTAAAAACAAACAACACAGATATGTATAGCACTAGGTGATATTTGAGATATATATATATATGTACATATATAAAAGTAAAAATGTACTATAAAAATCTGACCAAAACTCTCCTAGGGTAATTGAAGAGATTAGCTCTTGTACTGTAGCAGGTAAAGAATGAATGAATGAATGAATGAAAGAGTTTATGAATAAACAGATTAGCAAAGAAAGAAAGGTATAGGAAAAATAGGAAGTTGAAGAGAGGATAAAAAAGAAGAAAGAAGGAAGGAGGGAAAAAGGAAAAGTGAAATATTGTAGAGGGAAAAATAAATGATATTGCTGGATGTGGTGGCACATGCTTATAACTCCTGATCGTAGGAAGGCTAAGGCTGATGGATTGCTTGCGTTTGGGAGTTCTGAGTTACAGAGGGTAAGAGTCAATTTGGCATCCAAATTAAGTCCTAAAGTAATATAGTGAGCCCTTAAAAATAGGAAGTCATAAGGAGAAGCAAATAGTCCCAGGTCAGAAACAATGTAGATCAAAGCTTCTGTGCTGATCAGCAATGGGTCTACAAGAACACAAAAATGCCTGATAAAGGAAGCCAATCCTAAGCAAGAATTGGTACTAACAGAATAACAGCACTGTTTGGGGTAACAGGAAAGGAGAAGGACCAAACCTAAACATTTCCTAATAAAAGTAGAGAAATTGTTTTCCTTCCCATTAGAGGTTCCAATAGAAGTAGCTGATAGCACAATGGATAGAGCACTGGGCCTGGAATGAGGAAGACATGAGTTTAAATCTGGCCTCAGACACTTACTAACTTTGTGTCTCTGGGCAAGTCACAGTTTCTATTTGCCTCAGTTTCCTCAACAGTAAAATGGGGATTATAAGAGCACCTACCTCTCAGGATTGTTGCAAAGATCAAATGAGATAATATTTGTAAAAAAAAATGCTTAGCACAGTGTATGGCACATAGTAGGTGCTCTATAAATGCTTACTCCCTTCCCCCATTCCCAACAAGCAGCCAGGAGAGCACAGCACTTCCTGCTGCCCACCCCTTTAGTATATGCTTCCCATAGCTAAATCCAAAGTCAATAGAGTCTAGTGATAGATACCAGGCTTTAATAATGGCCTACCTACGTGTCATTAGATTAATGTTTAGCCTGAAGTAAAAGGAGAAGACAGAGAAGCAGGTTAAGCTGAGTCAACAATGACTTCACACCTTCCATTGCACCAAGGAGACATTGAAAACCTCTCTCCCTGTGGGAGAATTTTCATCCAGAATGACTGCAGCTCTACTCCTCACTTGGTCCAAGTCAGAGGACGACCCCACACTGTCTTTAGTTACTGTGAAAACAGGGGAAAGTTAGTTCTGAGAGGGCAACCTCAAAGAGAACATCTGTGGTTCCTTCTGCAACATCAGATGTGCGACATTTGTGCACCAATGTGGTCTTCACTCTTAATATGCTGCATCATCTGCTGATATGTTTCTTCCATAATCAATCATTCATAATTTCTCCAGATTCTTCCAAGGTCTTCTCTTCCCAGTACTTATGCTATACACAGTCCAAAAAGACAATAGCCTCTGCTCAGATATTCACTCTCTCATGTTTAGATACGGAGGCTTTGGCTTTTATTCAAGAGAAATCCTACTACAAACAAATCATAATTTAATCAGCCATCTCTTGTACTCAGGAGTCCACTAGATGCTGCCCACATCTTCTTTTACAAGAGAAAGGCATGCTAGTCACTTCATTGACCCCTCTCAAAATAAATAAGGGTCTCCAAGCAGTTTTTTTAATTTCCTTGGCCAAAAGAAGGTTCACCATCAATGTGGCAATTCTAAGCTAGGAGGGTTGGACTATGCTTTATTTTCAGCTCCATCAGATATGCTATGATCAGCTGTCCCTGGCTAGATGGGTAAAATTTCAAGAGAAAAAAATACAAAACATTTAGAATAGTAAGTATTGAAGAACAAGTTATCTTAAAAAGGAAAGGAGCGGGAAAAAAAAGAAGAGAAAAGAAATTCATCCAAATAAATGGCAAAGACCACAAAAAGAGCCCAAAGAGGGACTAGAGAACTGAAAGAGACCCAGTCCATCTGACTTGAGCAATGCAAGTGTTCCTTACAAAGGAAAACATTAAGTCCCACCTCTTTTTTATATCGGAGTATTTTTCGTAGTAGGCTCAATTCTCTCGTTTCTGGAGACTTTGGCTGCCAGAGTCCAGAAAGCACAGCTGTGTTTGGTATGAGCTCTCGTCTCATACTGTACTTGCTCTGGGGGGTTCAGGAATGAGGGGCTTGGTAGGGCCTTTAGAATGAAACAGGCCCCTGCATATTTGCTGGGAAGGAGGTTACTTTTGTCTCAAGCACATACCTTGATCATTGACCAGCCAAGGGAGCCTCTTCACTCTCTTGCTCTGTCCTCTAAGTCTCCTGGGGAAAGGCAGCTTTGGAAAACCACATGCACTTGTAAACTACAGCTTTAAACCAAAGTGGTCATGCATCTTGCATTCATTATGCAAGGTCAACATGACATCCTGAGGTCAAGTCATGGGTGTAACACATCACTGAGAAGCTCTCAATCCATTCAGTTTGATTTCTCTTCCTTCAAAGAACAGGATCCCTCTGTCTTGCATGGTGTAAATTCCCAGAGGGACTTGTGCTCTCTAAATTGTTTGCAAAAAATCTGGTTTGGCTCTGAACTACAGAGAAGCATCTCTCTTGTTTTAGAATGTATGTATGACTGACCTCCATGGGGGACACCAAGAGTTAATGAGCACAGAAGCAAAAGTAATATAGCTGTTTGGTGCATTTTAGGCTTCCTATTGTTAGCCTGTATTTTATTTCTCACCCAACTGAGAGCAGAGTTGGGTTTTACAAATGGGTCATATACATTGCCCATATGGTCTCCCAAAACTAGTCAGTACTGTAGGAGTCCACCAGAGGCAGCATACAGATTTCCCTAGCATGGAAGAATTAGGATAAAACAACTGCCACAATCCAAGCAGTCCCCAAGAGAAACCAGGTGGTGGGAAGAGGAAGCTAAAAGAATAGTTCTCATGCACAAATATTCTGACCATGAGAAGTCAGGAAAACACATTCAAATTTACTTTCTGATATTTACTGGCCTATGTGTAAGAACCTCTCCATGCTCCCCAGGGCAACTCTAATACTGAACACTATACAATTACTAGTTCTGGAACTGCTAGAGGGCATTTCCCATACAGAAAATTTCATCACTTGGGAGTTGCCATATAGCAGTGAAATCACAGGTCCAAACAAAAAAAAAAGTATTTCTATAGGAAGTGTGAAAAATATTAGTAATGGGAAAGTCACTACCCAAAGACTGCAACAGACAGAAGACCTGAGTTAGTCCCCAGTGTATGGGAATCTGTAAGAAAGAGCTGGGTTCTTGCAAGTGCCAGAGATGTAAGGACCCAGTTCTGATTGTTGCTCCCTGAAGATTCCAGTTGAAGGGATGCACAACCCTTAGCTAGCCTGGGGCTTTCAAAGTCCAAAACCAAATAGCTCTAAACTACAAAATCACTTTCCTGACCTACAAGTATTTCTGCTCCCTTTCAGGAAGTTCTCTCCCCTTCCCCTCAACTATACCTTCCCAAACAATTTTTTTTTCTGCCTCTCGGTCCACTTCAAATACTGGTGCAAACAAAGGCAGTAGCTTTTTTGGCTTTGATGTTAAAGCAAGACTAAAGGGTTTCAATGGGAAACAGATATCAATTACCATGCCCTGCAGAGCCAAGGTAGGAGCTGAACTTGCCACAGAGGTGAATACTCATCAGATGGAGCCTCTCCAACTTCCACTGCAAATGGGATCCTGAAACAGAGCCTAGGTACCCCAGCTCCCAAGCAGGTGCCTTAGTTAGACCTTTTGCTCTAAGAAAGACACATCCTTTGGAGAAAGAAACACTCACCCACAAAAGGCCATGTCAGAAAAGGTAGTAGCAAAAAAGATGAGCCTGAAAGGGTTCCCAGAGCCCCAGGAAGGAATTGCCTCTGCATTGATTGATGCCCAGAAGGTACAAAGGATGGCAGCAACTCTTTCCATCGAAATCCTAAGCAGATAGAATGCCCCACTAACCTCAACATTGCAAAGGGCCCAACTTGCTGATATTGAAGCTGTCACTCTCCAGTCTTTTGACCAATGGAAAGAGATTGGCCAGGGAGAGGACTTTTGCACCCCCACTTTAATATCTCCAGCATTTGAAAGTGCTCCACCAACCATCCTCAGAGCGCCTCCTCTCGACCGTACTGAGAATTGGAAACCAGCCAGACGTTTTCCCAAATTCCAGCCCACGAGGTTCCCGGTTTGCTCCGATGCTGATTGGCCACTTGGGGCAACACCTCCCTAAAGCATCAACTCTCCCTAAAGCGCATTGCCAAAACGTGACCTGGGGACTCAACCTAGCTGGAGGGCAGAGGTACAGTAGGAACTGAGGTTGTGGCAAGATTCAGAAATAAACGGAAATCCCTTTCTTCCCTTTTCTCCTCCCCCATCTCTTTGGAATTATGTGGCTGTAAACAGAACAAGAGAGCTTTGGATAGGGTCACAGATAATAAAGCTTTATGCAACCAGCAGAAACGAATTTGTTAAATACGGGAGGAGGAGAGGAAAAGGAGGAGTGGAATGCCCGAAGTTCAAATGTTAAAAAAAGAATAGGTAAATTAAAAGAAATTTGCAGTAGTCCCAAGGTAATGGAAATGTCTGAGATTAAGGAGGAGCCAGCTGTACTCACCTGCCTAGTGAAAAGGATGGCAGTGTCCCAGTATTCAGGGTGCTTGTCGCTTACTTTATTAAGTTTCTTCTGCCAGGCGCAAAAGTTGCGCAAGGTCATCGCTGCGTTGCCTGTGACCTTGGGTCCCTTGTCTCTGTCCGCGAGGACCAGCACCTTGACCACTGCGATGTTGATGGGATTGAGGATGCTGGGATGGCGGTAGAGCCTCGCGGCAGTGGCCAGCAGTGTCAGTAGGTAATGTTCTAGGTCCGCACCATGGAACTTCACCATAGACTCATCGGCCACCACTAGTGTTTCTACGTAGCGCGGGATGGACACAAACCGTTTGGCTCGCCCAGCTCGTCGAGGTGACCGGCTCTCACCCGAGCCTGCCCGAAGGGATTTATAGGGGTCCAGGGCACGTAGGATGGCTGGATTCCAGCCCGAGGCCACTCCGCAGCGGGAGGTCGGATCCCCAGGTGGCCGGCCAGGGGCGCCCCTACGCTGGAGAAGGTGTGCACCTTGGCTGTTGCGCTGCGCTTCAGGCGCGCTGACGTTGGGCAGGGGACTAATGACATACTCTGCGCCCCGATAGCCAAAGGCACCTCGAAGACCTCCGCATAGGCTCAGAGCTGCAAATGAGTCCCGCTCGGCATTCACATCTCCTGAGTAGAAGCAGCGGCGGAGGTCAGGAGAGCCCCCCGATCCCCGGGCCTGGAAGACACCCAAATGCTGAGTGGCAAACGCAGGCGCTAGAAACTGGGCATCAGGAGCCAGGTGTAAGTAGAAGTCCTCCTGGAAGGCAGTGATCTGAAAAATGAGTCTCTGGTCCCCTGAGTCCTCGGGACCCCTCCGGTAATAGTGGCGCCCGTTAATGTCTGGGTCCAGCCGGATGGGAACCACAATCTCCTGTTCAGGGTCCGAACCGCAAGCGGGGCCCCCAGCGAGAACTAAGGCAAGGATGCCTAACAAGAGCATGGCGCCAGGGGCTGTGCACAGAAGGGCTCTCAGAAAGGAGCACTGCCCTGCGGTTGGGCACGCTGGTATGGCTGCACCCAACTGAAGCGATAACAGCTTCGGGGCTGGTAAAGGAAGAGCGGGGTTAAAATGCTTCCTAGGCAGCGAGCGCACACTGCGTTCCCCCCGTCTCCTACCTGTGTCTCTCCAAGCAGCGCGCGCTCTGGGAGCTTTATATACAATCGCTGTCAAGTGCAGAAGACTAAGATTTGTGGCCCAGGGCCTGGCGGGGAGGCGCTGGGACGCTTATTGGAGCCTTTACAGCCACTCGTAGAGGGGCAGACTCTGGCGGCGCGGCACAAGGCGAGCCCTCTTAAAGGGGCCGCACAGTTCCAGATTAAGCTCTTGCGCCCCTCCCCTTTCCTCCTCTCCCTTGCAGCCCCCAAGCTTCCTGGGGCAACAGAAGAACTGGACTCCGCCTACACAGCCAAGAGCCACTTGGCCTGTTATTTTCTACCGGGAGGAAAAGGGGGATTAGCAGGAAGCATGAACAAGGGGTAAATTAGTTGGTTGCTATGATGCTGCCTTAACTCCCATCTTCCCTAGACAATAGCCCACTAGATACTGATAGGTATTTCACTTCTGCCATAGAACAGCATTTCCTGAGCTTTGGGGGCATTCCTCTCGTAGTTCCCAATCAAAATTCTCAGCTGAGGCTTCTGGGTTTCCTCCTGTAGGTGACCTTTACCAAGTAGGTGCAGCGATTTCAGAAAAAGAACCGACTGTCTGTTTCTCTACGTGTATGTGTCTCTTTACTCAAATTATGTCTTTCTTTCTTCTTGGCTTCACACATACACACACACTAACCATGGTCCTAAACCAATAATATCTTCTTGAAGCCATGGAAATGAAGAAAAACAGGAAGAGAGAAGACACCAAAAGAGAGAAGGAAAACTATTGTATTCCTCCTTTCCAGAACAGTGGCAGAAGGTTGTGTGCTTGGGTAACAATGTTCTCCTGTAATCTTCCCTGCTCAGAATACATGGGAAATGTATTCAGTCTAGAGTAGCAACTACATTTTAAGAACATTGGTAAATGGAGATAAAGCTACATATGTAGTAGGAATCATTGTGGAAGTTTCGTCTGAACCAGAAATGGCCAGGAAAATCCTAGTTTCAGAGATCAGTCCCTAAAGTTATCTCTCTGCTCCTGGAATTGACCATCATTTGTAGACCAGTCTAGGAAAAAGAAATGGAAAGAAAGGAAATATTGGAAGAGTGTACCTAGTCTCCATGATGCCTAAATAGTCTTCTGGGAAGTAGATGGCCTCTGAAGCCATCTACTGATTAAAGAATGCCAAAACACTGATTAAGAATGAGAAAGATAAAGGACAATGCTTCTGCATAGAATAGAAGGCATGGGAAAGGTATCAGAGGTAGGAGTGCAAAATAACCACAAAGACTTCATAATGTTCCTACTGTGTCTGCTTTTATGCACACCTGGACAGAAAAGGGAACAAGCAGAGGTTTCACTAGCTCACTAGCCAAGGAAGCTTTTTCCTCAGGAAGTTCTATATCAAAGGAACCAAAATATGAATAAATACTAATTCTATGAACCCTGGTAAAGAAAAAGAAGTTCTATGATATATTTTGATTCTAGGGTCCTTCCCCCCAGAGGCAGAAGAGTCTGAAATCTAATAAGAGACTACAGTGTTTACATGTTATAAATGAGAGACAAAATGGGGTGGGGGGGTGAGAGATTGAGAAAGTGTGTCTTCAAGAGCATTAGTCAATGCAAGAGTGGAGTTTAAGATTATAAAGGCCCTATATGTTTGCATATTTAAGAGACCTATAATTAAAAAGAAATCCAGAGTACCAAGGGCAGTCATAAGTCACTTATTTAGGGAAAACGATTGCTTTCCTACACCCAATTGTTTTAATGGTAGGTTACAAAGTTTCCAAAGAAATTCTCCTTTTGCTGGGATATACTGGAGATTGGCAGTGCCTCTGGAAAAGTGAACCAAGACAGTAGCCCCAGGAAAAGGAAGACCCTTTCTGATCCAAGTGCTCTTCTTCCCCTCTCTCCCACAGCCCATTCTCACTTTTGAGCACAAACTCACATAGGAGCCAGGTGAACTAGAATTCAGGTATTCTGAATGGAATAAGCTGCCTGGATATCAGCTTGTTTAGTGGGTCACAGAGAGTTGGGTTCTGGTTCTGGTATGGGTTGAATTCAATGATTTCAGAAATCCCATCCACTTCTGAGATTCTGTGATTGTCTCAGAGAGAAGGCACTAAAATTAGGAAGACTATATAGGAAGGTATTCCTATAGAAGGTAAGTCTTTAGCTGAGACTTCAGGGAAGCTAGGAAGTGAAGATAAAAGAGAAAATTCCAAACTTGAAGGGATTGGGAAATGGAGGCAAGGAGATCAGTGTTATTGGATCTCAGAGAAGGTGGAAGGGAATAAACTATAGAAATTAGAAAGGTAGGAATTTATCCTGGAGATGATAGGGAGCCATTAGAGTTTATTGAGTAATGAGGAATGCTTTAGGAAGATCACTTTGATAGCTGAGTAGAGATAGATTGGGGTGGGGACAGACTTGGAAGAAGGAATGACAGTCAAAAAGGCATTGCAATAGTCTAGGACTTCTAGTGCTAAGACTAGTGCTATTTTATACTCATTTATAATGGGGGTAAGAGTGGGTATGAGGGCAGTTAAGTGGTACAATGGCCAGAGCACCAGTCCTGGAGTCAGGAAGATCTGAATTCAAATCTGACCTCCAGACGCTTGTTAGTAGTGTGACCCTGGGCAAGTCACTTAATTTCTATTTACCTCAGTTCCTTATTTATAAAAATAGGGACATACTAAAAAAAAAAGAAATGGCAAAATGGCTCCAGTATCTTTGCCAAGAAAACCCCATGCATGAATAAGTCCATGGAGTCATAAGGAGTCAAATACCAAAGAACACCAATAAGAGTGGATATGCATACAAATTTCTTGAATAACAAAAACATAAATATTTGTATCACTGCTGGTCTCATGCCAATATGGACAGTTCTTCAAAGGAATGGCATTTTTGAGCCCTCTTCTTTACCTCCTATTCTTATCCTGCTGTCAACTTCTCTCCCTCCTGATCTCCTTCCTTCCTAAGAGTTCTCTAGAAATTTAAATACCCTGAAGGGATCTTTTGTTTTCTGAAAAGAAACAAACTCATTGCAACTGGTTAAACCAAATCAGGTGTCTGAAAAATCAATTATTTTACTTTCTACCTTCTACTCTTCCAGGTTTTTAATTTTCATTTTTCCATAACCATACCTTTTGGCTACTGCCCTAGCATCCAGCCATCTCATCCACACTGCTTCCAAAGAGGTTTCTCTTTGATCAGTCTTCATTCCAAGTGAAAGATCCCAATATCCTTAAAGATAGAGAGAATGAACAAATATGCAAGAGAAAAGAATCAAGAAAGATTAAGGAGCTTTCTCCAGGGTTGTTGGTGAGGGTTAAGACAGAATAATGTAGAGTTAAGAGAGCAGTACCCAAATGGAGTCCTAACCAAGATAAATAATTTTATTTCATGTATCTACCCTATGGGAATTTACATTGGGCCCTACATAATAACATAACATATGATTAAGAATCTATCTTCAGCTGAGGTACATTTTTTCAAATTAATTATTACCAAGAGCATGATGCTTAATGCCTCAGCTTACTCAATTTTACTCTGGTTAGGCCATAGAGGTTAAAAAAAAATGTGAGGGACAGCTAGGTGGCTCAGTGGATTGAGTTAGACCCAGAGATGGGAGGTTCTGGGTTCAAATTTGACCTCAGACACTTCCTAGCTATGTAACCCTGGGCAAGTCACTCAACCCCAATTGCCTAGTCCTTACCACTATTCTGCCTTAGAACCAATACCCAGTATTGATTCTAAGAAGGTAAGGGTTGGTTGATTTGTTTTGATTTTTTATTTTAAAAAAAAAGAATGTGAACCTTCAGATCTTAGGGAGTAGCCTGAGGACTCGAGGGACTACCTTACTCTCCAACTGCATTATCTATCAACCATTACTACTGGCTGAACTCCTAGCTCATATTCTTCCAGATGTGGAAACAGCTGGAGCAACTAGAGACCCTACAGAGACCTCATGAATTATAAACCTGGGCCACTGGTCAGAGAAAATGTTTAACTCTGTCGTTTCTGTCTCAGCTGCCCAGCCTTTTATATTCTCTGGATCTACGTATTTAAAGGAATGATACTCTAGAACCTTATGCTGGAAAGAAATGGTTGAACTTGTTTTTGTAGAAAATGGAAGCTTGGCAGAGAACCTGTGGGGAGGGGAGCATTCACCCAATGAGAGATAATTAGATTCAGGACAGTCTCTCACAGTACTAAGCATCCCTCCCTCAACCAGTCTACCCGGAAAAGGTTTAGAAATTTTTAAATGGAGAATATTTCCCATTTAAACAAAAACCAAAAAAAGAATATATAGACTTGAAGAATGCCAGTAGACAGAGAAGAAGCAGATGGAAAATCTGCCTTTTATTATTATTTAATTTGTCTCCTCTCAATCAGTCATCAAGCATTTATTAAGAACCTTCTATGTGCCTGGCACTGTGCTGTGTGCTGTGGATACCCCACCCAAAAAATGAATTTGGTCATTTCTTTTCATAAAGAGCTCGTTTTACGTCTCTATGTGTATGTATATGAGTGTACACACATTTCCTTTATATCCTTATCTTTAAACATGTATGTATGCACATTTACATGTGAGTGATATGTCTATAGGTTTCATTTCTCTACATTATACCTTTATCATTATCTTTATATGCATATACACATCAATATATACACATTTACTTTATTTATATCTTCTTACCTTTACCTCATTATCCCTGTCTATACATGTGTAAATGTATGCACATATGTGTTTGTATATGTTTCTTTTATATATTTATGTCATTCTCTCCATATGTAAGTGTATATATATATATGCATGTATGCATACACATGTGTCTACCTATACCACTATAGCATTCTCTCTATAATTATATTCATATGTATACATGTGTCTATATAAAACATGTATATATGCAAATTTCCTTTTCTCTATCTTTATAGTATACTTATATGTATACATATATGTACATGTGTGTATATATTTCCAGTATCTATTAAACCTCTCTTTCTACCTTTGATATAGTACACATATACACTCATATATACATGGATGTAAATACACATTTCCTTTATATGGTTTTATATGTATAAATATATATACATATATATGAATATTCATGCGTGTATGTGTGTGTAAAGGTTTTGTCTTGTGCACAGACCTCATCAGCTTGCTTGCCTGATGGTAGATCTGAAGGATTTTCCTTCCCAAATGATGATGACGTCTAAGAGGATGCCTTGGAGAGACTATGAACATGCATAAATATTCCATAACTGGTTCCAGTTGACTAACCACTTGGTGAAGAAAAAGCTCTTTAATTGGCCTCGGGGATACTGACAACAGCCAGGGAGCCGGCTCCCCTTTTGCCTCAGGTGCTCCCAGTATCTTGGGGGCTTTCCCTCGGGGTGTCTGGTAAGAGACCATGCGACAAGGGGAAGGGATTGAGGACTTCCTTCCCCTCTGAGATGCTCTAGTCTGAGAAGGGCCTTGGCCATTAGCCTTTTTGTTTGCTCTTTTCAATTATGGGTCAAGAGGCTGAAGAGTCCAGAGGGTGCTTCCATTCCCCCGGATTCCAGAGTCCATAGCTTTGTAGTCTCAATGCCTCAAAGAGCAAGGAATGACCTTTGAGACGGTAATGCAGAGAGAGCTGAGACCGGGACTCATCCAGCAGCGATGCCTTTTTGGACATGAACTGGACAGGATCAAAATTCTATAATAACTGAACTCAATTTTGAGCCTACTCATCCAGAGATTGGGGTAGGATTAGAGTTTGCCTCTGAGGTATTGGAAATGGGAAGTGGGGTACTTTGTTCTTGCTCTATCTTCAAAATAAATATCTCTTTGTAAAAGATAATTGATGTTAAGTGGTCAAATGGAACTGGAGGTTAGTCTCAGACCCCTAAAAAGGGGGAGTGGGGAAAACAGCCAGTAGGAGCTCAAGCTGGTGGTGGGAGAGTCTAGAGGAACATTCCAGCCCCTAGGAAATAGCAATGTGACTGAGGGGGGTCAGAGCACACATGTTACATATATGTACATGTGTGTATACATGCATACGTGTATATGTAGATATTCAGGTGTTATTCAGTTGTTTCCATCATGTCTGACTCTTCATGACCCCATTTGGGGTTTTCTTGGCAAAGATATTGGAGTAGTTCACCATTTCCTTCTCTAGCTCATTTCACAGAGGAGAAAACTGAGGTAAATGGGGTTAAGGGATTCCAGCAGAGTTGCACAACTAGTCTCAGACTAGATTTGACTTCAGGTCTTCCTGACTCCAGGTACAGCACTCTTTCACCACCCATGACTAGCTGCCCTAAGTACATATCAAATAAGTAGAAAATTGGTGCCAATAAGGTAGTTTGGGAGGGAATAAAGATACTAACAACTCAGGGCACAAGGGCAGGTTTCATGTAGAAGTTGAGCTGAATCATAAAGAAAGAGAAAGATTCTGTCAGGCAGAGGTAAAAAAGGAGTATGTCCAGGCATCAAGGATGGCCAGTGCAAAGACTCGGAGACCAGAGATTAAGCGCGTGTGTGAGGAACAGAGAGAAGGTCAATGTGGCTGGATGCGGGGTGAGTGGGGACTGGGATTCAGAGAGGAGTAGCAACCTACAGGAAGGAGGAAAAGATGGCTTGGAGCAAGATTGTGAAAAGCTTTAAAAGCTAAACACAAGTTTATATTTTGTTTTACTTTTTCTCAAAGACTATCACCCTGGGGCCTTGACCCACTCTTCAAATATAAGATCAGAGCAAGAAGTATTTATAAAGCACCTACTATGGGGCAGGTGCTGTTCTTAATCTTAAAATACAAATACACGAAAAAAGACAGGCAATAACTGCCCCCAAGAAGCTTACTTTCTAATAGAGAAAACATGAAAAAATGAATGTAAAGATTTCAAGAGAAAGGAAACATGAAGGTGAAGTCCTGGGAAACCAAAGCAGAGCCTGGAGGAAATTTAAAGCATGGCAGGTCTAGTCCCCAAAATGGACACCCAGTAAGGAGCTCAGTGGAAGAAGGGAGCTGGAGAGAACAGGTATAGGCAGGGCAAGAAGATCCCAAAAGCTGAGGAGGTCCTAGAGTAAGAGACATGATGGCAAAGACCTGAGAATCAGGCCCAGTCAGAAAGGGAACCTAGTACATGGCATGATATCCTGAGCATCCTGGAATTCTGCCAAGCAGAAATCAGATGATTCGGGGGAGGGGGTTGGTTATAAACTTTGGAAAACAGGAAACTAATACCTTTTGCAATCAAGTCAGAAAATTTGGGGGTGGGGGGTGAGCTCCTCTGTTCTTGACTTTCCAAACTAGCACACAAACCAACCCCATTACTCCCCTAAAGAGTACCTAAAATTTAAATCTCTTTCACTCCCCTCCCTCCATTAACTCAATTCAATCAACAGGCACTTACTAAGTACCTACTACATGCTAGGAGTTGGAATTCAAAGACCAAAAATAGCCAGCCCCAAAGAGATGAGTCAGGATACATGTACATAGATAATAAAACACAAAGTAATCTTGGAGAGGGTTGGAGAAGAAAGGGGTGGGGAAGTGTTGGGGGAGAGTTAGGAAAGGCTTCATGTAGGAGGTAACACTTGAGTCTTGAATGGAACTAGGGTTTCCAAGCAGCAGAAATCAGGAGGAAGATCATTCCAGGTAATGGGGGTGAGGATGGGAGGAGGTCAGAGAAATCTGTGCAAAGAGGAGATAGAATGTTCTGTGCCAGAAACAGCACTTTGGAAGAGAGAGTATGAGGGGGAGGACTGTGAAATCACTCTTTTCAAAATGCATACCCATTCCTATAGAAGTTTTTAAATAGTTTACCAAGATCCAATGACTCTAAACTAGATCTGTACTAAGTCTCTGGTTCATTTTGTGATCCCCTAAAGTATTCAGTTCTGCTATCTCTGGACAGTTTTTGGAGAAACAAGAGTCAATTTTAGAAGTGAAAATGTTGATCTCTAGGTCAGCTAGGCAGTACAGTGAATAGAGCACTAGGTCTAAAGTTGGGAGGACCTGAGTTCAAATGTGATTTTAGATACTTCCTAGCTGTGTGACCCTGAGCAAGTCATTTAACCCCATTTGCCTAGCCTTTGCCTTTATGTCTTTTTTTTTTTAACCCTTACCTTCCATCTTGGAATCAATACTGTGTATTTGGTTCCAAGGCAGAAGAGTGGGAAAGGCTAAGCAATGGATGTCAAGTGACTTGCCCAGGGTCACATAGGTGGGAAGTGTCTTGAGGTCAGATTTGAACCCAAGACCTCCCATCTCTAGGCCTAGATCTCAATCCACTGAACTACCCAGCTGTCACCCTTATGTCTTAAAATGTTACTAAGAACATAAAAGTTTGCAGAAAAGAAAAGATCTGTTTACTGCTAAAGTTATCAAGGCAACATGGCAAAGTGGATAGAAAGTAAGTCCTGAAACCAAAAAGATGAAATCCTCCCTTGTCAATGACACCTGTGTGGCCATTGGCAAGTCATTTAATCCTTCACTGCTTCCCAGACTAGAGGTTACAGAGAGGTGCCAAATTATCAATGGAAAAAATTTCCACACTTGAAGTGCTACCACATGTCCAGATACCCCGTCACCATAAACAAAAATGCTGCATTAATTTTCACTTGAAATCCCTCCATCTTCTCAGAAACAAGATATCCTGCACAGAAGACTTCGCTCACACCCAAAGATGAATTTTCATCTAAAACAAAATGGCAAGACTCAAGAGTAGGAGTCAAGACCTGAGAGAGAGCACCAAGACCTGAACCATTTTGGCAAGAATCTCAGTTCTTTTTGCAAAGAGAAGATAGAAAGGAGAAGTAGCATCTCAATGGACAACATTTCAGAATAGGAAGCCAAAGCCCACTCTTCTTCCTAATGACTTTTTCTGTGCTACTAGGCAAGTGACTTTATCTTCTTGATGTAATTATTTATTTTCTCCAAATGAAATAGAACATTGTCAGGATCATCAATAAATACTGATTGAACCCCTAGAGTACAGAGCACTTTATTAGACTCTTGTGTTTACAAAGTAAGATTTAGACACAAGCTCTGCCTGGAGAAGTCTATAATCCATGTGATTCATTCCATTATGCAAAATTAATGAAAGGTATAGGTAGTAGTGTTCACCCTAACCAATGCCTTATTACTGCCTTCTTCACCTTCCTAATGAAGCCTTTTTTCATGTCACTCCTCTAGCCAAATACCTTCAATGGATCTCTTAATTAGGTAAATCATAATAATCAAGTATAAATAGTAAATAAATAATAAAGTATAAATTTCTGATGTTGACACTCTAGGCCCTTCATAGCATGGATCCAGCTTACCTTTACATCCTTATCTAATGATGCTCTCCTTTTTGTACATAGTCTACATTTCATTCAATTTAGACAACTCTTCATTCTCCATTCCTTCCCCCTTATTTTTCTTCTATCCTTTTTCAGGAATTGCTTTGTCCCCAATCTCTGCTCAGTAGAATCACAACTTTCCTTCAAGATCCAAATCAGATGCCACCCTCATAATCTTTCTCTTCTTCTTCAATCATTTTCTAATTTTGTATAGGACTTTTTCCTGGATCTTTCCTTCTTCCCGTACCAGATCCAAATCATCTGAGAAGGAATGGCTCTCCAAATTTAGTCAAAGGCTTTTAATTTTTCCATCTTAAACTTTCTGATCTTGAAAGAAAACATTTTGTTGACTACCTACTTCCATTCCTTATTATCATTCCCAACAACTGTGTAAATGAAGGCATCCTTGGACTCTTCTTAGACACCTGTCTCAGCATTTTAAACTGAAAGGGATGGACAAGAAGAGGAGAGTCTATGGAAGAGAGAATTTCCTGAAGAAATGGCTGCCATCTTCATGTTCTACACTTTCCAAAGCCCTAAATAAAAGTATGATATGGTCTCCTTCATAGAGCCTTTTCACACCTTAATTTCCATTGCCTCTACCTCCTTGTACCTCTAGGAAAGCTCACTGTCCACAAATCAAAAGCTAAGAAATTATGAAATCCAATTATGTTCACTTCTTAGTCAATCCAGCAGCAGCCTCTCTCTCGTTGTCTAAGGCCTTCAAGCAATGATGGTTGGTTAGTTTCCAGTAATAAAGTCAATAAACATTATTAAATGTTAAATCAAGAACTATGCCAAAAAGCTAAGGAAACATAAGTACAAAAAACAGTCCCTGCACTCTGGATGCTCACAATCTAATAAGGGAGAGAAAGTATGGATTCTCTACTATTGTACCTCTCCTTTCCCTTTTCTTCCACAGCCTTTTGTTTTGAAATAATCAACAGATCACCTGAAGGTTCTTTATCTTTTATGGGGAATATAAAGATTATAATTGATTTTGTGTTTTGGGTATATATTTATGAAAATCTATGAAGATTTGTAATTTTGAGCATTTTCTGCAGAAACATAAATGAACAATTATCCTATATCTGATGTCCATATTGTGAGAGGTGTGTTATTGAATATTGTTATTGCCTCTGTAATCCAGATTTTATAGAAATTCTAGACATGGGCTATACCTGAGTTTTGTTTTAGAGTTTTCCTCAAGTTCAACTCCCGGATAGAAGCAATGAGCGAGAAAAGCATGGAGAAATCTAGCTTCCTTCTTTAAGAGATGACTCCTAGAATTAAACCAGGTCTGTGTGAGTCTAGCGTAAATCCCTGGAGGAGAGGAGACTGGGGGGGAGGGGATAGTTTGTATTATTGGTCATATCTTATCTTCTGGATCACTGGAGATTCACAGAACACTTTGAGAAGCAATAAATTAAATAAAGCAAAAACTGAGTGATGTTATGATCTCTGATCATATGTCAGTTATAAGGGGAAGATAATATTTTGTAAAATATTTGATGCAGTAGGAAATTTCTCCTAATCTCCTCGAAGTCTAAAAAAGAGAAGAGGATAGAAAAAGATGAAAAGATATTTTAAATATGGATGGGATTAAGAATGGTAATAAACAGAAATATCTGAGCAGAAAGGCACTAAGAAAAAAGAAAACAGTGATTGGGTTTTATTTCATTTCACCTTCTCCATGAACTTTATTCACCTGTCATACTGGACTACTCTCTGCACTATGAACCACCCCCTCTTCAAAATAAATAAACATCCCCTGGGCTCTCCCAGTTCTGTGTCATTGTTCAGTTCTTCTTTATGCCTGGAATACTCTCCCTCCCTTTCTTGACTATCTGATCTTCCAACCATCCATTAAAACCAATATCACCTCCTAAGAGAAATGTTCTTTTATTCAAGAAGCATTTAAAATTTTTCTTCCTATGTGGAAGCCACTATGCTAGTCACTGAGAAGAGAAAGACAAAACGAATAGCTCCTACCTTCAAGGAGATTAAATTCCACTGGAGCTTTGCCTGATCCCTCATCAGTAACATTCTTCCTTCTAAGAACTCACAGAGCTCTTATTGCATTTATCATGTAATCTTGTCTATTATCTGTGTTCATTTCTTCTCCTACTCCACTGAAAGCTCTGGAGAGCAAGGATTGTGTTTTATCTAAACTGGGGAGCATCTAGGTGGCTCAGTGGATTAAAAACTGAGTCCTCAAATCTGGCCTCAGACACTTCCCAGCTGTGTGACCCTGGGCAAGTCACTTGACCCCCATTGCCTAGCCCTTACCACTCTTCTGCCTTGGAGCCAATACACAGTATTGACTCCAAGACGGAAGGTAAGGGTTAAAAAAAAAAAAAGCTGAGTCCTCAGTTCAAATTTGCCCTCAGATATTTCCTAGCCATATGACTCTGGGGGAGCCACTTAACTCTTTATTACCATTCTTCTGCCTTGGAATTAATACACAGTATTAATTCTAAAACAGAAGGAAAGGGTTTTTGAAAATAACAATAAATAAATAAACTCTCTATTTTTTACCACCACCATGACCTTCATTTACTGGGTGCTTAACAAACATGTGTGGGTCTCTTTTTTTTTTAACCTTTACCTTCTGACTTAGAATCGATACTAAGTATCGATTCTAAGACAGAAGTAGGGCAAAGGACTAGGCAATTGGGGTTAAGTGACTTGCCCAAGTATCTGAGGCAAGATTCGAATCCAGGACCTTCCACATGCAGGTCTAACTCTCTATCTATTGAGTCACCTGACTGCCCCATGTCTTATTGAGGACCTAAATGAGAAAGGAAATGAAGGAAGAAAAATAAGTTAACTTTCAGAAATAGAAGCAAAGAATTGAGAACTAGAGAATGAGACACAGAGATGCCAAGAGGGAAAAAGGAAAGAGATGACTGTCCCCCATACCTTACCCAAGAAAAAAAGAAAAGTAAAATCAGAAAGACCCCTCAAAGTTTTCAATATTACTGTTTAAAGGTTTTCCCATCTGCCAGTCCTTAATGCCTTCACCTTCTTCCTTTTTAACAATCTGCTCTCAACACCCAGCCTCTACAAGACTTTTTCTGATTCGTTATGCATTTATGCTATTTTTAGGTGTAAAGAGAGGAGACTTTTATAAACTCTACTACGTGGTTTGTCACACTGCATCACATTGGAGCCTACTTGACGTGTCCAATTTAATTTTTTCATTGCTTTCTTTTAATAGAAGGTTATTTTGTTAGGGAAAAGAAGAGATTTGAAGGAGGAAAGCTTTGAAATAATAGCCACCTCAGGCCTAAAGACTTAAACATAAATCCTCTCCAAACGACCCTGACAAATGTTCATCTAGTGTTTATTTGAAGACCTTCAACGATGGGGGACTCCTCTTAAGGTCAGTGTATTCAAGTTTTGTACAGGTCTAATTTTCAGGAAGTTTTTCCTTACAGAAGACCAAAATCTGTCCCAGCTCTGCCTACTGCTCTAAGTTTCTGCTTTTCTAAGCCAAGTACCATAACTCAAAAGCAACAAATGTTTGAAGACAGTTATCATGTGCTCAAATCATGTTCTCTCCCTCCTTTGCCTCTTATGACAAAGTGCTCTTGGATCATGGCACCTAGGTGCCACACAGTGGATAGGATGCCAGATGTGGAGTCAGGAAGTCTCATCTTCCCAAGTTCAAATGTGGCCTCAGACATTTACTTACCATGTGACCATGGACAAGTCATTTAACCCTGTTTGCTCCAGTTTCTTCATCTGGAAAATGAGCTGGAGAAGAAAATGGCAAACCTTTCCAGTAAAACCCCAAATGGAGTCACAAAGAATCAGATGTGACTAGACAACAGAATTCCCAGAGTCTTTGTTCACCCAAAGGTATTAATGACTGATGAAAGGTCAGTGCTTATGATCATGATCAAATAATAGCTAGCATTGATATAGAGCCAACTATGTGCCAAGTTCTATGCTAAGCACTTTATAAATATAATCTCATTTGATCTTCACAATAGCCCTGGGAGGTAAGTGCTATTATTATCTCCATTTTACAAATGGGGAAACTAAGGCAGCCAGAAGTTAAGTGGCTTACCCATAGTCTCACAGCTTGTAAGTATTTGAGGCTAGATTTGAAATCAGATCTTCCTGACTTCAGACCCAATGCTCCATCCCCTGTACATCAGCTTCCTGATGGTAGAAAAGCTGTGGTTCCTGAATGCACTGAGAGGCAGGAGATTTGGGTTCCTTTCCCAGTTCTGGAGTAAGCTATCTATGTGACCTTAGACATAACAACTAACATTTGTATAACACTTCATATATCTATTATTTCTTTTTAACCTCAAAACAATGCCATAAAATAGGTACTAAGGGTATTAGTATTATCTCCACTTTGCAAATAAGGATATTAAAGTCTCAGAGCTTTACCCATAGGCACACTCAGTAAGGAGGCAGAGAGAAGATTTAAATCTGGATCTTCCTGCTGCTAAGTCTGACATACTATCTACTTCCTCAACCATTCACCAACCTTTTACTCAGTCTCTCTGGGTCCTCAGTTCTGCACCAAAAATAATAAGTACCCTTGTCCAAGTGATTTTCAAGATCTCTTCTTCCTCTCAATTTAGAAACCACCTCTACAAGAGAAGTTCTTAACATAGAATGTATAGATGCCTCCCACCAAGGACCCACAAATTTCAATCCATGAACTTGGAAGGGAAAAAATCCATCAATAGTTCAATAAAATCAGTTTTCTTTATGTTTTCCACTTTATTTTCTTCATTCCTATGCAATTCTTATACATTTTGTTTCATATATTTAATAAAACTTTATTCTGAGAGAGATCATAGGCTTCACCAGACTGTCCAGGACCATCATGACACGACTTTGCAACAACCCCATTTTTTATTTGAATATTTTTAGTAATGAAGGATTTGGTATTTCCACAAAGCCCTTCTCAACCCATCTCAAAAAAAAAATTCTCCCAACTGAGAGTCACAATGTTTGAAATTTTACTATTAGAAGAATATTTAGGCACAATTGATTGCTCAGTGGATAGAAAGTCAGGCTTGGAGATAAGGAAGAACTAGGTTCAAATCTGGCCACAGACACTTCCTAGCTGTAACTCCAATTGCCTAGACTTTGCCACTCTTCTGCTTTGGAACTGATACTTAATGTTGATTCTAAGACAGATGGTAAGGGTTTTATTTAAAAAACGAGTATTTAGGGTTGTAGGACCATAGATTTAGAGTTGGACAAGACCTTAGACACTTTCTAGTCCAGTGATGGTGAAACTTTTAGAAACCATGTATCATTCCCTGCTCCCTACCCCTCCAAAGACCATATGCCATGCCATGCCATGCCCCACCCCAGACCAAATGCCACACATGACATCCCCCCTTACTCCCACATAGGGGAGGGAGGAAGCACTCCCATTGGGCTACTGGGTGGTGGGGTGGGTGAAGTGAGGAATGTCCTCAGCAAGTGTAGAGAGCAGGAGGGGAGTTGTCCAAGCTTTCTACTCCTCTCCAGTTCTGCTGCCTATGAGCTGCTCACCTTACCTCCTATGTGCTCCCATTGGGCTACTGGGTAGAAGGGTGAGGGATGTGAAAAAATGTCTGTAGTGTGATAAAGGATGGAAAGCTTTGCAATTTGCAAAACTGTGCAAGAACTGAAAAGTGCAAACCTAGGTATGACTGACAGTGGCATGTGACCAAGAGTCACATGGGAGCCTGAGCAGGAGGATCTGGGAAGACTCCATCTTGCCCCAACAGACTTTTCTTCTGGTCGCCTGAGGAAGTCAAGAGGAAGGTCTGAAGAGGGATCTGAAGAGAATTTTCCCCATGTTAAACTGAGGAAGGGTTCCTGTATCGAGCTGCTGGCAGCATTCAGTCTCACTTGGACATCAGGACTTGCTTGGACATCTAACAATAGATCCTGGCTCTAACTGTGTTTTTGGACCCCTGCTGAGTAAGATTTGGGAACTTGGTTAAGTTTTAGTTTAGTAACCTAGTTAGCATAGTTAGTTAGTTTTTTTTTTTAAATAAGAATAAGCAAAAGTAAATCCCTAAGCCCTTGTTCCTTTCCCTTCCAAAACAATAAAATAGATTTTTAGATTTATTTTTCCTCTTGTGTTTCCCTTATCCAAAATCCTATCTTAACAGTAGGCATGGTGGAAAAGAGCAAGGGAGCAGCTCTGTCCTAGTCCCTCTGCCTTTCTAGTAATGAACTCTAGTGTGTACCCCCAGAGAGCAATCTGTGTGCCTTCTCTGGCATGTGTGCCATAGGTTCACCATTATGGTTCTAGTCTAACTAAATCCCATTTTACAAGTCAGAAATGAGACACTGAAAGGCCATGTGATTTGCCTAATTCTATACAGTTGGCAGAATTTAGATTTGAATGGAGATCTTATGATTCCAAATTCATCAGTCTGGCTTTTTCTCCTTCCAGCCAGGATTTGCAAATCCTGCAAATACTCCTGGGAGGGTTAGGCATTAAACTAGGCTGTAAATGATTTATTAGATCTAGCCTAACACCCCCTTCCCGGGAGAAGAGGGAAAGTATACAAAAATAGGAATGAGGGGCACTCAAATCAGAATCTGCCTCTTTACCAACTTTCTCTCCAATTAGCATTACTCCAGAGGAGACAGACAGGCACAAAAATCAACACAACAGACGAATTGATTTCAAAAGGTATAAGAAACTGCCAAATGAAGAGACTCCTTCCATCAATACAGAGTAGCACTATTCTGCAATTTTTCTTTTTAGAGAGTTTCCAAGGGCACTAAAAGGTTAAAGTGATTTGCCTGGCCTCAGAAGCAGTGCTTGAGTTGAGGTATTGAGGTCAGCTCTCTATCCATTATTACCTCACTGACTCTTTTATGAACACAGAGTACCAAGTAAATAAAACCTGAATGCCATTCCCAGACGCTCCCCAAATGAGGTTTTCACAAACGATATCATTTTGCAATAACATCATTAGTACATTATAACCAAACCACTCTATAAAGTCACTTTAAAATGCTATCTTTTAGCCTTGGTGCCTGTTTATAACAGTATTCTTATGGAATTAACTGCTCCACTGTCACCTTCCCCTCACACATAAACTTTACATAGCTCCACCTAACATCGTATTTTCAAGGAGCCAGTTAACAAAATGTGTCTTAGGAGTGTACCTAAATATGTATACAGCCACAAAGCCTGGAGACCAAACTTTCTGTTACTAATCCTGGATTGGTTGCCTAGCCACCTTAAGTAAATCAGCTACTCCAAACCTGAATTTCTCCAATTCATCTCACGTTCTGCCTCACTCACCAAGATGGCATGAAGAGAAATGGATTGGTTTGTTACACGTTGATCTAATTATGAGAGCACATGCAGACAGTGCTTCCCGAATCTAAAAGCAACTCTGTCCAACTGGCCACACTGCCTCTTGTATATGTTTAGTCCTGACCTGTGATTTTAACATCCTGGAAACTCCTAATGTGGACCAGTAAGTCCTTGGTAACTTGGTCACTTAGGGTCTTATGTTACTGTTTTGTTCAATTGTGTCTAATTCTTCGTGACACCATTTGGGGTTTCCTTGGCAGAGAGAGATAGTTTCCTTCTCTAGCTCATTTTCCAGATGAGGAAATTGAGGCAAACAGGAGAAAGTGATTTGGCCAGGATCACATAGGTGGGAAGGGTCTGAGGCCAGATTTAAACTCAGAAAGATGAGTCTTTCTGTCTCCAAGGCCAGTGCTCTACCCACCGAGTTCACCACGCTGCAGTGCCTTATTTTGTTATCATTCTGTTGTTTCAGTCACATCTGATTCTTCATGAGTTCATTGGGGATTTCTTAGCAAAGACACTGGAGTGATTTGTCATTCTCCTTCTCCAGCCCATTTTTACAGATGAGGAACTGAGGCAAACAGGGTTAAGTGACTTGCCTAGGATCACACAACTAGTAAATGTCTAAGGCCAAGTTTGAGTTCTGCAAGGTGAGTCTTCCCAACTCCAGTCTCAATATTCTATCCGTGGTGCCACTCAGCTGCAGGTCTTATAAATTTTGCCTAAAACTTGGCTTTTAAAAATAGCTTTTTTAGAGATGAAATCCTTCATTGAATCAGTAAGCATTCATTAACCCTTTTTTATCAAACCTTTACCTTCCATCTTAGAATCAATGCTATGTATTGATCCTAAGGCAGATGAGTGTTAAAGACTAGGTAAGGGGGTTAAGTGACTTGCCCAGGGTCACCCAGCTAGGAAGTATCTAAGCCCAGATTTAAACCCAGGACTTCCTGTCTCTAAGCCTGGCTCTTGATCCACTGAACCATCTTGCTACCCCTAATGACATTTTTTTTACCAGGTATCTGTGCTGGGCACAGGGGATAATAAAAACAAAAATGAAACAACCCTTGCCCTCAAGGAGTTAATAATTTGGTAAGATAACATGTACATATAATGGTATATCCATAATATCTAGATAGGAGATAAGGGGGAGGGAGCACTCACAGCTGAAAGGGATAAGGAAAGGTATCCTCTTAAAGGCGGCACTGGAGTTGAGCTCTGAAGGACTCTAGGAATTGTAAAAGGCAGATGGAAAGAGAGAGTGCAGACCAGACTTTAAGGATAGCCAGTGAAGATATAAAATTCTATGTGTGAGAAAAGGTAAGAAAGGCAGTTAATTTTAAGATCAAGCAAGAGAAAAAATTACAAAATGCCAAATTAATAATTTTGGTTACATTAAATTAAAACAGTTTTGTACAAACAAAACCAATGCAACCAAAATTATAAGGGAAGCAACGAATTGGGAAACAATCTTTATAACAAAAACCTCTGATTTTTGAGGAGCTAAATCAATTGTACAAAAAATCAAGCCATTCCCCAATTGATAAATGGGCAAGGGACATAAATAGGCAATTTTCAGATAACGAAATCAAAACTATTAATAAGCACATGTTCTAAATCTAAATGTTTTTTTAAACTAAAGAACTTTAAAAATTAAAGAACTAAAAAAAGTTCTAAATCTCTTATAAATCAGAGAAATGCAAATTAAAACAACTCTGAGGTATCACCTCACACCTAGCATATTAGCTAACATGACAGCAAAGGAAAGTAATAAATGTTGGAGGGGATATGGCAAAATTGGGACATTAATGCATTGCTGGTGGAATTATGAATTGATCCAACCATTCTGGAGGGCAATTTGGAACTATGCCTAAAGAGCACTAAAAGACTGCCTACCCTTTGATCCAGCCACAGCATTGCTAGGTTTATACCCCAAAGAGATCATAAGAAAAAAGACTTGTATAAGAATATTCATAGCTGCACTGTTCATGGTGGCAAAAAATTGGAAAATGTGGGGATGCCCTCCAATTGGGGAATGGCTGAGCAAATTGTGGTATGGTATATGTTAGCGATGGAATACTATTATGTTCAAAGGAATAATAAAGTGGAGGAATTCCATGGCAACTGGAATGACCTCCAGGAATTGATGCAGAGTGAGAGGAGCAGAACCAGGAAAACATTATACACAGAGACTGATACACTGTGGCACAATCGAATGTAATGAATTTCTCTACTAGTAATAATGCAATGATCCAGGACAATTCTGAGGGACTTATGAGAAAGAACACTATCCACATCCAGAGAAAGAACTGTGAGAGTAGAAACACAACTAGAATAGAAACAATAGAAAAACAATAGAAGAAAAACAACTGCTTGATCACATGGGTTGATGGGAATATAGACTCTAAAGGATCACCCTAGTGCAAATATTAATAATATGGAAATAGATCTTGATCAATGACACATGTTAAACCCAGTGGAATTATGCATCAGGCACGGGACGGGGTGGGGGGAGGGAAAGAATATGAGTTTTGTAACCATGGAAAAATATTCTAAATCATCTAGTTAAATAAAATTTTCAAAAAAAAAAAACAAAGTCAACAGCCCCAATCATAAAAAAGACAGTTAGACCTACTGTACCTAAGGTCATTGAGTAGTCTATATCAGAGATAGATAGATAGATAGATAGATAGATAGATAGATAGATAGATAGATAGATAGATAGATAGATAGATAGAAGGCAGACAGACAGAGAGATATAGGTAGGTAGAGTTAAATAAATGAAGATTATAGAAATGATACAGGCAAGTACATACATATAGGGAAAGCAAGGAAATAAGTTACTTTAAGGAGATAGTAAAAGTGTTCATGTTGGGAGACAACTAAGGTATTATGGCAAGAATACTAGATCTAGAACCAGAGATCCTGGATTCAAATTCTGTCTCTGAAATTTAATATTTATATGATCTCATACCTCAACCCTTAGCATCAATATATAAAAATAAGGGAATTGTAATAACTAGGTAGTCTCTGAAGTTCCATCTCTTTCCATTTCTGAGCCACCTCAGAGGTATTTCAAAACCTCCTGTAACTAAAAATAAAGGTCTGTGGGACAAGACTTCCATCTGGTGGCTAGTACAAGTAATAAAGTTTTTGGAAAAATTCTTTTTTGATGGGCTAATAACTACTGAGTTTACTGACATGATTTAGCCACAGACCTTGTCTCTGCCACTTTCTCCAGTCTCCCCCTGGTTTGAATTGTAAGGAAATGGTCTATAAGGAAGAAGTTAGAGAAGCGAGAGATAGAAGGAAGGGTGAGAAATAACTAGGATGGGACATTTAGAGTTGTGCCTCCAAGTACTAAAACAGGAAGATGTGGTTTCAAAGACGGAAGGCAGTCCACTGATTCTAAGCTGCCCCTTCTCTCTTTTGTGACTTCCTGGTGTGATCAGCAGATGACTAGCCTTGAATCACTCACCTCTAAGCATTCTTTGCCCTTCCAAATGACCCCTAGCCTTTTAGTCAAATTGTCTCCATCCACCAGCCTCCTCCCTCTCCAAATGTTTTCATCATAGGTGAAAGTAAGCCTACATAACGATGCTCCTAGGTTAGGATAGTTGCCCATATTTGTATAATATTCCAGTTTCCCAAAAGCTTTCTTCAAAGTAACTCTCCAGGAGATGGATATGACAAGTATTATCATCTCATTTTAGAGATAAGGAAACTGACCCAGAGAGCAAGCAACAGAGAAGTGACCACAAAGGTGGCAGAGTTAAGATTTGACGAGATCTCCAAAATACAAATCCAGCACTCACTGTATCATTATAGCCTCTCAAATGAGAGGAAATGACTTGGACACCACCTGCTATGAGGATTGGCTGATAAGAAAAAGGACTTACTTTTCATTATACAGGATGTCCCAAAATATTTGGTGCAGTTTTAAGCTTTCATAACTTAAAACTTTCATAGATTTTTTCAAAACCCTACTTTCTGTCTTGAAAACAATACAATGTGCTGGTTTCAAGGCAGAAGAGTGGTAAGGGCTAGGCAATGGGGTCAAGTGACTGGCCCAGGGTCACGCAGCTGGGAAGTGTCTGAGGCCAGATTTGAAACTAGAACCTCCCTTCTCTGAGCCTGGCTCTCTATCCACTGAGTCACTCAGCTGCCCCCCATAGATTTTTATAAATTAAAACCGCACTACAACTTTTGGGACACACTCTAGACTTTGAGTAACAGCTGTTTAGGGTCTTTACAATATTATATCACTATTGTAGTACTCCCCTTTTCTTAGGAAAGTAGCTATCTTTAACAGAGATGAAGGGACATTTGTTGTTATATTTTTCAGTTGTGCCTGGCTCTTTGCGACTCCATCTAGGGCTCTCTTAGCCATAATACTGGAGTGGTTTGCCATTTCATTCTCCAATTCATTTTACAAATGAGGAAACTGAGGCAAACAGGATTAAGTGACTCACCCAAGGTCACATAGCTAGTAAGTGTCAGAGGTCACATTTGAATGCAGCAAGATGAGCCTTCCTGACTCCAGGTCTGATACTCTATCCACTGTGCCCAAAATAGGAGATATTGGCTACTTCTAGAGTTATGATGCCTCCTCTGTGGAGCCTTCCCTGAGCTTCCAGATTTTTTTTTGCATGTGTTCTGCTTTTTTTTCTTTAAACTTCTCATTAGGATATAAGTGCTCTGCGGGCAGAGAGTATAGTTTTTGGTTTTGGTTCTACAGTTACTAACAACTTCCTGTTGCTGTTCAGTCATGTCCAACTTCACGACCCGGTGGACCATACTGCCCAAGGAATGTTCTTAGCAAAGATACTGGAGTTGTTTGTCATTCCTTGCTCCAATGGATTAAGGCAAACAGGTTTAGTGCCTTGCCCAGGATCACACAGTTACCAAGTGTCTGAGGCTGGATTTGAACTCATCTTCCTGACTTCTGGCCTAGCACTCTCTAGCTGTTTCTTCAAGATATACTTGTGTATAAATGGCACACTTTAGTAGAGATACCTCGCCATCATAAAGTAACCAAGATACTCAATCTCATCACTATAATACATTAATATATATTTTAAAATGTTCACAATGTTAAAAACAGCTGCTAGTTGCTAGTCACAGTGGTTTTCAAAATGACAATCTAAACAATCCCCACTATGCATCTGTAAATAGCCAGAATAGAGAAAGGGGTTTGTGTGTATGTGTAAGCTCAATGTGGAAAACCCACTGGATTTGGACAAAGGATGTCAGTTTTTTAATCCATTCTCGGATGCTAGCAACCTTTGTGACCGTGGACAGTTTGTTTCATCTCTGGAAGTCTCAGCTTCCTCATCTGTAAAATAAGGATAGTAACATGCACTATATTCCTCACAGCCTTGTTGTGTGAAGAGAGCATTCTGGAAATCTGAAAGTGCTAAAGAAAAAGGAGTTATTACCATGATTTAAAATTTCATTAGCAAAGTAGAAATAATTGATATTTTTAGCAAAGTTTCAGGATACAAAATAAATCCACATAAATCATCAGCATTTCTATTTCTTTCCCATAAAAATCAGCATCAAGAGTTAGAAAGAGAAACTCCATTTAAAATCACTCTAGACAATATGAAATATTTGGGGATCTATCTTCCAAGACAAACTCAGTAATTATATGAACATAACTACAAAACACTTTTCACACAAATAAAACTAGATCTAAACAATTGGGGAAGCATTCATTGCTAATGGGTAGGATGAGCTAATATAATAAAAATGACAATCCTACTTAAACTAATTTACTTACTCAGTGCCATACCTACCAAACTACCAAAACACTGTTTTATAGAATTAGAAAAAAATATAACAAAGTTCATTTGGAAGAGCAAAATATCAAGAATACCAAGGGAAATAATGAATAAAAAAATGTGAAGGATGGAGGCCAACAGTACCAGATTTTAAACTGTACTGTAAAGCATTGATCATCAAAATAATATAGTATTGGCTAAGAGATAAAAGGGTGGATCAATGGAATAGACTCAGGGTAAATAACCTTAGCATGCTAATGTTCAATAAACCCAAAGATCCCAGCTTTTAGGACAAGAACCCACCATTTGATAAAAACTGCTTGTAAAATTGGAAAACAAGGGGCAGCTCAGTGGATTGAGAGCCAGATCTAGAGATGGGAGGTCCTAGGTTCAAATCTGGCCTCAGACACTTCCCAGTTGTGTGACCCTGGGCAAGTCACTTAACCCCCATTGCCTAGCCCTTACCACTCTTCTGCCTTGGAGCCAATATACAGTATTGATTCCAAGACGGAAGGTAAGGGTTTAAAAAATAAATTGGAAAACAATATGGGTGAGACTAGGTTTAGATCAATATCTCACACCCTATACCAAGATAAATTCAGAATGGGTAAATAACTTAAATATAAAGAGGGAAATTATAAGTAAATTGGGTGAACATAGAATAGTATAGCTGTCAGATCTATGAAAAAGGAAAAAATTTAAGACTAAGCAAGAAATAGAGAACGTTACAAAATATAAAATGAATAATTTGATTACATTAAATTGAAAAGATTTTATACAAACAAAAAAATGCAACCAAAATTAGAAGGGAAGCAACAAATTGAGGGAAAAAATTTTATAACAAAAAGCTCTGACAAAGGTCTGATTTCTCAGATTTATAGAGAGCTAAATCAATTGTATAAAAAATCAAGCCATTCTCCAATTGACAAATGGTCAAAGGACATGAATAGGCAGTTTTCAGATAAAGAAATCAAAACACTCAATAAGCATATGAAAAAGTGTTCTAAATCCCTCCTGATTACAGAAATGCAAATCAAAACAACTTTGAAGTACCACCTTATACCTAGCAGACTGGTCAATATGGCAATAAAGGAAAAATAATAAGTGTTGAAGGGGTTGTGGCAAAATTGGGACACTAATGCATTGCTGGTAAAGTTGAGAATTAATCCAACCTGGATTCTGGAAGGTAATTCGGAACTAAATCCAAGGGGCTTTAAAAGAATGCCTGCCTTTTGATCCAGCAATACCACTACTAGGTTTGTACCCTAAAGAGATAATAATGGAAAATGTTCATACAAAAATATTTATAGCCGTGCTCTTTGTGGTGGCAAAAAAAAATGGGAAAATGAGAGGGTGTTCCTCAATGGGGGAATGGCTGAACAAATTGTGGTATCTGATGGTGATGGAATACTATTGTGCTATAAGGAATGATGGAACTGGAAGATGTCTATATGAACTGGAAGAAACTCCAAGAACTGCAGAGTGAAATGAACAGGTGAAATGAGCAGAACCTAGAGAACACTATACAGAGAAAGTGAAACACTGTGGAACAATACAATGTAATAGACCTTGCTAATACAAGACAATCCCAAGGGACTTTATGAGAAAGAATGCTATCCACATCAAGAGAAAGAAAATAGGAGCAGAAGAAAAACAGATGACTTATCATTTGTTTATATGGATATATGATTTAGGGATTTTATTTTAAAAGACTGCTTTATTGCAAAAATGAGTAATTTGGAAATAGGTATAAGTGATAACATTTGTATCACCCAGTGGAAGTGCTTATTGGATCTGGGAGTAGGGAGGGAAGAAGAGAGGGAAAGAAAACAAAATGTGGGAAAATGGAAAAATATTTTTAAAAGAAAAAAGAAAACAATTTCATTAGTAAATAGGACCAACCATCACTTTCATCTCAGTGCCCATGTCAATATCACAACACATTCCTAAACTGAGTTCTAAAGGACAATGAAGTTCTCTGAATCAATTTAAGTAAGAATTTGATGCTAAATGTCTATTTTTAAAATATTTATTCTTTTAAGATATTAAATATGAAATTATATATATAAAACCAGGAGAATGTTGTACACAGAGACTGATACACTATGGCACAATCGAACTTAATGAATTTCTCTTCTAGCAGCAATGCAATGATCCAGGACAATTCTGAGGGACTTATGAGAAAGAACACTAGCCACATCTAGAGGATGAACTGTGGGAAAAGAAACACAGAAGAAAAACATATGATTGATCACATGGGGATATGATTGGGTATGTTGACTCTAAATGATCATCATTTAGAGTGAATTCAACACATTGAGAAGTATCAATTTAACAGAGTGAAATTTCCACAGACATGGAACCAATAAATAATTACATATATAAAAGTTTGGGGATAATTGGACAGAAGCAGGTTCAAATGAAAAAAAGATCTGGAAATCAAAGATCACAAGATAAATAGAATAGCCATTCAGGGAAGAAGAAAGAAGAAGAGGATGAGGAGGAAGAACAAGAAAGAGAGGGACATATAAAAACCAAGAAATTCTATGTAGTAAATATTAATATGACATTAGATAAAACCATCTCCTGAAGAGCTCGGACTTTATAAAGTTGGATTAATAAGAACAAAAGCAATTGAAATTAGAATTAATAAAGAATTTCCTATTGTTATTTGAAGACTAGAATGGGTGTTACTGATTTTTTGTTCACCACAACTATAAAATGCCATCTTCTGATAGAATCAATCAGCAGACAAAGCACTTACACTTTTAAAATTATGGATCCTTGAAGTATTGAAGATGCACTCAAAGTCTTTCATAGACTTCTTAAATTGATATACAGATTCTCAATCTAGAGATCATATACAAGGAATCATCTACCATCTGTCTACCTGAAGGCAGGAGATTGTACTAGATGTCTCTAAAGTTACTTTCAATGATTCAATCCTTGATTCACCCCAAAGAAAAGTTAATCCAGTGTATTACTTCCCCTTTAGAAAAGCTTTCATTCTATTCCCTAAGCATTTGTGAGGACCTGATTATATTAATATGCAGTCAGCTGCAGGCAGCCTTTAAGAGTCAGATACTAGTTCTTGCATGGAAATCAACAGTCCTACATGAAAGAAGCTCAAGAGCTCTATTTACAATGAACCCTTTCACCTCCATTATTCATGATGGAAGGTAATGGGATGACTTAAAGTCTTGGAACACAGCCTAAAGGTGAGCTGGGGTGAGATTATTAAATGTGCTCCACTTAAGGAAGATTTGTGGGGAACTTTCTCTCTCTCTCTCTCTCTCTCTCTCTCTCTCTCTCTCTCTCTCTCTCTCTCTCTCTCTCTCTCTCTCTCTCTCTCTCTCTCTCTCTCTCTCTCTCTCTCTCTCTCTCTCTCTCTCTCTCTCTCTCTTCTCTTCTCTTCCCTCTTTGTCTCTCTGTGTCTCTCTCTCTCTCTCACTCTCTCTGTCTCTCTCTCTCTGTCTCCCTCTCTCTGTCTCTCTCTCTCCCTACCCTCTCTTTGTCTCTCTCTCACTCTCACTCTCTATCTCTCTCTCTGTCTCTCTCTCTGTCTCTCTCTCCCCCCTTCTCATTATCCCCCTCTCTCCCTCTCTCTTTCTCACAATCTCTCTCTTTCACAATCTCTCACAATCTCACACTATCTCTCACAAGCACACACACACACACACACACACACACACACACACACACACACACACACCAGAACTATCCAATTAAGAAATCTTTACACTTAAATGGGATCTGTTTTAAATGAATGGTGCTATATTTTACACAATACTTGGGGCATTGAGAAGGAATTCACTTATCCCACCATTTCCCCCCAAATTGTTGCCCAACCCTTTTTTTAACCTCTGTAAATCACTAGTGTCATCAACATACTGCAACTAATGATAGTAAGGTTTAAGAATCTGACAAAAAGCAATAATTTACATTTTGCCACTATGGCCAGAAAGATAGAAAAGAGGATTTGTAAGTACCACAAGCATATCAGTACTACATATTTAAATACTACCTATCGTATTTAATGTAGTATGTATAGGCAGCTAGGTGATTCAGTGAATAGAAGGCCAGACTAGGAGTCAGGAACACTCATCTTCCCAAGTTCAAATCTGACCTCAGACACTAGCTGTATGATTCTGGCCAAGTCAAATAACCCTGCTTGCCTCAGTTTCCTCATCTTTAAAATGAACTGAAGAGGGAAATGGCAAGCCACTCCAATCTCTGCCAAGAAAACTTCCAAATGAGATCACAAAGAATCAGTCACAATTGAAATGACAGAACAACCAGTATATCATGAGATAATAGAGTATGATGGGGGGAAAAATCTAAGAGTCATAGAACTTGGGATCTAGTCTCTGTTCAATTAACCTGTTTCAATTTCAGTTTTTCTTTAAATCAACTTAACAATCATGACAAGTGTTACAATATACCACAAACATTACAGTATGTGAAGAACAAAAAAAGCAGAGTATATACAAAATCATGAACTATTATTTAATATATAGTTTACACATAAATCATTACATAATGGTGCTGTGGAGCGCTTAGAGCTTGTCAAACATCAAAGATACCAAGGTCATCCATTGCATCCCAGCCATCACCAGCATCCTGACTTTTGTCTTGCCACTGTACTTGACTTTGGAAGAGAGAGTGAGGATGACGTCTTTATGCAACTCTGCCTCACTTAAATCTAATCCATGGACAAGTCGAGACATTACACCATGATGTCATTGGTCCTCTTTGAGAATGAAGGATGAACAACAAGAACAATAAAGTTAACAAGGTAATAACAAATTTGCCCTGTTTGCATATCCTTTCTGAACTTCTTTTTGTTTTCTTTGGTATATTTTTAATTTTCAATTTTTATTTCTATCACATCCCATTAAATCATCCCCCTTACCCAACCCCAACAGAAGCCTTTCATTGAAGCAAATAAGTTATTACTACAAGTAATACAATAGTACTTCTCTGACTTGTAGCTGAAACTTCTTGCATGTATCTATTTTCCCAGATTAGAATTCAAGCTCCTTGAAAACACAGACTATCTTGTTTTTCTATTCATATTCTCAATGTTTTGCTCAGAAATTTGCACATAGTAAGGGCTCAAAAATACCCATTCATTCATTTGTATTATGGAGTTCTGGAATTGGACTAGATCGGCAGTTCTCAAACTTTAGTCTAGGAACCCTTGGGGTTCCTAAGAACCATTCAAGAAGTCTATTAGGCAAAACTATTTTGACATTCTAATATCTAATATGGTATTGACAGATTGCAATTACCTAAATGAAAGGTCTTTGGTCGGTCCTCAATAATAATTTCAAGACTATAAAGGTATTTTGAGTCTAAAAGTCTGGGAACTATTGGACTAGTTATTCAGCAACAACAATCTGTGGACCTCTAGCACATAGACTATAAACTAAACTAAGATATTAATTGAAACTATTCAGTAGAATTAGAGATGTTAGTGGGAAACTTACATTCTTATTAATAAGCCTGCATTATATTATAATCCTCATAAACATGAAAGTCTTTTATGGGAACTACTGGGCAAAGATTTTGTTACTTATTTAGATAGGATGCCTTTGCTTTTGAACCAGATGCTAAAACTTCACTTAAATGGAAATTATTTAAATTTTTTAAATAAAACTCAACTATAATGTTGTGATAACAAATTTCAAGTTTATTAACCTCAGTTTCACAAGACTTTATCATAATATATAATTCTACACATATTAATAGTGAAGATAGAAATTATGACTATGACAAGAATAAGGAAGTCCATAATTAATAGAAAACCTACCAGAATATTTCTAGGTACTTTCATTTGTTTTCTTGCTTTTCATTTCTACATAGTTTTATCCTTCTAAAAGAATATAAGCTTCTTTAGGACAGGGACAGGTGGGCTTTTTTATCTAATGATGAATTGCCTGTAGAAATCAACAAGTGCCTACTATGTGCCAAACACTGTGTTCATCAATGGGGGATACAGAAAAAGGCAAGAGACAGCCCGTGGTCTCAAGGAGCTCAAAGTCTAAGAAAATTTTTAAACATTTGTTCATTTGAATTGTAGTGGTTCAGTCTTTCATGAGGAAGACTTGGGTACATGCCCAGAGGTGCCTGAAACTATTAACTGAGGCAAGTCTGACATCTTGTGGTTGATTCAGAAGTAGCAATTGCCACTTAGCATTTTTGTTTTCTTTTCTTTTCTTTCCCCAGTGATAAGTTTGCTGAGTCTCAAGGATGGGGCAGGCATTGACAGCATAATGAAGATGTTAATTTACCAAAGCATGGACTGAGCCAGCAATATTATCTTATTCTGTTTTTAAAGGAGGAAAGAAGACAAATCTAAAATTTCCTAATATCTAGCATCTCAAAAAAAAATCCAAAAAGACTTTTTCATTAAAAAAAGGGAAAGTAAATAGCTTCTTCCCTCAAAAGAGCTGAAGGCTCCATGAAGATTTGAAACTTTCACTGTCTTGTTTACAAGTCATCAATAAAAGCCTCCTCTTGCCTTGCTGCCTACTGGTTTTTTGTTTTGTTTTAAGTAGAGACTGAGGGAAAAAAGATGTGGGGGTAGGGGTTGGGGAAAGTAATATATTCTGCTACACTAGTCCCGCTGAAGCCCTAGGAAATTTAATAGCAATTTCCAAGGACAAGGAGAACCTAGAGAGGGAAGCTATAAAGTACAGTTGCTTTTTAAATGCAAGAATTTTACTCTTGAAGAAAAGCAATCTGGGAAATGCTGAATGAGGGGCTTTAAGGAGCAAAGGTTAATGTCAGAAACTTAGTAACAACCCAGAGCAAAGAATGATTACTCATTGTCCTTTTCCCAGGTCAGCTTGTCCCCATACCATTTAAACTGCTTGTGCAGAAATGAGGTGTCTTGCTCATTTTGTTCCTCACAAACGATTGAGTTCTCATGCTGGAAGGGAATTGGAGGAGCCACTTCCATCCATCTCATTGCCTCACAGAAAATTTCCTCTAAAGCATCCTAGGCAAGTACAAGTTATTTCTATCCTGAAAGATGTCAGGAAAACCTCCCTGGGTCAACTCCATAATGCTCTGAGTTTGAAAGTTCTTCAATCTGTCTAACTTGGACTCAGCATGAAGTAAGGACCCAAAAGACTTAGAACACTAGTCTTGCTCTTATTACTCCCTAACTAATCTGACAAGGGCAAGTCATTTGTCCAGTCCCAGTTTTCTCACCTGTCAAATAAATGAGTTAGACTACTAGACTTCTAAAGTCACTTGTGGGTCTAACATTGTCTGATCTGTTAAAGGAAGTAAGTCATAGAAGTAGATTATTGCTGTACCATTTCCCTTGAATCTCCAGGAAAGGTCTAGCCCTAGGAAGAGGTGCTTACTTTAACATTTCCCCCCTAAAACCCAAGGGAGGATCTGACCCTGGATTCAGCTACTACAAATGTGTTTTTGTTGTTGTTGTGATAGTCTCCTCTTTGAATTTAACATGCCCTGAGAGCTTCATAGGAGCTACAAACAATCCTGGCTACTGCATGGAATCAACTGCTAATGAGAAGCAGAAATGACCTCAAGCTTCAGCTTTCCCTGGGCTTTCAAAGGGAGGAGGGGATGCAGAAAATGAAGGGGGCTTCTAGTTTCTCCACTTTTCCTAAGTATTGGCCCCTAATGAATCCTAACCCACTAGGACCTGGGAAAAGAGGAGAGAAGAAGGGAGCCCCTAACCAAAATGTGCATGTTCAAAATCTATTCTGTGGATCCCTTGAGGAAGAAAGGGCTGAATCAAGAGCTTATTCAACTGCTGTACCCAAGTCTTACTCCTTTCACCGAACCAGAGTTGGAGTCAAGGAGTGGCTGATGTTGAGAAGACCCTCCCACCTTTGTAATTAGGGTGTAAGAAACCATTGGGCAAAAAAAAAAGAGGGGGGAAAGGGGCAAAGAGGTGCGGGTGGGTCGGAAAATCCAACTTTCAAAAAGCAGGTCAGGCAATTTACACCATGCCAGACTTGAAGGAAGAATAGTCAGGGCTTCCAGCCAGTGCTGCTCCTGAAGAGCACCTTCCTTTCCAAAGGAGGAGTCCAAAAACTACTAGCTGATTTTTTTCTTAATTATCTTCTGGGGTGGTCCCACTTTGCTCCCATCTTTCCTCCCTCCACAGGGAGGGAAGCACTTGCCCGGTGGAAATGTGGCCCTCTGCCTGCTTCTCCACCCAGGTTGCAATGTCCATTGTGATTAGTGAAGCTGGCTGGGGAGGGATTTTCCAGGATCTTTGATTTGGGATGAGGATATGGTTATCATGGTGAACTGTGTAGATCCCTTCTCTGCCTCCTACTTTGGGTTTGACAATTGAAATCCTGGAATCCCCCTTCCCTGGGCCCCAGGAATAAAAATTGGAGCCATATCTGGGGCGACACCCCAGACCGTGCTGGGATCTGGGCAGTGTTGCTGTGGCCAGAGAAGACTTACCTGAGCTGCTGTCCTCCTTGAATGCCAGCCCAGCATTGTAAGGGTTAATATGGGAAAGCGGAAAAGGGGGAAAGGAAAAAAAAAGTTGGAGTTGACACTTAAAGGGGGGTGGGGGCGGGAGGGCGGGGAGGCGGGTCTCGCTAACTCCTGATTGGCTTTAAATTTCGTCCAAAACTTTTTTTTTTCCCCTCTCCCTCTTTTCAGCTTCTCTCTAGGATCCCAGGGGAGGGGAAACTGGAATAGTGAGAGATCAAAAATAAACCTCTTATGTCAAAGCCGGGAAGGAAGTATAAATACGGAGGGCTCGGCAGCCCACTCGGGTGCTTCCCAGGGTAGAGGGAGGCGGAGGCTCAACAGGCAAAGCAGAGTCCGGGGGAAGGGGCGGAGGACGGATCCCACGCCTGGGCCACAGAGGCAGCTGCTCCCGCTCAGCCGGCTCCCCAGCTCGCTGCTGCTCCGGGAGGCAGGATCTCCGCAAAGAGGGAAACGGGCTGAGCCACCAAGCCGCCGGAGGAAGCCCGGAGCCCAGGGTCTTTCTCCCTCCCTTTGCCCTTCGGTTTGGCCTTTTGCATTGTTCTCAGAGTCCCTGCACTGGGCTGCCTGCCTCCCTTCGCTGTCCCCTCGCTGCCCCTTCATCTGATTTCACCGAGTTGATTGGGATTCTTCCGAGGTGACAGACCTTTCAGGTCCGTCCTATAGCGGTGCCCAGCACCTGCCCCACTGCCCTGGCTGGGCTTCTCTCTTCCTGTGCCAGTCGCACTCCGAAGTCACCCATGCCCTCGCCCTTCCCCGCCCTGCCCCGGGGCCCTGCCGCCTCCCCCTGGCCGTGGTCACCGCTGCTGCCGCCGCCGCCGCCGCCGCCGCTGCTGCTGCTGCTGCCGCTGCTGTTCTCGAGCGCCCTGGCCCTGCCCAGTCCGGGGGAGGAGGCCCATGAGCTGGTGGTGCCCACGAGGTTGTTGGGCAGTGAGGGAGAAATTGCTCTCCACCTGTTTGCCTTCGGGAAGGCTTTTCTCCTGCGCCTGGCTCCAGACGCCAGCTTTCTGGCCCCGGAGTTCAAGATCGAGCACCTGGGCGGGGCGGGGGGGCTGGCCCGAGGCGAGGAGGGGCTGCGGAGCTGCTTTTACTCGGGCACAGTCAATGGACAGCCCGATTCGTTGGTGGCCGTCAGCCTGTGCGGAGGGCTGAGTGGCTCCTTTCTACTGGACGGCGAAGAGTTCATCGTGCAGCCCACGGGCCCTGTGGGAGCCGGAGACCCCCTGACCCAGCCACACAGATTGCTGCGCGGGGGGCAGGAGGAGCGTGCTAGTCTCCCCGGGCTGAGCTCCCCAGATGTAGCCTCCCTAACCCTGGGGCCTGAGCGAGAGGCGCAAGAGGGAGACCCCCAGGAGGAAGAGGAGGAGGAGGAAGAGGAAGAAGCGGAAGGAGCCAGCGAGTCCCCGCCGCCCCTGGGGGCCACCAGCAGGACCAAGCGATTTGTGTCCGAGCCGCGATACGTGGAGACGCTGCTGGTGGCGGATGCCTCGATGGCCCGCTTCTATGGATCGGATCTGAAGGTAGGAGCGCACTCCTGGTATTTAACCAAAGGCTCCTAACGCCTTCCCTAGCTACTTCAGCCTGCATCCCCAGACAACCTTCAGCTCCTTCCCGTCTTCCCTCAGGAAGAACTTTCTACTTGACTCTCTCTGCCCTTTCGTTTATTTTTAACCATCTATACACTTCTCGCCTTTATTTACTCCCCATCTCTCCTTTACTCAGGGAAATGTTAACCCTTTCTGTCTTCACTCTCCCACATTGGACCATAACTTACTCCCTCATTACTTTCATCACAGTTTTACTTACAAAGTTCCTGGAAACACTTTTTTTTTTGGTCCTCTTACCACACATTCTGAAATCCTGGAAGCACCTGCAAAGTTGCTGTGTGGGTGAATTGCCCCCTGGGCTCCTCTCAATATCTCCTCCCTATGCAAGTTAACCTAAAATATCTTGAGAGGGTATCCCTTCTTCCTCAATCATTTGGGAAGGACTCAAGGGAATAAAGATAGGGAGGAAGAAACAACTATAGTTTCTCAACCTAAGACTAGAACTCTGATTGTATTCAGGAAAGGGGACCTCTGAGAAGAGTAGGTAACGCAAATTCTCTATCTGCTCAGCTGAATCTGATGGGGGTAGGGGGTGTTATAGAACATATTTGCCAACCTGGATCATAGCTCCAACAAAACTGGGTTGTGCCCACAACCAACATGAGATGGGAGGAGAATGGGACTTCTGCCTGGGGACTGTGTGCCTGGCAGGGTGGGAAACTCCACTCTGGAAAGTAGAGCTTTAGTGGAAAAGGGAGGGAAGAAGAATAGTTGAATGTTAACCCTTTGGAAGGGGCTATGTATCTGTCTGTATGCATATGTGTATAGTACATACTTTCTAAAGCCTTGTACTTTGTGTGTTGTTGCTGATCTCAGATCATGTATATAGATAGCCATGTTCTGGGAAGCAGGAAGTAGCCCAACATGTATGTAAGTTGTACCCAGACCACTTGTAATCAGAGTAGATAACACAGGATGTATCTTTTTTCCTCAGACTCACCACCTTCCCAAGGTATGAAGGACCCAAGTTGGTAGAGAGAGTACCAAAGACAGGAGATAGCTATCCTCTCCCTGCTCCCAAAGAAAAATAGAACCAGGACCTGTGCCAGGAAGGGAGAAACCGATCTGCCTTCTGGATCTAAGTCTCTTAGAGCACTGAGCCAAAGAAATCAATTCCAAAGGAAGGGCATCTATGGGCTGCCAATCAATCCAGAATCACAGTGACCTCATTCTGTGCCCTTCAGAGTGGGCATGAAGCTAGGATATCTAGGGTACCAATGACAGCCTAAGGGGAAACAACTATGAGAAAGGAAATAGGCTTACCTTCCATTTCTTCACCCCACCTTCCCACTCCCTCTTGTCACTAAGAAATTCATTCAATCCTGATTGTCATATGGAGTATTAGGGGATAAGAGTTCTACCTGATACTTCTGATTGCCACAAAAACTCTGGCTAAACCTCAGCTACTTAAACCTGCTCTCTCCCTTGCTACTGATTTCTCCTACAACACAAGTAGGCAGCTCTACCTCACCCAGGCAGTCTATCCACATGGGTTGGGTTTGGGTCTACCTTACTTACATTTTCCACATTGGTCATGGAATCAGAGGCAGGTGCTGGCTTGTTCAGTCAACCTACCTCCTTCCTCTAATTCCCACAGAAAGAAAGCTCCAGAGAGTAGATACCAGAAATATGCTCAAGGGGACTGCTGCTTTCCCTCCCTCATTTTAGGTACTTCTGTCCTGGGAGCCCTTACCAGTAAACAAAAGAAAATAGGTTCATTCTGAACACATTTTTCCCCACCCACCCCCAAGGCCTGTTTCTGGCTTATATAGCAAAATAGAATTGATAAAGAAAAAAGAGGGGGAAAAAGAAGCCCTGTGAAAAATGAGGAGAAAACAGGAAAAGCAGATCTAATCCAGGGGTCTTTATATCCAAATTGAAGCTTCAAGGCCTTATTTTTAACAAATACCTGTCATCACTGGGCATTATAGATGACCAGAAACAGACAGCTTTGGTTTCTAGCCCACAAGTTCCAAATGCTTTCAAGAAAGCAAATTAAGATGAGTTTTTTAGCCCTTGTGTTTCCTAGATTGGAGAAAATTCAATTTGGCAACAAAATGGATAGAAAGTTTGGGTGAAAAAGAGACAAAGCTTAGTTCTTTCCCATGGCCTTTTCTCTCTAGGCTAGCATTAATGCCCTTGGAACCTTTATCTTCAAGTCCATTACAAAAAGTCAAAGGAAGGCTAAAGTGTCTGATATGTTCACTCTCACTGTCAATGCCTGCCAATAGGATTTCAGCTCTTTGTGAGCATGGCTTAAGTGACCTATCCCATTAAGGTCTCATTCAACACTTATGTATATACACATTTTCCCTATCTCTATCTCTCTCTGTCCTCCACAAGCCCTTCTGGACACACTTGCCTAGGCACACATACCCAATGGTACAGGGAAACTTATGAGAAAAAGCATTAATGTCACCTGAGAAAGCATATCTCCTCTCTTTGGATCAGTCTAGCCATTTCTGAGGCTGTGTCTGAAATTTATCCTAAAAGGAAAAAACTTTTCAGCTCTACTAGTCCCTCTGTCTCCACCTTGATCTCATTATATCATGGACTATCTCCTCCTCTTCTGTCACCACTTTGGTGAATCTGGGGGCAGGAGAGGGAGACCAAGGACTAAGGCACAGCTGTTCCCATGACCGCCTACTGGCCTCTTTGTCTGACGTCCTCCCTGGCTGTGGAGATCCTACAGAACCAAGCTGATGTTGTGCAGAACACAACAGACTTGAACTATGTGGTGCTCAATGCTTTTTCCCTCCTTTCCACCCCTCCCAAGCCCCTCCTGGAAGAATAAATGAAAACTTAGCTAGGATAGCAGGACAAAGAAGAGAGCAGATGAATATAACCCCATGAGGCTTCAGTCACAGGGTCACTCCCATGGCCAGAACATCCCCTTGGCATATAGGCACTTTTAAAAGCATAGCATACCTCTTCAAGCAGTTTCCCAAAGACTTCTATTAATGATAAGTTGAATGGTAGAGGATGAAAAAGACAGGACTACAAATTGAGAGACCTGAGTTCTAGCCCTAATTTTCTGCGATTTATTCCAATTTCCCATTTTACTTCTGAGAGCAATCCTGTCTTTGGAAGCCTGGGTCTCTATCCTAAGAGAAGTGAGCATCTGGATATATGAAAAGGAAGGGCTGCAGGTTACATCAGCCCTCTACTTGCAGATAATGTCTGAATACGGTGTCCTCTCTTATGGGAATGGACAATTAAGCCTAACATACCACAAAGTCCATGACCAGGCTTTTATCCTCATGGGAAGCTCATGTAAACCACTGCTTTGCTCCTCAACCCTCTTCTGAAAAGCAGTTACCCCTCAAGGATGAGAGAGGGAAGAATTAAACTTGCCCAGGGCAGGTCTCACTGTCAGGCGCCTATGAAGTTTTCCAGAACTCATGCAATTGAGTTCACTTAATCCTCTGACAAAGGGGGCCCCCTGCCTCCCACCTTCTTATCTGATTTCAGAGTTAAGGGGCTCTAACAAAGGGGCTTTCTGAAAGGGAGGGGACCACCTTGGAAGATTCAATTAACTCTGGCTATATCCGGCTCCTGCTAATTGTTACCCCAGATGAAACTGGAGCAAGAAAGAACTGGGTGGCAGATCAATTGGTGCCCCTCTCCCTGAGTCTTTCAGCATAGGAACCCTTAGGTGAGAGTCCAGTTTGTCATTGTATCTTCAATAATCCCAATCTTCTGAATTCTCTTCTATCCTTTTGAAGAGCCCTCAAGCATGGAGTTGGACAACCTCTCCAAAGCAGACTGAGCTAATCTCATGATGCCTAAACACCACCAGATTGTTTCTAGGGGCAGGTTACTGATGTCTCCCTTCCCTATCCTGTTTATCCTCCAGGGGAAAAGTGCCGACCAGCTACCAGACAAGACTTAAAGCAAATGCTTCCAATTCTTTGATGACAATCTAAGTCGACCTGGGAGAGTATAGGGTGTCCTTTTAAACAGGAGTTCTTAACCTGGGATCCATGAACATTTTTTTATGTTTTGATAACTGTATTTCCATATAATTGGTTCCTTTTGTAATCCTACATAGTTTATCTTATACATCATTCGGAGAAGGGGTTCACAGATTTCAACAGAATGCCAGAGGACCATGTAACAAACAAAAAGTTAAGATCCCCTGTTTTAAGTTGTAAATGACATTCTGCCTACTACTCTTTTCTACACCCTATCCTAAGCTGTCAGATACTGTTGCTCAAATCAGCATAGTCAAAAGTCAAGGGAACTTTCCCCAAGGAAAGTATCTTAACTACCCAGTGTTCTGCTCTTTTCTCCTCCAACCCCTTACCCCAAACATGCCTACCATCTCTTTCTTAATTAGAATAATAACTTATATTTCCATAGCACTTTAGAATTCACTAGGATCCTTCCTTAGAACAAGCCTCTGAGGTAGGTAGTACAAATACTATACCTATTTTACAGATGAAAAATGAGGCTTCTACAAGTGAAATAGCTTTCCTAATCTCACATAGATTAACAGTGAGAATAAAGCAAAATTTCTTTTAGTTAAAGAAAACAAATAAATTCCATAGAAAGTGGTCCCAAGTTATAGTAGAAGGAATTGTGATATTAGGATCAACTTTTGAACAGTAAGGACCAACAACAGGAAGATCAAAGATCTTTTCCTCTCAAGAGGAAAATACAATAGTTTGAAAGCAACCCTCTCTTAAATGAAAGGATAAGACCACATAATAACTCACATTTATATAATACTTTTCCTCAAGGCAGCCCTGCATAGAGTTAGGCATTGTTGTCCTCAACTTACAAGTAAGAAAACTGAGGCTGAGTTTAAATGATTTACTAGGTATCTAGTTCTAGATCTGCATTTTAAACCCAGGCTTCTGGGTCCTAAATCCAATATTCTTTCCTCTTCATTGTAGAGCCATCATAATATATTTTAATAACAAGAGGAGACAGATTTTGATTTCTGACAGGTGCTATTGCTTAGGAAAGGTGGCTGCCCCCTGTGGGTACTGATGGGACAGCTCATCAGTGAAATAGTTCTATTTCAAAAGCACAAACTCATAGATGATTAACTATTATTTTTTAAACTTTGCCATATCTCAAATGGTTCAGGAAGGAGTTCCAACAGAAAGGAATAGATGTGCCATGCTCTGTGCAATAGCTTGTATTCCCCCTAGCACAGATATGTGATATTGAAGGAGTGTGATACATTTAGGGATCATCCTCTGGTGTCTGATCTGCTTCCAGCCTCAGATACTTACTAGCTGTGTGATCCTGGGAAAGTTACTTAACTAATCACTACCTCAGTATCCTTATCTATAAAATGGGGATAATAACAGTACCTATCTCAAGGGATTATATGAGATGTCAAATGAGGTGGCATATAAAATTTTTTGTAAACCTTAAATCATTATAAGAATGCTAGCTATGGTTGTTATTAAAATAACCTGCTTTGAGGAGGTGATCTCCCTTTATTCTGGCTAAGGATTTCTCAAAGGCCTAAAAACCTATAAACTCATGAGGAGGGAAGGATGAAATCAGTTCTTTCTATATCTCCTCTTTTCCTTTAATCACTCTGTTTTTCCCCCAGCTCTTCTGCTACCCTATCCTTATGAAAAATTGTTTCAGGTGCTAGGGGTCCAACCACAGGGAAAGTATGTATCCAAGACTGAAACAAAAAACGTTTCTGTTTTTCAACCCATCTTAGTACCATGGAATCCATCAAGGGATGGATGCTAACTCACCATTTGCTTTGGTTGTCGCTTGGCTCTGTTAGTAGATTTTCTTTCTGATGACTAAAGCAATCAAAAGATAGATTCTGTCCAAAGTAGTTCACTGGAGGGGTCAAGGTCATTCCCAAACCCTAGGAACACCAAATGGAAGGGATTTATCTGGATAATAAACCATTCCCTAAAGTGTCTCCAGACTGAAATGTTCTAATTCAGCCCATCAGAGGTACCTGTGACACCTATAAACATGGCCAAGTAGCAAGATGTCATGCATGGCATTTGTTCTGGCTTTGTTCATGCTTAATATAAGGGGAAAAAAATTCTAATTAAAGGGTGTCCAAAAGTAGGATGGCCTACCTGCCTTGGATGCAGTGAAGCTCCTCCCTCACTGTCTCCAAGGGATACAAAGGAATTTTTTTTTTATTCGAAGGTATTTTCCCCCCAATTACATGCAATAACAATTTTAAAAATACATTTTTCCAAATTATAAGATTTTAATTGTCTCTTTCCTTCCCTTCCTTCCCACCTTTCAGAGATGGTAAGTCAATTGATCTGGATTATACATGTATTATCATGCAAAGAATACTTCCATATTGGTCAGTGTTGTAAGAGAATATTCATATAAGACCAAGCCCACAAAGGGCCTACTTCTCAAGGATGTTAAGAAGGGATTCTTGATCAGATTCTGATCAAGACTACTAAAGTCCTCTAAATGGCCTCTAATGCCTTCCAACTCTGACAATCTGTGATGGAGGATGCCACTCAGGTAACAGGACCAAGACACAGAGGCAGCTTCCCAAGAACTGGTCAAGCCATTGGTGCTTTATTCCATCCATCCAAGCTCCTTCCATCTCTTCTTCACCCTCTATGGACCTGCCGGGGCCACAATCAGCCCATTAAGGTAGAATCTTGTCTGTTCCTCAGCAGCATGTCCTTATTCCATAAACAAGGTAAGTATAAATAGATACCAGATGGTAGAGCAAATGAACTTGACCTTTTCCTTGGCCAGTTGCTGAGCCTCCCTTCCTAAGGTAGCTTTCTAAGTTGAGCATGGCCCTAGACGCAAAGAATTAGCAGGAACCTGGGCATTCCCCTGCCTCTAGGTACCTTCACCACAGCTGCCTAAGCTACTTCTGTTCTATACTTTCTTAATTCTTTTTCCCAAAGGCCTATATCCATGAGGATGGTTTAAGTGCCCATGCTAAGAAAGAAAGGAGACAACTTAACCAAATTGTATGCAATAGAGCCAAAACAGTACTTAGAGGGAAAGTTATATCTCTAAACACTTACATCAAAAAAAAAAAGTACAGATCAATAAATTGGGCATGAAACTAAAAAATTAGAAAAAGAACAAATAGAAAATCCCCAATTAAGGGCCAAATTGGAAATCCTGAAAATCAAAAGAGAGATTAATAAAATTGAAAGTAAGAAAACCACTGAACCAATAAATAAGACAAAGATCTGGTTTCATTGGGGGAAAAAACCTGTAAAATTGATAAACCATTGGTTAATTTGATTTTTTAAAAAGGAAAAACGAAGGAAGAAAGCTAAGAAAGAACCAGTGACAAGTGACACAGAAGGAAGGTGAATTCGGTAAATAGAAATAGGTTTCAGGCTTTGGATTTTAATAGATAATCTTTAGAAATTGTGAAAAGGTAATAATAGAGACCTTAAGGTAGCATATTGTTATGAGGCAGTATGCTTTGGCGGAAAAGTATATTGGACTTGAATCCAGAAGACTTGAGTTCAGGTTCCAATTCTGATACTAGCTGTATGACTGAGCAAACTAAGCTTTCTGAACCTCAGTTTTCTTACATGTAAAACGGGAATGATAAAGTTTATACTGACAGTATATAGAAGACTGGCCTTGGAGTCAAAATGACCTGGGTTCAAATCCTACCACTGAAATATACTGGCTGCCCCAAGACCATCAATTGCAGGACAATTGTAGATATGCCCCAGCAGAGGGAGTTTCCTCACCAGTTACAGGTCTGGGAGAAATGGGGGGGGAGGGGGGAGGAATTCTTTAGATTACTTACCTCATAGAGTTGTTGTGATGAAGGTACTTTGTACATTGCTATACAAATGTGAGTTTTTATTACAGAATCCAATCTTCCACCTCCAGGTAAACTTGAAGTTCTAAGGGCTTTACTCGTGTTTGAATATCTTAAGGTTTTTATTGACAAGAAGTTCTTCCCAAAATCTGGCCCTGTTCCTTCCTGTTGGAACTAAACACCGTTCCCTTCTGCCCTCGGAAGAAGCCATCTATATTTTCTTCAATGAAAACTGTTACTTGACTTTCAGTCCTGGGTGTGTTTTGTTGGGGGGATTATTATTATGTCCAAAATTTAGCCATTAATAGCATGTGCTGAACCACTGTGACTAGCACTAAACAATTGGCATCTGCTTTGTGGCAGAGTGGATGGAGTGCCTGGCTTAGTGTCAGGAAAGCCTGATCCAGCCTCAGACACTAGCTGTGTGGCCCTAGTGTCTCCCTCAGTTTCCTTATCTGTAAAATGAGCTGGAGAACAAAATGGCAAACTGTTCCAGTGTCTTTGCCAAGAAAACCCCAAATGAGATCACAAAAGAGGACTGAAAATGACTAAACAGCAATGACCTCCTTTATCCTTATATCTCCTATGAAAGAAGTCATCATCTCTACTTTACAGATAATAATATTAGTTAACATTTATGCAGTGCGAACTTTGTACCAGGTACTAGGCTAAGCATTTTACAATTATTTTCTCATTTGATCCTTTCAATCATCCTGGGAGGGAAGGAGGTGATATTTTTATCCCCATTTTAAAGTTGAGGCAAAGAGAGGTTAGGTAACTTGCCCAGGGTCACATGACTAGTAAGCATCTGTGATCATATTTGAACTCAGGACTTGAGACTTATTTTGATCTTATTTTGAACCAGAAAAAGCTAATCATTTAGGAATAATCAGCTTCAAAAAACTGTATAAAAACCGTAGGGAGTTGTTCTTGCTCTGTCAGACCCTCTGCTTTCCTTCTCTGGAAGGTAAATGGCTCTTTTTATCCTTCTGAATATCCTCTAGAAAGAGGACTTGGTCTGGGAATGAGCCTTTGGTAGCTGCTGCCTTGAACCCTTGCCCTAGGGTTGCATAATAATTGCCTTTTTTCTCATGAATCTGACTCCAAGAGCCAAAGCCAAGTTCTAGCTTTGCTGATAAGATGTTTACATCAGCCTAAACATTGCTGGAGTGCCTGACGTGCTAAGTAACCTCCCAACCCCACGTCTGTGGGGCTGTCCAAATACCTGGCTCGGGGCCCAAGAGGTGCACAGACAAATCCCATTCACAAATAATGGGATTCTTCTGGGACTCCCACACATGGCCTGAGCCCCGTTCCGTTCCGGATTTTCCTCTGCTGTCCTCGACACACTGCTACCTTCCTTACCACAGAAGAGAAGGGAGACAGGGTAATATGACCCAGGGGATTGAGGATGCTGACCAGGCTGGGTGCCAGGGTACCAGGGTCCTATCCCCCAGACATCTCTGGACTCTCTCACTTCGTCCCTTCCCTCTCCATCTGTCAAATGGTCCAAGAGAGTTGGCTTGAAAAAGACACTGAAAAAGGAAAAGACACGGGGGGGGGGGGGGGGGGGGATCTGGCCTGTTCTCAAACCCTCGGAATCCAGCATGGAAGCAAATGGCCATGAGAGAATTGGACCGTGGCCAAACAAAGATCTCTGTGCCTTCAGCTTTCCCTGAGAGAAACTGAAAGCAGGTGTGAGTCTGGGCTGCCTGATTCTCATTAGACCCAGTCATTTCTTTTAAGACCTGAGCAGATCCTCAAGCTCATGATGCCAGGACACCAGGTGGGCAGTCTCCAATGTCAGCAGCCCAAGGTTGCCCCTTCTTTCCTGAAAAAAAAAAGAAGTTATTGCATAAACCATCCAGTATATTTCTTTGCGGGGGGAGTAGAAGAACCCCCACTTGCCTTGGATACAGGATCAATTGCTTTTTTTGAAGAAAATACCTGTGCCAGGGGAAGGGGTTAGAAGAGATGATAAGCCTCTCCTCAAAGAAGGAAGAAATATGACAGCTTTTCTTATGAGGACTGATAGGTATAGAGTACTAATGTAATGTCAGACTTCTTTGATGTGTTGGTTAAGGTCAGAGGAGGGTGAAAGGAAGCAAACACTGGTCAAAACGCAATCAAAATTTATATTAAAGATAATTAGGCAAGGAGGCAGCTAGGTGGCACAATGGATAGAGAGCCAAGCCTAAAGACAAGTGTAAGAAATTAAATGTAGGTTTTATGCTAAATATGAAAATTCTAAAGTAATATTGTGGTCTCCGATTTAAAGATATTACAGCTTAAGTCAAAATGACTTTTAACAGCTTTATTTACAAAAAGGTGGAAAGAGTAAAAGTGGAAAATGTAGATAAAGAGACAGAAAGTATTGCCTAGCTACAAAATATCCTAATTTTAATCATAATGTCTCCAGACTACAAATGTGAATCCAAAAGCGGATCTCACCAGAATTCGAAGCCCTATTTAGGAAGCCAAAATCCAGAGAGCCAGGAGACCTTGAAGAATCCACCAAGAACCTTCAGTGCACACGAGGCTAAGACCACCAAAAATCTCACCAGAACTCAGACTGAAGGGAGTCTCCTCACCGAAGAACCAAGGAAGGAGTCACTCCACTCACCACCCCAAGCTGAGGCAGGATCCAAGGAAAGAGTCTCCTCCAGTTTGTTTCACCAACGCAGAGAGCCTGGTCCTAGGTTCAAATCTGGATTCGAATAATATGGAAATAGGTTTTGATCAATGATACATGTAAAACCCAATGGAGTTGCTCATTGGCTACTGGAAGGGAAGAAGGAGGAAGGGAGGAAAAGAACATGAATCATGTAACCATTAAAAAAATATTCTAAATTAATTAATTAGTTTTTTTAAGCTGGCTTCAGACAATTCCTAGTTGTGTGACCTTGAGTAAGTCACTTAGTCCAACCCTTACCACTTTTCCGTCTTAAAACCAATACAAAATATTGATTCTAAGACAGAAGGTATGGGTTTTAAAAATAATAAAATAATTAGTCCTACTAGCTGAGAGGCAACATAGCCCAGTAGAGAGAACACTGGACATAGAGTCAGGAAGACCACTGACACTTACTAGCTGTGTGACCTTGGACAATTTACATCACCTCTATCTGCTTTAGGTTTCTCATTATGTCATGGGGTTGTTTGCCAATGTAAGGAGGTAATATGGGTAAAACATTTTGTATATTGTATAGTATTCTTGATTCCTAGTCACTGCATTTAACCTTTGGTCTCTCCCGGTGTCCTTTCCTCCTGGCAGAATCACATTCTGACACTGATGTCAGTGGCAGCTCGGATTTACAAGCACCACAGTCTAAAGAACTCTATCAACCTGGTTGTGGTCAAGGTGTTGGTGGTGGAAGACGAGAAGTGGGGGCCAGAAGTGTCAGACAACGGGGGACTCACCCTTCGCAATTTCTGCAGCTGGCAACAGCGCTTCAATCCCACCAGCGACCGCCACCCTGAACACTATGATACCGCCATTCTGCTCACCAGACAGGTGTGTGTGGTCCTGGCTTCCCAAAACCCTGGGGCTCAAAGGGGAACAGGGAAAAAGCAGATCAAAGGGAGCTCCCATAGGCCTACCCAGTTGAGGGAAGGCTCTCCCTTCTGGTCCAATCCAAAGATCAGAAGTCTCATGAGTAGGAAGAATCAGGGCAGACCTCTGGATGTAGGGTATTTGGAAAGAAAAGCATAGTCTCCGAAAGATTCTTATTTGGGGCTTGGTCTTATTTGGAGGCTGGCTATCCACTCAAGTCCTTACTACAAAGAATTTCTACTATAGATGATTGTTAAACATAGAAACAAGTAGGCAAGGGATCTTGTCTGTAACCGTATAAAATTAGGAGAAATGCTGATGTCTAGTGTGGCTTAAATGCATTCTCACCTGAAGGCAAATGAGGTTATTAAAGAACCATCAGAGGTACATTCTAACCCACAGATACTCTAAACTCAGATGGGAAAAAAAAACACATTTCCAACTGGAAAAGAAAAGGACATAGATAAGTCCAAGAGATATATCTCAAGCCCAGCACTGAATGATGTAGTAGTAACAAGACTTCAGTTATCCAAACACCTGGAATTTCCTGTCTCATTCTCTCTCAGTCTCTGACTTGTTCTCTTTCTCATCCTTTTTTCCCCCTATACTCTGTCTCATTCTCTCACTCTCTGACTCATCTTCCCCATCACCAAAAAAATAAAAGGCAGAACAGCTAGAAAAGGTAGAAGAACCAAAAAAGAACTGCTATTCTGAACCTGATTCATACCAACAAAAAGGAACTTGGCTGCTGAGGTGGAAACTGGGGGAATCTTATGAGGAATTGACCACTTCTTGGTGGTTGTGTTAGAGCAGAAGAAAATTGGTCATTGCTACTCATGTACTTTATATCACCTATCTTCCCTTGATAAGTTTATGCTGCCAAGACCAGGCAAACTACATCTTTGGATTCTGAAAGAACTGGCAGCTGTAACTGTTGGCACTTACTGTCAAACATCTTTGAAAGATTGTGGGAAATGGAACAGGTACTGAAGGATTGGAGAAAAGCAGATTTCTTGATTTTTCTTTTTTAAGAGAATAAAAGGAATAATAGTCTGTAGACTACAGAACAATGACCTTGCCTTCAATTCTTTTTTTTTAAACCCTTACCTTCCATCTTGGAATCAATACTAGGTATTGGTTCCAAGGCAGAAGAGTGGGAAGGGCTAGGCAATGGGGGTTCAATGACTTTCCCAGGGTCACACAGCTAGGGAGTGTCTGAGGCCAGATTTGAACCTAGGACCTCCTGTCTCCAGATCTGGCTCTCAATCCACTGAGCCACCCAGCTGCCCCCCTTGCCTTCAATTCTTGACAAAACTTTAGAAAGCATTATTTTTAAAAATGGTTAGTGAATATCTAGAAAAGGAAATGGTAATCACCCCAAAAAACAACTTCATCAAGAACAGGTTGTAAGGGGGCAGCTAGGTAGCACAGTAGATAGAGCTCCAAGCCTGGAATCAGGAGGACCTAAAGTTAAATCTGACCTCAGATACTTCCTAGCTGTGTGACCCTGAACAAGTTACTTAACTAATTGCCTAGGACTTGTTGCTCTTCTGCTTTAAAACTGATACTAAGACAAAGAGAAGGTAGGGAAAGAAAGAAAGAAAGAAAGAAAGAAAGAAAGAAAGAAAGAAAGAAAGAAAGAAAGAAAGAAAGAAAGAAAGAAAGAAAGAAAGAAAGAAAGAAAGAAAGAAAGAAAGAAAGAAAGAAAGAAAGAAAGAAAGAAAGAAAGAAAGAAAGAAAGAAAGAAAGAAAGAAAGGAAGGAAGGAAGGAAGGAAGGAAGGAAGAAAGAAAGAAAGAGAGAGAGAGAGAGAGAGAGAGAGAGAGAGAGAGAGAGAGAGAAAGAGAGAGAGAGAGAAAGAGAGAGAGAGAGAAAGAAAGAAAGAAAGAAAGAAAGAAAGAAAGAAAGAAAGAAAGAAAGAAAGAAAGAAAGAAAGAAAGAAAGAAAGAAAGAAAGAAAGAAAGGAAGGAAAGAGAGAGAGAGGAAGGAAGGAAGGAAGGAAGGAAGGAAGGAAGGAAGGAAGGAAGGAAGGAAGGAAGGAAGGAAGGAAGGAAGGAAGGAAGGAAGGAAGGAAGGAAGGAAGGAAGGAAAGGTTATGAAAGATTTACCTAATTTCCTTTTTTTTTACAAGTTTACTAGATTAGTTATTAAATTTCTAATGTTGTGCCTTTAGGCATATGTATTTGGCCCTATACTATTTAATGTATTTGTCAATGACAATCTAATTAGATTTCACTCCTACTTGGAGCTCAACTAACCTAGAACCTAGAGTATACTTGTCTTCTATTTATTATTTATTATTTTTTATTTATTAGTTACTATATTTATTAGTTACTAAATTAATAAAAAGTTTGACTTAGTTATTATATTATTAAACAGAACATGTTAAAAATCATACAAGATTCATTGAAATATAGAGATGCAACAACAGAGATAACTTTGATCAACAGTCCTCTGATTATTGATATCAGGTAGGTCATCAAACAGGGAGATGTTTGCCTACCAAAGGTAGACAAGATAGTTGATCCCTGTCGTGAAGGATATCTACACAGACTCTATATCAAAGAGAAATTTCCTGAAGACATTAAAGTCCTTCAGATGTTCCTGCTGATGGCTGGCATTGTAGTGCTTCCATCAGATATTAGTACTTTGCTTCCTAAACAAGATCTATAATCATTCCAGAAAGTTCTAACTATTCCACAAAGGAAAAAAGCAAGTGAATTTAAAATATCTCTTGTTCTAACTGATGTGTGGCTGGATGGATGATCTTAGAGCTAGTTCACAAGGACATCTACCTTGGTCAGAATTAAAGAGGAAGGAGGAAATGGGTTGGCTTGAATTGAAAACATTTTATGGTGCCTTTTAACAATGCCAATCTTCTCCCTAAAACAAAGGCTCATCTTTTTACCAACACCAATATTCTTCAGGTGATCTTATAAGATGTTAATCATAGAATACTATAGTCTTTGAAGAACTAAATTTGTGGGTCACCCAAAAGGCAATATAGAGAGAAGGGTGCATAAATGGGCTTCAGTATATTACTAATGAAAAAGCACAAATCAAAGAAATCATCCTTAAGAAAAGTAAGGCCAATCATGTATAATGAGTAAGGGATAAGTAACAGACATCCTGTGTGCTTTGCTGGTACCCATATAATGCCAAGAAATCTATAGAAAGGCCTCCTGGGGACCTATTTCCTGTAAGTCTATGGCATGTTAGATGATCACACTAAGGAAGACACAAAGAAAGACATGGACAAGAAATGCACAGTAAAAAAAAAATCACAGATAGGTTGTGATCTCTAATGCTTGAGGGAGTGCTCGGCAATAAGATCAAAAATCATAGTATTAGACTGGTAGATCAAAATAATGAGAGAAATGAGAGAGAGAGAGAGAGAGAGAGAGAGAGAGAGAGAGAGAGAGAGAGAGAGAGAGAGAGAGGTATTTGTGTAATATATACAAATATCATTTAGCTATTAACAAAGTATTTAACAAATAATTTTTGTTGTTCTTAAAATCAAGAAAAGAAAATATGGGCTAGAACACAGGATCAGAGATTTTGGACTAGAAAGAATCTCTGAAGTCATCTACTCAAACCCTCTCTATTTTTGCAGATGAGAAAATTGAGGCCCAAAGAACTTAAGTAACTTGCCAAAATTATAAAGATAAGTGGCAGTATCAGGATTTGATCCCATGTCTTCTGGCTACTATCTACTAATAATATAGCTGGGCTAATTCTGAATTAACTGAATGCCCAAATTCAAAAAGTAGTCATTAATAACTTAATATCAGCTTTGAAATTTTCTAAGTAGAGTGCCTTTAGGCATCTGTATTTGGCCCTATGCTATTTAATGTTTTTGTCAATGACAGACTGATATATATATAGATGGCATTTGTGGGTTAGACAAATTCAGGTTAAAAAAAAAATCTCAACCAATCTGAACATTAGGCCAACTCTAGGCCAAAATGCAATAGAAATAAATTTAAATAAATTTGCCAGACACCCTTTCCTATGAAAAAAACACTTAGGAGTTTCAGTGTTTTATAAACTTAATGAAGGCAATGTGTGATATGTCAACCCAAAAAGCTATATCAATCTCAGGCTATAAGATAGCAATTATGTCCAGGATAGGTGAGGTAAGAACTGTTTTCAATTATTGGAAGGACTATCATGAGGAATAGTAATTAGATTTATATTCAGCTTGACCCTGTGGACCTGAACTAAGAACAGTGAGTGAAAGGGGCAAAGAGGCAGATTTAGCCTTAATGTAAAAAAAATAAATGTCCTTACACTTAAAGCTTACCAAAAGTCGACCAAAAGATGCTATGAGTGGTAGTGGTTTTTCCTTCATTGGATGTAATCAAAGACTGAATGTCTAGTTGTCGGGTATATAAGAAAGAACAACTTTGTCCAAGTATAGATCAGACTAGACGGTCATTGATGTCCTTTCCAATTCAGAGGCACTATGAAAAGGGAACTGATCTCCATTTGTAGTCATTGCAATTATAATAATTAAGAAATCCAAGGATTTCACTTTTCAAAAAGAACAAAAAAAGATATCCACCATCAAAAGAGCAGATGGACCTGAATGTAGATTTAAAAATACCATTCTTCACTTTATTTCCTTCATGAATTTTTCTCTAGTGTAAGCAATATGTGTCTGGTTTCACGACATCATGAACAGGGAAACATAAAATATATGATAATATATGTACAACCTATATCATATTACCTGCCTTTTTGGTGTTGAGGGAGCAAATGTAAATTGGAAAAATCAGAAAACAAATATTTTAAATTGTATAGAGATGATCTAGAAAAAAATTAGAATTGTAAATTTAAAAAAAAGAATCATGCCAGCCCCCATAGCTTCTTCAAGAAGGAGTAGAAATCTTTGTGTCATCACTTAATCACCCCAAAAATCTATCACCTTCCACATTTTGATGATTGATGAATCCCTAATGGGAAACATCAGGAATCTGAGCATAATTGGGAAAATACCACACAGCAGATTCCAATCCTGGCTCTTCCATTAACTGCCAAATTACTTAATCTCTCTGAGTCTTAGTTTCCTCATCTGGAAAAAAAAAGGACTTGAATTAAATGACCTTTAAGTTCCCTTCTAGCTCTAAATCTCAAATTTTATCATAAGATGAAAGTAGATAGAAAATCTAAGAATAATAGACTACCAATATTCTTCAACTTATATGAGAATGGTTTAGAAAATACAAATTGTTCTATCAATCACTGGGCAAGTCTACTCTAGGTTAATTGAGGAGGAAAGTAAAAGGAGCTAAAAGACAAAAGGCTTCTGGTTGACCCTCTGTAAGACTGTCTTCCTTCCCTCCAAACAGGACTTCTGTGGCCAACAGAGCTGTGACACCCTAGGTGTGGCAGACATTGGAACTATCTGTGACCCTGACAAGAGCTGTTCTGTGATTGAGGATGAGGGGCTCCAGGCTGCCTATACTCTGGCTCATGAATTAGGTGAGTTTTTCTTGTCCAGAAGTGAAGACTACACCAATAGAAGCTTCCCAGGCCATATCGAGGAAATTACTGACAACCTGATCAGTCACAACTAGATTATCATAATCAGAGAATTCAAGGCACATATTTACATGTGGTTCTCTGGTGGGCATTTTTTAAATCAAGGGGATGTGCTTAAGGATCACTTAATGGCCTCGGTCTTTAAGATTTATGGTTCTTAAACTTTTTTTTTTTAATGTCATGGATCTCTTTGGCAGTTTGGTGAAGTTTTAAGAACCCCTTTTGGTTCCTTTCCGGACAATTAAGAATATTCTCACATGTATAAAATAAGATGCATAGGATCACAAGGAAAACCAAAGGGTATGTAAGTGGAGTAGTGGCTAGAGTTACAGGACCAAACGAGTCAAGAAGATTCATTTTCCTTGAGTTCAAATCTGGCCTCAGACACTACCGATAAGACCCCCAGCAAATCACTTAACCCTGTTTGCTTCAGTTTTGTCACCTATAAAATGAACTGGAGAAGGAAATACCAAACCACACTAGCATCTTTGCCAAGAAAACCCCAAATGGGTTCACAAAGAGTTGGGCATGACTGGAAAATGACTAAACAAACAACACAAAGGAAACCAATTACATTTAAAATTTTTATCAAAATTTACATTTTATACTTACTCCAGGTTAAGTCTAAGACCAAAACACTAATATGAAGAAACATAAATAGATATACATGTGTCTTGAAAGGCAGTACGTTCTAGTAGAAAGAGTCAGTGGGAAAGCCAAGATTTAGGTTACAATCCCAGCTCCATGGTTAACCAGTTCTGACCCTGAGCTCATTATTCACCTCTAAGCTTCAGTTTTCTCATATGTAAAAGGAAGAAGTTAACTTGATATTTTTTTACTTTTTTCTTTTCTTTCCTTTTTTTTTGAGACTGGACTTTAGTGGCCACTCAGAAACCCTATCTCATTGTTCATTGGCCTAAAAGTTTTGATTTATTCTGTTTCCAATCTGGCCCAGTTTGCCCTTTCCTAGGAAGCCTAGTGGCTTTCTACTCCCAGAGACTCACCAAATTGGTGTCAGACTTAATGGAGAGACCCGATTACATGGCAGCTCAGAACTCTGAAGCTCAAACAATCACAGTAGCAAGAATTAAAGATGTGTGCCGCCACATCTAACACCTGGATAATTTCTTAAAAAAAAAAAAAACCTTATCTTCCACCTTAGAATCAATTTTGTGTATTAGTTCCAAGGAAGTTCCTAAGGACTAGGCAATGGAGGTGAAATGACTTGCCCAGGGTCATATAGCTAGGAAGTGTCTGAGGCCAGATCCAAGACATCCCATCTCCCAATCTACTGAGTCACCTATATGTCCCCTGGATAATGTTCAAGGTCTCTTCTAGCTCTAATTTTTTTTTTTCAAAAAAACAGCTATCCCCTGAAAACTATATATTCATAACAATTAATCATCAAACATTTATTGCTCTAAGGACATAAATAAAAAGGAAAAAAAAGGTCCCTGCCTTCATGAAGCTTCCATTCTAATAAGGAAGATAATATGTACATAAACAGGTAGATGCAAGACACAGACTAAGTATGTATGCAAGGAAATAAGTGACATTTTTAGTATTACATAGAAGTAAAGTTCTAAGGGCTTTGTTTCAAGGTGATGCATATAGAGATGTATTTTTAAGACCAGTGAAGAGAGAAATCAATGCTTCTCTTCTAATTAATTCCAGAAGGCATCCTGAAGTAAGTAGTATCTCAGGATCTGCTATCAACCTGACTAGGAAAAAGCATTCTAGGATGACAGTGTTACCAGAAAATAGCATAAAAGACAGGAAAAGAAAGGGATGGACTTATTCATGAGACAGGGATAACAGTCAGTTAACTAGTCAAGTAGCACTTATTAGACACTACACTCAAGGCAGCATGCTAAGAGCTGGGGATACAAAGAATGACATAAAAACAGCCCTTGCTCTCAAGGAGATCACTGTCTAATGTAATAAGAATGCTAATTGGAAAAATGATGGACAAGCTTTCCAGTAAGTTCAGCTCCTTTGAAGGGTTTGCACAGAGGTGATGAAGGGGAGGACCCGAAGATCAGATAGATGTGTAGATCTGGGACAGAAGAGGGATGGAGGTTGGGAAACTGTCATGTTAATAATCGAATATGTCAGGGTAGCTCAGTGGATAAAGAACCAGGCCTGGAAATGGGAGGTCCTGGGATCAGCTGTGATCCTGGGAAAGTCACTTAACCCCCATTGCTTAGCCCTTTACCACTCTTCCTCCTTGGAACCAATATTTAGTATTGCTTCTGAGAGAAGGTATGGGTTTTTAAAATAATAATATGATATGTTTCCTTCCCTAGGACATGTCCTTAGCATGCCTCATGATGACTCCAAAACCTGTGAGCGACTGTTTGGGCCTATGGGCAAGCACCACATGATGGCTCCTCTCTTTGTCCACCTGAACAAGACACTGCCCTGGTCTCCTTGTAGTGCCAAATACATCACAGAGTTCCTGGATGGGGGACATGGTGAGCCTCACTTGGATTTCCTCTCTTTTCTTCTGAGCTAGCAACACTTAGAATCCATCCTGTAAAGGGAAACCTTCTACCTGACTTTTCCCAGAGTCACAAAATCATATAACTTTGAATTTTGAGGGGATCTGAATCAAATTTTGCTTCCCTCCCACCCTCCACAGAGCACTTACTGGCCTACTGTCCAGTGAGCCTTCTCTCCTAGCATTTCAAACTCTAGCTAATGAAGAGGTAGGCAAAATTAGTCCAGAAAAGCTCGCTTGGAGGAGGTAATTATTTAGCAGAGTTTGAAGGATGGGAGGTAAATGACCAGGTGAAAGAGTAATCCAAGATGGGGTAATAACCCATGTCTTGAATGAAGCAATGGGAATATGAAATAGGGAAAGTCATGTAAATAGGGAAAAGGTTTATGGGAGTGAGTGAAGAATTCAAACATGTAAATAGAGATGAGGACATAATTAACCTTAGATTCTCTACCCTAATAGAGGAGAACCATGACGTTGCTGTCCTAATTATCCAAATGTCATATTTCTTTGACTTTGGAATGTCTGACTTATTTTTTCCCAACAGATTATATTTGTTGTTTTTTACTAAGATTAATATTCTACCACTCAAGTCCTATTCCAATCCTAATTTATGTCAAGAAGGTGATACTAAATTCTTCAAGAAAGTGATGCCCAGTTCTCCATCTAGTGGAGGATAAGTTCTAGAAAGAGTCTTCCAAGCTAGGAGGGTCAAATATCTGTCATATGAGCACTAGGCCAACTTCAAAGAAGTTGAAGGTTGGCCTAGATCACCAAAAGGTAGCCATCATGATGGGTTGAGGATCTGTTGGATTAGGTTTGGTTTTGGGGTCCCTCAAGGACACCATTTGCTAAATAAGGCATAAGAGGGTTTGAGATTGGCATCTTCAGAGAAAACCTTGGGCCCTTTGAAGTTAAAAAACATTAACTATTAATATTACCTTTCATTGCCTAGGTATACAATGGCTGGGAAGGGATAAGGAATAATGGGGAGGCAGGAACATGACTGAGAATTGTGTTGTAAGTAGAGAATGAAAGTCAACTCAAAGTATGACTTTACTGCTGATTCAAAAAAGTAGATTATATGCATGCAGATGATCAAAAATTGGTATTAATTCAATTGTACAGGATAAGAAGGAATAAATTGTTGGTAATAAAGAGCCCAAGAAGCCCATAGTTAGGAATTTGAATTTAACATAGAAGTGATAGGGAATTATTGAAGGCTTGTTCCTTTCTCTTCCAATCAGGTCACTGCCTACTAGATGCCCCAACTTCTGATATCCCTCTACCCTCCGACCTCCCGGGTCGTGAGGCCCTCTATGAACTAGACCGGCAATGCCAGCAGATCTTTGGACCAGGCTTCCGCCACTGCCCCAACACCTCTGTCCAGGATATCTGTGCCCAACTCTGGTGTCGCACAGATGCTTCTGAACCCCTCTGCCACACCAAGAATGGTAGTCTGCCCTGGGCTGATGGAACACCCTGTAGAGATGGCCACCTCTGTTGGGATGGTAATTGTCTACCTGAAGAAGAAGTAACGAGACCTAAGGTGAGTAATGAGGCTGCACAAGATCAGGGAATCATAACCCACATTCTTATAGCATTTTAGGATTTACAAAGGATAAGATAATTAGTACAAGTATTCTTAGCTCCATTTTTCAGATGAGAAAAACCAAGGCTCAGAGAATAAAGTCTGATAATAGTAGCTAAACTTTATATAGCACTTTAAGATTTGCAAAGCACTTTGCACATTAGCTCATTTGAGTTTCATAACCCTGGAAGGTAGATACTATTATGATCCTTGCCTTTATAGATGAAGAAACAGAAGCTAAGTGATTTGTTCAGTCACACAGCTTATTTTCTGATTGGACCTTTTAGTCCTGAGTTCTTGTCTCCTAATGACCTCTACAGAAAGTCTAGAGACTCACTCAAATTTACAAAGTTAGTAAGTAAAAGAGGCAGCACTTGAATCCAAGTCTTGAACCTCTGAAACCAACTCTCTTTCCTTTATACCATATTTTTTCCATTATCCTATGGCATCTGATTGCTCATATACATATTAAGATAATCACAAAGATATGATCCCTGTCTTATGATATAAGACAATAATCCTGCAGTTAGAATGGAACTGTCAAACCTACACATAAATGGATGTTATCTGCATCAGGGAAGTTTCATAACTTCAGTAAAAGGAAAGAGGCTAGATAAGAAAGAAAAAAAGCTTTTTAGACATTCTATGATGGCTTAGAGAAAGCAGCAGAACTACCTCAACTTGAAAGATACATTTTCCTGAGGAGTAATGAGGCTTTTAAATTTCTTTATTCCTTTCACAGTTTCTTCTATCTTAGGATAGTGAGGTTTATTACATTTGGAAGGCAGCTGTGGCATATGAGAAAAAGAAAAAATAAAACAAAAACATGAGAGTCAAACCCTGGAGACTTGACTTTGAAGCCCTGATCTGATAGTTCTTAGGTATGTGATCCTGGGCAAGCCAGTAGACTTCTAGATCCTCATTTTCCTCATTTGCAAAACAAGGATGATAATGCCTCTAGTACCTATTTTACAAAGTTGTTGTAAGGATTCGGTGAAATAATACAGGGTAGTCTAAAGGTCTAAAAGCTTCATATTGGATTAAGACTTTTGGGCCAAACTATGTATTAAAGTCTGTAAAACTCAAAGAACTATACAAATATCTGTTGTGCTTACTAAATTTCTTCCAGAGACCTTTTTGGAGTTCACTGAATTGGTTCCTTTCATCATTCAGCACCCAGTTAGTTTTACATCTTAGCTCTAGACACTGATCTAAAAGGAGTAGCATAGGAAAACCCAGAAGGTTGAAGCTCTATAGACATGCTCAGTGCTTTACCCACCTAATTTAGTCAAGCTATTTCACATAATTTCCTAATCCTACTTTTTCCTCTCCACTTTGGTTACTTATCTACTTCTTTACCCCCACCAATCCCAGAGACATTCTCTTGCACAAGTTTTGTGAAGGTTAAACACTCTACCCTAAAAGAATCCCTGGAAATTTTGACCAATGACTTGACCTTATGAAGATTCATTTGGCTTTTTATGTTTGAATTCCAGACTACCAGCCTCCAAACAGTTAGAGGTCAGATTGTATTAAGACTAGTTCTTTTAGATGCACACAAGTGTTTGGTCTCAGAAGCCAGTGATTCAATTGGAACCATTTGTAAATGCGCCATTCCCCCTATTAACAGTTCCCAGAATATCCATCAGAGTCATCCTTCCACTAGGGGAAGCTTAGATGCCAGACTTCCCAGGGAACTATACTGAGACTCAAGAGACCTCATGCCCATTCTAGGTATGCGACCTAGTGCACAGAATTCAAGCTTCTTGCCTCTGTATTGACTCACTAAGGTATCCTGTGTTGCAGCTTGTGGTGGATGGAGGCTGGGCCCCATGGGGACCGTGGGGAGAATGTTCCCGGACATGTGGAGGAGGAGTGCAATTCTCCTACCGAGACTGCAAGGACCCTGTGCCACAGAATGGAGGCCGGTACTGCGTGGGCCAGAGAGCCAAGTATCAGTCATGCCACACTGAGGAATGTCCACCTGATGGTAATTGGCTTCTTCCAGGCAATGCTATAGTATAGCAAGGGTTGTTTCTGGGGCTACATATTACTAAGAGAACAATGGGGACAGGTCTTCAGAAATAGGGTTCTGAGCTGAGATGAAAGAATTCTTTGTCCCCGACACCAATGGATTCAACAAAGCACCAAGTTTGGAGACAGGCTGCAAAGAACCTGAGAAATTAAATTTCTTAGGACTAATTTTGCCCAGAAAACATCTAGTAAAAGGGTGAAGGGAAGATTGCCTAGGATATTGAAAAACTGGCCAGACAAGGTCACTCCAAACCCCAGCTGTTCTTATGAAGAAAGGAGCACTCCAGTGGCTAGGATAGTAACCCGTCTCACAGCTGCCAAATTCCCCTCTGTATATTTGGAAGGACTTTCCAAAGAGGGATCAGAGCCAAAGCCTCAATGGCTAACCAGGGTCTAATGTCAGGCCAGGGCAGAGGGAAGCTTTCTGAGTCTGACTCTCACTCACATTCTTGCTGAGAATAGTTGACTATCTTCCCTTAGGCCCGTGGCATGGACCGGATTGTATCTTCCAATGCAGAAATAATCTACCTCTCCTGGACACATTCTTGGTACCAGATGGGGGGTGGGGGGGATCACAGAAGTATACTTGACTGAAGAAATAGTACTAAAGGACAAGAGCAAGAGAAAGGGAGGGAGGAAATCAGCTCTTTCCCCCATAGTCCAATTCACCTCCCTCTTAATTTCCTAGAAATATTGTTAGGCATGAAAAGATAGATAGAACTTTATATATATAGTGATTTGCCCGAGTACAAAAGGTAAAAAGATTGTCTTCAAAGGCAATCCATCATCTGCCTGCTATGTTGTTTTGGATTTTTGTGAAAGGGAGGAGTGTTTGTCAGTGACCTTTACTCTTAGAAACTCTGGCCACTGGCATTGTGGATATTTGACTGGGCTAATATGTGGAATGTGCCTAAACCTGAGAGAGAGAGAGAGAGAGAGAGAGAGAGAGAGAGAGAGAGAGAGAGAGAGAGAGAGAGAGAGAGAGAGAGAGAGAGAGAGAAGTAGCCTGAGGAGCAGGTCAGATAATATTTCTGTTGCCACCTCAATCAGTAGGTATTGAACATATGTTTTGTGCCCAATACTGTACTAGGTATTATGGGGACAGAAAAGAAATGCAAGACATGGCCCCTGCCTTTCCTTAGTAGGAGAAATATGATGCAACATACATGACGAAGAAGGAATTATCAAACTGTTTGTTATAGAGCCTAAGGGCAATTGGCATTCAGAGAAAGGAGACCATATTGAGGGCAGGAATAGACAAGGGATTCTTTGTTAAAGGAAACCATCTTTTCCATGATGCCCCCAGTAAATAAAGATCCCTCTCCACCTCAGACCTGACATAGCACTTGTTTTGTGCCCCTGCTAAACAATTATCTCATATTTCATAGTATGTACTCATTTGCATGATGTTCCCTCATTCCATGACCAAGGAATTTTTTTAAATCTTTTAATCCCATAATATACTAGACTGTAAGTTCATCAGTTAGCAAGCATTTATTAGGTGCTAACTCTGAGCTTTACAACCACAAGCACCATGGAATGTTTAATCTTTTTTGTCTCCCTCAGCTCCTAACAATGTGTTCTGCACATTGGACTTGAGATGAGCCTAGACAAATAGGTACCATTTTTGACAGGTGGAGAAAGGCTTTCCAGACGGGAGAGAATGGAATAGGAATTGACATGGAATGAGTATGGAATACATTAAAGACATTAGCTTGGGCAGGGAGAAATGGAGTCTCAAGACTATATTATATATTATTTTTATAAGAAGAACTTTGGAAATGAAGTTTCAGGCAGGCAATAGAAAATTGTGGTCCTTATCTACCGGGTAATAACATAATGAAAGCAGTATTTTAGGAAGAATAATCAGGTATTCATATACAAAGTGGGTTGAAGGAGACTAGAGGGAAAAAAAGGGCCAATTCGGAGATTATTACAATTGTTCAGGTATACAGTGATGAGGACCTGTACTTAGGGTGGTAGCAGTGAAAAAGAGCAAATTCAAGATATGGTGAGAGGGAGGAGGTCCATAATCTGTGATTCCATCTACACTAGAAATTCCTGGTGCTGACAATTCCTCCATCAAGTCATCCATAACTTACTCTTAGAGGGATGCCTGAGGGACTAAGAGCAAATTGCCTACAGTGACATCTGTCCACACATATCAGAGGCAGAACTTACACTCAATTGTTCCCACTTCAAAAGCCAATCCTCTATTCATTATGCCATACTGCTTCTCAACAGATGGAATGAGAAGGATAAATGAGAGGAAAAATTCAAAGATAGCTCAAGCTTTTCAGCTTTGAAAACTGGAAAAATAGTAGTTCCACGAATAGAATGAAGACTGTGAAGGGGAGCATGTTAGTTTTAAACACATTGAGTTTGAGGTTCTATGATCATTAATTTATAGCTAGAAGGAAGTTCAGAGACTGCCTAATCCAATGCCTTAATTTTATGGTTGAGAAAACTGAGGTCCAAGGATAATAAAGTGATTTGCTCGAGATCACAAAGATAGGGTCCAAGGTAGAGTTTGAACTCAGCCTTTTGATCACAGTGACACTTCTCTTTCCATTCTACCAATACCATCATCTAAAAGAAATATTAAAACTGGAATGTATCTTAGAAGTCATTCAGTATAATGCCCTCATTTAACAGATGACACAAAAGAGTACCAAAGAAGACATTTATTCAGAAATAGGTCAATGATCTAGATATATTGAATTCAAAGTCCAGTATATATTCCAAAAAGGGGTATCCTATCTGTAGTTGGAAATGTTGGAGCTGCAGAAAAGACCAAGACAAAAGATATAGTTTGAAGAATTATTGGCATAGAGGTGCTAGTTGAAGCTATGAGAACAGATCAAGAAATCAAGAGAGTAACTGTACAAAGAAAGAATAGAGGACAAAAACTAGAGCAAACTTCTGTTCTGGGAGAAGCTTCTTGGTTTGTAATATACTCTCCGATTTGGTTTTGCATTCCTTAAGATTATAAAGTCATAGATTTAAAGTTAAAATGAAACTTAGAATCCAATTATTTCAATGCCCCCCCATTTTACATAAGGAGAAACTGAGGTCTAGAAAGGCTGACTTGACTAAGATCACATGGGTCATAATTGAAAGGTAGGATTTGAACTTTGTGTCAACTTATTCATCTGAAAAATGGAAATAATGAAGATCTTCCAAAAGTTGTTAATAAACAAGGCTGTGTTGAGTACTCTTTCAACTGAGACCTGGGGCAGGGAGCAGACAGGGGGAAAGGGGATCATGGAGCAAGGATTCTCTTCTATTTCATAGAATTGTAGAATTATAAAGATGGAAAAGATTTCAGAAGTCTTCTAGATTGTCCATTACCCAAAGTATGAATCCCACCAATAATATCCAAGTGGCCATATAGCCTTAAAGTTTTTCATCCTTTCTAAAAGTTTTTAGAATTCCACATCTTCTTCAGCACCCAAACCCAACAAATCCTTTCTCCCACATTTCTCTTTGAGGAAAGAGCCACATACGTGAGCATAGGCCAGTGTGTAACTGTGGTGTGTCTAGGCCCAGAAGATTGCTGAGGCTACCTCAAACTGGATCTTCCTCCTCAGGGATGGACTAGAACCAAGAAAGTGCCATGAGCACACTTTCCTCTCACTAGGGTGCCCCCCCCCCACTCCCCTGGTGTTGTTCAAAAACTATAATCCTATCTATGTACGGTATAATATCTCAACTTTCCTCTTGCTTTATCAGGGAAGAGTTTCAGAGAACAGCAATGTGAGAAGTACAATGCCTACAACTTCACTGACAATAATGGGAATCTCCTTCAGTGGGTCCCCAAGTATGCAGGAGTGTCTCCCCGGGACCGCTGCAAGCTATTCTGCAGAGCTCGAGGAAGGAGTGAGTTCAAAGTATTTGAAACCAAAGTAAGAATCCTCAGACTCAGAATTCAGAAGGAAAATGAACTTAACCTCACCACCCTTAAGTTGGCTTCCATTGAACTTACAACCAATTCTGCCTTTTTTTTTTTTGCCTCTCCCCACTTCAGGTGATCGATGGAACCCTGTGTGGGCCAGAGACTCTGTCCATCTGTGTCCATGGCCAATGTGTTAAGGCTGGCTGTGATCACGTGGTAGACTCCCCTCGAAAACTAGACAAGTGTGGTGTGTGTGGGGGCAGTGGCTCTTCATGCAGAAAGGTCTCAGGCTCACTCAACCACTCCAAGTAAGTCTCTCCAATACCCTTACATCTAAGATTGGTGGCCAGGTGGAGAAATTTGGTCATAGGAAGAACTGGACTCCCTTTGAAAGACATTTTCTTAGAATGACCCAGATTTTCTTTTTTATATATATGTGGGAGAGAACAGCAACAGCCTGAGCCCCTGGACACTTTACCTAGTAGCCTAGCAATCTGAGGACTTCTCCAAATATTTTTTTGGAAGGTGGTCCTATCCTCAGCATGGAGAACCCTATTCTTTCTGCTTAAAACCCTTCATTTCATCTAAGAATTCTAAGCACTTTACTCACATATAGTAGTACCTCACATTTGTAAAGTGCTTGATACAATATTTGAGGTTCATTCCTACTGTCTCATTTAACTCTCAAAATAATTCTGTGAGGTAGGTATTATGCCCATTTCTGAAATGAAGACAATAAAACAAAGAGAAATTAAGTGACTTACCTAAGATCAGCTTGCTAGTTAATGACAGAGCCAGGACTCGAACACAAGTTTCCTGGTAGTTCACTAGATCTGTAGTTCTTTCTAGTTTGCATTTGGAGGAGTAAAAACTATCACTATGCCAGGTAACCTGATGGCAAGTATGCTGATACTTGACTTTTGAGATGTGTATCATACCCTTCAAATGCCACACTGACTCAAGACCCATTAAGATAATCAGTTGACTAGGGAAAATTGGTGCCAAATAAGCATCCATTTAGTTGTCCTCAATGAATGAGTCTTTGAGAAGTATTTAAAGATATCCTGCTTAGCAAATTTACACTTGCTCCCACTCCATCCCATCCCATTCTCCCATTTCACTACACTAACACAATCTGCCTAAATAAACATGCTCAAGAGTTTCTTCATATTTCTAATCCCAAAGGGAATTAGAAAGCTGAAGCAAAGGATTTTTTGCTTTCCATGGCAATGTTTTTAAATCCTGCTGAATGATTTTTTTTGATCCTTAATCATAGAGACCAAAAGACCAAAGGGGCCTAGATTAAACAACCAATTTCACCAACACCCCAAAACCTCATTAAACTAGAAAGGCAGAGAATTGAAATAGTTTCTCATCCTCCTTTCTCCATACTTTCTCCTTTACTCAAAGGATAAAAGTAGGAAAAAGGTAACAAATGTCCCAACTCTAATCCTACCTCAAGTTCTACACCTTCATATTTTTTTCTACATTTTCTCAGAGGGTTATCATGTCACCCAAGAAATACCTACCTCCTTGTCATGCTAGCCAGACCACCTCATAAGAAAGTTTTATCTCACTAGTTCCTGTCCTGGAACAATATTAACCAAGTGGACACCATCCAACTCTAGTAGCAGACTGATCCAAAGGTGGAATGAGATTTCCATCTTTGCAGGGTTCTGGAATGGTTCTCTGGAACTGATTTTTCCATGTGGGTTTGAGCTCTATGTGCTGAGGTGGCCAAACAAAGTTTAATACTAGTGCACTGAACTGAATTTATTTGAGAGCTCATTTAAACTTAGAGGTGACAGGTTTGGCAACACCAATATGCTTCTTAAAGCTCTTTGGGCTTCCTCTCCTACTCTCTGGGCTAATGTAGAGATAGACATATCTAAAATTTCAATCCAATCATTTGGAATATAATTTCCAGATTAAGCAAAAAGCTTTAAAAAGTGAATGGCAAGCATTTCTGTCTGCTATAGGGGTTGATTTCTTTAGGACTTTCTGAGCCATTTCTAAACTCCAACCTTGTATGAGAGAAAATGTTTTTCCAGAAGTCACAAGCATTATAATTCCCAACCCACAATCATAGTCTAGGATCTCTGGCTACTACCCTTAAGTGTCCTTCTCTCCCTTTAGATATGGCTATAATGACATAGTCACCATTCCAGCTGGGGCCACCAACATTGATGTGAAACAGCGAAGTCATGGGGGAGTTCGGAATGATGGCAACTACTTGGCCTTAAAGACTGCTGATGGGCAGTACCTACTCAATGGAGACCTAGCCATCTCAGCCATGGAACAGGACATCCTCCTAAAGGGAACCATCCTTAAGTACAGCGGCTCTATTGCTACCCTCGAAAGACTCCAGAGCTTCCGACCACTGCCAGAGCCCTTGACTGTCCAGCTACTGACTGTTTCCAGTGAGGTCTTTCACCCCAAAGTCAAGTACACCTTCTTTATTCCAAAGGATGTAGCCTTTAAACCAAAGGGAAAAGAAAAGATAAGCACCAACATTATCCAACCCTTGCTAAATGTGCAGTGGGTCATGGGGGACTGGACTGAATGTTCTAGCACCTGTGGGTCTGGTTGGCAGAGGCGGACAGTGGAGTGCAGGGACCCCTCTGGCCAAGCCTCATCTACCTGCAACAAAGCTCTGAAGCCAGAGGACTCTAAGCCCTGTGGGAATCGACCCTGCCCTCTGTGACCCAGTAAAGGTCTATGGTCCTCATGCTCATGGACATGGTACTGGGGCATGGACAAGGGCAGCCACCTATGATAACAACATTAGTTGGGGCAATGCAGCTCACCCAGGCTTCCTATTGTCACAGTTCCCTGGGGACTACAAAAATGAAAAGGGAGAGGAAGGAAAAGGGACAGATCATAAAGGCTGTTGAATGGACCTTGCTTACGTTCAAATAGAGGGTATAGGTTTAAAGGCAAAAATGCACTTACTGACCTAAGTATAGCTTGGTGTCGACCTATTTTCAAAGGACTATAGCAGACTAAAAATGTTCAAGGAGGAAGAACAAAGTGCTGTCCGTTTGGTTTCCCCAATAGATAATCTACCTCAAAGGGGAAAAAGAAATAGTGGAAAGGGAAGGGAAAGAAAAGCTCTTTCAGAATAAGGGACATTAAATATATCCTTTGAGCTGTCTTTAAAAAGATGACAATGATATCCTCAGTATTAAATTCCATTGCCTGAAAGACTACAAGTAATAAGGGAAAGTGGGTGGCCAGATGTTCTCAAAGCATCTGCCTGAAGGAGAGAGATCCTTTTCAAGTATTTATGCAAATGTGTGTCGGACTAAAGTGTGATCTTGTACTAATATAATTAGCTTGATCTGGTTCATTATTTCCTTGGAAGGGGTGAGGGAAGCAGAGTTGATGGATGGGGCTGCCTCTCCAGGAAAGAGGTTGTTTTCTTTTGAGCGTGCACAGAGAGAAGCCAACATCTTTGGACAAATCACTTCCCCTCCTCATTTGTAAAAGAAGAGGGTTGGAATAGATGCCTTCTAAGAGCTCTTCCAATTCTACTCTTGTCCAGTTGAGCCTTTCCCAGGTCTCTCAGGACATCTAACCAAAGAAAGTGGCAAAAGGTTTCCTGGTTCAGATGCTGAATAGGGCAGTTGAACCTGAAGCACAGTGGCAACAGTTCACTCAAACTGGTTTAGAATGTTTCCTATTCAAACTATCAATCACCCATATGACACTCCAAGGCTAATCATTTTAACTGGTTATGTCCTATCCTGCACACACACTCAGCCTCCATCCCTGTATCATTCTCCGCATTTAGCAGCCTCATTTAAGTCTCTGGGTTCCTCAGAGTTGGAAGGTTGAAGGGAAAAACAGTTGAATCCAAAAATTGTCTAAAGGAGAGCTATAGACCTCATATCCCACCCTCCCTTCCTGGATGTATTTGCACAGAATGGCATTCTCTATCTAGCAGCCTAGGGACCAAGTAAAAACCAGCCAATGTTCTCAGGGTCATCTATGTCCTCTTTTCCTTATTTTGGCATCAATATGAACCTCCTGGCTCATTGCCATTCACTCCTAACATAAGGGGCCCTAAATCAATGATTATGAGTGGGTGAGAAGCAACAAAGATAAGCAAAGTTAAGAAATAACATTGAGAAGAGGGGAGAAAGCCATAAGTCTGTTTCCATACTGCAGCTTCCTTATCTCCTAATCTTTGACTCTCTTTTCCTTCGTCTTCTTTCCCCAAAAGCACAGAAAGTACACTGACTGCTCCTAACTCTGCTTGCTTTCTAGAAGGAACATTCGATCCACTCTGTTCCCCTTTTTTAAGGTGTACAGTAGAACATCAGGTTCACATTAACCAACATGTAAAAAACATTGAAAACAAAAATGCCAGAGCTACCTGAGTGACACTAGCAAAAAGGCACCTAGATTGGCTTCTGGGTCATTTCTCTTTTATTCACCCAAACTCTCAGATCCATCCTCCTGAACCAGTCATGGTGGGATATTTTCTTGACTCATTCACACTGGTCCAGCTGAGGCGTCTCTGCTCCCAAATCATTACCAATCACAGATTCTGCCCCTGGAATTCAGCTGGCAGTGGGGCTGATGATGTGCAAAGCAGAATGGAATCCAACTTGGCTTTCCCCTCACTGTGTGGGCTCAGCAGGGCTAACAGAATAAATGCTTATTTGTGTCTGGAAACCCAACAGCTGTGGCTCAGAGGCTCACAAAGAACAGATCTAAAAAGGGAGAACGTTCCATTGTTACCCTGAACTAACCACCACCCGCCCCTAGCAGAGGAGGGGAAGGGATGATGGGTGTGCTCTCCAGCGGGGTACTTTCTATGCACTCACTCTCACTGCGCGGAAATTGCCCATTCTCCAAGTTTAAGTCCAAATGGATGTTGGTATGAGTGTTTCATAACAGGAAATCCTTAGGGGCCTTGTTTGGGAAGCTAGTCATTAGACTAATGCCTTTGAACATCTCAGAGGCATTTAGAATCACAGAATCTCAGAATTCCTCCCCAATGCATGAATGAATCCTCTGCAACATCTCTGACCAATGGTTTCCAGCTTCTGCTTGAATATGTCAAAGAAAACTGCTGGCACAAATAATTCTTTTCTCTTTTCCTTCCTTATTACAAGTGAGTCTTCTGCCTGGGAATAATTCCTATCCTTCACTCCCCTAACTCTGCCTGAAGGCCTCTCTTGGCCTTTAGCAGTAGTGTTGTGTTTTGTTTTTAAATTTATAAAGACTTGCAACATTCCTCTTCCCCCACCCACATCAGCTTCCCTTTAGTGAAGGAACAGTTCCCCAGTGGTGATGGGTCATCTCCTTGTTAAATATCCTAATCTCTGCAGACACCTGTCAGCCAGTGTCCTTTGTATTTTTTTAACCCAGCTGGGTGCCCCCCCCACCATGAAGCCTATTCCTGAACCCTGTTTTCCAACTATTTAGTCACTTTCCTTGCTCTCCTCTGGGCCTCTCTCCAGTTTTTCCACATTCTCCTAAACAAGCATGACGAATGCCAAGAATAGTGGGAGGATTCCTAGTATTATGTTGGCTCTATTTTTTTAAACATCACAGTTGTGTCCTGACTTATTTTAAGCTTGTGGTCTAAGACAAGGATGGAGAAAGGCTATGTTACTATTAAATTGCTAAAATTTTATTAAACAGTTTGCAAACTGATGGGGGTTTAGAGATCCTGGAGCAGGAAGGCCCTCACACAGTCTAAAATTTCCAGTTGCCAAATTTCTTCTGGTCAGTGTAAATTAGATTTAGGAAACCTCCAGAACACTCTCCCTGGGCACTCTAATCCCCATCATCAGCAATGTGCCAGGATATTTGGACACATATTTCAGGATCCATCAAATCAGAGGTTATTCTTCCATGGTTTAGGAAGCTAGAGGTTGACCACCTTCTATTCAAGAGTAGAAATTGAGGATTCACTCCCCACAGACTTTCAAGGCCGGGAAGCATTCATTCCTCAGCTTTCAATTCCAGAAACCTGCTATCATGATCACATCATTGCCCTCCTGCCTGTAGGACTAAGGATTTAATTATATTGTAGCTATTGCAGGTTTAAGGATCCTTATGGGTGAGCATATATTACAAACCATAACTCCAGAGCCCCCACCAATATCTTTACTTTTACTAAGAGGACCAGAGGAGACAATTCCTAGGAAAAGACATTTAGTCACCTTGCATAGCAAAATAAGTGACAAAGATTTCCCCAATACTCAGTAAAAGAGACATATGTAATCAGAGGATGCAAATAATGGTTGGAAACAAGACTAGGGCAGCTCAGGCTCCCAATGATGGGGGCTTATGTCCTCTGGAAGTCACTATATTACTCTCTGCTTCCATCTTCTGGTTGTCAGCAGAAATTGGCTTCTTCCCAACAGAGAGAAGAGCCCACTAGCCTTTTATTAACTAATAGCCTCAAGAGCTATATTTAGCTCTTAAAAAAAAAAAAGTTCAAACCCTATCTAGCTACATCCAGCCTGCTAGCTAGACAAGCCCTTAGACATTTTTAAGTTTGTCTTTTGAACTATTCTTTCTCTGGAAGGCACTCAGATTTTCTGAGTTCATGCCCTTATCTAAGTTATGATCTGAAATTCCTTTTAATTCCCATTACCTTCTTCAGTCTCATATACAGTAAGGATATGCATGGAGGACACTTCAAGTCGATTTGTCTAAACAAAGCTCTCAAGCCTGAGTTGCCCATAGTGGTCCATCCCAAGAGCATGCCTGGAGATTTTGAGGAAATACTTAAGCCCAATTTTATTGGGTTAGGATGCTGTTTCTACCACACAAGGGAATCTATCAGCAAAACTGAAAAGTAATTGGAATGAGATTTGTTTCGCCCTCAAAAATACCCTTGGGTGCCAAGCAAAGCAGTTCAGAAGCAAGAACAAGGATTAGGTAGAACTGGTGAAGTTGATGACCTTCACCCTGTATTCCCCCAACACTGCACTCTCTACAGTATGATGAACTGAAGTCACCTCCATGATCAGGTGACCAGAAAGAAGTTCAAGGCTATTGGGCAAGCTGGAGACATTGAATGGAAATAGCCAGACTGAATAGGTCTTAAATTAGTGCCACTGATTACTCAACCCTCATTCTATTCAACTGAGCATGGTGGTTATGATCATTGTGGTGAAAAAATGGTCTGCCTCTGTCTTGGTATATCCCATTCTAATCTCAGCCACTGATAGGCTCTTCAGTTGCCCATGTGCATCCATCATCTGTTGTTTACAGGTACTGTGATATCATACAAAAGAGAGAAAGAGACCTAATTTTAGTCTCTGCTCTGGGAGAAAATATGTATTAGGGATACATAATTACTCATAAAGCCTTCCCTAGAGAATGGTAAATAGGGAAAGATCATCCCCTTCAACAAATGGCAGCTAAGTATTGTGAATTTTAAAATCTCCATCTTGGTCTAGCACCCAAAAATTGTGCACACCCACACTACACGGGCATGTGCTAGTCAATGACAAATCAGAAATAACTAACTGCCCACCTGGGCTGTCCTAAGCCAAGCTTGAGCCACCATTGGCACATGTGAGGCACAGGAAGTGAAGGAGAGAGCAGCCTCTGGAATTCGCTCACTTCCTGTAGACAGGGCTAGACGCCAGTTCGTGTTAGAAGCTTGAACAGAGAGGAGGCCCGCAGACAGCTTCCCTTCAGATCGGTCACATGAGTCAAGGACTGATTCCTTCCACCTTGGCCCTTTGGGCCTACACTCCCTCTGCCTTGGTCAGAGGTTGAGTAACCCCTTTCCCTTTTCTCCTCTCTACTTCTCTCCCTCTCCTTTTCCCTACTCCCATTGTGATTAAACCTCCATAAACTCCATTCTGACTTGAGTGTTTCATTTTAGGAATTTCATAAGTAAATTCCTTGGCGGCCATTGTTCAATATTATAATACTCTCAAAAGGTGAAAATTTCACCACAACAGTTGGTGACCACGAAGGGACTTGAACCCCCAATCTTCTGATTTCTCTCTCTGATCTTCACTTCAGCCTTTAATAGCTACTGCCTAGGAAAAAAAAAAGAAAAAAATCTTGATCAGCTCCTGCTGGCTATCCACTCTTGGCCCTGCTTTAGTGCTTCGAAGGTTATCGAACCTCAATAAATTTCCTGAATTTTCTTGCCTTTTCACCCCACTTCCTCCTCACTCAGTCAGTCCTTTTACCAGATACCTTGGCTTAAAGACACAGCTGCCAGAACAGGTAAGTATAAAACACCTTTTCTCTCTTCTCTTTTATCCTTAATTTAAATTGGGGTCAACAGGTTGTTTTTTCTTTGTCTCTCATTTCCTCCTCCCTTTACTTTAAGGAGTGGATTAAGGGCTCAGTGGATTGAGAGGCAGGCCAGGCTTACCTAATCAACTGATTAGCAATGAGGAACCTCTGGAGAAGGAGCTCTTAGGAGCTCCTAGCCCCCAACAAAAACAACTGAATACAGCTAGGGAGCTAACTTAAAACCCATTTTCCTGTTTTCCTGGCCTTTCTAGTCTTAAAAATTTAAGTGGGCTTTGCTCAAGGAAGGCAGCACATGGTCCTAGCGGTTTTAGCCTGAGGGCTAAAGAAGATTGCTGGGACCCTCCCATATACACACTTTGTAAAAGAAGGAGTTTTAGCTCTACCCTTTGTTTACGGCCTATTCACTCCTAATCAGCCTTTTCATAGCCTCTGCCTCCCTGCATAAGGCTTTTTGTGACCCCCCCCCCCTCCCAGAAGCTTAATAAGGAGAATTTACAACAGAATAGGCCCTTAACCTGTATAGGGTTGTAGACTGTAAAGGGAGCCACCTACTGACAAAAAAAAAGTTACAGGCAACTTGATAATTGACTTAAAAAAAAAAATGTGGTTTCAACCAGTGCATGACTTGCTTCGAAACTGGCTTATAAGTTCAATAACCAAGTCCATTGGATTTCTACTAGGTGTTCCTGTAGGATGGTTTTTTTTTTTTCAGAAACTATAAACCTCTTGGTGACCCTTACATTCATCTTCCTTGGGATTGTAATTGTTGTACTTGTAATAATATACCTAACCTCTAAGAGAGCACACTCACTTGTTCCTTCTATTACTAAACAAATTAAGGAACAAAATATTTTTATTGATCAAAAAATTAAGGAACTAAACACTTTTATTAATCAGCAAATTAAAGAACAAAACACTGTTACTGATCAATGAATTAAGGAACAAAATACTTTTATTGAACAACAAATTACGGAAAAAAATACTTTTATTAATCAACAATTGGTGGAACGGGATGAAGTTAGGGAGGAAAAATGGGGAGAGATAAAAACTTTCCTGGATGAAGTTAGGGAGGAAAAATGGGGAGAGATAAAAACTTACTTGCAAAACATTAAAAGGGAGTTAAAAACATCCCACAATAGGAGTGATTTATCTCTCCATTCCCCATCATTATCAGATTCCATGACCCGCCCTGCCCAAAACGATTTGGCTCAAATAGTATCCCCTTCACACCAACCAGATCCTCCCCATCCTGACCACCCAGCCCCTCCCCCTGCCATTCTTGCCCCTCCCACCCTGATTCCTCTATTCATGCCTCTTATCCTGCCCCCTCAGCCCCACCCCCTGTTCCTGTCCCAGCCCTTCCCCCGGCCTCTCTCCCTGCCCTCCCCCCAACTCATGTTCTAATCCCCAACCCTCATGCCCCAACAGCCAATAATCCTAACCTTTCCCTTTCTCTTACCTACCCCATTGAAAACGGAGCAAGTAGCCTAGAAACAGTAACACCAGATAATTTAGACTGAAGCTTATTTCCATTGAGGGAAGTACACACCTTTAATAAAGAAGGGAACTTGGTGTCTGTAAGACACTATACACCTTTTAAACCTGATGATTTAGAAAAATTCAAGCACAATGTTCCATCATTTGAGGCAGAACCAATATTGGTTATAGAAAAATTAGAAAATATATTCAGACACTTTGACCCTTCTTGGTTGGATGTGGAAAATTTGTTAGATGCATTTCTGACAAAGAGAGAGAAAAATAATGTCATCTCTCTAGCTAATAAGAAAAGCGGTAGAGGAGCTCACCACTGGCCAACTGTAGATCCACACTGGAACCCCAATATTACACAGGATCACACAAAACTGGTCCTGGCCAGAGAAGCATTATTAAAAGCCATGAGAGACTGCTCTGATAGCCCTGATGCATGGGAAAAATTTGAACAGTCCCGACAGGAAATTGATGAGACCCCCTCCCACTTTATTGAAAGATGTATTGACGTAGGAAGTACATATATGGACCTTGATCTGACCAGAGAAAAGGACATTAAACATATACGCAGACAATTCATTAGGAATTGTTGTTCAGCAGTAAAAGACTACTTCGAAACTAGCAGTCCCAACTGGGAGTCTATGGACCTCGAAGAACTGAGGAAAGTAGCAGCATATGCCTATAAGAATCGTACAAAAAAACCTGAGACACACAATACATCAGTGGCAGACTTAAAAAAAGAACTTGAAAGTATGATACAGGATTGTTTGAAAATTGAAATTGTTGAAAATTGAAAAGTAAGGGAGAGACCATGGCCCCTTTGCAGGAATCCACAGATAGATCATTAACAAACCCCTTAATATGCCTCTTCTGTGGGAAGAGAGGCCATGCAATGATAGTCTGTAGGAGCAGGCTACGGGAAACAAGAAATAATAACACCTTTAGGAATAATAACTATAGGAATCACAATGCCAATCAAAATGACAGTGCTCAAAATACAGAAAATGATAATACCTAAAAAAATGCCCAACAACAATATATAAGAAATGGAGCTCGAGTTTTTTCCGGGTTAAGATGGCGGCTTAGAGAAAGCTGAAGGTCAGATCTCCGGAAAACCCTTCCCGACCGATCTCAAACTAGAAGCTCCTAAGGCGCCGAAATTCAAAACGATCAACAGCACAGACCCTGGGAACCCTCCTCCTGGACCTGGACCCGGTTCAAAAGGTACGGCTCCCCTTAAAAGCCAGAACCCGAGATCCCTCGGACCTCAGGGGTAGGAGCGCAGAGTCCAAGGCTCCCGGAAGCGGCAGCCGCGCCGGGCTCAGAGAGCAGGGTCTGAGGAACAACAACCCTCAGGGTCTTCTACCCAAGTCCCAGTCCGGGTGAAAGTTACTGCCCGGGGCTTCCGCTGCAGAGAGCTGGTCAAAACAACAGCAACCCTCAGGGCGGGCAAGACAGCCTCACGGGCTGGATCCTGCTATCCAAATCTCAGTGAAAGTCTGTGCTCTCGGAGCTTGGGGAAGCGGCAGCCCATCCCCCCGCAGGCCGACGAAACAGCCTCACGGCCAGGGATTCTGAAGGCAACTTCCGGAAATCGAGCCAGGGGGAGAGTGTGGCCTCGTGGTCCGACCCTTCCATTCCAGTTCCAGTGAGGCATATTCAGTTTAACCCAGGGAAAGTCATAGAACCATCTGCCCAGGACTAAAGCCTCTGATCACCAGACAAAGACAAGAAAAGCCAATCCTCCACGTTCAGAGATGACAAACTCCACAGAAGCACAGAAGCCCCAAAATACCAAGAAAAATAAGAAGAAAGGGGCGACTCTGGACACATTCTATGGAGCCAAAATACAAAATACAGAGCAGATAGAAGAAGATATACAAGAAAATTCTCCAAAATCTTCCAAAGGAAATAGAAACTCTCCACAAACCCATGAAGAATTTGAATCAGAAAGGACCAAAAAGATGGAAGCCCTCTGGGAGGAAAAGTGGGAAATGATGCAAAAGAAATTCACGCATCTACAAAACCAGTTTGACCAAACTGTAAAAGAAAACCAGGCTTTAAAGCAAGAACTAATAAAGCAAAGCCAAAACACCAAGAAATTAGAAGAGAACATAAAATATCTCACCGACAAGGTGATAGATCTGGAAAACAGGGGGAGAAGAGAAAATTTAAGAATAATTGGACTCCCAGAAAAGCCAGAAATAAACACCAAACTGGACATGGTGATACAAGATATAATCAAAGAAAATTGCCCAGAGATTCTAGAACAAGGGGGCAATACAGCCACTGACAGAGCTCACAGAACACCTTCTACACTAAACCCCCAAAAGACAACTCCCAGGAATGTAATTGCCAAATTCCAAAGCTATCAAACAAAAGAAAAAATCCTACAGGAAGCCAGAAAAAGACAATTTAGATATAAAGGAATGCCAATCAGGGTCACACAAGACCTTGCAAGTTCTACGCTGAATGATCGTAAGGCATGGAACATGATCTTCAGAAAGGCAAGAGAGCTGGGTCTCCAACCAAGAATCAGCTACCCAGCAAAACTGACTATATACTTCCAAGGGAAAGTATGGGCATTCAACAAAATAGAAGACTTCCAACTTTTTGCAAAGAAAAGACCAGAGCTCTGTGGAAAGTTTGATACCGAAAATCAAAGAGCAAGGAATACCTGAAAAGGTAAATATTAAGGAAAGGGGAAAAATGTTATCTTCTTTTACTCAAACTCTCTTCTATAAGGACTACATTTATATCAACCTATGTATACTAATATGTGGGGAAAATGTAATGTATAAATAGGGGGTAAAGAAAGACCAAATAGAATAATGGTTCTCACACAAAGATTCACAGGGGAAGGGGAGGGGAAGAAAACTCCTATAAGAAGGAGAGGAAGAGAGGGGGGGGGGTTTACTTAAACCTCAATCTCAGGGAAATCAACTCTGAGAGGGAAAAACATCCAGATCCATTGGGATCTTGAATTCTATCTTACCCAACAAGGGTAAGGAGAAGGGAAAACCAAGGGGGGGAGGGGGAGAGGGAGAACAAAAAGGGAGGGAAAGAGAGGGGGGAGGGGGAGGGAACAAAAAGGGAGGGACTAAAAAGGGAAACATCAAGGGAGGGGACAAGGGGGACTGATTCAAAGTAAATCACTGGACTAAAAGGTAGAGCCGAAGAAGAAAAGGTTAGAATTAGGGAAGTCAATCAAAATGCCAGGGAGTCCACAAATGACAATCATAACTTTGAACGTGAATGGGATGAACTCACCCATAAAACGTAGACGAATAGCTGAATGGATTAGAATCCAAAACCCTACCATATGCTGTCTTCAAGAAACACACATGAGGCGGGTTGACACCCACAAGGTCAGAATTAAAGGATGGAGTAAGACCTTCTGGGCCTCAACTGATAGAAAGAAGGCAGGAGTGGTAATCATGATATCTGATAAAGCCAATGCAAAAATAGACCTGATCAAAAGGGATAGGGAAGGTAATTATATTTTGTTAAAAGGGACTCTAGACAATGAGGAAATATCATTAATCAACATGTATGCACCAAATAATATAGCACCCAAATTTCTAATGGAGAAACTAGGAGAATTGAAGGAAGAAATAGACAATAAAACCATACTAGTGGGAGACTTAAACCAACCATTATCAAATTTAGATAAATCAAATCAAAAAATAAATAAGAAAGAGGTAAACGAAGTGAATGAAATCTTAGAAAAATTAGAATTAATAGACATATGGAGAAAAATAAATAGGGATAAAAAGGAATACACCTTCTTCTCAGCACCACATGGCACATTCACAAAAATTGACCATACATTAGGTCACAGAAACATAGCACACAAATGCAAAAAAGCAGAAATAATGAATGCAGCCTTCTCAGATCACAAGGCAATAAAAATAATGATTAGTAATGGTACATGGAAAACCAAATCTAAAACCAATTGGAAATTAAACAATATGATACTCCAAAACCGTTTAGCTAAAGAAGAAATCATAGAAACAATTAATAATTTCATCAAGGAAAATGACAATGGCGAAACATCCTTTCAAACCTTTTGGGATGCAGCCAAAGCGGTAATCAGAGGCAAATTCATATCCCTGAAAGCTCATATTAACAAACAAGGGAGAGCAGAGATCAATCAATTGGAAATGCAATTGAAAAAACTCGAAAGCGATCAAATTAAAAACCCCCAGCAGAAAACCAAATTAGAAATCCTAAAAATTAAGGGAGAAATTAATAAAATCGAAAGTGATAGAACTATTGATTTAATAAATAAGACAAGAAGCTGGTACTTTGAAAAAACAAACAAAATAGACAAAGTACTGGTCAATCTAATTAAAAAAAGGAAGGAAGAAAAGCAAATTCACAGCATTAAAGATGAAAAGGGGGACAGCACCTCCAATGAGGAGGAAATTAAGGCAATCATTAGAAATTACTTTGCCCAATTATATGGCAATAAATACACCAATTTAGGAGAAATGGATGAATATATACAAAAATACAAACTGCCTAGACTAACAGAAGAGGAAATAGAATTCTTAAATAATCCCATATCAGAAATTGAAATCCATCAAGCCATCAAAGAACTTCCTAAGAAAAAATCCCCAGGGCCTGATGGATTCACCTGTGAATTCTATCAAACATTCAGAGAACAGTTAACCCCAATACTATACAAACTATTTGACATAATAAGCAAAGAGGGAGTTCTACCAAACTCCTTTTACGACACAAACATGGTACTGATTCCAAAACCAGGCAGGTCAAAAACAGAGAAAGAAAACTATAGACCAATCTCCCTAATGAATATAGATGCAAAAATTTTAAATAGGATACTAGCAAAAAGACTCCAGCAAGTGATCAGAAGGATCATTCACCATGATCAAGTAGGATTCATACCAGGGATGCAGGGCTGGTTCAACATTAGGAAAACCATCCACATAATTGACCACATCAACAAGCAAACTAGCAAGAACCACATGATTATTTCAATAGATGCAGAAAAAGCCTTTGATAAAATACAACACTCATTCCTATTAAAAACACTAGAAAGCATAGGAATAGAAGGGTCATTCCTAAAAATAATAAACAGTATATATCTAAAACCAACAGCTAATATCATCTGCAATGGGGATAAACTAGATGCATTCCCAATAAGATCAGGAGTGAAACAAGGATGCCCATTATCACCTCTACTATTTGACATTGTACTAGAAACACTAGCAGTAGCAATTAGAGAAGATAAAGAAATTGAAGGCATCAGAATAGGCAAGGAGGAGACCAAGTTATCACTCTTTGCGGATGACATGATGGTCTACTTAAAGAATCCTAGAGATTCAACCAAAAAGCTAATTGAAATAATCAACAACTTTAGCAAAGTTGCAGGATACAAAATAAACCCACATAAATCATCAGCTTTTCTATATATCTCCAACACAGCTCAGCAGCAAGAATTAGAAAGAGAAATCCCATTCAAAATCACCTTAGACAAAATAAAATACCTAGGAATCTATCTCCCAAGACAAACACAGGAACTATATGAACACAACTACAAAACACTCGCCACACAACTAAAACTAGACTTGAACAATTGGAAAAACATTAACTGCTCATGGATAGGACGAGCCAATATAATAAAAATGACCATCCTACCCAAACTTATTTATCTATTTAGTGCCATACCCATTGAACTACCAAAATACTTCTTCACTGATTTAGAAAAAACCATAACAAAGTTCATTTGGAAGAACAAAAGATCAAGGATATCCAGGGAAATAATGAAAAAAAAACACATATGATGGGGGCCTTGCAGTCCCAGACCTCAAACTATATTACAAAGCAGCAGTCATCAAAACAATTTGGTACTGGCTAAGAAACAGAAAGGAAGATCAGTGGAATAGACTGGGGGAAAACGACCTCAGCAAGACAGTATATGATAAACCCAAAGATCCCAGCTTTTGGGACAAAAATCCACTATTCGATAAAAACTGCTGGGAAAATTGGAAGACAGTGTGGGAGAGACTAGGAATAGATCAACACCTCACACCCTACACCAAGATAAATTCAAAATGGGTGAGTGACTTAAACATAAAGAAGGAAACCATAAGTAAATTGGGTAAACACAGAATAGTATACATGTCAGACCTTTGGGAGGGGAAAGGCTTTAAAACCAAGCAAGATATAGAAAGAATCACAAAATGTAAAATAAATAATTTTGACTACATCAAACTAAAAAGCTTTTGTACAAACAAAACCAATATAACTAAAATCAGAAGGGAAACAACAAATTGGGAAAAAATCTTCATAGAAACCTCTGACAAAGGTTTAATTACTCATATTTATAATGAGCTAAATCAATTGTACAAAAAATCAAGCCATTCTCCAGTTGATAAATGGGCAAGGGAAATGGATAGGCAGTTCTCAGATAAAGAAATCAAAACTATTAACAAGCATATGAAGAAGTGTTCTACATCTCTTATAATCAGAGAGATGCAAATCAAAACAACTCTGAGGTATCACCTCACACCTAGCAGATTGGCTAACATAACAGCAAAGGAAAGTAATGAATGCTGGAGGGGATGTGGCAAAGTAGGGACATTAATTCATTGCTGGTGGAGTTGTGAACTGATCCAACCATTCTGGAGGGCAATTTGGAACTATGCCCAAAGGGCGACAAAAGAATATCTACCCTTTGACCCAGCCATAGCACTGCTGGGTCTGTACCCCAAAGAGATAATGGACACAAAGACTTGTACAAAAATATTCATAGCTGCGCTCTTTGTGGTGGCCCAAAACTGGAAAACGAGGGGATGCCCATCAATTGGGGAATGGCTGAACAAACTGTGGTATATGTTGGTGATGGAATACTATTGTGCTCAAAGGAATAATAAAGTGGAGAAGTTCCATGGAGACTGGAACAACCTCCAGGAAGTGATGCAGAGCGAGAGGAGCAGAACCAGGAGAACATTGTACACAGAGACTAATACACTGTGGTATAATCGAACGTAATGGACTTCTACATTAGGGGCGGTGTAATGTCCCTGAACAACTTTCAGGGATTCAGGAGAAAAAAAAACACCATTCATAAGCAAAGGATAAACTATGGGAGTGGAAACACCGAGAAAAAGCAACTGCCTGAATACAGAGGTTGAGGGGACATGACAGAGGATAGACTTTAAATGAACACTCTAATGCAAATACTATCAACAAAGCAATGGGTTCAAATCAAGAAAACATCTAATGCCCAGTGGACTTACGCGTCGGCTATGGGGGGTGGGGGGGAGGAAAAGAAAATGATCTATGTCTTTAACGAATAATGCTTGGAAATGATCAAATAAAATATATTAAAAAAAAAAAACAAAAGAAATGGAGCTCGACCATGCTACACTCAGGGTGAACACCCCCAACAGCATGGAGGGTCCCAAAAAACTGCCCAAGAATCTTTATGAAGGTGTGAAGGGGGGTGGGGGGTGAGGGCCTTGGAATCAAAGAGTGAAACCTTTCCAGACCCTGATATTTTAATGCCAATAATCCCTATATATTCCCCCCCAAACAGTAAGGAACCTCATGTCACTTTAAAGGTAGGAAATTCATACTATGACTGTCTTTTAGACACTGGAGCATCAAGGTCAGTTCTAGTAAGCAAACCAGATGAGAAATGTGATTCTATTGGCTCTTTAAATGTAGTAGGTGTTTCAGGAAAACCGTGAAAGGTCCCAAAACTTTCTCCTCTCATGGTACATGTGGGACCCCTAACTGTTGAACATTCTTTTCTTCTAATGCCTGGATCCCCCACAAATTTGCTGGGGAGAGATTTACTATGCAAATTACAAGCCACAATAATGTGAGCCCCAGATGGCTCTCTCTCCTTAGAAGTGCCAGAGGAAACCTTAAATTTACTCCCTGTATTTCTCTCAGAGAGCCAGGAGGCAAAGGAGTCTCCCACCTTTGAAATACCTACAGATATACCAGAGTCTCTTTGGGCCACATCTTCTACTGATGTAGGCTTACTTAAATCAGCTGCTCCTATGCAAATAAAAACTAAATCCAGCCCACCTCCTTGCATTCCTCAGTATCCTCTCTCCAAGGAGGCAACAGAGGGCATTACCCCAATAATAAACTCATTAATTGACCAAGGAATAATTTTCCCTTGTAAATCTGAATACAACACGCCCATCCTCCCCATTAAAAAACCAAAAAGGGGGCCCGATGGCAAACACCTCTATAGATTCATACAGGATTTGAGGGCTGTGAACAATCACGTTATAAAGAGACACTCCGTAGTTCCCAATACCAATGCTATTATTTCTTCTATTCCTAGCACAGCTACATACTTTACAGTAGTAGACTTGTGCTCAGCCTTCTTTTCCATACCCATACATGAGAACTCGAGGCATATTTTTGCTTTCACCTGGAATGGCACCCAATATTCCTGGAGTCATTTGCCCCAGGGTTATGTAGAAAGTCCAACCTTATTTGCACAAATTTTGGGAAAAGATACAGATAATATAAAATTTAAAAACAGCAAATTAATAAAATATGTAGATGACCTACTCTTGGCTTCTGCAGATGCAGAAGCATGTCAGGAAGATAGTAAACACCTTCTTTTGGAATTGCACAAAAGAGGTCATAAGATCTCGAAGGATAAAGTTCAGTGGTGTCTCCCCAAAGTAGAATATTTGGGGTTCATTCTGACAGCTGGTGCCTGTTCTATTTCTCCCAAGCGAATTGAGAATATTCAAAAATTGAGTGCTCCTACCACTAAAAAACAGTTAAGAGCAATTCTGGGAGCAACAGGGTTTTGCAGACAATGGATTCCTTGCTATGGGGAAATTACTAAACCTCTTATAGCACTAACAAGGGATTCGGTCCCTGAACCCCTCAAATTAGAGCCTGAACACCTGTCAGCTCTATCAGAGCTAAAAAAGGCTATCCTATCTGCCCCTGCTCTAGGCATCCCAGATTACAACAAGCCATTTACTTTGTATGTACATGAGTGAAGAGGAGTAGCCTCAGGCGTTTTAACTCAGACTCTGGGGCCTTCTCAGTGTCCAGTTGCTTATTATTCAGACCAGCTGGACCCAATAGCTTCAGGAGCACCACCATGCCTTAGAGGCGTGGCTGCTATTGCTTTACTAGTGACAAAAACCATTGATCTAGTATTGGGATGCCCACTAACAATTATGTGTCCACACAAGGTAGAAGCATTGTTGCTAAGACAGAGAACACAGGTATTTTCTGATCAGCAAATTACAAGGTATGAAATAACCTTGCTAAATAATGAAAATATTACTCTAAAACGCTGTACAATCCTTAATCCTGCCACCTTGCTTCCAGACTTACCAACTTCAGGAGAACCATTACACAGTTGTGAAACACTAGTGTCCATGGCAGAAAAGCCTCGAGATGATCTCCTGGACACTCCCTTAAAGAACTCAGACCTGATCTTATTTACTGATGGTTCTTCTTTCATGAGGGATGGCATATGCTACAGTGGAGCTGCGACACTTGACAGACGTTAAGATGTAGGCCTTCCTTGTATCCAAACTCTTTGTGAAAATACCTACAGACAAGTACCAAAGGTTGGCTACCATCCTGGCTCCCTCCATCCCTGAGTATGAAGGTAAAATCAGACAAGGAAATGACACTTCCCTAACTATAAAATAAAAATCTGGTCCTTTTTCTCTCCTATAGTATGGCAACTTCCTGTAGCCTTGGCTGCAAATGGGTAAGTGAAGTTTGCTGCATTCTGTCCTACAGACTTTTGGGATTAGAAATTACTTAACTGGACCCTAACATAGGGGCCTGTGAGAAAATTTTATTCTTGCTTTCTCAAATTTTTTATAAATAGATTTTTTTGATATTTTGATACTGATTTTGAATTCTTCTTTAATATAAATATATGTATATATAAAGGGTCTATATTTTTCCCTTAATTTTTTCCCTTTTTCTTCTTTTGATTTTGTTTTTTTTTTAATTTTATTTTCATTTTGTTTTGTTTTCCTTTTGGATTACCTCGCACACCCCCACAACTAAAACTTGCATCCTCAGCTGAACTCAGTGTTTTTTCAAGACTTTCTTCAGGGGGGGATTGTATTTCATAAAATCCAAGATTTAAATTTTGTTTGAGATAGATCTTCAGAGAAGAAGCTTGCTAACTAACTGAATCCAGAGAATGAACTGTTTGCAGAAAGATATCTAAACCTTTTCACTACAGGAAGATCCAGAATGAACCTTGGGGTGTGGTTGATTGAACATTTTTTGAATGTACACTCTTATGCCAAAGGGGACTGCCCCCTAATTGGCTTTTGTCAATGCGCCCAGCAAAACATTGGTTTGCTGTCTTTCTCCTCTATTTCCCCATATCTACAACTATTATAGTTTTCCTCTTAGTGGGTAAAAATTTTGTATACACTTACAGTTAGAATTTTTGGGGGTGCAGTACGCTTATGTTTAGTGATCAATTGGGGAGACTAGTCCCCCAATCATCATCGGGGGGATTGTAAATTTTAAAATCTCCATCTTGGTCTAGCACCCAAAAATTGTGCACACCCACACTACACGGGCATGTGCTAGTCAATGACAAATCAGAAATAACTAACTGCCCACCTGGGCTGTCCTAAGCCAAGCTTGAGCCACCATTGGCACATGTGAGGCACAGGAAGTGAAGGAGAGAGCAGCCTCTGGAATTCGCTCACTTCCTGTAGACAGGGCTAGACGCCAGTTCGTGTTAGAAGCTTGAACAGAGAGGAGGCCCGCAGACAGCTTCCCTTCAGATCGGTCACATGAGTCAAGGACTGATTCCTTCCACCTTGGCCCTTTGGGCCTACACTCCCTCTGCCTTGGTCAGAGGTTGAGTAACCCCTTTCCCTTTTCTCCTCTCTACTTCTCTCCCTCTCCTTTTCCCTACTCCCATTGTGATTAAACCTCCATAAACTCCATTCTGACTTGAGTGTTTCATTTTAGGAATTTCATAAGTAAATTCCTTGGCGGCCATTGTTCAATATTATAATACTCTCAAAAGGTGAAAATTTCACCACAACAGTATCTCAGTGGATGGAGAGCCAGGTCTGGAGATAATAGGTTCTGGATTCAAATGTGTTCTCAGACATTTCCCAGCTATGTGACCCTGATGGAGCAAATCACCTAACTCCTCCAAAAATAATAAAAATAATGAACCCGTGACTATCATTGAGGGCACATATTAGAGTTCCCTCACATTTAGAAAATCTATAAAACAGGTAAAAACTAACAAAGGAATAGAGAGCTTAATGTATAAATGCTCAGTTAGTCTATAATGATTTCCAGTTCTTTTCCTTATGTTTTTGCTACCTCACCATTTTCCTTTCTTAGGAATGTCCTAGGAGGGTTTACTTTCCTGTGTATCTCTTTGTTTCCTACATAAACTCTTCTAATTTGATCAGATTTGCCCTTTTCAAATTTCATTGATTACCCTGCATTTCACTAGTTCATATCCCTCCATGTGAAGAACATCACTGATGGCATTCCCTTTCTAAATAGGAAGAAATTGGCCTCCCCTATTATTAAACCTTCCCAGCCCCACAAAATAAACAGCATCAGGGCTTCTAGTGGATCCTGCTAAACATGTTTCTATTTGGAGGGGGAAAAAGTAAAAAAAAAAGAAAAACTGTATAAACCAAAGCTAAGCAGATGCAATCTGGTACCCATGCAGGAAGGGTGAAGAAAACCCACAGATCACTGAACTCCCCTCTACTCTCTAGGCTGTCACTCTTAAATCTATTCTCCCTGAAGGCCCTGAGATCACTAAAATGAGACAGGAAGGTTCTAGCCATCCTTCCAGCACTCCTAGGCTGCCAAATATATCCCTGGCAAGTGAACAATTATCCCGGAAACAGAGTGTGCTGGGCTGAGATGGGAGTGGAGAGCACTGCAGTAAAACCTCCTTAGACCTCAAGGGTTCCGCGTTCCAAACATCTCATAAGGCCCTGGAGGATCAGGAAGAGTTTACACTTAGCCAAACACAACTTCCTGCTTCTAAGAAAGGGAAGAAAAAAATAGTTAAAAGGCTTTTTGGACACCAGAGATTTCAAGTTAGAGTAAACACAAATGAATCAGACACATGTGGAATGAATTTCTCCGGAAGTAAGGAAAGGATGCTGTGTGTTCCACATGTAGGACCAGAATGCAGGAAAAGGGGAGCTGAGATGAGGGGATGAGAGAAGAGAGAAAGAATGTAGAGACTTAAATTGGAAATGAGTCAGAGATGATACAGGGTTCAAGAGCTAGTATCATGATCTGAGTGATTTTCAAAATAATGACAACTTGAGCAAGAGGTGATCTAAAATGTATTACAAGGGGGCAGCTGGGTAGCTCAGTGGATTGAGAGCCAGGCCTAGAGATATGAGATCTCAGGTTCAAATCTGACCTCAGACACTTCCCAGCTGTGTGTCCCTGGGCAAGTCACTTGACCCCCGTTGCCTTAGTCCTTACCACTCTTCTGCCTTGGAGCCAATACACAGTATTGATTCCAAGACAGAAGGTAAGGGTTTAAAAAATAATAATAAATAAGTAAATAAATGTATTACAATGGGGCAGCTAGGTTGCTCAATGGTTTGAGAGCCAGGTTCAGAGATGGGAGTTCCTGGGTTCAAATCTGGTCTTGGACACTTCCTAGCTGTATGACCTTGGGCAAGTCACTTAATGCCCATTGCCTAGCCTTTACCCCTCTTCTGCTTTGGAACCAATAGACAGTATTGATTTTAAGCTGAAAGGTAAGGGTTTAAAGAATAAATAGATGAAATATATTGCAAAAGCTACTACCAGTAATATTGATGTCAAGTAAGTACTTGACTTCTGGGTTCTTTATATGCATGTATACAGGCATGGAAAATGGGAGGAGAAGAGAAGGGAACAGATACATCCCCAATGAGATTGAGGGCAGAACATTCTTGGGGGCCAATTCAGATATAAACTACATCTAAACTACAGACAAATTCTTCTCTCAATCAAATACTTGGCAAACTCAATAGCAGAGAGACATGAAGAAGGTGTCCCCAAAACCTTGGCTTTGGGGGCTGGTATGAAAGAGGTACAGAAATAAGGGAAGATCAGGGGGACATCAGGAATAAGTGAGGGGAAAAGAGCTGTCTAGTAGAAGCAGCAATTAAAATATACATATGTGTCTATATATAGCAATTAAAATATATAATAATAATATACATTACTAAGCTAGAATTGAGTCTCTGGCTTTGACAGCCATTAACCTCACTGTCTATAATATCTCTTTCCACTCTGACAGCCCCCTTTGGGAACCTGGCCTTTCCCCAGCAGCCGTTGACCTTTCCAGTGTGGAATATGCTTGAAGACCTGCTTAACACACTCAGCCTGATCATCCTATCTTTCCATTATGCTGCTAGTGATATTTTTGTAAGTTTGCCTGTGTGGTTGTGGAGGCTGGGACTAATGTCAAAACTCCTACTCCATGGAAAGGGAACTGACCTTTCCACCCCTGGAACATATCTGAGTACACTGAGAAAGGCCACCCTAGATCATCTGGACTCCAGAAAGGTTACTGTATGCCTGAAATGTTACTGTATGCCTGGTGACTATATCAGATCTAACAAGAGACCAAGGGAAAAGAAGAAGCACTATTACCCAGGGTGGGACCACCCCAGAACCAAAGCTTGTGGGATAATGCCAATTGGCTACCATAAGAAACAAGACTTTTCCAAAGTGAAGACTTTTCCCTGGTAACATACCATGAAAACTCACCAATATCCTGAATCTCACCCTAAAATTCCATTCCCTGAAGGAACAGCTCCATTCTGCCAATGCTAGCGCCACCAACACAAAAATTTTAGTGAGTTAAAACAGCTTTACTATCTTCTTGCCTGTGTCCATTCCAGTGTCCACATCTGGTGTCTCTAGCTTTGATAACTCAGTGGGAAAGTAGCAAGAGCCACAAGAAGCCTGAAGGTAGGGGACTATGAATGGGAAATATACATCTAGGTAAATTAAGCACCCCTACAGTGCCTTCCAGAAGAGAAGATATGCTTCAAGGTTGTTAGGCATCCAGTCTATTATACCCCTACCCTATCTTAGTTTACTGTTAGAAATTCCTTGAATAATATGCTTAGCATTTCTCTTCTCTGTCCTTCTATGGCCCTATTAACCTCACTTATTTAGGCTTTGTCTTCCTTATGATAAATTGAAAGCCTTAATGGTACCTTACTTCAGAAACATTCCATGACCAACCAAATCTCCTATGTTAGGTTCACATCTCAAAGGTAAAGTATAACACCTAAAACAAGTTTCAGAGGATAGAATGAAAGTGTTCATAATGTCATATAAAATCATAGATTTAGACCTAAAAAGGACCATATAGGTCATTAAGTGCAACTCCCATCATGTTACAGGTATGGAAACTGAGGTCCAATGAGCTAATGAACCATGCCTAAGTATTATAGCAAATAGAGTCAAGACTCTTTGCCTCCAAACCCAGAGCTCTTTCCACCATATTATACTCCTATTGGGTCTGCACTTCACATACTCCTAAACTTTTGAGGTCCGTATATCTCATTCTAGTCCAAGTAAGTCCCACAGAATGTTATGTTTGTGTATGTGCACAGCCCTTTTTGGTATTTTGGTTTTGTTTTGGTTATTGGGATAAAGGAAAAGGAATAGCTAAGGGGTATAAAGTTAGAGAGGATGATAAGCAAAGGTTAGAATTGGAAATACAGGTATCCCTCTCATTTGATATATCACAAGTTGGCATAAGAAAGCAATTGGGAATTTGGGGATGGTTGCAGATGCTGCAAATGACACACAAAGACTAGGAGATGACAGTGAAAAAAGTTTAGAAACTCAGAAATGTGTAATATACATATATTGTATAATATCAACATATTTTATCATTTAACACCATAAATATACATAATTTCTTTTACAGTAAATACCTCATAGAAGAAAAAGAAAAAACTCAGACTTCTCTGGTATGAAGAGAGAGCCAAAAAATTTTACACAGATTTTCCTGATCACGAGGACACTGCCATGCACCATCCCCCCACAATGTGAAAGGGATACCTATAGTTGACAGAAAACTAAATATCCAGGAACTTGAGCTTGACTGCTAAGATGGACAGAGAGGTTGTATCAGAGAAACTGGTACAATCAAGATGATAGAAGAATGGTCAAGATTTTGGGGTGATAGGGATTAGCATGGATACATAGGGAAGAAGATTTGAAAGAAAAAGACTTGGTGACAGAAAGATCATAACAGGACAGAGGTGGAAGTTAGATTGTACCAGGGAGTGGTAGTGTAAGTGACAATGTTTAGAGAAGTAAGAGAGCTCTGGAGGTCTTTTCCAACATTTTTGGGTGGAGGACTGGTATTTAAATAGATGCTACTGAATAGAAAACCACATGTGACAGAAAAACAGAGCATTGACTCAATTAGTGGGTGATATGTGAAGATAAGGCCAGAATTAGAGATGTATAGACCTTCCCCACAAAAATCATTCAGTCCTGTTTAAGGGAACTGCCAGACTTCTCCCCCTCCTCTTTCCTTCCTCCCTCCTTTTTCCTTCCCACCTCCCACTTGGAGTGATTTGATTTTGTAGGATGTTCCAATGCTCTGTTTTGCATTTGGTCTTGTAGAATAGCCACCCCTGGCTTTCCAGTTCCTGCTCAATAGCTGAAGTGCCAACTGCACAAGGAGAGAACAGGGCCTGGGCAAGATCACAAATGCCAAAGATTTTGCCACCAAGCCTCATCTCCTAAGACTGCCAGGAGAATTTTCCAAACGGAATTAATGTGAATGTAGCTGATGAAAAACATCTGAACAAAAGAAGCCAGAACAAACAGGAGAGTTGAGTTAGTTTCCCACTGCAATTACCTCAAGTGGGTTTTCCAAAGTTTCTATGAGGGTAGCATTTGCCCTTGTAGCCCAGAGAGGGATGCTGGTTTCCTAAGAGAATCCTTTCCTGATTCACTCTGACTAGTTGAGAAATAGGGCTTTAAGTCTCACTAGAGCTTAGAATTATAGAATCTTAACATTGGAAGGGAACTTCCCATTCCAATTGGAAGGGTCATCTAATCCAGATTCAAAACTGAAAGCATGAATTTCCCTTACAATATCCCTCATAAACCATCATTCAGCCCCTTACTTGAAGATCTCCAATAGGCAGGAAACTTGCCACGTCCTTGATTGTTTTTGAACAACTAATTAGTAAGAGGGCCTCTAGGTGGAGTACCACACCTGAAGTCAGGAAGCCCTGAGTTCAAATCCGTCCTCACTAGCCAGGTGACCCTGGGCAAATCACTTAACCCTGTTTGCCTCAGTTTCTTCATCTGTAAAATAAGCTAGAGAAGGAAAAGGCAAACCACTTCAATATCTTTGCCAAGAAACCCCCAAATGGGGGTCGTGAAGATTCAGGCATGACTGAAAAATAACTGAAGAACAATTATTATTCTTCCTTTTATTGAGATGGAACCGACCTGCTTATAACTTATGCCTATTTGCCCAAGTTCTGCTCTTTGGGGCTAAGAAGAGTAAATCGAATCTTTTCTCCATACAACAGCCAGCAACAGGACAAGCAAACTAACACAGCTAAAACAGCAAGGCACCCTGAGATAGGAGGGTCCAACCACCACTACTACTCCCTCAGCCATCATTTCCAGTTGGACTCCTGGAGGTATAGCCTAATACTTTGAGCCCAAAAGCCCCTGGAACAGCAGAGCCCTTACATCACCAGTCCTGCTTCCACTCTAGACCTTGCAGCCATAACTGAGAGGGACAGCCCCCGTGAAGATGTGACATGACAAGAAAGTTCTCACCCCCAAAGTCCTTGAGAGGTAGACATGGTTTTATACCTGTACTCCAAGAGCCAAGGGGCTTCTTCATCTGACTTGCAGCTGAAATTGCCTATAAATATTGTCTTTCCCAAACAAACGGTAGCTTCTGAAGAATAAGGACGTTTTAAAAATTTGTATACTTAGCACACTTAGTTCATCTACTAAATGTTTTGCATGTAGGAAGTATTTAATAAATGCTTTTTCTCATTTATTCATTCCTCTCCAATCTAAGCATCCCTAGTTATTATGATTCATCTGAATATGAAAGAAGAGGGGAATATAAGCATTTATGAAGCATCTATCAATCATATGGCAGACACTTTGCTAAATAATTTACAATATTATCTTATTTGAATTCTGGGAAGTAGGTGCTTTAATGACCATTTGCAGTCTAGGAAACTGAGGCAAACAGAATTAAGTGGCTTGCCCAGAGTCAAAGAGCTAATAATACTTATTAATAATAGATAGCACTTATATAATACTTAATATGTGCCAGGTACTGTGCTAAGTGCTTTATAAACACCATTTTATATAGTAATATTTTTTCCATTTATATGTAGAGGCAATTTATAAATATTATCTTAATCCTTACAAAAATTCTGAGTAGTGCTATTGTCATCATCATTTGCAATAGAGAAAACTGAGGCAAATGACTTGCCCAAGATCATAGAGCTAAGAAATATCTGATACTGAATTGGAAATCAGCTCCTCTTGATTCTGGATCTATCTGGAATCTCACTGCCCCTATGATTTTAGGTTTCCTCGGGAAACACAGATGGATACCTTCCCACTTGTTAAGTCCCTTCTAGAATATGGTGTCTAGAATGGAACAGAGTACTGAGGATGCTGTCGGGCCAGGGCAGATCATTTAATCTCTAAGGGCCTTCCAATTCTTCAGGTCTATGAGACTATTAGGACAGTGTGACCTCCCTCATTCTAGACAGTCAGACAGCCAGCAAGTCAACAAACTCTTACAATCTCTTACTATGTGCCAGGCACTGGGCACTGAGGGAAAAAAGAAAGACAAAAATAATCCCTGCCCACAAGGAGCTTACTTTCTGGTAGACTCTGGCAGGAGGCTTCTGAGAGGGCAGCCTCACAGCACAGCTTTGGATACAGTTTTATCTAGAGCTTGGGTGTTCTAGAAGACTAAACTTTGATTTCCTAACCTGTCCAAATAGGGGGCTGGATTATATGACTGCTAAGATTAAAAGTCACTGATTTAACCAAAGAAGCAATTGGGTGGATACAATGGACCTGGAGTTAGGAGAACCTGAGTTTAAACGTATCTCTGACTCATTCTAGCTGTGTGACCTTGGGCAAGTCACTTAATTTCTCTGTACCTCAGTTTCCCCATCTGTAAAATGGGGTTTATAATAGCACTTTACCTCCCAGGGTTGTTGTGAAGATAAAATAAGACAATAGTTGTAAAGTGCTTTGCAAACTTTAAAAGGCTAGATAAGACTCTACATGATCACCCTGGTACAATTATCAATAATATAGAAATAGGTCTTGATCAATGATACATGTAAAACCCAGTGGAATTGCCCGTTGGCTGAGTGGGGGGAGGAGGGGAGGGAAGGAACATGAATCATGTAACCATGGAAAAATATTCTAAATTAATTAAATAAAAAATGTTCCATTTTTAAAAAGCTACATGTGTTAGCTATTATTACTCTTATTACCTTTCTTCATATTTGATGATTTCCCATGTGTATGTTCCCTGTTGTTAGGTAGATTGTACAGGCAATTCCTCCATGGAGCAAAGAGGAAATAGAAGACCTCTGGCAAACCTTCCAGTTCTAGAATTCTCTTTGGTCAAGGCCTATGTTTTGTTTCTTTCTCATTCTCCATAATGCTTTGCCCAGAATGGGCACAGTCATTGCCAACTGACTAAGACTCCGGCAGGCCTGGAGCTACCTTGTCCATTCAGTGCGATGGCCCAAGCTGGGTGTATAGCAGCTGCCACTGCTTCTCCATTCTTTGGCAAAAACTTAGCTGTGTGTTACACTGTGCATAAACATTATGCTGACCTTGATCTAGGAATTTAAACAGTGTCGCTTAATGTAAACGCTGACAAATACTTTCTTGTTTAAGTCACCAGAGTTCAGGATAGGCGAGGCTTTTCTTCTCTCCAGAAGTACACTGGGACATTCGGGTTTTTCAAAGAATCCACTTTGCCTTTCTTCTCTGGAAGAAGAGAACGTCCTCAAGACAGCTTGGCTCTTAGAGTACCAGCTTTCAAGGTGGAGGGAGCCCTCTGCCGATGACTCCGGTAAAAGTTCACAGCTCCAGGCAAGGTAAGTTGGAGAAGGATGGCGAAATTCAAGGCTTCTAGACCTAAGGTGGAGCTCTAACGTGGACTGATCTTTCCAGCCTCCAGAGATACCGCATGCTTTCACTAAGTGCTCTTGTTCTAAGTGCTCACCACTTCCACATCTCTTTGTTCACCAGAACAGAAGGGCTATTCAAAAGGTCCTCCTCCCTCCCCGAAATTGCTGAGGCACCCCCCCCCCCCAGCTATGTGTTAGAGGCGCCATGCCCTCCTACACATCCTAAAGTTCCCGCATCTTAGTCCTCTGGATTTTCCGCTACCGGTATATGTGCGCACATGTATGTGTGCATAAAAATGGATAGATCATAAGTATGCAAATATATATGTATAGCTTTAGATAGAGATATATGTATATATAGAATCCCAGCACTGGGAGGAACATTTAAAGATCATCAGGTCCACTTTCTATATGTGTATGCAGATAAAGAACTCCTATGATGCCACAGCTTGAAAAAGGAATTCTTCCTAGCAGCTGGTGCCTTGATGCTGGAGGTTAGCAGCTTAACACCAGGGTGTGGTGCCCAATTTTGAACTCTGAAAATTACTGCTGATAAGGGCAGGATGGCTGCCAAAGCCCGTGGTGTGAATCCCAGGAGAAGCGCTCTCTATTTTAAGCACTCCCTCTGTCCATCGCACTGTCATGTGTATTAGCTCATACTGTGCTCTTCCTCTCTGTTTCCAACCCCTCCCATATCCCCTTCCCTCCCCCCTTCTTACTTTCTCTCTCTCTCTCTCTCTCTCTCTCTCTCTCTCTCTCTCTCTCTCTCTCTTTCTCCTCTCCTCTTCTCTTTCTCTCTCTCCCTCTCTCCTCTGTCTGTCTCTCTGCCACTATCTCTGTCTCTGTCTCTGTGTCTTTCTCCTTCCCTCTTTCTCTTTATCTGCCTCTGTCTCTCTGTCTCTCTCCCTCTCTATCTCCCTCTCTGTCTCCCTCTCTCTCCCTCTCTCCTCTGTCTGTCTCTCTGCCTCTCTTTCTTTCTCTCTCCCTCTCTCTTCTCTGTCTGTCTCTCTGCCACTATCTCTGTCTGTCTCTCTGCCTCTCTGTCTCTCTCTCCCTCTCTCTTCTCTCTGTCTGTCTCTCTGCCACCCTCTCTCTCTCTGTCTCCTCTCTCTCTCTCTCTCTCTCTCTCTCTCTCTCTCTCTCTCTCTCTCTCTCTCTCTCTCTCTCTCTCCCTCTCTATCTCTCTCTCTCTTTCTCTTTCTCTCTCTCTGTTGGTCTGTCTCTTTCTGTCTCTGTCTCTCTGCCTCTGTCTCTGTCTTTCTCCATCCCCTCCTCCCTTTCTCCTTCTCCTTGCCCCTCCACTCAATTCCTTCCCAGGTTTTAACTCACTACACAATGATAACCAACTCTCTGACTGGTCCTACTCTTAGAAATGTCTCAATCTGTAGTGATATACATGACATGCATCAAACCAACCTAGACATCATTATGGTCCTAGAGGTCATTATGAAGAACATGATATTATCATGGCATTCATTTGTAAAAGGAGGAGGAAGAGATGAAAGGAGATGAAGAGGAAGAAAATGTAGAGGAAGACTTTTTTTTAATACTAAAAAATACAAACTTGGGTATATGGGGGAAAGAAGAGAGCCCTAGCAAGAGAAAGTCTCATTCTGGAGAAGTCTTCACAGGAAGATACAAATGAAACTCAACTCTTCATACATCAGGATTGACATACAACCAATTCATGTGCTCTCTCTCTACAAACAAAAAAACAAAACCCCATTAGGTTTGCTTTTTAAGAATAAGAAAGATCAAGCCATTCTCCAATTGACAAATGGGCAAGGGACATGAACAGGCAGTTCTCAGCCAAAGAAATCAAAACTATTAATAAGCACATGAAAAAGTGCTCTACATCTCTTATAATCAGAGAGATGCAAATCCAAACAACTCTGAGGTATCACCTCACACCTAGCAGATTGGCTAACATGACAGCTATGGAAAGTAATGAATGCTGGAGGGGATGTGGCAAAGTGGGGACATTAATTCATTGCTGGTGGAGTTGTGAATTGATCCAACCATTCTGGAGGGCAATTTGGAACTATGCCCAAAGGGCGATAAAAGAATGTCTGCCCTTTGATCCAGCCATAGCACTGCTGGGCTTGTACCCCAAAGAGATAATGGACAAAAAGACTTGTACAAAAATATTCATAGCTGTGCTCTTTGTGGTGGCCAAAAATTGGAAAATGAGGGGATGCCCTTCAATTAGAGAATGGCTGAACAAATTGTGGTATATGTTGGTGATGGAATACTATTGTGCTAAAAGGAATAATAAAGTGGAGGAATTCCATGGAGACTGGAACAACCTCCAGGAAGTGATGCAGAGCGAAAGGAGCAGAACCAGGAAAACATTGTACACAGAGACTGATACATTGTGGTACAATCGAAGGTGATGGACTTCTCCATTAGTATCAATGCAACTTCCATGAACAATCTGCAGGGATCAAAAAAAAATACTACCCACAAGCAGAGGATAAACTGTGGGAGTAAAAACACCGATGAAAAGCAACTGCTTGACTACAGGGTTGGAGGAGATAAGACTGAGGAGAGACTCTAAATGAACACTATAATGCAAATTCCAACAACAGGGAAATGGATTCGAGTCAAGAACACATGTGATAACCAGTGGAATCATGCGTCGGCTATGGGAGAGGGAAAGGCGGGGGGGGGGGGGGGGGGGGGAGGAGGAAAAGAAAATGATCTTTGTTTCCAGTGAATAATGTATGAAAACGACCAAATAAAATAATGTTTAAAAAAAAAAAAGAATAAGAAAGATCAAATCTGGCCTCAGACACTTCCCAGCTGTGTGACCCTGGGCAAGTCCCTTGACCCCCATTGCCTAGCCCTTACCACTCTTCTGCCTTGGAGCCAATACACAGTATTGACTCCAAGATGGAAGGTAAGGGTTAAAAAAAAAAAAAGAATAAGAAAGAGCAGAAGGAAAGGCAACTCATTCTAAAGCCAAAAATGAACAAGACCATGTAAATGGTATGTAGGAGATTGAACAAGAACTTAAGACTTAGAGATTAAATAACTCTTCATTTTATAGAAAGAAACTGAGACCCAGGTAGGTGACTTGCTCACAATACTAGCCAATAATAGAACTAAAAAGGTAGAACCAAGATATCAGAATAGTAAAAAGAAGTATAGCCCAGCTCCTCCAATATAACCAACCACTCCACAAAGATCTAGAAAATGTACCAGACTAAGACCTGATGGATTAATACAAGAAAAAGTCATAGGGAGTCATTTTTGCAGTCCAGTCCAACATAATGTGATAGATATTTCTGTGGACCTGGAGATGGGGTATATAGCCAGAGGTATAAAATCAGGGACATACAGGGATTAAAAAAGGACTGAAGTGCCAGGGATCCCCAATCTTGTACAAGATGCAAGAACAGATGTCAACTACAAGCTCTGCTCTTCATTACCCAGTTCTGGGACTCAGAGCCAGGGTAAACTGAGGAAAGAATTTGAGCCTAAGCATAAAGATTCAAAGTGAGAAGTAATCATGGGTCCTACATAATGCATGCACTGTTTTAAAAACCAATTCAGAATCATCAGTTAGCTTTGTGGCAGACCTCAGGAATAGGACAGAGACTCAGTTCTAGACTACAGCCTAGTCTGAAACCTTCAGTCAAGGCAGAAATCTTGCAGTTTTGTCACTCTAAACTAGTAGAGCTTTCCAGTCAGCTGATAGAGACTGTGTTTAGGAGTGATCTGCTGGTAATTTTAACCAGACTCCTGTTCAGACTCCTAAGGAAAAAAACTTGCAGAAGGATAGTGATCAAACTTTACCCTGGATCACACCAGTAAGAGAGCACTGAAAACTTGCAGTTCCCCAGCCTGAACCTGACTTTGAGATCCTGAAATGATACAATGCTCACAAGAAAGCAGCAGAAAGATTCATAAGAATAAATGTTTGGTTCAGATATTCCTCCCAGGATAACCTAAATTACAAACTCCTTAACTTAAATTCCAAAGTCATGAAGTAAGATGGAGGAATAAACAAAGAAAAAAAAGAATTCCACCATAAAGAGCTATTATAGAGACAGGGATGATCAGGACACAAATCAAGAAGAGAATAACTCCAAAAACATACACAAAGCCTCAAAGTAAAACACAGGTTGGGAACAAGTTCAATCAGAATTCCTGGAAAAGACCAAATAAGAATGCTGGAGGTGGGGCAGCTGGGTAGCTCAGTGGATTGAGAGCCAGGCCTAGAGATGGGAGGTCCTAGGTTCAAATATGGCATCAGTCACTTCCTAGCTGTGTGACCCTGGGCAAGTCACTTGACCCCCATTGCCTAGCCCTTACCACTCTTCTGCCTTGGAGTCAATTGACTCCAAGATGGAAGGTAAGGGTTTAAAAAAAAAAAGAATGCTGGAGGTAAAAAAAATGGAAAAGAAATGAGAACTGTAGAAGATAGATTTGGAAAATCAATTAACAGTTTTTAAATGATGCACAAAAATCTTACCCAAGAAAAATACCTCCTAAAAATTAGAATTCATAGAAGCTAATAACTCCAAGAGACAACAAGAAATATTAAAACAAAATCAACAGACTAAAAAGAGGAAAAATGTAAGTTATTTCATAGCAAAAACAACTGACTTAAAAAATAGATTAAAGAGAGATGTTTTAAGATTCATTAGACTAGGGTAGCTCAGTGGTTCAGTAGTGTCAAGCCAAGAGGCAGGAGATTCCAAATATGGCCTTAGACATTTCCTACCTGTGTGACTTTGGACAAGTAACTTAACCCCAATTGCCTAGCCTTTACTACTTTTCTGTCTTAGAATTGATACTTGGTATTGTTTCTAGGTAAGGTAAGGGTTTAAAAAAAAAAAAGATTCATTTGACAACTGAAAGCCATGACCAGAAAAAAGAGCCTGGTTATTATATTTCAAGAAATGTTAAAAGAAAGCTGCCGAGATCTCTTAGAACCAGAGAACAAAGTAGAAATAGAAAGAATCCATTTGTCCCCTTCTAAAAAGAAACCCTAAAATGAAAACTACCAGGAACATTCGAGCAGAAACCCAAAGCTTCCAAATCAAAGGAAAAAATATTTCAACTAGCCAAAAGACAGAACTCAAGTACCAAAAAAGCTAGTCAGCAGCACACAAGATTTAGCAGCCACCACTATAAAGGAGTAAACAGCTTGAAATATGATATTCCAGAAGGCAAACAATATAGGCTTAGGAGAAAGAAAAACTGAGTATAATTGTATAAGGGAAAATGGACCTTTATTAAAGTATCTTTTCATCATTCTATATGAAAAAGAAAAAAGTTGCATAGCAACTTTAAACAAAAACATAAGAGTTAAGAGAAGCATAAAAAGTTAAACATGAGCAAGCAAACCATAAGGGACTAAACAAGAATAAATTATTTACATTCTTATAAGATGTAATACATGTAGCTAGGTAACAAATGTGTGTAATTCATCTCCTCAGAACACTATCACCATCAGGAGACATAGGAGGAGCCTAATCAGACATAGGGAATGGAAGTGTTGTTGTCTAAAGATTTTAAAAGAAGAATGGAAAGGGAGAAGAGAACAACATGGGCTAGTAAGGAGAAAAATGGGGGAAATTATCTCAAAATTAGAGTCTATTCAAAGAAGGAGAAAAAAAGTATGGGAGGTGGAGCAGGCAGCATTTTAACTCTCACTTGAACTGGTCAAAGAGAGCAAAATGTACATACACAGACATCATTCAGTGTAGAAATACTTTTATATATTTCACCCAACTAAGAAACAATCATTAAAAGGGCCAAAGGGAAAGGAAAAAAATAAAAGTAGGGTAGACTAAGGGAAGTATTAGTCTAAAGCAAAATAAATAAATAAATAAATAAGCAGGATGTATGAAACAAAAAAAAGAAAAATTATAAGAAAATATGATGGAGGGATACATAATTAACAATCATAACTGTGAATATGACAGAGGTTAATTCATATATGAAATGGAAGAGGATGAAATAAATTGGAAAGATTATTCAAAAAATATACTGTTTACAAGAAATACACTTAAAACAGAAAGATCCACACCAAATTAAAATAAGGAGGTCAAACAAAACCTATTATGCTTTAGGTGAAGTAAAAAAGATAGTAGTAGGAATTATGATCTCACACAAAACAGCAAAAATAGACATACTGAGAATATATAAACATGAAGAATGCATTTTGCTAAAAGACATCATAGTCAGTGAATTAATATCAATCTAAACATATATATATATATGTCAATATGCATAACATTTTAACCCTTATTTTCTGTTTTAGTAACAATTCTAAGACAGAAGGACAAAGGCTAGGCAAATGGGGTTAAGTGACTTGCCCAGGGTCACACAGCAAGGCAATGTCTGAGGCCAGATTTGAACCCATATCTTCCCAAATACAGGCCTAGTATGCTATCCACTTAGCCACCTAGCTGCCCTGAATAGCATCAAATTCTTAAAGGAATAGTTAAGTGAGTAACAAGGAAAAACAGACTATAATAGTGGGGCAACTTCAATTTACCTATCTCAGATCTAGAAAAATCTAACCAAAAAGTAACTGACCTGAATAGAATTTTTAAAAATTTAGATATAATAGAATCCTAGAGATTATTAAATAGGAATAGAAAGAACTATAAACATTCCTGATATATATTCCTGATGCCATCACAAAAATTGACAATATAGAACATAAAAATATCACACAATTGCAGAAAAGCACATTAAGCTTATTAAAAGCATATTAAACATAACTTTTATATACAATAATGAAAATTATATTCAGTAAGGATTTCTGAAACAAATATTAAAAATTAAGTGTATATAACTTAATACTTTAAAAAATGGGTAGGTCCAAAAACAATTCATAATTTCATTACAGATATAATGCAACAATGAGACATCATACCAAAATTTTAGGGATACAACAAAAGTAGTACTTAGGATATATTTTATATATTTAAACATTTTCATCAGTAGAAGAGAGAAAGAGCAAATCAATGAACATACAACTAAAAAGACTTGCAATCCAACAAATTTAGAAACCCCAACTAAACATCAAAATAAGAAGTCTGGAAAATCTAAGAAGAATTTAACAAAAGAAAAATGCTTTCAATTAATAAATTAAACTAGCAACTATTTTTAAATCAATAAATAAACTCTTAGCTGATTTGACAAAAACAAAAGAAAGAAAAAATCAAATTGCCAATATAAAATCTTTTAAAAGTGAAATCCAAACTAATGTAAGAGAAATAAGGTAAATTATTAGGAATTCCTTCACCCAATTATATACCAGTAAAACTAACCATCTAACTTAAATGGATTAATATTTATAAAAATATAGAATGCCCAGATTAACAGAATAGGAAATAGAAGGCATAAGTAATTCAGTCTTATTAAAAATATATATAAGAGACCATAAATGAACTCTCAAAGAAAAAACTCTAGAACCACATGGGTTTGGAAGCAAATTCTACCAAACATTTAAAGAACAATTAACTGCAATAATTCACAAACTGTTTTAAAAAATAGGAAAGGAAGGAGATTTGCTAAATTTCCTTTATGATACAAATATTGTCTTGATACTTAAACCAGAGAAAGAAAATTATAGATCAATATCCCTAAAGGATAGTACTGCAAATATTTTAAACAAATGTTAGCAAGAAGACTACAGTAACATATCACAAAGAGTACATATTATGGCCAGGCTAGATTTGTCAACTGAATTTATTATCAGGTTAGAGTTATACCAGGAATGCAAAGCTGATGAATACTAGTTAAAACCATAAGCACAACTGATCATATTAATAACTAGAACAACAAAACATAATTATATTCAGAAAAATGTTTTCATAAGGTATAACACCCATTCCTGTTTAAAAAAAAAACATTAGAAAGTATAGTAAAACACAAATCCCTCCTTAATATAAGTAGTAGATAGAGGTCAGCTAGGTCACTCAGTGGATTGAGAGTCAGGCCTAGAGATAGGAAATCCTGAGTTCAAATCTGACCTCAGATACTTCTGCACTGTGTGATGCTGGGCAAATCACTTGATCCCTATTGCCTCACCCATACTACTCTTCTGTCTTAGAACCAATACATCGTATTGATTCTCAGATGGAAAGTTAGGGTTTAAAATATATGAAACTAAAACCAAGGATTAGATATCTATAATGGGAATAGGCTAAAAAGCTTTCCAATAAAAACAAGATTAAAACAAGCATATCCATTATGGTCATTACCATTCAGTACAGTGCTAGAAATTCTAGCCATAGCAAGAAGACAAGAAAACAAAGAAATTAAAGGAACAGAGAAAATGAAAACAAAATTATCACTTTTTGCAGATATTATGATAATTTATTTATAAATCCTTAGAAAGTCAACTAAAAATTCATTAAAACATCAAAATCAACAAAGTTGCAGGATATATAACAGAAATACATAAATCATCAGCATGTTTGTTTTATACAAAAATTACAGGAAGAAGAGATAGAAAGAGAAATTCCATTTAATATAACTGCAGAATAATGGGTAAGATATCTCAATGCGTATGGGAAGGACTAGAGGGAGAGAGAGAATTTGAAACTGAAAATTTACAAATGAATGTTAAAATAAATAGATAAAATAAAATAACTATAGAAAATATAAACTCCTTGGAAGTCTACCTCTCCAAAGACAAACAGGAATTATATGAACTTAAGTACAAACTATTCTTTACACAAATAAAAGCAGACCTAAGTAATTAGAGAATTGTTAATTGCTCATGAGTAACCCAAATCAATAATAAAAATGGCAATACTACCCAAATTAAAGTACTTATTCAGTGCCATACCAGTCTAACTACCAAATAGTAACTTCATTGAGTTAGAAAAAAGTAATAACAAAATTCACCTGGAGGAATAAAAGGTAAATAATATTAAGGTAATTAATGGGGGAAATGGGAAAAAATGGAAAAAAATAGGAAGTTGGTCTAACCATGACAGATCTCAAAATATAATGCAATGATAATCAAAATAATTTCATAGTTGGAAAGAAATGGATTGATCAGTGGAATGAATTACATACACAATATACAAAAACAAATGAGCATGGTACCCTAGAGTTTAATAAATCCCCAAATTTCAACTATTGAGGAGAAGCTGGAAATTGGGGAGGCAAGGAGAGGTCAATATTTATAACATTTCTCTTTTAAAAGTCTCCTTTCTGGGGGTAGCTGGGTAGCTCAGTGGATAGAGAGCCAAGCCTAGAGACAGGAGGTCCTAGGTTCAAATCTAGCCTCAGACACTTCCCAGCTATGTGACCCTGGGCAAGTCACTTGACCCCCATTGCCTAAGCCCTTACCACTCTTCTGCCTTGGAGCCAATACACAGTATTGACTCCAAGATGGAAGGTAAGGGTTTAAAAAAAAAAGAATAATTTACATAATGAGTCCTTTGAAATTGTGTTGGATCATTGTATTGATCAGTTACTAAGTCTTTCATAGTTAATTATTCTTACCACATGGCAGCTCCACCAACAGTGCATTTAAGAACTCACTTTCCCATAGGTCTTCCAACATTTGTTATTTACCTTTTTGTCAATTTTGCCAATCTGATGGGTGAGAGGTCAGAATTATTTTAATTAGCACTTCTCTGATTAATAGTGATTTAGAACATCTTGCAGCATATGACAAGATACAATCAATATAGATATCTAATTTTGAAATAAAAGGGTAATTATACATAAATCTAACAGGTAATTTTTTCCTTGTTTTCCTAGTTTGTGATATCACTTTTTATGTCTAAATTCTGTATTCATTTTAAGCTTATCTTGGCATATGACATGTGATGTTGGCTCATGTCTGGTTTCTGCCAGAGTATTTTCCAGTTTTCTCAGAAATTTTTGCCAAATAGTGAATTTTTGATACAATAGCTAGAATCTCTAAGTTTATCGAACACTAGGCTAGCTACTGTGCTTATTTGGTTCTTTATATTGTATATCTAATCTATTCCATTGACCAATCACTTTATCTCTTATTCAAGACCAAATTGTTTTGATGATTGCTGCTTTCTAATATAAAATGTGGTACTATTAGTTCCCCTTCTTTCACATTTTTTCATTGATTCCCTTGATAATCCCAACCTTTTGTTCCTCCAGATGGGTTTTTTAACTTCTAACACTATGAAGTAATTTTTGGCTAGTTTAACTGGTATGGCACTGAATAAGAGTTAATTTCAATACTATTGTCATTTTTATTATATTGGCTTGGCCTCCCCATAAGCAATTAATATTGCCCTAATGATTTAGGTCTGTCTTTATTTGTGTGAAGAGTGTTTTGTAATTATGTTCATATAGTTCCCATGTGTATCTTGGCAAGTAGAATCCAAGCATTTTATAATGTCTGCAGTTATTTTAAATGGAATTTCTCCATCTTTTTCTGCTGGGTTTTGTTGGTAATATCACCAGTTTCCCTTGGGCAAGAATAATGTCTTTCAAAAATAACTCTCAAACAATGAAGCTTCCTTAATCAACCAGACCTTATACATCAAAGTGAATTTTTCACTTTCATATATTCATCTTGGGCCAGAACTGCCTCCAACACTAACTACCTTTGCTCAAAATAGTCCTCTTTAGGAATTTGCCTTCAAGGCTAGTTTAGCAGCCACATCAGAAAATAAGTCATTACTTTATAGTCATATTTTTTAATCCAATCCAATGAACAGTTATTAACTAATGTAGCCAAAATTAGATGGAAAACAGAAAACTGGAGAAAAAAAATTTATAGAACATCTCTTGGATAGAAGTCTCATATCTAAAATATATTAAGGACTTTGTCAAATTTATAAGAGTATGAGCCATTCCCCGATTGGTAAATGGTTAAAAGATATGAATAGATAGTTTTTTAATTATATATAACCACATGAAAAATGCTCTAGATCATTATTGATCAGAGAAATGTAAAGCAAAACAATTCTAAGATACAATCTCACACCTATGAGATTGGCTAAAATGATAAAAAGGCAAAGGTACAAATGTTAGAAGGAACACTAACAACACTGTTGGTGAAACTGTAAGCTGATCCAATCATTTTGGAGAGCAATATAAAATTATGCATAAAGAGTTATAAAACTGTTTATGCCTTATGACATAGCAATACCACTATTATGTTTATTTCCTAAGGTTTTCAGGAAAAAAGAAAAAGAACCATTATGAGTATTTTTAAACCCTTACCTTCTGTCTTAGAATCAATATGAGTATCAGTTCCAAGGTAGGAGAATGTTAAAGGCTAGGTAATTGGGGTTAAGTGCCCTTCCCAGGATCACACAGATAGAAAGTGTCTGAGACCAGATTCAAACATAAATCTTCTCTAGAGGCCTGACACTCTATCCACCGAGCCATCTAGCTGCCCATAGGACCTATATGGTTTTAAATATTTATAGCGACTCTCTTTATGATGACAAAGAACTGGAACCTGAGAGGATGCTCATCCATTGGGGAATGGTTGGAAAAAGTTGTGGCATATTGTTGTGATGGAATATTACTATGTCATAAGAAACAAAGAAAAGTTAATTTAAAAAAACAACAGGGAAAGACCTATATAAAAACAATATTAGCAGAACCAAGAAAATGTTGTATATAGCAACAGAAATATCATTTGGAGAATGACTTATGTATATCCACCTCCAGAGAAATAATTGATATCATAAAATTATAAAAGGATATAATTTTATATATACATATATCTTTTTGCTAAATGATATTTTTTCTATTAAATATCTGAGAATTTTAATGTAACAAGCAAACAAATAAATAAATAAAAAATTTAAAAACAGTTCTTAAAAGGCTACTATGTGCAAAGCAACATGCTAAGTTTTGGAGTTACAAAGAGAAAACAAACTAGTCCTTGCCTTTGAGAAGCCTGTGTAATGCTGGTAGTTACAATATGTAAACAAATGCAAAGGAATTTGAAGAGGGAGAGAGTACAAATTAGGACAGACATCCTCAGTCCAGAGTCTGTGGGTAGGATTCAGGGGTTCATGAAATTTAATGTAGGAACAATTATCTATTTTCACTAACTTTTGGTTTTCTTCGTAATCATCTGTTTTTTATGTATTTAAAATTTTCCAAGAAAGAGGCCATAGGTTTCACTGCCAAAGTGGTCAAAAAAGGTTCAGAATTACTGAACTTTTGGTAGAAATTAGGAGAGGTTTGTTCAATAGGTGCCTTGGCCGCTGCACCTGAGCTGAGGTTTGAAGGGAGCTAAGGATTCTAAAATGTGGAGGTGAGAGGGGAATGCATTCCAGGCATAGGAGACAGACTGTGCAAAGGCAAAGACCAAAGATGGAATGCTGAGTTCAGGAAACAACAAGCAGGCCAGTTTGTCTGGAACATAGAGTAAATGTAGGAAAATAACATGAAGTTAAGTCTGGAGAGGCAGACTGTCCCCAGATTGTAAAGGGTTTCAGATGCCAAGCTGAGGATTTTGCATTTTATCCCAAAAGCAATACAAAGATATTGGAGAAACCAAAGATGTTTTACCAGGCTTATAAGGTGGTAAGGCCCATGCCTTAGAAAGGGATTTTGGCAGATCTATGGAAGATGGTTTGGAAAAGCAAAAGACTGGAAGCTGGGAGGTTGTCTGAATAGCTCAGTCTAAAAAATGGTGAAGCTAATTGGAATGAACTGAAGGGGGTTGGTATGAGAGATGCTATTAAGGCAGTTGGCAACTGACTATATATGGGAGGTGAGAGATCAAGATATGAAGGATGACTTCAAAGGAGTAAGCCTGGGTGATAAGAAGGATGATGGTGCCATCATTTTTCAGAGACACATTCAAGGGCACTGGGCCCATATAACCCAAACCCCTATTCCATGGTTATACTCCTTTTACTACACTCCCCAAAAGTGATTGCTCATATAACCTCTGTTCAAATATTTCCAGGAATGGGGAGCTCAACATGTCACAAAGAAGCATATTGCACTTTTTGTACAACTCAATTTATCCAGCTTCATAATTCCATTTATTCATTTGAAATGACTCCCAGTTACTTTTTGGCTACATCCAAACATCAAATCTACTTGGAATATTTGCTCTGACAGAAGATATGCAAAAGAATGAGTAATTCCAAAAGAAGAACTCCAAAAATACATTGAGCAATGATAGAATCTTTGGAATAGGTATAGAGTCTATCAAGGCAAATACTCTTAGAGAAAACATTCATTTGGGTGTGTTAGTTATGGTATGTGTTTATTTAAAACCATTTACTTTATGGTCACATTTTGATAATTATTCATTCATTCACACATACAAACCCTTAATTGTTCCAAAGCATTTTCATATTACAGAGTCTAACCAAGAGAAAACTATTCCCTGACCCTAGTATCTCTTCAAACTAATCTTATCTCTCTTATCCTCTTTTCTTCACAACTAAACTTTGAGAAAGAACGGTTTATACTTTCCACTTCATCTCCACACCATGGATTCCTCAACCCCTTGTCATTTGGCTTCCGCCCTCACCATTCTACTGAAATTCCTCCTACCCTATGAAGTCTCTTCTAAAGTGTCAAATCCAATCTTCTTTTTTCAGGACTCATCCTCTCCTTCTCTTGGGCAGCTGAAAAGACTGACCACTTCCCCTAAGACACTCACCCTTCCATTGGTTTCTATGACATCAGTCTTTTCTGATTCGGTGTCTAAGGCTCCCTAACCCATCCTTCGCAATCTCGGTTTCTAGCTTCTCTTCTTTCATCTGCTCTCTTAAGTGTCAACATCCCCCAACACTCTTTTCTTCTCACACTAGATTTCTCCTATAATAGTAAAATCTTCTCCCACAGCATCAGTCATTGATTGAAACATAGTATCTAATAAATGTTTGTTGGTTGATTGAGTGGCTTTATTTATATGATTTCCAAATATATGTTTGCCTAGCTGACATCTCTCCTGAATTCTGATAGAAAAGGGGAAGAGAAAGGAATAAGTATTGAGTATATATGTATGGAATAAATATGGCACCTAGTAAGCACTTTATAATTATTATTTTATTTAATCCTCACAACAATTCTGCAAGGTAGAGATTGTTATCTCCATTTTATTTTTGAGGAAACTGATGCAAATAGACATTAAGGGACTTGCCCAGGGTCATAGATCTAGGAAATATATGAGACCATATTTGAACTCAGGTCTTCAAAAAAAAAAAAAGAAACCTTTACCAAATGTCTTGGAATCAATACCAAGTATTAGTTCCAAGGCAGAAGAGCAATAAGAGTTAGACAATTAGTGTTAAGTGACATGCCCAGCATCACACAGTTAGAAAGTGTCAGAGGCCACATTTGAATCCAGAACCTCCTGTCTCTATGCCTTGATCTCTAACCACTGAGATACCTAGCTGTCCCTAAACTGGGGTCTTCTTGTCTCCAGACCCAGATCCCTATCCATTGTGCCACCAGCTCCCTCCATGTGATACCTTTATGTGATACATGTCCATTCATCTACTGAATATATAGTCAGTTCTGATATAACACATTTTGAAAATATGACTTTATTCCAACTCTATATTGGGGAACTATTTGAGCATAACACAAATTTTATATTATTTTATTTTGTATTTTCTTATGTGAGATTTCATCCACAAGAAACAGAAAAGAACACAGAAAACACTTCACAATAATGTACAAGCTGCTTCAAAATTCCAAAAGCAAAGTATTTTTCAAAGTAAAGTGTCATATTTCTTATACATCTTCTAATGCAGCAGGAGTTGTGGGCTGAGAAGGTCTAATCTGCCATTACCCTCTCCCCAACCTTCCACCATGGCTGAGGTACCAAATCCCAGAGTTATCTCAGTGGCAACTCGATTTTGCCATCCTAGACATGAGCACAAGCTAAACAGCAGCGCAAGTCCACAATTTTTACTGGGTTCTTGCCTTTTTTCATGTGTCACTGATGAAGATTTTAAGTATTGTACCCCTAACTCAGAGACTGATCCTATCAGCCCTAAAACTTTTCTTGCACAATTTCACATATCAAGGTGATTTTTTAAAACATATGTAACAATTCTGAGGGGCTTATGTGAAAGAACACTATTCACATCCAGAGAAAGAACTGTGAAAGTAGGAACACAAAAGAAAAACAACTGCTTGATCACATGGGTTGATAGGGATATGACTGGGGATGTAGACTCTAAAGGATCACTCTAGTTATTATCAATAATATGGAAATAGGTCTTGATCAATGACACATGTAAAACCCAGTGGAACTGCTCGTTGGCTACGGGGGGCGGGGGGGTGGAGGAGGGGAGGGAAAGAACATGAATTATGTAACCATGGGAAAATATTCTAAATTGGTTAATTAAATAAAAATTTTCAGTTAAAAAATAAACAAAAAAACACATAACATTATTGCAAAACTGACTATATCTCCATAAAAGTAAATGTAAAATTGATTTATTCCCCTTTTCTCTAAAACATTACCTTCTAAGTTCCCCATTCATTTCTCTTGGTGGAGCATCATTGTCCCAAGTACCCAGACTCTAAACAGACCTGCTTACAACTCTTCTGTTTTCCTCATACCATCCAATCAGTTGCCAAGTACTATTGACTGTAGCTCTACAAGATCCTTTGAATTCATCCTCCACTTTCTTCTTCTCCTGCCACTGCCTTAGTGTAGACTTTTACCACTTCTTATCTAGCCCATTTTAACAGCCTCCTATTCATTTTTGGAGTATTTCCTTCCTACCATCCCTCTTTCACATTGCTTTTGTTGTTGTTTCAGTCCTGTCTAACTCTTCATGACCCCATATTCTTGGCACAACTTCTGGAGTGGTTTGCCATTTCCTTCTCCAGCTCATTTTACAGATGAGGAAACTGAGGCAAACAGGGTGAAGTGACTTGCCCGGGATCACACAGCTAGTAAATGTCTAATGGCAGATTTTAATTCATTTAATTCATGAAGATTAGTCTTCCTGACTCTAAGCCCAGTTCTCTATCCACTGTGCCACCTAGCTTCACATGGCTACCTAAATCCTAATACACAGTTCTGGGGTACGAACACATGTGTGCACATGCACACATACACACACACACCCCTGCTCATACATTTTTGGTGATTCTTCATTGCCTGCTGAATAAAATACAGACTCTTTAATCTGACATTCAAGGTCCTCCACAATCTGGCTCAAAATATCTTTGCAGCTTTGCCTCATAATGATCCCCTTTGAACACTCCATGCTCTGGTCAAATTGTTCCCTGATCTCATCTTGCCCTCTACCAATACTATTCCTTCATATTCTCTATCCTTCCATGCCTAAAATGTTATCAATATTCATTTCAAGCTATTAAAATCCTTGCCCTCCAAAGAACTGGAAATTAAAGAGATGTCCATCAATCAATGACTGAACTTGGTATAGGATGGTGATGGAATACTATCATGCTGTAAGGAATGACAAACTGGAGGATTTCTATATGAAATAGAAAAACTTCATTGAACTGGTGCAGAATGAAATCAGCAGAACGAGAACATTGTACACAGTAACAGCAATATTGTGGAATGATCAGATGTGATAGACTTAGCTACTCTCAGCAATACAATGATCCAGGACAATCCAAAGGACTTATGACCAAGAATGCAACCCACCTCCAGAGAAAGAACTGTTGAAGTCAGAATGTAGTTTCTCAATTGTTTATTTGGGTTTATGTTTTGGTTTTTTATTTTTATACAATTATTCACTTTCAAAATGAATAATTTGGAAATATGTTTGCATGATAATACATGTATAACCCAGACCAAATCGTCTGCCTGAACTAGGAAGGAAAAGGAAAGAGAGGGAGGGAGGGAGACAATTCAGATCGTATACCTTAGGAAAACTTGTGTGGAAATTTGTTATTGTGTATAAATAATTTTAAAAATAAAAATAAAAAATAGATGTTATATTTGCAATCTTTACATTAAAAAAAAAAATCCTTCCTCTCCTTCAAGGTCCAGACCAGATATTATCCTTATGATATCTTTTCTAATGACAATGCTAAAGAGGATTGATCCCTCTTTGTCTAATCTCTCAGATCTCCCTTTTATTCATCTTCTAACTTATATTGCAGTTATTTATGTACATGCCCCATTTCCCTCCTGGGTGGTAAACTCCTACAGAGCAAGAATACACTATTTTTTATCTTTGCATACTCAGTGTCTAGCCCTGAGCCTTATACATAGTAGGTATTTAATAAATGTTGAATTTAATTTCATTAGAACTCTCATTTTGCACTTTCCAGTACTAATATGTGTCCATTATTTAAGGGCTAATTATTATTCATTCCTACATTCAAACAATTTACTTCCGAGTCCCTAAATGTATTGTGCTAAGTACTTGCAAGGGCTACGTGGAAGATAATAAGGATAGCTAGATGGCTCAGTGGATTGAGAGCCAGACCTAGGGACAGGAGGTCCTGGGTTCAAATCTGGCCTCAGATACTTCTGCACTGTAACATGGAACAAATAACTTGAATTGAACCAATATACAGAATTGTTTCTAAGACGGAGGTAAAGGTTTAAAAAAAAAAAGAAGATAATAACATGGTAAAAGGTCTGCAATCTAGATGGAGATATAAGACATGCACAAATGTCAAGTTAAATAACCATATGATAGTTAAATAACACTACAAAAAAATCACAAAAGATATCTTAGAATAGTATGTTAAAAGAATGGTCTTGAAAATATATCCCATGAACTCATAATAAGGAGAGATCACTGGGGGCTAGGACTTGATCTGGATCTTGAAAAGTGGAGCAGATTTTTATGTTTGAAGAAAAGGGTGAGAAGGAGGGAGAAAGGATGGGAGAAAGGGAGGTGGGCACTCCAGATCTTGGGTTCATATATAGATTTAGAGCTGGAAAGAACCTTAAAGGCTACCAAGTCCAACTCTCATTTTATAGATGAACAAACTGAAATACAGAGAACTTAGATGACTTGCTTGGAGTCACATAGCTAATAAGTTTTTGAGGCAAGATTTGAACCCAGTTCTTCCTGACTCACTGAATGCCCTATCCATTCTGCTGTGGTATATAAGAAAAGATATAGAATGTGTTTGACAGATGGAACTACCTGACTGGACTAAGATTTTCATATAAAACAATGGGAGATAAGATTAGCAAATAGTTGGAAACCAGATTAAATATCAGAATAAAGAGTTTGGACTGTATCCTATAGATAATTGGGAGCCATCAAAGGTTTTTGAGGAAGGGACTCTCTTCTGCTATACCTCCTTCCCCCCAAAGGAGAAATCAAAAGAATGGAAATACACACTAAGCCCATTTTCTTTTGTTAAACTGGTCAAAGGTCTGGGAAATTGGGAGGGGTAAGAGGAGTTAAACTTTTTGGCTTAAAGTGAGAGATTGGGGATTAACTGTACACCTCGATTTCCATGTTCTCCCTGGCTCTTCTGACCGTGGATAATCTATAATGGGTAGTAAAAAGCAAGAAAAGCAGGAAGGACCCAGAGCTGCTGGGGGCAGGATAAGAAGGGATTGTACCTGGCAGGGAAACCTACCTAAACTATGTCCAAGATAAAGCTTTGGGATTAGGTGACTGCCTTGCTGGATACACAGCAAAGTCTGTGGTGCCATTAGAGACCTTTAATCAAAAGAGAGCAGTGGAGCACGTAGTGGTGGCTGTTTTATGTTCTGGATCTTAATGCAGGCTTACGTGTTCCTCTATTTATACATGCCTCCTGGCTGACTAGGATGATTGACATTCCATTCAGGGAAGGTAAAATAAAACCCTTCCCTGTAGCCCCTCACAGAACACACCACACATTCCTGGAAGCAAGATGGGAGGCAAAGTTTGACCTCTCTCCAACAAGGAAAGGGAATTCTGTGGGGGAAACCACAGAATAGCCCAGCAAACAACACAGGGAAATACAATCTCAGAACATAGAAAGCCAAAGCAAACTGGTCCTTTGAACTTGGATTTAAGTTCTGCCCCTGATGCATAAGGGCTGTGAGATCCTAGGCAAATCATTTCACTCTTCTATTCTCCAGACAATCTCCTAAAACTACAAATTATAGATTAATTAAGTAATTAATGCCTACCTGCATCAGTAGAGGCATTTCTCTGACTGCAATGAAACCATGTCGGGTAAAAATAAAAGATTGGTACTTGATAATAATAGTTATTTCTCTATATACACTGGACATTCAATTAATATTGTTGACTAGAGTTAAAAGGAACTGACTGCCAAGAAAAAAACTTATTCTTCATCATAAAAGAAGGGGAACAAAAAACAAAGTTGGCCAGCCAACCTGAGGCATATTATGTAGAGGCAGATAGCATCCTGAAGAAAATATGGTTTACTAAAAAGTATTAAGATGCTAATCAAGGTCACTGATTATAAACTGCATTTTTGAAATTTTTTAAACTCTTTTATCATATTTTTCTTGCATGTGCAATATACTATTTCAGTTTTTTATTTTTTTCGCTCCCTTTTATATTTGAAGTACATGTCACCAGCATTAAGATTTTCTTTAATTTTTTTTGATTTTGCAGTAATATAAGTTTAAGATACATTTGCTAATGCATGCCCCAAAGAGTTTGAGACTATAAAAATGATGCCACTAATTATTTTTTTTAAATTATGGAACTTTGCTTAATAATTCTGTCTGATTCCAGGACAAGATATACACAAAAGAGCCATTGCACAAGGCCAAAGAAAAGCCAATCCAGGATGGACTGATGCACTTCAAAGCCAATGCAAAGGTCTTGAACCTAGTGTGAAGACTCGAGGTTACTGTGTTTAACATTTGTTACGACATAGGCTTTCCTTGTGTCCACACTCACTCTGAAAATACTTACAGACAAGTAAGTAATTGCTGGACACATTGACAAAAAGCCAGTTAGGGGGCAGTCCCCTTTGGCATGAAAATATACATACAAATAAATGTTCAATCAACTACACTTGGTTCCTACATGGCTTCTATAATCTGGTCCCTTTTCTGTCTTTCACAGAGTGGTAACTTTCTGTAGTCCTGGCTACTGACTGGGTAAATGCATCATTGCTTAGATCATTTTAATTGGGCCCTGATTCAAGGACCTGTTATAGATTTACTTTTCCTTTACTTAGAATTTTTACACATAAGACTTTGATAGTCTATATTTTCATCCAGAAATTTTCTTTTTCTTTTGGATTTTTCTGATGCCTTTTTAATTTCTCTTGCCAATTGATTCATATACCTCATACCTCAGCCATGCATCCCTAAGTGATCCTGTGTTTTCCAATCACCCTCAACATGGGGAAATGTAAAAAAATATTATTATTTAAACTCCAAAGTTTAAATACCTTTTAAGAAGAATTTTAGGTAAAGAAAGATGCAACCTCTCTGAATCCAGAAACTGAACTGTTGGAGAAGACACCATGAAGAAGCCTCCAGACCACAAGCTGCACAAGAAGATCAAGAATGAACTTTGAGTGTAGTTGATTAAACATTTATTTGTATGTATATTTTCATGCCAAAGGGGACTGCCCCCTAACTGATTTTTTGTCAATGTGTCCAGCAATTATTGGTTTTGTTCTTTTTTTTCTTATCCTCAAATTATTGTAATCTTTAAATTGATAATGTTTTCATGATCCTTTGAGGAAGTCCTTCTTCCCAAACGATCACACGGAGAAATGTAAAAATGGAGATTTGAACCCTGTACTCCAATCCCCAGAAGTCCTTGGCCACTTCCCAGAATACTTTGTAATCTCACTGAGATCCTCACCTGGGCGAGATCAAAAATTTCTACTTAAACTGGTTATAAAGCCTACGGGCTCTCTCTTCCTGTTTCTGCTTCCAAGCAGACGCATCTCTCATGATGTAAGTGAAATTGAATGGGCCTCTCGGCCCACCTAGGCACATGCTTTCTCACCTGTATTTTCTTAAGTTCTTAGTCTTTAATAAACCTCATAAAAATATAATTACTTCTAGCAGAGAGAAACTAATTTTTACCTGCCACAGTTTGGCCTTAAATTTTAATCTTAACAGTACCTGGAATCAGGAGGATCTGGGTTCAAATCTGGCCTCACATACTTCCTAGCTATGTGATCCTGGGAAAGTCACTTAACCCCAATAGTGTAGCCTTTGCTCTTCTGACTTAGAGTTGTTACTAAGACAGGGTCAAGGTAAAAAAAAAAGGTAGACAAATCAAATGAAATAAGTTGTCTATGCATAGGAAAAGAAGCCTAGATAATGTCATTCATTTACAGTCCCACAACTTGGTGGTTTTAGGAAGTGAGGCAGGTTATTGAATTATAAATGTTCAAATAAGAAGGAATCTTAAAATATCATCTGGTCCAAAGCTTTCATATATGTTATTATTCCCATTTTAAAGATAAGATAACTGAGGTCCAGTTATCTTACCTATGATTCATAAAGTCATTAGTTTAGAGTTTGAAGGGACCTTAAAAATCAAGTAGTATAATACCAATGTTTTTAAAGCCTACTGGTACTAAGTGATTTGCCTACAGTCACACAGGTTCAGGTGATCTAACTCCAAAGTCAATGATTTTCTTATTGTATAATTAGAATTTGCTCCCCAGAAACTCTTTCTCCCAGCATTCCATGTTCCTTCTCACATTATGGGCTAACATAGGGAGGATATAAGTTTTGTGGAGCTCCGCCCCCCTTCTCTTTTCTCACAAATGTGGCTGGGAAAACTTTACTCAGGATTTTACTTTTGTCCTTTTATTTCTTCTACTTCAAGTAATTATTAATAAATCTTACTAATTATAATACTTGGAGTTATTGGATATTAATTTTAACCTTACATTATATTGACACGCTACCATACAATCCATGAAACAATAACGACTAGAGCCATGTTTCTTGTCTCCTGGCATTGTGGTCTTTCTATTGCATTCCCCTGTTTCTTTTCCACCTATGTATGGCATTTGTGTCATGGGACTTCTTCCAATGGAGTTTGTAGTGAAACCTAATCACCATCATTGTCTCCTTATGAGTCCCATCTTATCTTCATGTCATAATGGAAAGTCTACTTTTACCTCCCAAAATGGGTCCGTCCCCAGCCCAAAGCCTACTGACAGTAAGACAGAACTCTTCTAAGCACACCAAACAAACAAAAACTCCCTCCACGGTCAGGCGTAATTCCCAAATTAGACTGCTCAGTGGAGGAAAAAAAACAGAACTGTCAAAGGAAATAGCCCAGATGTGGCACGTGTGCTGCCCTGAGAAGGGTCAATCAATCATTGGTCCCCAAACACTTCCATCTCCCCTAGGGCTGTCACCAGGAGAGATAAGCATGTCCATGAATATAGCATCTCCAAGGATAGGTTTGGCTCCCTGGCTGCTAGCAAACTGCCATGGAAACACTCTCTGAAGAACTGTGCCACCCCCTTGAGTCCCTGAAGAAGAGGGGGAAGCAGGATCCCACCACCACCCAGGGCAAACTGAATGAGCATCTTCCAGACAGGGAAGGGACACTGGGTTTGTGAATGGACTCAACCCACAAGCAGCCCTGACCCTGGATAAACACAATAACTGATACAACAGGAAAAGCTAAGCCCACTCTGGGGAAATCACTGACAAATGTTCTCACAGTTTGATTTGTGAGAACAGCAGCTCCTGATAAAGTCTCTGAAAAAAGCCAGAAACTATTAGCACCTCTCGGTCTGTGTCTGTGGGAGGGGTGTCAGAGGCAGAGGAGGTTCTGTGCGTGTGAGGAGTCATGGTTTGCCAGGATGGAGGTGCAAAAAGCCACCCTAAACAGTTAAAGCAGGGTACAGATATTGATCTGTGAATCTGGACATCAATTTTGCCCCCCAAGAAGAGGCCAAATGATTTTGGTTGCCTTGGTTTCTCTTTCTATCAAACAGGAATCATCCTTTATACTGCCATCTCATTTGTAGCACACGGTTGCTCCTCCTACTCTTTTAGTAGGGACACATGGGCTGAGCACCCTGACTCTTCCACCCTGACCACTCACACTCTCTTTTCTCCTAGTACCTCCTCATAGCAAGTCTTGGCAAATTTGCAATGATCCAGTGAGCAACACCATGCATTACACTAAGCAGAGAGGTTACAGAGGGGAAAAATGATGCCGTTATATGGTGCTTTTAAAAGGTTTTCAATGTACTTTCCTCACAACCCTCCTTTTGGTTTTGTTATTCCCATTTTATTAATGAATAAATTGAGGCGCAGAGATTTTAAGTGATTTGCCAGTAAGTCACTTAGCTATACGGTAAGTAGTGGAATCAGGTTATAAATGGGGGTTGTGGTTCCTAGCTCCAAATCTGACTTTTTTTCATCTCTACCATAAGGCCCATCTCTGCCCTAAAAGACCCTACAGTACAGATGAGGATGAATAAGACGTGTAACCATTACTAGAAGTTAGAAAATAACAGGGGAGTGTTTGAAAGGTTTAAAGAAAATGGCATAGGAGTCTCAAGGTGGGAGAACACCTAACACCCTGCTTTGCCAATAGTAAGTGCTCAATTACTCTTGAATTGAATTATTGATGGAAAATGCTGAAACCTCATTCTCTTGGGATTGTAGAACTCAAATTCTTTCACTCTAAGTGGATTCTTTTCTTTCAGGATGGGAAGGAAATTAAATTGAGATAGGACTCCAGTTTTCTCAGAAAAGCTGGCATTAAGGGGCTTCAGGACAACTGAAAGCTGTTGGATGTAAGGATGACAAGCTTGGCTGGTATACTTCACTATGCAGCTGAAATGTTGATTCACAATTAATGGGCAAGCATTACACAATTGTCTCTTTCAAATGCAGTATGCTGGTGTATAATACACAATCAGAGGACATTGTATATTGGAATATAACTCATTAGCCACTTCTAACTCTTTACCTCCTAGAAACAAGAAACTCTGTGGACTATTAAAGCCTTAACTTTGGTCTCTTAAAATCCAAGTTCCACACCAGGTGGGGGATTTCAGATTTAGAAAAATGGAAAAGGAAATGAGAATGGGCTCCTGCTGGAATTAATTATGGTAGAAGAAACCAAAGACTTAGTAGTGTAGGGGAAGGTGGAAGAAGGTTTGTAGATTGACCTCCTATGCTTCAAGCCAAGAGCCTCACTCAGGGACCTTAGGCAAACTTGGCAACAGCTGGCGCTGGTGAGGGACAGCCCAGAATGGACATGTCCCTATGTGACTGCACAGTGAATACCAAATATCTTGTGTCATGCTTCTCAAACCTAGAGGATTTGGCTACCCAGGCACATGCTCTGAGGATGAACTCACTGACTTTGGGTCCCAAACAGCTGCCAAAGTCTGAACTGCTTGGCAAGCAAGGGAAAGGGGAGACCATGGGGCGGGTGATATGAGAAATCAAAGGGAAAGGGATTAGATTACTGTCACCTGAGAGGGTGAGAGACTCTGGAATAGATTGATGGGCTGTTCTAATGGGTTTGGCAGTGAGGAGAGACCTGTCATGGTTCACTGTATTAAGCCAGCTGCCTCACATACATGTAGAGTGAAAGGAAATGACCATATTTTAAAACCCAAAAGTAGATTTGTCCACTCAAATATACCAGAAAACAAAGCCATGGGGCTCAGGGTAATTCCAGGGGGTAAAGTAATCTTCCCAGGTGAAGAGTTCTAGGGCAGTGGGGAAATCTTAAATCAGTAGCATAGCCTGGAGCTCTGGGTCAAGAACTATATCCAATACTGTGCTATATGAAATGATGGAGAAGACCTAAATGAACTGATGCAGAGTGAAGTGAACAGAACCAGGAGAACAATGAATTCAGTAATAGTCATTATTGTATGGTGATTAACTATGAATGACTTAACTATTTTCAGCAATACAATGATCCAAGACAATTCTGAAGAACAAAGAATACTATCCACCTCCAGTGAAAGAACTGATGGAGTCTGAATGCAGATACTATTTTTCACTTTATTTTATTGGTGTGTGTTTTATTTGGGGGGTTGGGTTTTATGAGTATTCTCCCACAATATGATCCACATGGAAATCTGTTTTGCATGATCATATGTGTATAACCTAGATTAAATTGTTTACCATCTCAGGGAGAGGAAAAGGAAGACCATTTGGACCTTACAGCTTCGGAAAATATATGTTTAAAATATCTACAATGTGTAGTTGGGGAAAAATAAAATAGTACATTTTTAAAACAATTTTTTAAAAGAACTTCATCCAGAACAGACTTCTATGTGTATTTTCTCTATGTGCACATTCATTTTTGGTTATCTTTTTTATTGTCTATTTTGTTTAACTTGGCTTATTAAAGCAAGATGGTTTGTTTTTTTAAGAAGTGGGGTGGGTCACAGATTCAATTAATAGAGCTAATTGACTTCATGGGGGGGGGAAAGCCCATTTTAAAAAAACTTATAAGATCATAGGCCTTACCCCTAATCCCATGGAAAGAAGAAAGGGGGAATGTATCTAAATAGCACCTACTACATGCCAAACACTGTTAGATGTTTTACAAACATCATCTCATTTGATCCTTACAATAATCTCAGGCACATGTCTAACAAGAGTCAAAAGAATCAGTGCTTTGGACAAAGAAGAAAGGGATAAGGGATGATGGGAAACCACATGAAGCCTTTTCTAATCCCCCCCAGATATTGGTGTCTTCCCTCCCAAAAATAACTTTGTACTTATTTTGTATGTAATAATACATATACCCTTGTCTCTTCTAATAGAATGTAAGCTCTCAGAGAATAGGGACTGTTTCACTTTTGGTTTTGTATTCTAGAACATAGTACAATGCCAGGCACTTAGAAGGCATTAAAAGAACATTTGTTGGTAGGTGTAAACCTACCTCTACTCCCAGTGGGGTAAAAAGTCCCTATCTGGGATTAGGAGACCTGAGTTCATATCTCAGCTTCAATACTTCCTACCTGTGTGACTTTGGGAAAGTACTTGAACCTTCCCAAATGAGAATAACTCCACTACCCCTCTCATGGGGTTGTCATTAGGAAAGCACTTTATAAATCTCCAAAGTGCTATAGAAAAGTGGCAAATGATTGTTAATACCAAGAAAAACAACCACATCCTACCATGATCCTATTGGTGGTAGCAATCTCTCGAATAAAAGGCAATTTCTAAAATCAATCTCTGCCTTACATTTTGTAATCTTCAGAGCAGGAATTGATTGTGTTTGTCTAGTTCTTCTTGTTATCCAAGTAGACACTTTCCGATGACACTGATGATGTTTTGTTGCTGCTGTTTATTATGTTGCCAGCTATGATAAGATATTGGTGTATGCTCCTGCCTTGTTGCCTGTTTTGCTGTATCCATCATTCTGGGCACCATTTAGTGAACAGTGGTTCTTCTTCACTTTGGAGAGCCAAATCTCAGGGAAGGTTCTTGGCTAATGACTGAGAAGAGACAGATCAAGACTAAAGTTCAGGACTGCTAGGGGTCTCCTTAAGGAATGGCGGGCTTAAATTTCTCCATTGTTCTTCATCAGCTTTTCCCCCATGCTGCAAGATGAAAAATCTCCTCAGTTGCTGCTTCTTCCATAAGCTCAAAGCTTCAGTGTTAGTCTCAGTTTTTCTGGCTAGGGAAAGCTGGGGAAGATTATCACTCAGTAAAGTAAGTTCTCACTTCTAAGACCTACCCTCTGTTGGAGAAACTGCCTTGAAGTCTCAAGGATTCTTTTCCCACAGGAAAATGCCTTTCCCTATATCTTGAATATTTCCTTTAGTTACTATCTGGACACAGGCTACAAAACAGAAAACATTCTGGTTTTGTAGAGCATCCCACATTCCTAATGAGACTCATAGTAAAGCTGTGAATAATATCTGATAATATCTGAAAGGGCAGCTAGGTGGTGCAGTGGACAGGATGTTGGATCTGGAATCAGGAAAACTCATCTTCCTGAGTTCAAATTCAGCTTCAGGCACTTACTAGCTGTGTGACCCTGAGCAAGTCACTTAACCTTCTTTGCCTCAGTTTGCTCATCTGTAAAATTTACTGGAGAAGGAAATGGAAAACCACTCCAGTACATATCTTTGCCAAGAAAACCCTAAATGGGGTCACAAAGAGTCAAACATGACTGAAAAACAACTAACAACATTAGCATTCAAGGCCCTCTATAACCTGGTGTTATTCTCTTTTCAGCCCCATTTTATATCATTCACCCGCTTACACTATTCTCTATTTCCAGAGCAAACCACACTCTCTCCCACCTCCACACGTTTGCTTAGCAAAAGCTTAATAATTGCTAGTTGATGACTGAATGATTGATACTATACGGAGACTTACCCATTCATTGTCTATTGACCATTAAATTACCACCTCTTTCAAGAAGTATTCTCTATTCACTACTCTTGACCATGATTTCAATTTTACCCCTTGGGATCATATAATTCTTTGTTTTGTCACTTTCTAATGAAATCATCATATGATGTTGTGGATTAAAGTTATCAGCATTATTATCTTATCATTCAATGCCATAAGGACAGCAAAATGGGTCTCATGTCTCTTGCAACACCTAACAGAATGCTCTGTACACAGTACAATGTTTACTAAATGAGTAACAACACCCATTAACCTTAGTCCGTAAAGGGCTTTTCTTAAAACAACACTGTGAAATGAGTAATACAAATATTATATGCAAATGTTATAGATGAGAAAATTGAGTCACTAAGAAGTTGTATAAATTTCCCCTGGTTCCATTGCTAGTAAATGTCTGAGGCAGAATTCAAAATCAGGATGCCTGACTCTAGATCCTGTAGTCTGCTCAGGCTTCTGTGATATGACATATGAATGAATGAATTAATTAATTAATATAACTGGTCTACAGAAGAGATTTAGGGTTTAGTTTTAAGAACAGTTATCCTTGAGCAGAATATTTTACATTCAAGGCTCCCCTTGGGTAGCTTGTCTTTAGCTCCTACCACTTAGCCCTTTCAGATGCCCCTCCTTTTTTGTTTACCAACAGTGTCCTCATTTTGCCCCTCTAATTAGAGAGAATCCTACAGTGGCACTCATCATCCTCAGAACTAGGATTAGGAAGCACCAAAACAGACAATAGCCAGAGGCACAGTGGACACTTAAAATTCCTTCTATATTTGTGCATAATTTTCAAAGCCAGAAAAATCCTGTCTGTGGTGTAGAGCTATTTACTTCATGGTAAGTCAAGTGCTATTTGTTCCCATGAAAGCACAAAGCCCCTACTGAAGAGTAACAATCAGTGGGTACAATTTTCAGACCTTCACTCTAGTTCTCAAATGTCCCAGTTCTGGCCACCCTGCCACCATGTAAGTTAGCCATCTTTGGCAATGGGTACCCTTCCCATTTTCACTATGAGAGAGTAATGACTCTTACTGGTCAGAATTTCATAGAGCTTAATCACAGAACATCAGAGCTGGAAGTAAACAGAAACATTCTCGAGTTTACAATTGGTTCCACGTTGTTTCTGGAAGAAGCCGAAGCCCACAGAGTGGAAGCAACTTGCTCATGGTGACACAGCTATTTAACGGCAAAGCTGAGATGAGACCAGGTACCTTGGCTTTTGGGCCAAGGCTCTTAGATGGCCTTTGGCACCTCCATAAGCCCATGGTGGGATATTTTTGGTCAATGGAAGTAGGACCTTCTAGCACTTTTCAAACCATAAATTTCGAAATTAGCTACTGCCATAGTTATGGTTTAACATTCAGGCTCAACCATGACTACCACTCATCTCTAGTGAGTTTTAAGGATGTTAGGCAGTAAAATAGGGCAGCTAAGTGATAGAGCACCAGGTTTGGAGTCAGGAAGACCTGAATTCAAATCTAGCTTCAGAAACTTACTAGCTGTGTGACCCTCAGTAAATCACTCCACCCTACCCTATTTGCCTCATTTTCCTCATCTGTAAAATGAGCCAGAGGAGGAAGTGGTAAACCACTCCAGTGTCTTTGCCAAGAACACCCCAAATGGGATCATGAAGAGTTGGACGGGACTGAAAATGACTGAATAATAACAACAACAAGGCAGTAATAGGATCTTCCCAGAAGAGATGCCTATTGCCTTGGTCAGAGATGCCGCCTGAATTCGTTAGGCAGCAGAAATTCAGCCCTACATCTTTATGTATGTCTCTCAGCAAAAGACTCTGATGTGGAATCATAACGAAGGTTCTGCCTAAAACATAGACCTTGAGGTTCCCTGCCTAGGAGGAACAGCTGGTTTGGATCACAGAGAACAGCAACGTGAGCCATGAATTTTAAGTGGGAGACAAGGAGCCAGGCAGCGGACTTGCTGTTAGAAGGATCTCTCTCAACTTGGTGCCTCTTGCAACATATCCTCTGATTTGAACTCCACCCTAAAGCCTGCCATGTCCAGGCGATTGCCCACATCCAAGGCTCATGGTATTTAGATCTAGAAAAGAACCTCAGAGAGCATCTAATCCACCCCAATCATTTACACAAAAAACAACAGAGGTCAAACAGGTTAAATAATTCTCCTGAAGTCCCTCAGGGGCAACCTTCAGCCCCTACCACTTTCCCATTCAGAAGACCCCTCCTTTTGGATAACCAACCCCCATGTATGCATTGTCCTTCCATCACTACCCAATCAACAGCAAAATCTTGATTGGAGGACCTCTGATGCCTCCTCCAAAGCTCTTTCTCCTAGGTAGTGCTGCCCCATGATCTTAGCTCATCAAAGATTGTGGGACCCTGTTTTAGTCGCCCTCCTTATGAATAAAAATAGCAATATCACCAAGACTTTGTTTCCCAACTCAAACCTTATTTGCTTCCCAACACCAGGAAGAGGCTGAGAACCCCTGTCTCACTACATGTCAAAAACTGTCCATAACTCACCATTACCTCCTGAGTAAAGCCCAAAATCCTCAGCCTGTTATTCAAAGCCCTTAACAATCTGGCTCTAACCTATCTTTCTAGGATAATCTCCTACTACTCCTAACAACCTGAATCCCACATTCTAGTCACACTTTAATTACGTATGGGTATTTTGGTTCCCTTTGGACAGACCCCTACCTATACTTGGGCATCCCTCCCATTTGCCCCTCTCTTCTACTCAGTACTATGGTGCTACTGTCTTGTCTGCAACCCTAGTTGGTAAGCTCCATGAATATTTCACTTTGTATTTATAAATATTATTGAATTGACCCCTAAATAACAATAAAGTATAGTCAGTGAATAACTGAAGAATGACCTATTCTTGATGGTTAAAAACAGTAAAATCTGACTTACTCTGAGAAGAAAATCAATCTCATATGATGAGCTTTTAGGGCTTCTGCTGAGTGCCTTTTCTGTCCCATTCTGAGAATCTAAGAGTTTGCTCATAGAAAAGAATGGAGTGGGGACTTCATAGGATCAGGACTAAGGACCAGCCCTAGGAATAAAAGAAACATACAGGCTGAGAAAGATCAAGTTTAACTCCATTCATATGCCCAACAAAAGCAGAGCTAATTTTCTAGAAGCAAATTGTTCTCATGGATAGAGTCAGGAGACCTGGGTTTGAATCCTACCTTCCATAATTCATGTCACTCTGGATAAGTCATCTAATCTCTCACTGCATCAGAGTCTCCATCTGTGAAGGGGAAATAATAATAATGATATTGGTACTACTTCCCTTAGAGAATTGTTGTGGGGAAGAAATGTAAGTAATTATTGTTTCATCTGGTTCATGACAAACGGGTCACTACCAGACAGTGCTGGCAAGCTTGCCAAAACTTAAAGACCTTTCGATTTTGAGGTTTAACTCTGTCTCAGCAAGTTCAGAACAAAGTAAGGAATTAGAGGGCTTAGTTATAGGTATTAAAACAATATTACAAAAAAGATTATAATAACACAAAAATAATTATCAAAACTGTCTAATGGTGAAACAGGCTTTACACCTCAAATGAGTCATAGAACACAGATGCAAAATAACAGCACACACAATCCAACAAGGCCAATGTACTTATTTGTTTTGTTAAGTATATTTCTTTGTTGCAAAAGAGAACTCACTAGGGATGGAAGGAAAAGTCACTGGGAAGAAACAGTGATGGCTTTTTAAAACAATATTGATAAAACATTTTAGAAAATAAATGTCTAACTCTTTGTGATCCCATTTAGAGTTTTCTTGGCAACTGGAGTGATTTGCCATTTCCTTTTCCAGTTCATTTTATAGATGAGGAAACTGAAAAAATCAAGGTTATACAACTTGCCTACAGTCACCCAACTCATATGTGTCTACAGCCAGATTTGAACTTAAGGAAGATACGTTTGGTAGTCTATCCATAGTGCTGCCCAGCTGTCTGCTGTTTGCTTCTGGAGTAAACACACACACACACACACACACACACACACACAGCCTAGAAATAGCTAAGCATAGCACTCTGGTATTTGATAAACAAATTTGAACACAAACTCCTTCAGAAAACACTTTTTGTTAAGAACTGGCAGGGAAATTGGAAAGAAAATTAGTCAAAAATTAATTAGACCTACATTTCATACCATATGTCACAAAAAAAAACAATTATATAAATAGAAAAAGTCAAATCATTAAAAGAAAAAACCTAGGAAAATGAAAAGATATCTTTTATATCTATAGTGGAAGAAAAATCATAACTAGATAAAGAATAGAAGAGATCACATAAAACAATAGACAATTTCTATTGAGTACAACTGAAAAGGTGCTACATAAATAAAATCACTTCAGCCAGAATCAAAGAGGGAAATATGGATTTAGTTGTGGGTGGGGAAGGGGGGGAATCTTTGCATTAAGTATCTTGGCTAAAAGTCTGACATTCAAAATCTATAGCAAATTAACATAAATCTTAGAAAAATAAAGGTCATTCCCCCAATTGATTAATGGACATAAACAAAGAGTTTAAAAAAAAAAAAGAAATAGTATGTATCAATAGCTAACTGAAAAAAAGATGTTCAAAAGAAAAATACAAATTAAAATAACATTCAGCTATTACTTCATAACAAAATATGAGAAAAGATAGCAAAGATGGGGGAAAATTAGAAAACTAATTATTAATTGGTTGTGGGAAAACAATCATTCATTCCTGTTGAAATTATGAGTTGGTTTGACTATTCTGGAAAATAATTTGGAATTATGCAAGAAAGATTACTAAATTGCTCATACCCTTTGAACCAGATAGTCTTCTACTGGGAATATACCCCAAGTAGGTTAAAACTCAAAAGAAAAGGTCAATCTATTAAAAAATATCCATAGCCACCTTATTTAGGATAACAAAAATGAGAGAAGGGTATTAAACTGTGCATATCCTTTGATCTATTGATACCCATACTAGCCTTTGCCCAAAAGAGATCACAGAAAGTTTAAAAGTTCGATTTGTACAAAAATATTTCTAACAGTTTTTTTTGTAATGGCAAAGAATTGGAAACTAAGGAAATATCCATTAATTGGTGAAAGGCTAAACACTTTATGGTACAAGAAAGGTGTTTGTTTTTTTAACTTAATAGGCATTTTTTCTTCCCCTCCTATATCTTCTGCACACTGAAAACCAAAACAAGAAGAAAATTCTTATAACAAATAGAAAGTCAAGCAAAATAAATTTCCATATTCACTATATCCAAAAATGTGTGTCTCATTCAGTATATATAGCCCATCTCATCTCTTCATCAAGAGATGAGTATTTGTCGTCAGTCCTCTTGAATCTTGCTCATCATTGCACTGATCGGAGTTGTCTTTCAAAATAATTTGTTTTTACAATGTTAACAATATTGTTTTCCCATTTCTGATCACTTCATTCTTCATAAGTTCATAGAAGTCTTTCCAAGTTTTTCTAAAACTATCCCCTTCATCATTTCTTACACCATCATAATATTCCATTGCATTCATATCATAAACTGTTTTGTCATTATCCAGTTGATGGGTGGGTATTCCCTTAGTTTCCAGTTCTTTGTCATGACAAGAAGAGCTATTATAAATTTTTTTATACATATAGGATCATTTATTCTTTGATTTCTTTGAGATTTACCCAAAATAGTTGCTGGGTCAAAGGGTGTATACATATATAGTTTAGTAACCTTGAGGTCATAGTTCCTTATTGCTTAAGATTACTGTGTCATTAGACATTATGAGAAGCAGTGAGGTGGCTAAGTGGATAGACAGCCAGGTCTGGAGTCAGGAGATCCTGGGTTCAAATATGGCCTCAGACAGACCTGAGCAAGTCACTTACCCCTAACTGTCTAGCCCTTACCACTCTTCTATCTTAAAATTGATATTTATTGATTTATTTATTCCCTTCCTCTTTCCTTCCTTCCCTCCCTTCCTTTATTTAGTATCATCTTAGTAGTTGGTATCAATTCTAAGATAGATGATGAGAAAGAAGAAAGAAAGAAAGAAAGAAAGAAAGAAAGAAAGAAAGAAAGAAAGAAAGAAAGAAAGAAAGAAAGAAAGAAAGAAAGAAAGAAAGAAAGAAAGAAAGAAAGAAAGAAAGAAAGAAAGAAAGAAAGAAAGAAAGAAAGAAAGAAAGAAAGAAAGAAAGAAAGAAAGAAAGAAAGAAAGAAAGAAAGAAAGAGAGAAAGAGAGAGAGAGAGAGAGAGAGAGAGAGAGAGAGAGAGAGAGAGAAAGAGAGGGAGGGAGGGAGGGAGGGAGGGGAAAGGAAAGGGAAAGGAAAGGGAAAGGAAAGGGAAAGGGAAAGGGAAAGGGAAAGGAAAAGGGAAGGAAAGGGAAGGGAAGGAAAGGAAAGGAAAGGAAAGGAAAGGAAAGGAAAGGAAAGGAAAGGAAAGGAAAGGAAAGGAAAGGAAAGGAAAGGAAAGGAAAGGAAAGGAAAGGAAAGGAAAGGAAAGGAAAGGAAAGGAAAGGAAAGGAAAGGAAAGGAAAGGAAAGGAAAGGAAAGGAAAGGAAAGGAAAGGAAGGGAAGGGAAAGGAAGGGAAAGGAAGGGAAAGGAAGGGAAAGGAAAGGAAAGGAAAGGAAAGGAAAGGATGATCCCAGAGGACTGATGATGTTACCCACCACCTTATAGAGAAGTGATGGACTCAAGGTCCAGAATGAGACACATTTGGGAATGTATCCAATTCAGTTTATTTTAATTGGTTATGCTTATCTGTTACAAAGGTTTTCTTTTGGGGGCAGCTGGGTGGCTCAGTGGATTGAGAGCCAGATCTGGAGACAGGAGGTCTTACATTCAAATCTGGCCTCAGACACTTCCCAGCTGTGTGACCCTGGGCAAGTCACTTGACCCCCATTGCCTAGCCCTTACCACTCTTCTGCCTTGGAGCCAATACACAGTATTGACTCCAAGATGGAAGGTAAGGGTTTTAAAAACAAAGGTTTTCTTTTTCTTTTCTCTTCTCCTTTTCTTTTCCAAGGGGTGGAATGGCAAGGAGAAAAATAAGTGTGTAGTAATTGAAAAATATAAATTAATTTTTAAAAAGAGAGAACCCTAAAAATTTGGAAATCACTGAACAATAATAATCAGTAAATTACATAAGGAATGACAAATATGAACAACTTGGGAAAAAATAGGAAGACTTGTATGAAGTAATGCAGGGAAGAAAGTGGAGCCAAAAGGATGTATCCAGTAACAATCACAATGTAAGTAAAATCCATATTGAGATTGTTGGAGCAACTAGGCAGCACAGTAGATAGAGAGCTGAGTCAGGAAGGCCTGAGTTCAGGACCCTTATCAGACATTTAGCTGTATGGCCTCGGGCAAGTCAATTAACTTCTGTTTGCCTCAATTCTTCAGCTACAAAGTAATCAAAGGAGGTAATAATTGTTAAGCGGTTGGCACATAGCAAGCACAATATGAATATTCATTATTATTATCTTATCACTATTATAGATTCTATAAAACACTAACTATGGTCAAATACAAAAGTCAAGATTAGAATATCCTATCAAAATTAAAGGATAAGATTTTCTGTTCACTGGTTGGGTGGAGGGATATAGTTTATAAAGTTAGGGTTGTTTAAATATTTCTTGAGAAAGGATTGCTGTGATTTTTTTAATCTATTAAGAAATTTTAAATAATAAAAAGGTTAAGTTCCAAACACATTTTTTCCTTTCATCTTTTTATAAAATGAATCTTTCATCTGATCCTTTCTGTTGTGCAGTGGTTTAACCAATTTGAGCTAGTTGTAAGAAGGCATCATGCACTGTACACTAGGGAGACTCCATCTTTTACTCCTGTGACCCATAAACTAGCACATTGTCTGTTTCAGCTCTTAAACCAATTTCAAATAAAATGTTTCAAAATTTTCAAATCTATTTCCTTCTCAATTCGTTTGTCTTTTTTTCCACATATATTAACAGTAATGGCAGCTGGTCTTAGAAGAAAGGTACAATTTGCTAAGAATTTTTTAAATTTCTTATTATTGGGATGTTCTCCATTATCTGTTCTTTTATTCCTATTTGTTTCCCTGATATTTCAAGGAGAAAAAATTTCAGACAGAAAAATAATCTAAGAGGCTAGAGCTATTTGGATATAGGAGAAAAATGGGAAAAACTTTAGAATTACACCCTGTTATACAGTGGACATAGGAGAAAAATCCAAGTAGAAACTGATTCTGTGACTCTAAGAGCACATGGAAAACAGTGGTTGAGAGCCATCTTTGGAACCTGAAGGAGAAAAAGAAAAGGGGGTGAATGGAAAACTACTTGGAAATAAAAAGTATTCTGCTTAAATTAACCAAATTTTAGATTTGGAATGACCTCAGAGAGTATCTCCTTGTTTTCTGAGGAGTGGCCACTATGCATGCTATATAGCTTCTTGGATCCACAGATAGGAGTTGAGTGCCAAGTAGACACCAAAGATGGATAAGCAGGCCTGAAAAGGACTTGGCAAGTCTGCACACCAGAGGCGCTAGCCTTCCTTGCACACCTACACAGCTATGTGGTGTAATGGATAACACATCAGGCTTAGCATCAGGAAGACCTGAGTTCAAATTCAGCCTCAGATGCTTATTAGCTGGGTTATCCTGGGCAAGTCATTTAACCCTATTTGTCTTAGTTTCCTCATCTGGAAAATGAGCTGGAGAAGGAAATGACAAACCATTCTAATATCTTTGCCAAGAAAATGGCACCCAACTCTTCATGATCCCTTTTGGGGTTTTCTTAGCAAAGATACTGGAGTGGTCTGCATTTCCTTCTCCAGCTCATTTTTTACAGATGAAGAAACTGAGGCAGATGTTAAAGGATTTACCCAGAGTCACACAGCTAGGATCTGAGGCAGGATTTAAGCTCAGTTTCCTGACTCCAGGACTAGCCCCTCTTTCCTCTGTGCCACCTCTCTACCCCTCTTCTGGCTAACTCCAGGTCCTTTCCAGCACCCTGTGGTTCCTCTCTAGTTAAGTATAAGCAGTAAGGCAGGGGACAGGGTCACCGGGGAAAAAGCAGTTGTTTTAGGCAGAGAGTAAACAGATGTATGAAATGGATTGTGGAATCTCTAGGATATTATTAGAGATGGGGAGAGATCTGTACCAGGGAACCCACACTTCTCTCTGACACACTCTTCTACCTGACTATTTTGACCTTGTTTAAGACCCTGACAAGAGCTGGCGGCAATTCACCAGCAGAAAGCAAAAACAAGCCCCTCCCTGAGTGTCCTGTCCGTGCAGCTGTCCTGTGATGTCAGCCCGGGACAGCTCCTGATTCCATTTACCACCTGGACTCAGCCTCCTCACTTCATCTGTCCTCTGCTGTCATCCAGCAGTTTCAGAGCTCCTCAAGAATAAAATGCTATTCTCTCCCATTTAAAATGGGGCCAACCTCATAGCAATTTCTAGCTGCTTCACAGTGTATGTTTATTTTGCTCCACCCACAGACATATGTCGCTATTTAGTGCATGAGCCCTCTTCTTTAGTGCCAACTCTAGACTAACCTGAAAACTAGATGAAATTTGTCTTAAGAGCCCATCATTCCCCTTCTCCATGTCCATCTCTCGCCTGCTTGTACCACCCTTACCCAGCTGCTGTGCATTAGCCTCATACTGATCCCTGTCTGCCCGGAGCAAAAACATTCTCGGTGATCTATCACCAGCTCTTCACTGCGTCCCATTAGAGCCTGCCGTCAGCGAACCATAGTTAGAAAGGACCCATAAAAGAGTTCATTATAAAACATTTATGTGTTACTTATCCCTCCTAGCGTGCTTGCATTGACCCAAAGGAATGCTTCCAGTTCTAAATCTATGATCCTATGATTACTGTGGCATTTCAGGCATCAGAAGCAGATCTGGGAAAGAAGCATTGTGGGACAGGGTGGTCATGCCTAATGCCCCACAAATCATACCGCTCATGCCCCTGACTAATAATAATAATAATTTGTGCATATAATATTTTATGGTTACTAAGTTGGTGACACATTTGATCCTCATCTGTAAGCTCCTCTGTAAGTAGTCTAAATCAGCTGCTTTCCTTAGGCCTAAAAAAAGACAATGTGTCATTGTATTAATTATCTAGTAAGGGAGTATGTTATCTGGGTTACTCACCAAGTGGTGCTCAGCTTGAGCCACCAGCCCTGCTGTAAGCAGCCTCATAAGCGTGTGTGTTGTACATGTGTAGGGATGATCTTCCTAAGAAAAAAAATCTGCATTATCCCCACTGGCCACCAGAGGACACTCAGCCTAAAGATGCACCATCACGTCTTATGCTTACCTTATTCAGAATTAAGTTAGGAGAGAAAAATGGAAATTATTCAGAATGTAGAAATATGTAGGTTATGGTCGAGAGGTAGTTCTAGAGACCTGAAACTCTCTCTGGTCAGGATTCTCCTCATCTCTACTGAGCTAAATTTCTTAATATATTTTATTGATCCTAGCAAAAATAGGAAGGAAATAGGTTTAATGCTCCTATGTAGAACTATCTGCCTCTAACTATCTCATAAACCTCCTGCCATTCGCCTTCCTAGAGCTTCAGATACCAGGATAAAATTCCCAAATCCTGAACCCATAGCTTATTGAAAAGAATAACAGAAGATCTCGTGTGTATCCAGACACCATTTCTGGATAATAAAGACAATGAAAAGCAGGAAGGGATGAATGTGGGAAGTCAGTTTCCCCTTTCTCAGTTCACCAGTCTACCTAGAATCATGATAGCCAGCAGGCTTGGCACTCAGGATCTTTCCATCCTAACTCTAGGCTCAGAACTTCTCATCAGCTCTCTTCTCCATCAGTCACAATCATCAACTATAGGCTGCAAAAACCAGTCTCTGTTATCTGGTCTATGCCATGGAATATAAGCCATCCCAATCCAACAACAGCTATTTCTTGCCTCCTCAGAAAGTCAGAAAGTCATCAGAAAGTCCAACTTTAAAAGGCAGCAGGAATAAAAAGAAGCTAGTCCTGGAGGACAACAAATAGATTTCCATGTCTCTTTATCCTTCTCTTATTGGCAACTAAAAAAATAAGAGGATTTAGAATAGTATCTCATACCATATACCATAAGAAAATTCATACGAATAAATAATATTCTTATAAGAAAGTCACATCACAAAAAAAGAAAGAAAGAAAGTGGAAAACTATATCAGTACTCCCTGATACTGGTGAGAAGGGCTATCAGTCTCTCCTATGTGACAAGATCATTGGAAATTGTATTGTCAGTCTCAAACACCAGTGGCTTCCTATTGCTTCCAAGAGCAAGCACAAAATGCTCTGTTTGGCATTCAAAGCCCTTAATAACCTAGCCCCTTCCAATCTTTCCAGTCTTTCTAGACCTTACTCCCTGATAATAACTCTTGAATCCAGTGACACTGGCCTCCTGGCTGTTCCCCAAATGAGACACTCCATCTCTCTGTTCCAGGCATTTTCTCTGGTTTTCCTCATGCCTGGACAGCTTCTCCTTCCTCCACTCAGACTACTGACTACCCTAGCTTCCTTTAAGTCCTAACTAAATCTTACCTTCCAAAGGAAGACTTCTCTAACCCTTTTTAATTCCAGTGCTTTCCCTCCTTTAACTATTTCATATTTATCCTGTATATAGCTTGCTTTGTATATATTTATTGATATTTTATCTCCATCATTAAATTGTTGGCTCCATGAGGGCAGGGACTTTCTATTGCATCTTTTTGTATCTCAAGAGCTTACCACAGTACCTGGCACATAATAGGCACTTAATAAATGTTTATTGAATTGAACTGAATTTTACAAATGAGAAAAAAAAAGGTAAAGGGGCTTGACTAATCACACAGATAGTGATAGAAGTCAAATTCAGCTTTGGATTCCAAATTCATTGTTCTCACTCAAGCATCTTAGCTCCTCTCTGACTACACATGAAGCTTTGTTAAAGCTTTGTTAGCTTTGTGGACTTTGTGAAATAAACTTTCCTAACTGGTTTCATTTTATAACAAAGAAATAAATTATTGGGTCTAAAGACTTGGCTTGTTTGCAATTATTTCTCACTCTTTGAACCTCTTCTGGCTCTTTATTTTTGCCTTTAAGAAGCATACTAATCAATTTTTTTTTTGTTTCAGAGTGTAGTTGAGCAAGTTCTATACTGAAGTCAGAAGATATGGGTATAACTTGAAAGTCCTCAATTTACTGTGCAGTGTTGGGAAAATCACTTGCCTTCTCTGCCTTGGTTTCCTCAATTGTAAAAGGGGACTGATCATACTTGTACTACCTATCTAAAAATGACTGAGCCGTTTTTAGTTATGCCTGACTCTCCATGATCCCATATGGATCTCACAACAATAAAATGATTCATATAACATGACTTAGAGCATAATAAATAATTATAATCACCCATAAACATTTATTAAGCACATTCTATGTACCAAGCACTGTGCTAAGTATTGGAAATACAAATAGAAAAAAAAATTCCAAAGGGAATACAGCCAGAGTAGCCAAAGAAGTTCAAAATGAGTAAGCCAGGTGAGAAACAAGATGGTTCTTACCCCCTTCCCCTTCCTCATATGGACGTTGAGGAGCTATGGCTAAATATCCCAATCAGAGGGGTAGAGAGTACTGATAGGATATGGATTTCTAAACTGACTGGACCTTCCAAGATGATTAGATTACCCAAGATTAAGTTTATTGGAAGGGGTAGAGAGTACTGATAGGATATGGATTTCTAAGCTGACTGGACCTTACAAGATGATTAGATTACCCAAGATTAAGTTTATTGGAAGGAATATCACTTCACTTTTCTGAGCCACAGTTTCCTTTATTTGCAAAATGATGGGGCTAGAGGAGTAGAGTAGCTAAGCTAAGTGGATGGAGCAGTAGGCTTACAAGCCTGAAAGACTCCTTTCCCTGAGTTAAAATCTGGCCTCAGACACTTACTAGCTCTGTGATTTGGACAAGGCACTTAACCCTCTTTGCCTCAGTTTCCTCATCTGGAAAATGAACTGGAAAAGGAAATGGCAAACCATTCCAGTATCTTTGCCAAGAAAATTCCAATAGAGTTATGAAAATTAGGACAAGACTAAAATGATTAAACAACAGCTTAGACCAGATGATCTTAGAAGTTCCTTCTATCTTTAGATCTTTGATCTACATATGACCTATGAAATAGCACCACTATTAACATCGTGAATTAACTTCTATTTCCATTGGCAGCCTAGTAGAGGAGAAAGTAGATAGCTAGGTATAGTCAATAGTGTGCCAGCTCTGGAGTTAGGAAGACCTGAGTTCAAATGTAGCCTCAGACACTTACTAGTTAGGCCGTCCTGGACAAGTCACGTAACCCTGTTTGCCTCAGTTTCCTTTTCTGTAAAATGGACCAGAGAAGGAAATGGTAAACTATTCCAGAATCTTTACTAAGAAAACTTTAAAAAAAAAAAAAGGAAAAAAAAGAAAGAAAAAGGAGAGGGGAAAAAGAGAAAAGAGGAAAAAAGGAAAGAAAAAGAAAAAAGAAAACTTCAAAAGGGGTCACAAATAGTCAGGCATGACTAAAAACAACTAAAGATTGGGAAAATGTCAAACTTCAATGTTGGGCTAGATTTGAATTGAAATTGACACTACCCATGTGGCTTTGTGTAAGTCACATTTCTCTGACTTTCTGTGGCCTCATTTATACAACAGGTATATCTCAACCACTCACACCTCCTAAGGCTGGTATAAAGAAAGCACTATATAAATGTAAGCTTTACTGTTAATGTTGTCCCTGATTACAATGTGGTTTTTTCCGTAGCTCCTTGCCTTTTCTGTTTACATTTTATCTCCCAAACATTTTATATTGTCTCTTTTCTAAAGCCAAAACAAAATGTCTGCTGTACAATTTGAATGGCGCTGAATATTTCCCTTGAAATCATCCCCACTGAGTTAATAATTAAAGTTTCCATCCTAGAGTCTCTATGGGAACATTTGCTTATTTCACCTGTGTATGTCATTACCAGTGACACAAAAGCTGTTGGGCAAAGAGAATTTTCAGCCTGGCAAAGAAAGGCATAGGTAGGTGTTGTAGGGGACCAAAGGCAAGTCCCAACAAGTCTTTAGAGGCAGAAGAGAAGCAGAAGAAAGGAGAGACACCTCCCCTGCCCTACCCAGTATAAACAAAACAAACTCAAAGCTCCAGGTCATCTGGGTTATGATCCCCAGTCTCTAGAGAGCTTCCTACAGATCACGGGCCCAACAAGTGCTGGCCTTTAACTTCAATGAGTTAGAAGTAGAGAATAGGAAGACAGGACTGTGGAAGAGAAAGAAATAGGAGAAGGGTAGCTTTAAATTGCGATGAGAAAAAGAGAAAAAATGTAGAAGGATAATTAAGAAAGAAAAAGGGGGGCAGCTCAGTGGATTGAGAGCCAGGCCCAGAAATAAGAGGTCCTAGGTTCAAATTTGGCCTCAGACACTTCCTAGCTGTGTGACCCTGGACAAGTCACTTAACCCTCATTGCTTAGTCCTTACTGCTCTTGATGCCTTGGAACCAATAAGGGAGGAAGGGAGAAGAGAAAGAGAGAAAGAGAGAAAGAAAGAAAGAAAGAAAGAAAGAAAGAAAGAAAGAAAGAAAGAAAGAAAGAAAGAAAGAAAGAAAGAAAGAAAGAAAGAAAGAAAGAAAGAAAGAAAGAAAGAAAGAAAGAAAGAAAGAAAGAAAGAAAGAAAGAAAGAAAGAAAGAAAGAAAGAAGAGAAAGAGAGAAAGAGAGAAAGAGAGAAAGAGAGAAAGAGAGAGAGAGAGAGAGAGAGAGAGAGAGAGAAAGAGAGAAAGAGAGAGAGAGAAAGAGAGAAAGAAAGAAAGAAAGAAAGAAAGAGAGAGAGAGAGAGAAAGAAAGAAAGAAAGAAAGAAAGAAAGAAAGAAAGAAAGAAAGAAAGAAAGAAAGAAAGAAAGAAAGAAAGAAAGAAAGAAAGAAAGAAAGAAAGAAAGAAAGAAAGAAAGAAAGAAAGAAAGAAAGAAAGAAAGAAAGAAAGAGAGAGAGAGAGAGAGAGAGAGGGAGAGGGAAGGAGGGAGGGAGGAAGGAAGGAAGGAAGGAAGGAAGGAAGGAAGGAAGGAAGGAAGGAAGGAAGGAAGGAAGGAAGGAAGGAAGGAAGGAAGGAAGGAAGGAAGGAAGGAAGGAAGGAACAAAAACAAAGAAAGAAAAGATGATAGAGAAAAGATTAAGAAAATTCATTTTAGCCATACTTTAAATTAGTTTATATATGTATATATTATATGTGTTTATGTGTATATATTATATAGGCATATATAATATGTATATATAATATATTATATGTGTATATGTATATAATGTGTGTATATATAATATATATAACTGTTACATATCTGTTAATGTTAGATTTCTAGAATTGTAAGATCTCTTGGGGACAGAAATTTTGTCTGCATTTCAATAAGCTCAGTGTCATGCATAGTAATAATAATAACTAGCATTTATAGAACACTTTGTTGCATATTAAATATGAGGAAATTAAGGTGGAGAGAAGTTTAGTGACTTGTCAGGGTCACATACTGAAGAAGTGTCTCAGGCAGGATTTGAACTTGGGTCCTCCTGACACCAAAGCCAAAGTTGATGGACAATTCAATGCCATTCAATTCAACAAATATTGAAAACGTGTTCTGTACATTCTGCTAGGCTGAAGCAAATAAGAACCAACACACCAGTGACAGGTTCTTGAGACATTTGAAGAGCTATTTATATTTAGAGGATATAAAGTTTGCAAAGGCTTTACAAATGTTATCTCATTCCATTCTCACAACAGCCTTCTGATAGGGGCTCTCTTATTATTTTAAAATTGAGGAAAACAAGACACCAAGCAAGTATCTGAGGCAGTATGCTTACAATATATACTCAATATGTATTACTAAAAAGCACAGCATCTAAATGCTTAAAAGAAAAATTAGCAGATTTCAAGGAAAAAGAATACAACTATAATAATGACTTCTAGGTATGCCTTTCAGCCTTAAATATATCTAACCAAAAAGAAGATAGGAACCTAAATAGAATTTTTTAATAACCAGAGAAATTAAATCTCTAGAGATCACTGAAGAGAAAGTTTACATATTCCTCAGCTATAGATACCCTTGCAAAAACTGACCATGTACTAAGACATAAAAACCTCACAAATGTAGAAAAGCAGAAATATTAAATATATTTTGTACTGATCACAATGTAGTAAAAAGATATATTTAATAAAGGATCTTTGAAGAATTAATCAAAATTTAATTGAGGAGTAATAATTTAATCCTAAAGAATTAAGTCAAAGAATAAGATATGGACACTAAACATTTTCATTAAGGTAAATTGCTATGAGACAACATCATAAAAACAATAATACTACTTAATTTACTTTTCAATGCCATATTAATAAAACTAGCAAAGATTTATTTTATAGAAGAAGTGAAAATAATAGTGAAATTTATTTGAAAGAACAAAGGTCAAAAATGCCAAGGGAAATAATGGGGGAAGATAGACAAGAAGACCTAATAGTACCATAACTCAACTTATATCAAGAAGCAGTAATCTTCATATCTATTTAGTATTGGTTAAAAAATTGAGCTTGACTAGTGTAACAGATTAGGTATACAACATACCAAAGTAAATAAAACTGGCAGCATAATGTATTTAAAAAATCCAAAGATTCCAGCTACTGGGATCAGAATCCTCTAACAAAAATTTCTGAGAAAACTGGAAAACACTCTGGTAAAATTGAGGTACGAGCCATTATCTCACAACATACAGTAAGATTAGTTCTGAATGGATATAGCTTAGACATAAAGGAAACCAGTAAAACAGAGGAGCTAAGGAAGCAATTACCTTTCAGACTGCTGGATATAGAAAGAGTTTGAGACTAAATAAGGAATAGAGAATATCAAATAGATTAAGATAGGTCATTTTAGTTATAGAAGATGGAATTTTTTGCACAAACTAAACCAATATTGTCCAAATTCAAAGGGAAACAAGTAACTAGAGGGCAGGGGGAATCTTTGCATCAAGTTTCTCTGATAAAGTTTTATTTCCAAAATTTTTTTAAACTATAAGAATTAGAGCCATCCCTGATTTGATCACTTATCAAGAGAAATGAACAAGTAGTTTTCTAGGGAAGAAATTCAAACTATCATTAGCCATATGAAAAAAAAAATTTCCAAATCACTAAAACTTAGAAAAATGCAAATTAAACCAACTCTGAGGTTCTACCTCACACCCATCAGATTGGTAAAGGTGAAAAAAAAATGACAAATATTTAAAGAGCTACAGGAAAACAGGCACATTAATACATTGTTGGAACTATGAATTAAAGCTATACTCAAAAAGTTACTAAAATGTGCATACTCTTTGACCTAGCAATATATTACTAGGCCCATATTCCAAAGAAGTCAATGAAAGAGGAAAAAGACCTAGGCATATAAGAAATATTTGCAGCAGTTCCTTTTGTGGTTGAATAGAACTGGAAATTAAGGGGATACTCATTAGCTTGGGTATGGCTGAAAATATGTATATGAATGTAATGGAATATTACTATGCTATAAAACATAATGAAAGGGATGGTTTTAGAGAATCCTAAGAAGACTTGCATGTGTGAAGATTAAAATTAACTCTCCCCTGTAGCATCCCTCTATGAATCATAAATGGCTACTGTATCTCCAAGCACAAGGTTTTACCAATAAGATTTGTGAATGTAACCTTGAAATGGCCATGTGGCCCTTGCCTAGGGCAGACTCATTAACATGATCGGAGCCTCCTTTGCCCTGGAAATGGAGAAATCGTGGTTTGTAATCTACATGCCCAAAAAGGTGTTACTCTCACCCCACTATCCAATCCTTATTGTCCATGCTTTGTAAGGTGGTTACTACGCGCTTGAGAATACTTCCCTAATCAGAGGAAGGCAATAAATACAGAGGCTGGCGACCATGAATATCTCTCTTGGATCTTCAATCTTCTCTAGCAATGACTCTGTCTCTCTCCCTCTCTAGACCTCCTTCCCCGAGACTGTAACCATCTCCGCCTACATTCCTTGTCTTAATCTCCTCATCCACCTCCTGTTCCTTTCTACTCATACTTTCCTATCAAGGGGAGTATCATAGGTTTGCCTGCCTATTCAAACACTGATTTGTCCTTGTCTTTCATTCTCCACCCTGGTTCTCGGTTCCTATCTCTCCTCGGGTCCCATCACAAAGGTGAGCCCCTTCCCTTGTGGGACCCTGCTGGTCAGGGAAGTCCATTAGGGACACCCCCACATCCCCTGATTATGAAGATTAAAATTATAACCCCTGCCTATTTTTAGATTTAATCACAAAAAGTGTAAATACCCTACTTAAAAGTTGAGTATGGAGATCTGCCCATCTTTAGATCTAATTACCAAAAGTGTAAACATTCCACTTAAATCATTAAGTGGGAGGTCTGTGATCCACCACAATAGTGAGTGACAAATCAGAATTAAACTAGCTGCCCCTGGGCAGTCTTAAAGCAAAGTTTTAACTGTGATTGGTAGGCTTAAAATCAGGGGAAGACATAGGAAGAGACATAAAAGAAGCATCTTTAAAAGGAGCTGTCACTTCCTGTGAGGGACAGTTCTTCATTCTTTGGAGGTGGAGAATGGACCCAAGACCCTGTTTCTGGTGAGGCAGTTCTAAAATCTCTTCCTTAGAACTGACATGTGGTGAGTGAAAAGCTGACTCTTAACTGCTGGATTTTCTGAAAAAAACTAGCCTGAGCAAAGATTTACCTCCTGAGAGAGACTTCCCCAGGTCCTCAAGTTTGCAGAGGCTTAGGCCTCTGAGAACTAATTCTCCCTGCCCAGGTTTAACCAGGGGCTATGAGTAAATTACTTAGTGCTTAAACTAGATATTTTACCCAGTCCTCTCTCTAATTTTCTTCATTCTTTCTACCCTTTGTCAATAAACTGTAAATAAATCTCTTTGGAATAAATTAAATTCCTGGTGACCACACTCTTAAATAATCCAGTCCAACCCTTTTAAAATTAACCCCCTTACCCCCCCACACACACATGAATTGACATAAAGTGAAGCAGGAGAACAATTTTTAAAAATTTTATTTTTATTGCCATTTCCATATTGGTCATTGTTGTAAGAGCAAACTCATACATAATCAAAACCTCAAAATAAAACCATAGTTTCACTGATGTGAAAGATGACTCCAACAATTCTTTCTCTGGAGGTGGATAGCAATCCCTATCATAAGTCAGGAGAACAATTTATAGAATAACAACATTGTACAGGCAGGTTAAGGTCCAGATCACTTGCAATAAAGAAAATGTTGCAGTAAAGTGAGTCATAGGAAATTTTTGGTTTCCCAGTACTTATAAAAGTTATGTTTACACTATGCTGTGGTCTATTAATTGTGCAATAGTATTGTCTTAAAAAACAACAACATACATATCTTACATTTAAAATACTTTGCTAAAAAATGTTAATCATTATCTAAGCCTTCCACAGGTAATAATCTTTTTGCTGGGAGAGGGTCTTGCCACATTTTTATTTGATGGCTGTTGACTGATCAGAGTTACAATTGATGAAATTTGGGGTAGTTATGACAATTTCTTAAAATAAGACACCAATTACATTTACTATATAGTTTGACTCTTCTCATTTGAACACTTAGAAGTCATTGTAGGATTATTAATTGGTCTAATTTAAATATTTTTATGTCTCAGGAAATAGGAAGGCCCAAGGAGTGGGAGAGAGATAGGAATAGCTGGTTGGTGGAGTGGTCAGAACATATATAACATTTACCGATTAAGTTCCTGTCTTATATGGGAGTGGTTCTGACACCCCAAAACAATTACAGTAGCAACCTCAAAGACTGCTGATCATAGATTACTATAACAGAGAATTATAATGAAATAATAATAATAATAATGAAAAGATTTTAAATATTGCAAGAAGTACCTAAATGTGACAGAGACATGATGTGAGCACATGCTGTTGGTAAAATGCAGAAAAACAACTTGCAGAATCAGAGGAACTTAACTGACAATACAATTTGTCACACTGAATAACAAGAACTTGTACATAACACAGCATGCAGGATAGTGGAAACTTGTACATCATCTACAGAATAATAGGAATTTATATACAACACTTTTTCAAAAATGTATTTTGTTTCCCAAAAATGTTTTCCAATATTTTCCATAAGTATAGAACTACTGTTAACTCTTTATCAGGGTTCTCTCACAACATAAAATAAAAGAAATTGCACATAATAGAAATCTGCTGCTTCATATACAATCCTCTTTTTCTATTGGATATAGAAATGCCCATTTTACTTGGTGTTTCTTCACAATAAAAAGAAATTTTTAAATAAGCATGTATCAAGTGCTTACAATTAGGCTAAATACTAAGAACTCAAAGAGAGGCAAAAATAGATTGAAAGACTATGATGTCCTTAAATACAAGAAGTAAACTTTGCATTTTGTATTACAGTCTAGTATCTTCTTCACATCAGCTAATTTAAATTCAACAAATATTTACTAAGCACAGTTCAGTAACTAGAATCTAATTGTCTAATATTTCTTCCCATCTCTTCTATAGTATATATCTGGCTTGCACATATTTATTCACATATTTCCTCCTCAATTAAAATGTAAGCTTCTGGCAGGAAGGGGCAGTTCTTTGCTTTTGTTTTTGTAGTCCAATACTGGGATGTGTGGGTGTTCAAAGAGAAAGAGCACCCCTAGTATGAGTGTTCACTAAGCCCTTTTCAGAGCTGTTTATCCATCTATATGTCGTCCATTTGACACTCAACTCTCACTTGGGGCTCCAAGAATCCAAGAACCTGTATGCAAAATGCTCAGGGGACAACCCAGAAGCCATCTTGGCAGACTGAGGATTACTGATGGGCCACAAACCTTTTGGTGAATCAGGGATGTGGCTATCCCAAGCATGTGAAGATGTCCCCCAGCAGAAAGGGCAGGTGAGAACGACTTGTCCCAATAGCCATAGCCAGCACAGTGGAGTGCTTAAAGCTTAAAGCTTGGTCAGTCATCAAAGATACCAAGGCCATCCATTGTAACCCAGGCCATCACCAGTTCTTCAGACTTATCTTACCATTAGATTTGAATGACTTAGGAAGAGAGAGTGAGGCTAATGACTGTGCAACTCTGCCTCACTTAAATCTAATTCATGTATGAGTCAAAACATCACCCTGTGGTGTCATTGTGTTGTGGAGGTGAACCCCTGGAGTTTGGGAAGGATACCTTTTGCAAGAATGCAAGACTCTGAAACTTAGCTTAAAATAAAAAGAGAAATGTATTCATTTGGAAAGTAATTGAATCTGGCCAGGAGAGTAGCATAGGTGGAAGCCTGCATGGGTGGCTGCTCCTTGGGAGGACAGCATGGATGGAAAAGTTGTCCCCCAGAGGACATCAATTCTGGGAATTTTATACACTTTACAACAGTGAGGGTATGACTCGGGAGCAAGGGGTTGGGGGAAGGTTTGCCTGAGAGCACGGGATGGTTCTCAAGATTTGGAGGATAAATGAATGGGGTGTGACTCTTTGTCTATCTCAATTCAGTGGGGCAATCAAAGGAGGGTGATCTTCAAGGTCAAATGTTTTGGGTGGGGAGTTAAGAGGGCCTATGGGAGCAAAGGAATTTCCCTGATAATAGTTCCCAGAGTTTCTGGGTGTACAATGCCCATGCCAATTGGTCCTCTTCAAAAACAACTCCCAATATTTAGTACAATGGCTGACACAGTGTTGAATACTTATAAATTATTTTTTTTTCTGGCAATGTGGTACGAAACTACACTTTTCAAAAAATTACACTGAAGATAAAAGGTAATGGAGATAGTCTTGAGCAGGCAGCAACACACTACAAAACAGGAATCAGATGAAGGAACATTGCGAATGTTCTCAGAAAAATATATGATGGGGAGGGGGTGTAAAAAATAGACTCGAATACAGGACTACAATCCCCATGAGCCTTTGCTCCACTTCCCCAGAATGCCTTGTAATCTCACCTGGGCTGAGATCGAGAAGGTATTTAAGTTGATTCAAAGGCTTTTGAAGGGGGCTTGGCTCTTTTTGGACTTCTGTTTTGGAGCAGACAGGGCTCTTTCCATAATGTAGGTGAGGTCTAGGCCTCTGGCCTAGACACGTGTTTTTTCTTATCCTGTAATTTCTTTTAATCCTTAACTTTAATAAACCTCAAAAAAAATAATACTCCTTGCAGAGAGAAACAAATTTTTACCTGCCTCAGTCTCCCCATCTCCCCTAAATTTTAACTGTTACAGTTTTTGGCGACCACGAAGGGATGAGAACTTCTCAAAAAATTTTTTAGCCTAGAGAATTTTTTTAAAAGCCTATCTCGATTGGCTCCTGCTTCTGCTCCTGGCCTCTCACCTGGTGCCCGAGCTGCGCTCTGGCTCCCGGCCCGACCCACCCTGGCGGTCTGTTTCTCACCCATCTGGCCTCCAACCCAGATGGCTCATCACCCCAGCCCCAGACCCACGAGCGAGCGTGACCCCAGCCGGCTCATCACCCAGATCCTTGGAGCAGATCGCTGAGGACTCATTGCGACCAGCTGGTAACAGTATTGGCCACGTGGGCCAAGGGGAGAGAAGAGAGGGAAAGGAGACCGGGCAATTTTCCCTTAGGCTAAGCTTCCATGTGGATGGGGGTATTGGCCACAGGGGTATCCGAGAGGGGAAAGAGAGAAAAGACTAGAGAGAAGAAACAGATCTTTTCAAACAGAAACCTAAAAAGCAATGGGTTTAATAGGATTTTTGACACTTCTGGCAATTTCATTGATTTTACCTGCCTGTCTGGGAGCAGACTCAGCCCAAAGATTCAACTTTAACTTTGGGGAGGAAAATGGGTGGCCCAGCGAACTGGAAGCCAGGCCCAGAGACTGGAGGTCTCTAGCTAAAATCTGGCCTCCGATGCTTCCCAGCTATGGGGCCCTGGACGGATCCCTTGAACCCCATAGCCTAGCCTTTACTACTCTACCTTCGGACAATAGACATTTAAATGGATAATTAAAAACAAACAAAAAAACCCCCAAGGAACTTTGAAGAGACTAAAGGCTATATTCTAAGGCATTTCAGACTCCAATGGTTTATAAAAAAATCTCTGTATTCTATTGCATTTTTTGTTTAAGGTTTAACTTTGTGATTTTAAGTTCATATATTACTGGATTCAATATTATTCTGCTTGAACTGAAGGTTGATTGAATTTATTTTGAATGTACTGAGTTTTGAAATTCTGTTGTTTTTCCCCTATAACTGTTGAACAAATATTGTTGTGAATAAGCCCATATATGAAAAAACAGCTTTTTTTATTTTGCTGAGGATAGATGGACTTCAGAACTGGTTATAATTGTATTAACAACCTTTGGAAAATTTAATGTGCTAAATACCTCAAATGATTTGATTTTAAGGGTTTTTTAAACATGATTTTTGGAATTTTTTTTAACAATCTGGTTATTTTTGCCTGCCCCTACCACGAGGTAAGGCCCATTAGCTGAAGTGAAATGTATTTTATAAACCCCAACCTTCCCACATGTGAATGGAAGTTGGGCAGTTAATCTCAGGGCATTTGTATCCCTATAAGCCTCCAAGAAAAAGGAGCACTCCTTTATTTATGCTCTTTAGCTCACTATTTTACTTCTACCAGAATGATATATAGATTTCTTGATTATGTTCTTAACCCAAGATGAGTTTTACTTTGCTTAAAAAATATGTTTAAATACCAAGGTTGAAAGTTTGCTACATTTGTAAAAATTGTGACAAATGTCCATCAATTCATAGGTTTTAAAAATGTCATACAGCAACTTATGTGAAATATGAAAGTGTGTTTGTTTGCTATTGTAATTAATTGGGCTATTGAGAATTTTGGGGATATTGATACTACATATTTGTACTACTGTATTTTTAAAAATGAAAAATTGTTAACCTTGTTCAATTCATTTGCCTTCTACTCACAGTGATCATGGCCAGATACAAAGAGGAAATGTATCTCATTTTTTGGTGAGAAAGCCTTGTATTTTATATTTTCTTAACTGACACAGAGTGTCAATGGTTATAAGCTATATTTTTGAATTTTTAAAAGCTCTTTTATTAATATATATTTCTTGCATGTGCAATATACTTTTTCAGTTTTTTTATTATTTTTTCTCTCCTTTTTATATTTGAAGCACATGGCACCAGAATTAAGATTTTCTTTAACCTTTTGATTTTTAAGTTTAAGATACATTTGCTAATACATGCCCTAAAAAGCTTGTGACTATAAAAATGATGCCACTAATTATTTAAATAAATTATGGGACTTTGCTTGATGATTCTGTCTGATTTCCAGGACAAGAGATACACACAAGAGCCATTTCATAGGGCCAAAGAAAGGCCAATCTAGGATGGATTGATGCACTTCTAGGCTAATACAAAGGTCTTGAACCTAGTGTGAAGACTCGAGGTTACTATGTTTAACATATGTTAAGACATAGGCTTTCCTTGTATCCACACTCACTCTGAAGGTACTCACAGACGAGTATCCCCGAAACCTTGGCTCCTATAATCTGGTCCCCTTTTCTGCCTCTCATAGTGTGGTACCTTTCTGTAGTCCTGGCAATGACTGGGTAAATGCATCATTACTTAGATCATTTTGATTGGGCCCTGATTGAAGGACCTGTTATAGATTTATTTTTCTTCTACTTGGAATTTTTACACATAAGACTTTGATAGTCTATATTTTCATCCAGAAATTTTTCTTTTCTTTTGGATTTTCTGATGTCTTTTTAATATCTCTTGCCAATTGATTCATATACCTCATACCTCAGCCATGCATCCCTAAGTGATCCCTTTTTTTTATATCACCCTCTTAATGGGGGGAATGTAAAAAAATATCATTATTTAAATTGCAAAGTTTAAATTCCTTTTGAGAAGAATTTTAGGTAAAGAAGATGCTACTTCCCTGAATTCAGAAACTGAACTGTTGGAGAAGCCATCATGAAGAAGCCTCCAGACCACGAACTGCACAAAATGAACTTTGGGTGTGGTTAATGAACATTTATTTGCATGCATACTTTCATGCCAAAGGGGACTGCCCCCTAACTGGCTTTCTGTCAATGCATCCAGTAATTATTGGTTTTATTCTTTTCTTTCTCTTATCCTCAATTATTGTAATCTTTAAATTGATTATGTTTTCATGATCCTTTGGAAAAAAATTAATTTTTTTGCAAACGATCAAAGGGGGGGAATGTAAAAAATAGACTCGAATACAGGACTACAATCCCCATGAGCCTTTGCTCCACTTCCCCAGAATGCCTTGTAATCTCACCTGGGCTGAGATCGAGAAGGTATTTAAGTTGATTCAAAGGCTTTTGAAGGGGGCTTGGCTCTTTTTGGACTTCTGTTTTGGAGCAGACAGGGCTCTTTCCATAATGTAGGTGAGGTCTAGGCCTCTGGCCTAGACACGTGTTTTTTCTTATCCTGTAATTTCTTTTGATCCTTAACTTTAATAAACCTCAAAAAAATATAATACTCCTTGCAGAGAGAAACAAATTTTTACCTGCCTCAGTCTCCCCATCTCCCCTAAATTTTAACTGTTACAGGGGGAAGAAAGGTTGGTCACAAAACTCATCTTTTATTTTGCACATGTTAAACCTGAGATACTGGTGTTACAGCTAGATACAAAGATTTGGGAATCATTTGCCAATCTCTACCAACTCTGTTGGTAGAGTTTAATTTAATTTAATTTAATCAATGAGACTACCAAGAGTAGAGTAAGAGAAAATAACTGTTAAGTAAGCACTCAATATCACACAATAACAGAATTCTAGAGTTGAAAGAGATCTTAGAGTCCAGCTAGTCTAACAAAAAGTAAAGGAAACCTTATAACATATCCAAAAAAGAAGAATCTTACGTTCTTCTTAAAGAACTCCAAAAACACAAAATCCACCAACATTTGGACAGCACCAAGTTTTAGGTTTTTCTAGACAGACATCAAGCTTTAACTGATCATCTTTTCAATTTCCAGCTGTTGCTCCTGGTACAGTCCTCTGGGGCCAATAGTACAAATTTAATTCCTTTTCCACTGGATAAATATTTCAAATACATGAAGTAACTGTGTTTTCTCCAGGCTAAACAAACCCAATTTGTTGCACCTTTCCTCATAGGATATGGATTCAAGGCCCTTCACCATTCTGCTGGCTCTCTTTTGAACACTCTCAAGCTTATAATGTCTTTATTTAACTGTGGCACCCAGGAACATAACTCCAGATGAAGTTTGACAAGGGTCAAATACAATGGAATTATTACCTCTTTATTCCTGGAAACAAAGCTCCTCTTAATGCCACCCATGATTGCATTAACTCTATTTTGGCTACTGTATCACTCTGTTATTAGTATTATGTTTTTATGTTATTAGTTTTATGTATTATATAGTTCATTAGTATTATGTTTTCATTAAAACCCTTGGATTTTTTTCATAACTGTTGTCTTCGGCATCTTACATTTGTGAAATTGTTTTAGCCAAGTATATGGTTTTACATTTAAGCCTACAGTTTTATTTTATTAGATTGAGTCTGTCAACGTGGAAATCTGGAGATCCCCAGTTTATTTAGTTGGGAGGGGGAGGTAGAAACCCCAGGTTTTGACCTTGTCACAGGAGAGTTTCCACTTCAGGTGGGAGGTAGACCCCTTCTGAAGTCAAGTAGCTCTTTTGTCTCCAGAAGCCTTTCCCAGTTCCCAGTATATCACACCTTCCTTTGGAGGATCGAACTTGGGACCTTCAGCTTGAGAGACTGACATGGTACCTACTGCACCAAAGCTGGAGTGGATGTCTATTTTCTGGTGAAGTGGGACCTTCCCTCAGGGGGAAACTCTCCTGTGACAAGGCCAAAACCTGGGGTTTCTACCTCCCAACTAAATAAACTGGGGATCTCTAGATTTCCATGTTGACAAGCCCAATGATCCAGAATCAAGATCCTCTGTCATTCATTATGTTAAATATCCCTTCCATTTTGGTGACATCAGTCAGTCAATAAAAATTTATTAAACTTCAAAGAAGTCAGGCACTGAAGATAACAAAAAGAGTCAAAAGACAGCCTTCCAGGATTTTACAATCTAATGATGTCATCTGCAGATTTGAAGTGTTTAACATCTAAATCTTTATCCAAGTCACGGCAAGGACAAAGCTCAGCACAGATCCCTGGGGCATTCCAGGAGATGTAGACTCTGTTGATTGAACAACTACAAACTACTCTTTTAGTCCTGACCATACAATCAGTTCTGAAACCAACTTATTGTACATTTCTCCATCTTTTCTACAATAACAGTATACAATACATTATGAAAAGTTTTATTAAAATAAATTTTGTCATAGTATCTACTAGCTTGGTCTTTCTGTAGAAAATGGAAGTATTAAATGTTAAGGACTGATTAGTAGGCCACATTGAAAAGCACACTGACTTTTTGAAGGAGATAGATTATTGAGAAGATAATAGATGGACAGGCTGAGAGAAATTAAAAGAGACAGAGGAAGTATCCCAGGTTGGTGGGCATAAATTTTTTTCAAAGATTTTGTTGGGAAAGAATTGCCCAGGAGCTCAAAAGCTGCTAGGAGAGGGAAGAAATTAAGAATCCACCATACAACCCAGGTAAATTTGCCAAGTGATTAAAGCAGTTAAAATCAAATGTCATGTGATAGTTTCAACTCAAATATTTTCAAGGTCAAGATACCAATTGACACAGACTGACACAAAGCCCTTTTGAAAAGCCAAGCTCAGTAGGATCTAGATTGCACTGAAAAGCACCTGGGGCTCTTCCTGAACACTGCAGCCAAAGATTTGTAGATTAGGGAAGGAACATCAACCCCACCCTATTCTGAAATTTAGGAGGTGTCCTTTCTAGTATCAGTTTAGTTTCAAGGGACTAGAAAGTTAAAACATGTTTAAAACAACTTTTTGCTATTGTTAACTTAATTTTAGGGAGCCCCAAGTTTGTCTGGGTCCCTTGGGAACTTGCGTTTGGGAAAGTCCCAAACTGACCTTGTCTTGGACTGAGCAAGGGATCATCAAGCATCTATTAAGTGTTCTGAATAGTAGTGAGAGAAATGCTCAAATCCTCAATCATCTTTTATGTCATAGAAGTTTCCTCCATTGTATCAGAAATCCATTCCCAAGAAGACCAGCACCTGGCTGGAACCATTCTTTTCATATATATTGTAAGTTAGGTTACTCCCTGATACCCAAGCATCTAGTTATGGCCTCTTTCCCAAGCATGCTTGTAACCAGTGTATATTTGTGGTACTATATTTCCCCAAAGGTATACAAGTCCCCAAGTTCTATTATTCTTTGGAGGTGATTCTCTCAGAGACACTGTTCCCAGAGACCCAGAGTTTTGACTCTTGTGGTATTTAGCACTGGTCTCTGTGTATTAGCCAAATATTAAGGACTTGTCTCTTTTCCTGATTAAAGATTTGGTTTTATGACTACTTAAGTGCTTCTGTATTTTTCCAAGTTGACACTTTCATCTGACCTAACTTAGAAGAAAACTGGTTATCCAAATATTAAGGGAACTATTAAGTTAACAAGATTTAAATCAATAATTTAATTTAATTTATATTTTATATTTTATATTTTTTTTATTTAATAATTTAATAAGCATATGTTGAGAGCCTACTTTATACCTACACACACAAAGAAAAGAGGTAAGAAGGGAGGGAGAGAAGGAAGAGGAAAGGAAGAAAGGGTCCTTACTCTCAATGAGGTTGTTGTTTGTCTTTCATTTTGGGTTTTTTTTTCAGGTTACATATATGTCCTTCATTTTTGAAGAGGACTCGACATTATGGGGTGATGTCTTGACTTATGCACCAATTGAATCTAAGTGAGGCAGAGTTGCACAGGTATTGGCCCCATCCTCTCTTCCAGGATCATTCAAATCCAGTGACAAGATAAGTCAGGAGTACTGGTTGGTGATGGCCTGGAATGTGATGCATGACCTTGTTATCTTCCATGTCTGACCAAGCTCTAAGCATTCCATAGTGCCTGCTTCAGACCTTCCTTGACATTTGAATAAATTATTCTCATCTGTCTCTTTTGCTGGGGGAAGTCTTCACACCACCCTAACTAGTCATCAGGTTTTTGGCACATGGGTTACCCCCAATCTGGTTTAGCACATTGGCAGGAATGATTTATGAGGTATGGTCAAAGCATTCTACAGGTTCTTGGAGCCCCATGTTAAAGTTGAGTTTCAAGTAGACACTAAAGATGAATGAGTAGTCCTGAAAAGAGCTCAGCAATCTTTGCAAGCCAGGGGTGTTTGTTTGCTTTAAAAGCAGCTTTATAGGAGAATCCACATGACAGAGTCTGGAGAATTAAAGGAATAATTTCTCTTTTGTTATTTGGGAACAACACATTCAGCTCATTTAAGGCAATATTGAGCTGGGGGTGGGGGTGGGGGGAACAAAAGCTGTGCTCCAGGAGCCCAGGCAGTACAGAATTGTTGACTAATTTGGAGATTCCAGTAATGAACTAAGGGAAACTGGTTCCTGGTGGCTCCCAGCATTCTCGGCCCTGTGAGACCCTACTTTCGGTAAACTTGTCAAATGACTAAGAGGAAAGCTCTTTAGACCACCAGAGTCATCCTGAGAAAGAGGAGGCCACCTCACCTGACAGCTCTGAATCCCAATAAGAGGTAAGAAATCTCCTGGTAGATTCTTCTTTTCGTTTGTAATGGTAAGTCAAGCTTGCCTTTAGCCTGGAAAACATCTCCTCTGGACATCACTAAGTAAAAAAAGTCTGAGGACAGAATTGAGCATGTTTATCGGTGTAAATACATGGTGTACATCAATAGATACGCAAATGTACACACGTTCAAGTACTTGGTGCATTTGTAGAGTACTTCCCACACAACCAAGCTCATAAGTTAATTTCACGAGTTTGTCCTTGTTTTACGCATTTGGAAACTGAGGCATGACGAAGTTAACTAGTTTGCAGAAGGTCATGCTAAAGTTAGCAAGTGTCCGAGCCAGAAAGCCAAACTCTAGGTTCTCGGGCCCCGTACGTGGCTGCAGGGAGCAGGCAGGAAGAGCCAGCTACACGTTAGCTCACGGCTGTCCAGGTTTCTGCAAGGGGAAAGCGGACCCAGGAATACGCCTGCGCGCTCCTTCTTGCCCCGCCTTCTAGAGGGCTCCTCCCAGCTCCTCCACCTCTACCACTTTTTCCCGGCCCAGTCGCCTGCGCAAGGCATTGTGGGACACAAACAAAGTGCCCCCCAAACAGGCAGGAGTGAGCGGAGCAACGACAGCGGCGGCGGCGCCGGGGCCCCGCACGCGCCGCGACCGCCTCCCCCCCTTCCCTAACCTCCCCCTCCCCCCTCCCCTCATTCCTCCCCCCTTCCCCTTCCCCACCCCGTCGGGAGAACGTGAGGCGCCTCCACACTCCCCCAACCGCCAACCGCCCCCCAACGGCCGCTCGCGCGAGCGCGCCGCCGCGGCTCTCCCGTTCCCTCTCCCGCCGACGCCGTCTTGAGGGGGTGGCTCGCTCATTTTAGCCGCCTTTCCGCCCACCTCCAAGACAGCTTGGCCGCCGCCGCCATGCCCGAGCCGCAGGCTCTCCACGGGCCTAGGCGCGGCGGCCCGAGATAGGGTCCCCTCCGCCGCCGCCCGGGGGAGGAGAGAGGGAGAGCGAGCCAGCCGCGCGCTCCGCCCCCTCCCCCTGGGGCTGTCGCTGCCGCCGCCACCGCCTCCGTCGGGCGGGGAGGAGGAGGAGGCGGAGGACGAGGACCAGGCCGCCTGGCCCAAGCACCGGCGTCGTCACCTTCCCCCACAGGTAACGGGGAGGCTGGGGGTTTGGGGGGGGGGCGCAGCCTAAGAGGGGTGGGAAAGAGAATGTGATGACCCCACCCCGTCAACCTCGAGGGACCAGATAGCACCCCACCCCCGCCAGCCTCCCTTCCCAGCGGGGCGCAAAAGGGTAGGAAAACCGCACGCTTTCCCATCCCCTTTTTCGTGGCAACCCTGACCGTCGCTGGGATTCCTACCCTCCACCTCCACCCCCATGACATATAAACCTGCATCGAGGTGAAGCCCCGAGCCTCTTCTGCTCTAGAAAATTCCCCCTTATTTGGGGGTGACAGGCACACTTCATTTGTTACCCTTTATAGCCAATAACATCTTTCTAGCATTCTGGTAACAGACGTCCCGTCTTACCTGGATATGAGAACAGGGACTGGAGCTCCCTCCCTTTTCCCCCTTCCTTTGCCTTTCTCTTGATGCCTCCTCAGAACAGCAGAGGAATAGGATGGCACTTGTTAAAAACAAAAACAAAACGAAAAATTTTGTTTTCCCCCTCAACTGAATGATCACAGGGCATCGGTCTTAATTTTTAGTGCCGGCCCAGCGATCTAGAAGAACCTAACTGAGAAAGTGAACGGCAGGTAGTTAGAACTGGTAAAAGAAAATTGAATTTGTGGAGATACTCCTCATTCTAGAGAGAGATTTTAAGAAGTTGGGTATTTTGTATTTCATTGGTCGTGTGTGGTGGAAATTAAAACAAATAGCCATAGTTTTACGAATCTGTAGTAGTAAATTGCAGGTAGTCAGGGAAGAATTCTATACTACCTCCCCATAGTTTCTTAGTGTGTCATTCAATTGTTGGTTAGTGCCAAATTCTAGCCACCCAACTTGATGAACCATTGAACAGATTCCTATGGCTAGTTTACAGAGGAAGTAAGTATTTGTTAATTTCCTCTGTGCAAATTAATGTATTCTAGAGTACAGAATGGAAATAAGATGTTTTCTAATTCTTGTTTATTAAAGGTGGTTGTAACCTTTACATGAAGAAAGTATTCACACTTAAGTAAGGATTGTTAGCCTGAAGTCCCCTTAGAGTTGAGACAAAGTACAGATATATACTCCACCTTTTTTTTTTCAAGGTAAAGTATTCTTTGCAACCCTCTTTGCCTTCACTCATACCTGTGATATTTTACACACATCTCAGTTGCAGAAAAATTTCTCAGTGATGAGGGCATCTACTTTTACCGAGCAGTAAGAGAACTGTTTTTAAAGCTCGGCATCAGCACAGTGATCTCCTGGGGAGGTGGGGAAGAAAGTAGAATTTAAGCTGACTTGAAAATCAGAGGGTTTTTTTTTTTACTTCATTAGGTTCAGAAAACTAGACATGCAAATTTAACTTGAAAATCAGTCTTCCAAGAGATATTTGTAATGGTAAGAATTTGGGGATTTGTTTACCTATATCATAAAGTATAAAACTGACAAACATGTTTGTTTAGCACAAAGGAGTCAAATTATATTATTGGTACAGAATTGAGTAGGAATTCATAAGTATTTGTTTCCAAGTGTTGCTTTGGAATTTGAAATTGAGGGATTTTAAGAGTAAGCATAAAACAATGCTTAAAAAAGAACCTACTATGTGCTAGGCTCTGTCCTAAGCACTTTACAAATATTACCTCATTTGATCTTTACAACAATCCTGTGAAGTGTTTTTTTTAAGAAGTTCAAGGGAACAGAGTTTGACCTAAGCAGGCAAAGCCAGCTTAGACAGTTCATCTCCCTTTGACCAGCTAGGTGCCAAGAGGTTAAAGGTGTGCTTACTGTAGTTATTTAAATGATGGATAAGTGGCTACAGCCTTTTTTGTTGCAAATCCATAGGTTGCCACTATGGGGTTGGAATTAAATACAGTATTTATCATAACTCATGGTAGGAAAGCTATAGAACTGGTGGAGTATGCTATCTACTAAGTCTCAACCCAAAGCCTATGCTATGTGATGCCTTTACCTATTAGCCTGCAACTACATTTGTAATCTTTAAGCAAAAAAAAAAAAACTACAATCCCATTGTCAGCTATCCTAATACTTTGAGTAGAGGTGCATTTTGCAAACCATAAGTCACATTCATCATTGGCTTTATTTGTCATCTGAGTTGTTTGGGAATTGAATGTTTATTTTTGAAGCTTGTTAGCCACATAGTGCCTTCTAAGCCACTGGAGCCAAGACGAGACCCTTATACATTCTTGTTAGCAGGACTTAATTTTTTTTTTCTTCTTAAAAAACTTACATGCTGAGGGGCAGCTAGGTGGTGGCTCAGTGGATTGAAAGGCAGGCAGGCTTAGAGATGGGAGGTACTGGGTTCAAATGTGGCCTCACAGACACTTCCTTCCTGTGTAACCCTGGGGAAGGTCACAACCCCAGTTGCCTAGCCTTTGCTACTCTTCTGCCTTAGAACTAAATTTAATATTGATTCCATGACAGTAAGGGTTTAAAAACAAAAAATTATGCTGGCTTTCTGAAAGAAAAAAAACTCGAATTTTGAAAATTCTGAACTGAATTTTAACTTAACAGGGAAGCAAGAAAAGGTGGGGGAGGAAACATGATGGCAATTTTTTTTTAGATAATTCTCATTGGTTACCTAGAATAGGAAAGTCAAAACAAAATTTCAAACTTAAAACTTGTCACATCACTAACTACTAAACTGTTTGGAATCTAGGTGATTTGCAAGGAAATTGACTGAGGACATTTTGTAACTAGGTCACTGAAAGGAATATGCACCCTTGAATTTTATTGACACTTAATTTCTCTTATCTTTGTTTTTAACCTTGGTAGGTAAAGATGTTAATTGGCAATTTGTAATATGACAGGTTTGCCTGTATTGCATTTTTATTGAAAACTAAGCCATATAGACTTATTTTCTTAATTGCAAACTAACAAAAATTAAATTTCCTATCACTTAGGTTATTCAAACTCTTGAAAGATTAACTCAGCCCTCCTCATTTTGCCAATGAAACTGAAGCCAAAAGAAGTTTAGTGTCTTGCCCCAGGTCACATGGCAATAAAAGTCTGACTATGAACTCATATTGTTTAACTGTAAATGTAAGGTGCCCCAGAAGTCTTGGCTTATATAACAGTTGATATTTGACTGTTGGGTGCTCGGTAATTAATAAGGTAGGAGCATTAGGTGGAGGCTTGGTAAGATGAAAAGAGATCCTGGGATCAGATGCTAGCTCAGCCTCTTAATATGTCTGACCTTTCTGAGTTTTATTTCCTTTATCTGTAAGATAAGGTGATTGGCCTAGGTAATCTCTATAGTGTTGTTAACCTTCCAACTCTCCATAGTTGTGGTCAGATTTTGACCTAGCATCAGAAACTTCTAACAGTCATAATTACATAAGTTAAATATGCTGCCTCAGAAGGTATACTGGTCTCATTAGAGGTATTCACATAAAGATTAGATGAGCCAGTACCAGAAGATGTTTTTTAGAGAGAAGTCTTGTTAAAGATAAAATGGTGAGGGTAGGAAAGTCAGATTTTGTGTCCACTGAGGCACCTTCCCACTTAGATACTGTGATTATAGTTAAAGGAAACTTGTGATCTCGAAAAGTATCTCAAAGCTATGGAAAAGTGGCTTTTTTAATATTTTTTATCATTTTATGAAATATCAGATATAAAATTGAATGTCTTTAAGCAAAACTTAAATAATAATAAATGTTAAATTGAATGGTTATTCAGAATAGATATCTAGGACCAACTTTGGTAGAAGGTATTGCTGCATTTAATATGTATATCAACGCCCTTCCCATATGAGGAATAATTTTTTCTTTTAAAATGTTTTGTTGATGCTCTTTTTACTTCTTGCCACTTTCTACTTGCTCTTAAAAATTGCAAACCATGCCCTCCAAAATAACAACTTTGGCTCTATCAGTAACCTCATCCCATACTTCTAGTATACCATCTTTTTGCTGAGGCACGAGACAATACTTCACTGAATCCTCTGAAGTCATTGGATCACAGATTTAAGATGGAAAGGACCAAAACTGTTATTCTATTCCAAACTACTCATTTTAATGATGGGATTGATCCAAAAAGTTACTAAGATATAAGTAGCAGAGGTGGGATTTAAAATATGTCTTTTGATTCCAAATCCAGTGACTACATGAAACCACTGTTGATAAGCCTTAAGTGCTTGGTTTTTTTCTTCTGCTATTTTCTTATTGCATAAATTATTCTCATGGCTCTGTTTACTTTGGTCTCAATCAGTTTCTCTGAATTCTTCATATTTATCATTTACAGTATTATTAAGGAACAACTTATGCTACTTGGCCCGAAACTTCTTAACTCAGAAAAACTTTATGAAAGACACAGCCAAAAGTTGAGTGAATTTCTTTAAATTATAATATAGTGTATTCTCCTTTACTAGACATCATCAGAGATCCAATGACCACTTGCCATTAGTAAATGGAATTTCATTTTGAACTTTGAGAAGTATTTCAGTTTAGTTTCTGAGATACTCTTATTGATATCCAAACAGTTCAGGAAATTAGAAATTGTTAGAAATTAGAAAAATGTAAACATTTTTCTTTCCCACTTTTCTAGAGAAAACCAAAGGAAACTTCCACCTTGGTGATATTGTTTTGTCTGGAATGGGACTGTTATTGTATATGTCAGTTCAATAAAGGTAGTTGACATTTCTAGCAGCTTCTTTTTGGAACCATCAATGAGGGAGTAATATTTTTCTTAGCTAGGAGCATAGCTAAAATTGGTGAGTAAAAGTTGCTACAAAGTGAGTTTAACTTTTATGTCAAGAAACTTAACTGTCCTATACAAGGATGAACAAGTTTAGGATATACATTCTGTTTATCTCATATTTTATTACATTTGACTCATAGCTGTAGATTGTCTTTTATCCTTTTTTTTTTTCAGTGCCTGGCTGTAGTCTAGTCTTTGAATTTAAAGATACTTAGTTCTCTTGAGTCTGAGCAAAATTTTTTGGCAAAGGTGAGTTCTTTTGTCTTTATGGCATGCTTCACCTACACCTAGCTGTCTTTGACAGAAGTTCAACTTTTTTTTTTTTAAACACTTGCCTTCCATCTTGGAGTCAATACTGTGTATTGGCTCCAAGGCAGAAGAGTGGTAAGGGCTAGGCAATGGGGGTCAAGTGACTTGCCCAAGGTCATACAGCTGGGAAGTGTCTGAGGCCAGATTTGAACCTAGGACCTCCCATCTCTAGGCCTGGTTCTCAATCCACTGAGCTACCCAGCTGCCCCCTCAACTTGTTTTTTAACAAATTTTCAAAGAATTATGCAATGTGAGTTTAACTTTATTCTTCTTTACATTTGTTCATATATCAGATCATAGAACTTTTCTTTCTTTGTCTCTGGTAGGTTTCTTGCCTTGTCTTAACTTAGTTGGAATAGTCTCGCACCGTGTTTCATTATATCAAATGGCTGACCAATATATTCAAGTCTTAATTTCCATATATCCTTCCTCTTTTTCTGTTTGTATTATTAGCCTCAAGGGTCAAGCATTCAATGCAGTTAAATATATGAGTCTTGACAAGTTTGCTTGTATATTGCAAACAGTTGATGCATACTCTGTGGGGGAGAGCAAGGGAGAATTAAAGTGCAGACAGATATAAAAATACAAGAAATAAAATTGCCACATTAAATAAAACATTCTTGTTGAAAATTATTAGAAACATTTCAGTTTAATAAATGACTACATTCATTTCTATACTCTGGAACTTTTGATAGGGAGGAAGGAATTCCTCATGTGATTATGATTGAACTGTCTTATGGTTTACACTTTGACTAGTTTACTTTTGATGACCATGTCCTCTATATCCAATTAATTGTTCTTTCCCTTACTCTGTTATCTCAGTGACTTTCTGTTACAGTCATCTAATAACCATTTTTAAAATGCCAGTAATATACTTTAAGGTTTTTTAAGTACTTTTACATAATAGTTATCTCATTTTGTGTCTCACAACATGTGTCTCACAACACAGCTATGTGTTAAATGCTATTATCCCCATTGAAGAAACCAAGATTGCAAAAGATTTAAGTGACTTGCCCAGAGTCATACATCTAACAAAATATCTGATGCAAAATTTGAAGTAGTCTTTTCTCCAAGTCAAGCAGTGCCTACTCATAGTGCCACCCAGATACCTGGATTAGTAAAAAGGCATTGAGGTGGGAGAGAGCAAATGTGTCAGGATAGCTGGAGAATAATAGGTTGTTGTTTTTTTTAAACTGGAAGGGTAGAAAGAGATTGTTATAATGAGCTTTAAATGCCAGACAGGAATTGATCCTAGATAATAAGGGAGTCTTTCAAATTTATTGCATAGGAGAGATGATTTGGTCAGACCTGCACATTTGTTTAGAAAAATCACTTTGGCAATTGCTCAGTGGAAATTTGAGGCCCAGTCACTAAATAGTCCTGCTGAGAGAGGTGACAATGACTTTGTTAATATTAAAATTAGTTTTACTCTGCTAAAATTATGTTTTTTTAGAGGTTTATTAAAGATTAAGAACTTAATCTTTACAAGTGCCTAGGAGGGCCGAAAGGCCTATTCAATTTCACTTACATCATGAGAGACTCTGCTTGGAAGGGGAAGTAGGAAGAGCCCGAGCTGTAGGCAGAGACCCTTTAAATAAAAATTTGTTCTCTGCCCAGGTGGGAATTCAGGTGAGGTTACAAAGCATTCTGGGAAGTGGCCAAGAACTTCTGGGGATTGAAGTCCTGGGTTCAAATCTCCATTTTTACAACTTGAAGGTAATAGCTATGGTATAGTTTTCAAGAAATGCTATGGGGAAAGAATCAAGATTTTGACAAATGATTGGATATGTGGGCCTAGCCTATTCTATATCAGGCACATTATATGGGACAATGGTGATACAAGTTCACAAAATAAAGCAATACTCTAAAGTTAGCTTAGATGAGGAACCTGGGTGACTGGGAATGATGCTGGTATCCACAATAGAAATTGAATGATGAGGGAGTGGGGCAAGAGAGTTCTCCCTGGGATATGTTGGATTTGAGATCTCTCTTGGACATCTAATTCAAAATGTCCACTGTACATGATTTGGGACTGGACCAGCTCATAGAAAGATTAAGACTGGATTTGTAAATTTGGAAGTCATCTAACTAGAGATGATAATTAAATGAACTGATAAGGTTATCAAGTATAAGTGTGTTGAATATAAAGCTTTAGAATATATTCATTTTGGAAATTGGTGACATGGATAATACTTTGAAGCCCAAGGAGGAAAAGTCAAACAGGAAGAGTATCAGAAGAGTATAGTGTTTTGAAAACCTAAAGATGGAAGAGCTTCTAGAGTGAGAAAATGGTCAGCAGCATCAAATGCTTCTGGAGATTCAAGGATGAGGATTAGATTTGGCAATTAAGTTAATAACTTTGGAGAGAACAGTTTCAATTAAGTGATGATTTTGGAAGCCAGTTTGTAGAAACAAGGGAGGTGGGGGGGTTCCAGAAAGAGGAAATTTCAAAACAGAAAATAAAATACTTGAATTTTTAAAAAAGAAAGGTGTATTGACCTCTACTGAGCAAGTTTTACCATGTCCCCCATTTAGAACTCAAAAGAAAAGGTCTTGAGCATACACTGCTCTCAGATAACACCTTCTAGTCAACTACAGTTTCTTTGGGGCTTCTGGTGTAGCCAAATGTCAAGAAAAATTGGCTTCTAATTCCTCTGGTTCATTCAGACCAATCCAAAACTTGGCTCTTTCTCTATGAGAGTAGATTTTCTGAGGAATACGTTTACCCCTTTTTTGGTTCTACTTCCCTTTATACCATCTCCCTTCTTTTTCATTGTGCTCTCATACAAGGTTACTAGGAACGTTCTCCAGTTTGAACTTTGATCTAACATACATTTATTCCATTTCCATATTCCTTGTCCCACTGGTCAAAGTTCTATCTCTGTTCAGGCCAAGGCTTTTTTGGGATGTTTTTGGCATCTAAAGTTTTGCCTTGATGGTTTGTCTATTCTCTTTCCCTTCAATTTGCAGAAGATCCAACTATCTAAGAATCCCTTTATCAGTCACTTTGACAGTTTGTAGGTCCTCAATCTTTAGGACTCACAGATTTGCTACCATTTGATTAAGTACTTAATCTGATACTTCCTTGATATTGCTATGATTTTCCTAAAACCTGGAGACAATTTTGACTATTTTGCTTTTCAGAATGTCTCTTTGATGTGATCTTTCTCCTGTCAGGGCCAGAACTTGCCATTCTTTTCTGATTCCAAACTTGGTTATCTCCATTGTTCTCCAAATTCCACCTTCTGTCCTGATTTTACTTCCAGGACAGTACATTCAAATTGTACTTTGAGGTTGAATTATTTGTCTTTGGTATCTAAACTTAAGAGTATTTCCTATTTTTCCATCATTCATAAATTGGTGCTACTATCCAATGGTTCTGTCCACAAGAGAGTTTTTGCCCCTTTCAGTAGAATCCCAGCACTTTAAACCTATCAACAAACAGAAACATTTGATTGCAAGGCAAATTAGACTAGATAGCTATGTGCTCTGAAGTCTCTATTTTGTCTTGTTAAAGTGTTGCATATTAAGTTGTTCTAGTATTGTATGTATTTCTTTCTGTTCATATTTTGGTATTCCATAGACTTTTGATTGTATCTTTTTCATAATTTGATAGGTTGTTATTTGGTGCCTTGATATTAAACAAGAATATTGCTAGCTCTAGGAAATGGCACTTGGCATTAAAAATGGTGAGCCTGCCTGCCATGATATAGACTACAATTATCAGTTCTGAGCTTATAGACCCTGACTAAAGAAGAAATGGACTGAGGAAATGAATCAAAAGCCAGAGAACCTACTTCCCATACCTACCTTCTGGATTTCTTATTTCTCCATATCCATTATATTACCTCCCCACCAAAAGAGCACTTCACTAGGAACTGTCTGACTTAATGGTTGTGAAGCAAACTTGGTCACACTGGGATTACCAGATTCTTGAATTGACATCTGATTACTAGGGTTTTTGCCAGGATCAGGATTGATTACCACCCACCCCTCTGGTCTTCTCAGAGTCCTTGTTCCATGGTGTGAATTCCAGTGCCCCTGGTATGAATTGTGAGAACTTTCAAATTCTTAGCCAAGCTCAGAAAGAGATGGAAAACTGTGAATACCTCAACTAAGTGTAGGGCCTTGAATATCCCAAGTATTTTCTAGGCATCTGTGGTTTCCTTTGTTGTTATTTTGATTTAGTCTATTGATACTATTTTTAAAACATTACTACCACTTCTCAGTGATGCTTTTTTCCTCACCCTAGGATAGTCCTCCCTTATAACAGTACTATCAAGCAAAAGAAAATTTGCACATTTGGTCACACCTAAAAATGTATGTATGCTTCCATTTGTGTTGGATGCCTCCACAAAAGTATTGCCTACCACTTCTTTACCACTAGGAATGATTCAAAATCAAGTCTTTTTGAATTTGAGCTTTACCCACTGCATTAATTTGAATTCCAAAGTTTTTCAATACTGTTTTCCTTTACTATGAAAAGTATTCTTTGGTTCTGCTTATTTTTTTCAGCATATATAAGTCTTCCCAAGTTTCTCTGAATATATAGTCATAATTTCTTGTGGAGAGATACATACATATACCATAACGTATTCATTCTTCCACAGGTGGACACTAGGCTTTCTTCTAGTTCTTTGCTATTATAAATGGTCTCTTTGATCTCCTCAGATGAAAACACCTAAGTCTTTTGTCATTTTTGCCCAATCCAGTGGATTCAAAATAAAATTAATCTATCCTTTTTTTTGTATTTTTAAAGTGATATAAAGCATTTACATAATTGTTGAGTCTGAATTTCCTCTTTTGGAAATATCCTTTGATCAAGTTTATCCACTAGGGGTTGCTTTTGTGTCAATAGATTTTGGGAGATCTGAGCTTTATTAGAGATATTTGCTACAAAAGTATTTTCTTAGTAAAACTTGTTCTCTCATTCTATCTGTCTTTTTGCTCATACACAAACTAATTTTATATAAGTTTTTTATTTTTAAGTTCATTAAGTTCATTCTTCACACAGAATTTTCTAAGTTACTTCCTGTAATTTTTTTGTTTGATTTAAATTTTTTTTTAATCATAGAGTATATCCATTTGGAAGTTTATTGTGGCATATGGTATATGATTGGTGTAAACCTAATTCTACAAAACTGCTTTAAATAGGGAGCCCTTACTCAAGTATCCTAGCTGCAAATAGATGATCATTTTTCTTTAATATTTATTGTTATTCTCTTAACTTTCTTTTTCTTGTCTTATTGATTTAACTTTGTTTCATGGGGGCCTATGTGGCAAGAATGAAAGATGACAGGTGGCCTGCCAAAGTATAGTTATCTTTCTGATGTTAGAAGAGAACAAGGAAATCCAGCCTCCAACTCATTGGGTAGAACCCCTGTATGAAACTTTGGGGGGAAACATGTACAAGAGGGAAGAGAATTGGGAAGGGAAATAAACATTTATATTGTACCCAATTTGTGCCAAGTACTTTGCTACATCCTTAATAAATATTATTCCATTTGATCCTCAACTATACCTATTTTACACTTAAGGAAACTGAGGCAAACAGTTTAAGTAACATGACTTGTAAGTATCTGAGGTCAAATTTTCTTAATTCCAGGCCCCAAACTTTCCACTGCACCATCTAGCTGCCTCTACATAACCTTACAGACACAGGTAAAGATTGGTAACAGTCTTCATCATTGCCCAGAACTCCTAAGTCAGTGAGATCGGATCCATTTGAGGATTGCTGTAGAAATATTTCAAATAATAGCAGTAACAATGGACATCTTTGCTTCAACTTCTATCAGATGCTATTGTTATCCCTCTGTATAATTATAATTCTGCTCCCCAAGACTCTAAATCCCAGCATCCCATTCACCTCTTACAGATGAGGAAACTGACAAATACAAGTTAAGTGACTTGCCCAGAGTCAAACAGCTAATAAATGTTCTGAGACAAATTTGAACTCCAGTCTTCTTGACTCCAAGCCTAGTACTCTATCCATTGTACCACCTCGCACCCTTAGTTGACTTCAAAGGTACATTACAACTCCAAATCTTTGGTTGTCTTCAGCTGTCATTTGAAAAATGTCTTTGAAATTCACAACTTTTCAGGAACACAACTTGTAGGCAGTAAGAAAAAACAAATGAAGATTGATATATCTTTTAAATTGCTTATTGGAATCCAAAATAAAAGTAGATTAAAAAAAAATATATATATATAGTAGTCTTCTATAGAAGGTTAAACTTAAGCCACTCTTGCTATTAAATCAATTTAATACAATCACAGATTTAGGGCAGGAATACTGCTCGCTCAGTATTGATAAGAGTTAACTGCCAGGTGTGATCTAGAGGCTAGCTTATTTTTATATAAAGTGACCATTTAATAAATTACTGTGTTGTGTCATGATAAAAGTGTCATTTCACATTGCTGACCTTTATGGCTAAAGTAAAAATTGAAAAACATTGGGTTTTCCATTTTCCTCTGAAAGCTGCATGCAACTTCCTTGCACTGACATTCAAATCTTCTATTTTCTCCCTTTTAATTTTTCCCAACATAATTGTGCTTTTTAAACTTTTCCACAATAATCTTTTGATCCTACTCATAAAAAAGGACCATTAATGCCACCCTTTCCAGAGTTTTAGATACATATTTTAGATAGAGAAATATCTGGATTAATAGAAATTTAGATTTTATCTTTAAAATAGCCACAAACTCCTTTCTGAAGGTGTTTTGCCTTTTTTTTTTTTAAAGAAAAAGTATTGTAAACTTGGTTTGAGACATTTTGATATGAAATCACTTGAGATAAGTTTTGAGTGTCATTAAAACAAGCTTGCTAGTCACAGAACGGCAGATTTGGAAGGGCATCATTGACCATATAGTTCAACTCATCCTGAAAAAAGATTCCCTCCATAATATACTGACTGAGTATTCAGTGTTTGCTTGAAAATTTAAAATGAGAGGGAAACTACTCCCCCGTCTCTCTCTCTCTCTCTCTCTCTCTCTCTCTCTCTCTCTCTCTCTCTCTCTCTCTCTCTCTCTCTCTCTCTCTCTCTCTCTCACACACACACACACACACACACACACACAGCTAGCTCATTTACATTTTTTGATATCTCTAATTGTCATAATGTATTTTAAAAATCATATTTATTTGCCTCCTCAGAACTCCCACCCCTTGTTCCTAATTTTACTTCTGGCAAGAAAGGAAATTTAATCCTTCCACCTGAAAGCCCTTCAGATATGTTGAGGAGAGCTATCTTGTCTTTGATTTTTCTTTTATCTAGGTACATCTCCAGTTTCTTTAACAGATCAGATCCCCACATGGCTTAGAACTAGAACTCCTTCATTAGTCTTTTTACCTTTCTCTGGACACTTTCTAGGTCTTCCTAAAATGTTGTGCCAAGAATTGAACACTGAGCTGGTTGTGATTCAATTAGAATGTAAATCCTCATCCATGTCTTACTCTTGGGCTTGCAGTATCCTGAAACCCTTAGTTCTTTATGTTTCCCCATCTTGTGAGGTTATTACTCAGTTTTGCACAGTACATTTGCCTATCAATCTTTTTATCCAATATATTACCCAACACTTTTGTATCATCTTCAAATTTTATAAGCATGCCATCTATACATTTATCCAGTCATCAGTTTAAACTGTTAAAACATTGGGCCAAATGCAGGTCTTTATGGCATTCAATTGGAGATTTCCTTCCAAGTCAATATCAAACCATTAATGACTAGTATCTGAATCTCTCCTCCACTACCATAAGATTCCTCATCTCATCTCCAAAGCTATTGTTATTAACTGTTATGATTACTTTCTATACCAGCTCTTTAGATTGAGAATGGAGGGGTGGGTCATTAGATAATTAGATAAAAGTCTGTCTTAATGATACTTAATAGATAAAATCCTGCCTTTGATGCAGATCATGTGATGTTTGTGATCTTGGCTGCTTAACCTCTCTGGATTTCAGTTTCCTTATCTGTAAAATGAAAAGTTAGTCTAGATGACCTGAGCAAATGACCCCAGATTTACTGAAAAATTCTTGAACTTGTCAAAGTGGACTATAGAAACCCACACACTTGTAGCCTAGAAAGATTTAATGAATCCCAGTTTACTTACTTGCATGAGAGTTCCTCCCTGAGGGAAAGTCCTACTTCCCCAGTCTCACAGACTAACAATAGACTTTAAGGTAGTTTGGGTGGGAATTGCTAATCCCATCAGATGTTAGGAATCTCTTGTCCCAATGGTTTTTCCCCTTAGGCCAAAGTCCTTTACCTAGGTGGCCCAGCCCTAGTCTGGGTCCTTCCCTTTTGTGTCCTTTGTAAAGCATCTTCAGCCCCTCACTGTTACTCCTGTCTGGGGCTCCACAATTTCCTTTGTTGCCATTGTAAAGTCAATCAATTATCCCTCTCATCCTCAGCCCCCATGTTCCCTTTAGAAGGATATTTCAGTTTCCCAACTTTAATGGCACCTTGGAATTGTCCAATCTAGCAGAGTTGGCTTTCCCAGGGGTCTGTGTCCAGAGCGACCAGAGTTCAGTCAACCGTTCAATCCTCAGACTCTGGGTAGGCATGTGGCGCCCAGCTCTGTGGAGAGGCCTACTATCGCACTGAACCTCTTTCCCTTGATTAAAGAGTGTTTTTTCTGACATTTAATAGTTCTGTGGTTTTTTTGTCAACATTTTGAAGATCCCACAGAGATCTGAAGTCCCAGCTGCCTGAGCCACCCTGCTAACGAGGACCCCAAGATGTGAGGTACCCATACAGCCCACCTGGGGTTGAGTTGGGAGTCCAGTTGGCAGAGATGCCGGGTTAAGTGCCTCTCAGAGAAAGGACTTGGACTCTCCTGTATTTGGAAATGATCCCAGTCATCTTCCATCAAGATATTCATTCTACCTATCAAAACAGTGACCATTTGACCCAAATTTACCACACAAATCTATTTACTATTTGCTAGGTACTGTGCTAAGCATTAAACATAAAGAAAAGCAAAAAATGATCTGTTCCCTCAGAGTTTACATTCTTTTTTTTTTTTAACCCTTACCTTCTGTCTTGGAATTAATACTGTGTATTGGTTCCAAGGCAGAAGAATGGTAAAGGCTAGGTAAGGGAATTAAGTGACTTGTCCAGGGTCACACAGCTGGGAAGTGTCTGAGACCAGATTTGTACCTAGGACCCTCCCATCTCTAGGCCTGGCTCTCAATCCACTGAGCTAGCCAGCTGCCTCCCAGAGTTGACATTCTAATGGGAGATGACAATTATGGACAAATAACCAAGTTCACATAAGATAAATACAATGCAAGTGGAAGGTAATCTCGTTGAGAACACACTGTTCAGGGAGACTAATATCAGAAAAGTACTCCTACAGAAGGTGGAATTGAGTTTTTTGGTTGTTTTTAAACCCTTACCTTACACCTTAGAATCTGTTTTGGTTCCAAGGCAGAAGAGTGGTAAGGGGTAGACAATGGGGTTTAAGTGACTTGACCAGGGTCACACAGCTAGGAAGAAGTGTCTGAGGCTACATTTGAATCTAGGACCTTATCTAAGCCTAGCTCTCAATCCACTGAGCTACCCAGCTGCTTCCTGGAATTGAGTTTTAAAGGAAGTCAGGCAGAGATAAATAAGGTGGAGAATATTGCAAGATATATGGGATACCAAGCTGCTATCAGTCCTGCCTTCAGCATATTTCCAAACTCCTCATCACTCACATAGCTAGCCATCATTCTATTTCAAGCCTTTCATCTTTTTTCTCCTATTTGATCTTCCTACTTAAAATTTCTACCTTCTCTAATCTATCCAAAATGAAGCACAATTGTGAGTATGCCACTTCAGTGAACTCCAGTGGGTTCCATATTACCTCTGGGATCAAATTACCAACTCCTGTTTTACATACGTGCATAATACATACACACACATTACAGTTATTTACTAATAATAGACTTCTATGTAGAATTCTAAAGTATGTGATGTATGTATACTCTATTTTTTTGTTTAGTTTCTTTTCTATACAATGAGTAATTTGAGCCCACTTAGTATAATGATGATTTAAAAAGTATGTTTAGAGATCTCATCTGACCTAATTTGAAATCTGGAGTCCTAAAGCAAGAAATGAAATGAAATTGAAATAGAGGGCAAAAGTCATACATATACTTCAGTGAGCTTTTTAGAAGAGTGACAATTGATGAGACAGAGTTGAAGATTAAATTGAAAGGCATATTTTGTGAATAGTTTAGAAAGAGCCAGTGCTGGCCAGGGAAAGCTAAGAAAAACAAAAGGGTTGGGTTGTTTTATTTGTTGTAGGTGTTTTGGGGGGAGAGAGAAGTGAAAAAAGAAATAATGACTGGGAATAGCCCAGTTCTTATTTTGCTTGTTTTTTCTCCTATTGGGATAATAATGTTTGGATTGGAAAGTATAGTTCAAAAAATTGATTTATTGATACCCGAGATAAATAAAGACTAGAAAGCATCTATTTGCAATTAAGTTCGTCACTTTAAAAGAGTTGTATGTTCCAAGGCATGGCATGGCCACAAAGGCTGGAAAGTTTCTGTTTCATAGTGCATTTTACAAATAAGCACATATTCTATGCTCAAACTTTTGCTGTGTAAGTAGTTAGCAATGTGAAAAAAAATCTAGTCCATTGGTATGGCTTAGTCATTTACTAGCCAACAATAATATTGACTATTAACTGGGTAAGTGAGGCTTATATGAGATATTTTAATTCTCATTAAAGTGACTTTGGCCAAGCCAATGTCTCTTGAGATCTTAATGATGTAATCCAACATTTAAATGTTATTCCAAACTTGTGCCATTTGCATATTTAACCAGCATTCCATGTTTGTTTCCATCCACGTCTTCAATGAAAATGTTGAACAGGAGAGAACCAAGAACCAGAGCCCAAACTCTTAATTTGACATTGAACAACTAAAGACTATTTTGGGGGATGTAATTGTTTCAGAGTCACCTAACTTGTATTATCATCCTACCCGTATCTCTCTTATTTTATCCACAAAGATATATATCCACAGACATTTCATGAAACTTTGTTAAATGCTATAAATCCTCCCTTTAATGTGTTCCAGGAATTAGCCAGGAATTGAATTCTGGCCACAGATGTAGTTAGCAGATCAACAAGTATTAAGGGCTTACCACTTTTTAAGACACTTTGTTTCATTCAACTTACCTCTATGGGTAGAGAAGAGAGAAACTAGGATAAAGTTAGGATGTGAAAATATTTTTGTTCAAACAAATGGAAGAAACTTTTGAGGTCATCCTGTTTTATAGTTGAGATTAAGTGATTCCACATCCAATGTTCTGATCCACACCTTCACAAAGAACTGCCAAAGTAGAGGCAAGCCAGCTTAGGCCAGAAATGATACCTGTCAAAGTTCTTGGATTGATCAGCATCAGTAACCTCTGAACTTCAAGCTTAGGTAAAAGGGCCTTTCCTTAATAGTTACTTCCCTTTGAGATTATCTCTTGTTTGTCAGGTATGCTAGGATAGGCTGGTAAATGTTTAACATTTCAATCTAGAGGGGAAAGTTTTTTTGTTTAATTTTCAAATTTAATCTGCATTAACATCTCCATCACTTTCTTAAATCTAGACAGTCAAATGAAACAAGATTTGTAGTTTGTTGATTTCTGGGGTGTAAAGGCATCTACTGAAAATTTAAGCAGGCTGGGAACTAGTCGAATAGGCTCCAGCATATTTACCTTTGCCTCTATTTTGTTTGTACATATTTGTTTACATGTCATGTCTCCCTTTAGACTTCTGAGGTCCCATAGGTCAAGGACCAGTTTGGTTTTGTTTAGTTTTTTGCCTTTCTTTGTATCCTCAACACTAGTACAATGTCTGGCACATAGTAAAGCATTTAATAAATTCCTTGTTGACTACCTGTCCTAATCTTTAAAATAGAAAATGAAATGTCTGGGAATGATTGTAGAAGTTATCTTTCTGTTATTACCAGTTTGGTCAAACAAAGTTAGCACCAACATAGTACATCTTTTTTATGTTACCTCTCTTCGCATAGTTGTAATCCATGTGTATACAGTTCTCAAAGACCCTTAAGTGATTTTTATATATATGATATATTTTATATATTATAATATATATATATAAATTATATAATTTACCCTTACCCCCACATTCTTTCCTTAGCCTTAAAAAAGGAACACACACACAATATCTTTATGCAAATCATAAAATATTTGTTAGTATTTAGTTGTTTCAGGAGTGCCCAGCTCTTGGTTGATCTTTTTTGGGGTTCTGTTGTAGAGGTTTTTTGGATAAAGAGCTGAGGCAAACTGGCTTGCCTAAGGTCACACAGCTAGTAAGTATCTGAGGCCAAATTTTAACTCAAGACAAAATCTGACTTCAGACCCAGCACTAATCCATCATACTACTAGCTGCCTGTGTATAAAATATCTGTAGTCTTTATTTGCTTCATTTCTTTTCTATGACTCTTATATAAGTAGTTCGATCCTACTTACTATAATGATACAAAAATTATATTTAGAGACCTTTGAGCTAAATTGAAATCTTGTAATCCCTAAAGCAAGAAGTAAACAGAAATTGAAATAGAGGAGAAAGGGCATTCATATGTTTTGCTGAACTTTAAAATATAGATATTAAATACTGTACTATAATAATAAATAGGATTATTAAATGAAAGATAAAAGTAATGAAAAAGTATACACAGCAAAATTAACATACAGTATAATTCCCCTTCCACACCCATCTACATCTAGCCTTTATCACTGGTAGTTAACTGGACAAATTTTTTTATGAAGCCTTTGAAAAATGTTTGCAAAGTGGCTCTTTTTTTCCTACTGTTTGTGAGAGAGCTTTAAGGTGAAACCACAATTTCAGGACAGGTTGCCCTTTGTAAGAATGCAAGACTCTATAAAGAGCTTAAAAATAAAAAGAGAAATTTATTAATTTGGAAGCCATATCGAACAGCCAGGAAACTATAACAATGGAACCACTGCTTCCTGGAGGAGATAGGGTCTGGGGTTTGAGGATTTTAGACTCTTGACAAGGTGGGGCTGGGGTTAGAGGATAAGGAAGGGGGGATAGGGTGAATCAGGAATGAGCTAATTCATTGAGGTTGGGGATATAAGAGAAGTGGAATTCAGGTAATGATTAGATTAGGTACCACCCAATGCTTCTCTAGGTGAAATTAGGAGGTGCATATCTGTTAATTGAAGATCATGAGGAAAGTCCTAGGGGGATGATCCATTCTGGGATTAGAAAGGAATTTCCTGCCTCTTGACCTGGAACACTTCTGGAGTTTGGAGCATGGAGCGTGGGGGGGGGGGCAGACTTGTACCCCCATATCATTAGTATATGTGACAAATAGCAAGTTATATTGTCTTAATTAGTTTTGAAGTTTAAAAAATCTTTAAAAGTATTTAGTTCCATTTTTTTTTTTCAACACAAAAAAATTCACTCATTATTAAACATTTCTGTCAGCTGTTTCATTGTAAACCTTTTTGGTTCAACCTTGGGTTCCAAAGTTGCCCTTTTTTTCTGCAATGTGTAGCTAGCAGCTCAATCAGATCCTTATTAGACAGTGCTTCACCATGAGATTCTGTCAAATTCCACATCATTCTCATCCACTTCCAACTCCAGTTCTTGTGCTAATGTTACAATCTTGTTACTCACTAATTCGAACTTTTCATTTTTGTAAAATCAGAAACAAACTGCCAGCATACTTTTTCCAAAATCTTGTCAGACTTGTTTCTGTTACTTCCCAAACCTTAGCAATATTCCAGATTGCTTGGTTTAGAGAACTTCCAGAAATTACTCAATCCTTATCTGCTTCTAAAGCTATTGCCTGGGCAAATTACACTCTTTTGTAGAAATTAACAAACTACTGCCCTTTTGCATTTCTATTATCTTCTAGCTGGCTATGGTGACCTGGGGCATTATCCAAAATTAGTAGAATCTTGAAAGATTTATTACAAAACAAAAGAATGGAATTGTGTATAAACATTGTTCAAAGAGGATTAGGATTATCCCTGTTTTAAGTTTTCCTGGCCCTGATACTAGAGTGGTTTGCCTTTTCCTTTTCCACAGATGAGGAAACTGAGGCAAACAGGGTTAAGTGAGTTGCCTAGAGTCACACAACTAGTAAGTGTCTGAGACCAGATTTGACCTTTTATCTCCTTGAGGCCTAGTGAGTGCTTTTCTAGGCCATCTAAGTATCTATGCCTTAAATTTAGTGAAATTTAATGCACAAGTAGTGTTGCCTTGCTGATATCTTAATATACTCTGGAATTTTCTAAATGGTGTGCAAGATACAGGTTTTTTATTTCCAAGTTTTGAAGTAAAAGAAAAAGGGCACAGGACCTCCAACACATCTGATAAACACATCCTCCAGCTATGCTGCCCAGTTGCTACACCAGTTGCAACATTTCATCGAAATAGCTGACTGCAGGGTGTTTCAGGACTTTGCAACACCAGTTGCAACATTTCAGCGAAATAACTGTCCATAAGGTGCTCCAGGGCTTAAACAATCAACCAGGTTGAGCAACATTGTGAGGTATATATGTAGGGTCCCAACTGGCAGAATGGAACTCCTTTGCTGAGCTTTCCCCTAGCGTGCTAGTGATAGCGTGCTAGTAATAAAGGCTTTCCCTTGCTTGAATTGCATTGTCTTCGTGTGCTCCTTGGGTGGTCTGCAACTCAGACTAACATTTGGGGGCTCGTCCGTATGACCCCCTGAGGACCACCGTGACAAGGGAAGCTCTTTCCAGGTCCCGTGACAATTCTCAAGAGGTGAGCAAAGTGAACCGACTGAGTAAGTGTGAATGGTTGTATGAATGTGTATAGGGGGATTTGGACTCTGGTTGGACATAAGGTTTAGTGGATGGGAGATTCCATACCCCCCCTCCCCGTCCCCCATCATAGGGGTTGTCCTATGCCAAGCCCCCAGGGTAAAGTCCTAATCCTTACTTGTTTCTCAGTGTGGACCACCGAGTATCCGCATTTCCTATTTTCGGGGAGGAACCAGGTTCGGAAAGGTAGGAAGTGACTGAGGTGAGACGAGTGGGGAGAATTGTCCCGGTGCCCACTCCCCGGAAAATTAGGGGGTTTGAGTCCCTCTGCCCAGCCATTGTAGCGGGGGCACCAGAGTTTGAGTCTCTGGTTGTCCAGGGTTCAGGTCCCTGAGACTCGGGGTTCGATTCCCTGACAAAGTAAGCCCCATAGTGGATGTACTACGGGCACAGATGAAGTAAAAGGGCACTGTGCACTGCAGGCACAGGACAAGTAAAAGGGACACTGACTCTTTTTAGACACCAGGGAAGGTGGGCTGGAGCCTTGAGCAAGCTCCAACCCCTGAAAGAGAATTCTTGTCTGTCTATTCTCTTTGTTATTGAGCCACAGAAAAAAATCCTGTTTGGCACTCTGCCTAACACTTCTCTGTCCTGTTCTCTTCCTCTTCTTTTTTGCCCTTGATCCTTTCCTCCATCCCAGTAATGGGTAAGGGGAAGTCAGTCCCCCTGGACTTGATCCTGAGCCATTATCTGAACTTCAAAGCCCATGCCCATAAATTGGGAGTGACTATAAGGCAGGGAATGTAATGGCTGTTCCCCCACCTGCACCTCCACCAGGTAGGTTATGGGGGAGGGGCTGTGCCTGCTTCCAAGTAGGAGAGAGAATCTGAATAGGAGGGGATTTAAAAGGTCTTTCCTTGAGAAACCCAGCCAGCCTCAGGAACAGCTCACCTTCAACTCATTTGGGAGCAGATAGTTTTATCCAGATACTATAAGAGCACAGTCAGAGTCAGTTTCTGATAGATCAGTTCAGAGAGCTATGGAACAAGAAAGTCAGCTCAGCCAATCAGATGGCTTAGTTCATCACAGCTTCCCCAAGTACGCTGTAACTGTTTTAATGAATTTTCTCCCTGCAAATATGTTTTTCCTCTTAAGAATGGATCCTAAAAACACCTATTTTTTCTCTCAACGCATTCTTGTCTCAGCATTGTATGTTACTGTTTATCTTTGTCACAGTTTCATCTCTATGTAAAAAGGGGAGAGTGGCAAGCTTGAACGTTCCTACTGTTAAAAATCCTCAACAGAGGACAAAAGCAAATACTTGTTCAATGATCTTTCCCTCTTTCTTTTGGATGGGCCCCCAAAGGAGCAAAAGAGAGAAATTCAGAGCAGAAAAGGGAGATTTTTTACTCCACGGTTAGCAATTCTCATTTAAAATTAATTCTCAACTTGAGAGGATTGCTAATGATTTTGACATGGTACAAATGTAATGTATTGTGGTTACTGTTTGTCAGTTAAATGTGAAATGTTAGCCAGATTTTGTTGAGCACAAAAAAACAAAAAACAAGAAACAACTCATGGTTAGAGGTTTGTTTTGTTAGATCTTGCAATGCAAAATGGTTTCAGTGAATTTTTGAGAATTATCCAAATGTGATTGATAGCCAACCTGACACAGAGAAGAAATGTTTTATTCTGAGTTCAGAAATTGTACTGGCTACCTTATAGATGTAAAAGTCGTCCAGAAGAAGCTGTTATGTTGTTGAGAAGAACTTATTCTAGAATTTAAACTTGGGATTTTTCAAATCAGTTTTATTTTAATTTATGTGCTGTCAGAACTAGCAACAAGTACTCATGACATACAAAACGTTTTAAAGTGGGTAATCTGTGCATAGGATTTAATAATACTAGTACTGAGCTAAACAGTATTTTCTTTGACTAAGGTTATATGAATTGTTTTTAAAATGTGCAAAATGCATAGAAAGGAATTTGTGATCTAGAGATGAACGTTTTTTCAGACATAAATTATGTGTGCATTTGTACTATATTTGTTCCACCTAAAAAGGTTAAGGGCTTATGATATGCAAACTGTATGTCCTTAACAAGACACATTTAACCAGCCCTGAAATCGAGAGGCCTTGTCATGAGGATTAAATACAGTATAGTGCCTTTCCTCTACTTACAATAATGGTAAAGAGGAGAAGCCAGAAGAAATAATGAAGTAGTCCCAATAAGAGAAGACAATTAAATTGAAGTAGATAAAGCAGATCCATCCCTTCCTACATTTTTCTTAGGTCAAGCAGGTTAGGCAGGCCACAGAATGGACTATAATTAGCCAAAGGATGAGAATTAGGGTCGGGAAACAAAAGGAATTTCAGGAATATCAAAGAGGTCAGGCTGGAATGCCAGGTAACAAGTTAATAATTGAATTTTGGGGTGTATGGATTCATTTTATGAAGTGCTCCACTTCAATAAGAGTAATGAATAGAGATACTAACTGATACTATGAATTCTAGTATGAAATAGATATAACAAATTATAAATTGGAATAATATTGATTAGAATTTTAATCAGGAATGTAGCAATGTTTTGAGCTAAAAGAAAACTAAATTGAAGGTTCTATTATTCTACTTAAGACAGGTTTGAGAAAAGTACAGGTAAATGCTTTGCACTTCAATTTGGTTACACTGAAACATTTCAGCGAAATAACTGGCTATAAAGTGCTCCAGGGCTTAAACAATCATCCAGGTTGAGCAACATTGTGAGGTATATTATGTAGGGTCCCAACTCTGGCAGAACAGAACTCCTTTGCTGAGCTTTCCCCTAGTATGGTAGTGATAGTGTGCTAGTAATAAAGGCTTTCCCTTGCTTGAATTGCATTGTCTTTGTGTGCTTCTTGGGTGGTCTGCAACTCGGACCCTAACAGTTTCAGATGCATTCCATCTCCAAGCAGAACTTTTTTTCAAAGCTTTATTCTGCTTTAAAGTTTTTTCCTCCACTAAAATGTAGATTTGAGATAGCATTCTTGGATAAAATAGACGAAGTTTTATCTACATTAAAGATTTGTCCCTGTATGTAGGAACCTTCATCTATTATTATTCTTTTTTTGGCAGAAACTGGGAACCTCTTCACTGCTGCAGTATCTGTACTAGCATCCCCATGCACTATATGAAATCTTGCACAGTTTTTAAGTAATGCAAACCAACCACTGTTTTCTGTAAATGCCTGTGTTCTTTCAGAATATTTTACTTCTAAATTTCAAAGTAGCTTCAAGGAATATTCTTCTGAGTAGTCATCTTGTCTGTTAATAGTTTCTCCATCTCTAAGTTAGCATCTTCTGTTTCCATAAATAAGTCAACTTTATGCAAACACTGCCTTTTGCATTTTGCATTTTCCTTTATCAGAGAAGCATCCTTCACTGTGATGTTCACAGTCAACACCAAGACTAAGTTTGCATGTTAGTAATGCCCACGTTTGTCCTCCTACATATTTCATAATTATTTTCATGTTAATTTCCAAGTCTATTCACTTATGTTCATGAGATACTACAGAATAGTATCACTCACTGTCTACAGACACAAACTGACTTACTTGGCACAGCAAATTTCAAGATTTTTTTTTTGGAATGTGGATTTCTTTCAGAATTTTTTATGTAGAGTTGAATTTACATAATGCAAATTTATATTTAAAGCAAGAGTATATAGTTATATTTTTATTCTCACCCCCCCAAAAAAATTCTTTTTATGTAGTGGGTAACAAGTTTAGTAGAACTGAAAAGTTACAAATTTGTGGTTAGAGAACTTGGATTTGAAAGCCACTTATTGGCAGTGTGATACTGAGCAAATCACTTAACCTTTCTGAGCCTGTTTGTCATCTCTAAGATGGAGTTAGCTAGATGCATTGGAAGTACATTCCTGCTCTAAATCTAGATTTCACAAAAAAATTAAGTGGATCAAGAATGCGTATTGTTTAAAAACATGAAATTAAGTGATCTCCCTGAATATGGAGGCATCTAGAGGATCTTATCTTTTCAGGAATTCCCCCTTTTTGAACTTTGCATTGAATTATCTCTGACAGTGGCACACACCTTTGACAAGCATATATTCCTCTTATTAATAATCACTATTAATAATTGATAACTTTGGAATATTTGTGCAAATTATGTTCAGAAAGATTGTTTTAGAGATTAGAAAATGAGCTTAATACTGTGAGGCATAAGTAGTCCAGGTATTAATTTTTCCATTTTTATGGATTGATAAATTATGGCCAATGCTTGCCCAAGGCCTCAAAGCTAGTAACTAGAAGGAGAGAGGAATGGGTCCTTAAACTTAGAGCTAACCCCAAATTAAGAGTTGAAGCCACAAGTGTTGTTATAAGAACTAGAGGAAAATAGGAGAGGCTTAAATTTGTTACTACTGGCTTCTAATTTTAAGGTGTAATTAAAAAAATTTTTTTTTTAACCCTTACCTTCCATCTTAGAATTTGTATTGGTTCCAAGGTAGAAGAGTGGCAGTGTTGTTTAAGTGACTTGCCCAGGGTCACAAAACTAGGAAGTGTCTGAGATCATATTTGAACCCAGGACCTCTCATCTCTATGCCTGGCTCTTAATCCTCTGAGCCACCTGGCTGCCCCTTTTTGCTATTTTAAAAAATTATATAGTACATGATTTTTTTCTCCCGGCAAATAAAAGAGGTAGAAGAAACCATTCACTAAAGCTCCAGAGCACTGTACTTCCCATTGAGGGAGATAGGTGGTCTACCCTCAAAGACCTCTTTTGGCATATACTTATTAATCACCTATATATTTGTCACTGGGACAAATTAGAAGGTCTATTAGATAAGAAAGCCATGGAGCCTCCTAGAATATAAGAGATAATAATTAGGCTCCCTTGTTAAGTATAACTCTGTGCTAAATGTTGAAAGATACACAAAGTCTAAATAAGCCACTAATTGTTCCTTTGGGGAGTTTTATAGTCTTATAAGCCTAATAGTCTAGTGTAAAGCAGATTCTTAATTGCTATAGATATTATTTTTTGTATGTGTTTGTTTTTTTCAATGTATCTTCTCAACTACAACAAGAATGCTGGGTTTTGTTTTCTTATCCTCTGTCACTCTTCCAAAATATTTTATTGGATTGTTTTAATGCATTCATAGTTATTGGTTTTATGATTGTTAGGCCTGTATCTTCCTTCATTTATTTCCTTACTATCAATTTTAAAAATTATTTTAATTTTTATTGCTGTATTTTGTTTTTATATCACTGTTATTTTTCAAAAACATCCCTCGTCAGACCTAAAACAGCAACAACTAACATAGTGCTTACATAGTTCTTTACAATTATCATTTCATTTGATCCTCACAACAGTTTTGTAAAGTGTTGGAATTATTATTGGCCCTTATATATGAGGAAACTGAGACAAACTGAAGTTAAATGACTTGCCTAGGGTCACACAGCTGGAAAGTATCCAAGGTCATATTTGAACTTGGTCTTCCTGACTCCATTAAGTTACTTAACTGTCTAAAAACCTCTATCCAGAAAGCTATATTCCTTGTAAAATATTTTTTAAGTGGAAGACAATTCAGTTCCACAACCATATAGGTCATCTGACAGCATATGAAGTATTCCATACTCCCAATATTTTTCCCTTGTATGCAAAAAATAGAAGGAAGAAGAAAGCATGGGTAGACATAATTACAAAGCATTTAGAAGGGGGTTTTGGTGGTAGTTCTTTTCATTTACCTCATCGTATGTAGTTTTCTGCCTTTGCATATTTCAGCCCACATTAGTTCATTTTTAAGTCTTTGTATGCTTCTGAATTTTTCATGTTCATTGTTACTTATAGGACAATAGTATTCTAATACATTCTTATACCACAGTTTTTTTAGCATTCACCAATTTATGGGCATCCATACTTGTTTGCTCTATCACAAGAAAATGCTGCTGTGATTAGACTGGCACCTGTATGCTTAGCTGTGTCCTGCTTTTTAAGGAGATCAAATGTTTGCAGACTAAACTGGTTTCTAGAGTCTTTACACCTTTTTGTTGTAGTAATAGTTTTTTTTGGTCAGTTAAACTTCTCTAAGAAACACAGATAGTCAAAAGATGTTTTATTTTTTGCCAATTTCACATTTTTTTGAGAGAACAGCTTTTATAAACAGGGTTTGTTTGAAATGTTATAAATCACATTCAGGATCTTTATTATTGATTTCATATCGGTTTTGATCTTTGCTTCAAACTGAAGATCATAGTCCACCCACTACATGAATAGAAATTCTGTCTTCGGCATATGTGGCAAATGGTCATACAGCCTTCATTCATGGGGACTAACTACTTCAGAAACATTTATTCCATACCCTAGCTAGTTAATAGTTTGAATACATAGAAAACTGAATTCTCTGTGGTTTTATTTTTTGTAATGTGTGGTTTTCATCACATCTGGCACGTTTTCTTCCTCGAAAATATACAGACATAGCTTTTTGTAGTTTTACAAACATATGTCCTCATTTATTGTTCTCAAATCATATTTTCTTGCTTAACTTTTCCTTTCTCCCTTGTTCTTACCTTCATTGAATGAAGACACTAAATAATGTACATGTTGACTTGTCAAGTTCTTAGAATTTCTCTACTTCGTGATCTGCAGCAGATGTTAGAATATAAGTTACAAGTATCTTCATAGTGGCCTCTAGTCATGATGATCAGCGTAAAATGAAACAACCAAATGTTCAACCAAATGTTCTCCAAAATGTCATGTTGCTTTTGGTTCTATTATAAAGCCAACCCTGCCAGTTCCTTTTTTTGCCTCTAAATCTAAGGACCTATGAGGTGACCTTTCATTCAGCTATAGCTTATGTTTTCTGGTTTTATTTATAACACAAATTTATATGAGTGGATATTCAGTTTCACTTATGGTGTTGAGTTTTTAATACAAGATTATATGTACACTAAAATGTTTATTTAAAAAAGTAAGAATTATTCTTAGTACTTTATGCCTGCTTTTCTGCCACCATCACTACAGAGAAGCCCTATACAGAATTGAGGACCTTTATAGTTGTAATTTCTTTGATTAGTTGGTAAAAAAAAAATCATCATCTTGGGACCAGATTTTTTATGGTAAATTGAGCATCTCTGTGTCAAATAGACTGATCTTCAGCAGACACAGTAGATTCAGGCAGTGGTTCTCACCAGACTCTTACTAGAAGTCTTTCCATTTTGTAATATATTGTGATACAGTAAGGCCATGAAATTATAATTTTCATGCATATTGTAAACTTTTTGAAAATGTGGATAATGCTACAATTTTACATTGAAAAATAGGCTTATCTCATAGGTTTCTATTATCTCACACAGATGAGGAAACTCAGGCTTAGAGGTGAATGGACTTGGGGTTTCACAACTGGTAGATGTCTAGAGCCACATTCCAACTCTGATTTATACTGACTCCCAGTTCCAACAATTTCCTCCTTTGCTGTGCTTCCTTGGCCAGAATGGTTCTGGTAATGGCTCCGATAATATTTTGTTTTGTATTCCTAAAACAGTAGTTTCAAATTATCCTTAGGTAACAAACAAAGGCTGAAAGCTAGCAGCATATCCAAGATCTGGAAATCTGGATTAGCACTGAAAAAAAGCAAAAGAGGCAAAGGTAGACTTAAGAATCTAATTCAAGAATTTAAGCAAGCAGCTGGATGACCAAGCTAAGTTGAACTCATCCTTCTTTCCTATCCCTTTCCCTAACACTTATAGATACATCACCTTTAGTTTTTTCTGTATCTATAGCTATATTGCTAGAATTTTCCACATGAATTTCCACTGTTGAATTCTGATGCCAGCAGCTATAAACAAGTATGTTTGTGGCTGAATTGAAAACATAATAAGAATTAAAATGGAGTTAAAATATGAGGTGATTTAATAAGTAAATGATTAAAAGGGGCGGTAGAGTAAATCTATAAAGAACATTCAGATTAGTAGGTTTTTTAAGTATATGTTATATTTTTATGTCAGCAATTGAAAAGTTGTAGGGATATCATATACGTTATATGATAATCAAAGTAATTGTGCACTTAGTACTGCTAAGATTTGGGGTTTTTTAAATCAAAGTTTTACAGCTATTTTGACCATTTTACATCATTTTGTTGCAGGACTTACATGGTTTTTCGTCATTTTGACAACTTACAATGGTTTACTATAACAAGTCATAAGTTTTTTCATAGCAAAATCTGTTTCTTTTAATTATATAAGGGGATTGTCTCTTATAGTTTACTAATTTGAACAGATTGCATGTGAAGGCTAGACTTGTTGAAATTAGAAAAAATATTAGGGAAGTTATCATGACTGGAGAATTTAATTATTTCTGTAGTATTATTAAATCTTATGGGGGGGAAATGCTAATTTGTGAATTAGGAAGATTTCAAGCTAGCAGTGACCTTTGAGATCATTCTTATTCATTTTCTACATGAAGTATTTGAGACCCATAGAAGTGAAGAAATTACAAGGCAGAACCAGGATTTGGATCTTGTCCTGACTCCACATCCAGTGAGCTCTCTTCTGCATCACTGACTCACCTTCACAACCTCTTCTAGGAATAAATGAAAGAGAGTGGTATCACAACTCTTTCTAATAATTCCTAAAGTGAGAATACTGATAGAGGGTACCAACCTGGACCTTACTTTCTTTTATTATTCAACTTGGCATAATATTTAGAATTTTTTTTAAAAAAACACTTGAATTCACTAATTCTATTCCCACTAATTTTCTTTAACTCTTCTTAGCACTTAGTGTGAAAGTGCTAGTATTCTGTGGAATAATGGAAATACTCAGAGCAGTAAAGTGTGTAAAACCTCCCCTGTGCTCTTTTCTCCCTCTCACTGCCACATAGCTTATAAAGTGATGAAACTAAAAACTTGAACCCAGGGCTTCTGACTTAAATTAAATTAGAATTGCCATAGTTTGTACTACATTATTCTTCCTTTACATAGTGAGATCTCAGTAATTTTGATAGGATGAAAATTGTCTAGAAGATACAATCCTTGTACTTGATATGTTACCACTTTAAGCACCCTTACCCTTAGTACCATAGTGCTGACTTATTGTTTAATAAAATCACAACAATTAAGGAAAGCAGGTATATAATAAATGTCTGTACACATTTGGCAACCAAAACCAAACTGACACTTGGAAATCAACACTGCTAAAGTTTAAACATTTGCATTGTTTATGATCAACAATATTGTGTTGGAACTAAATATGATTTAAGTATTTTTCCCATTTTTCAGACACAGAAATTGAGACTCGGAGAGGTTAAGTGACTGGCTTAAGATCACAGAGTTTACAAATGGTGGAGTCAGGACTTGAAGCCAGTTCTTTTGACTGTAAGCCCAGTATTCTTTTTACTATTCTATATTTCCACAGTAAATGATCATTAGTGGTTGTGTTGGTTCCAGGGCTGTTCTAAAAAGCTCAGTCTTTTCAGTAATGTCAATCCAGAGACTCCCCCAAAAGAACTTCTTACTCAGAATAGCATCTAAGTAACCTTATGGACTAGACTTGGTTCAGATCTGACTTTGAATCCCAAAACTATATTATACTTAGGAGTTAATGACTGAACACATTTGGAAATCTAAATTGTGGTTTATGATTGAAAATCCCTAGCATCATGCCTTCATATGTAACAGACAGTCTCAAGATTTTGAAAAATATATAATGATTTTCCAATGCCTATCACATCAAGCCTTTATTCTGACAGAATGTGACCCATTTTTACCTTATTCAACCTTTATTTTCTCATTTCCCAACATGAACCCTCTCTGTTCCAATTAAGCCTGTTTCTTCACTGTTCACAAAACTTGAAGTTCTCGTTCTCTTAATGTCCTTGCTCATGTATTCCTTGCCTGGGCTGGATTTATCTTCTCTTTCAAGTCCTTCGCAAGGCCTGCTGCCATGATACTTAACTAGATCATACAATTCTCATTCTTCTGAACCACTTAAGGCATTGATTGTCTGTATATGAACTTTGATCATGGACTGTCATATTCTGTAATCATTTTATGGATGGATGTATTCTTCCCATTGCTATTATAAATTCCTGAGGGTAAGAACAATTCCTTATAAAATAATATCCTTTAAAAAGTCTAATATGCTAGCATAGTTCTTCATCTGTAATAGGTGCTCAATAAATATTAGTTGAACTAAATTTAGTTGTGATTGCCAGAACTTTAGGAAACATAAACCTTTAATTTCTTATTATTTTATTTGACCCACATTTTAGTAGAGGTATGCCACCACAGGTTTGGGTGAATGAAATGCATTTATGCCCTGTGCATTTTAAATGTTTTTTTCATTGATATGAATTGCAATTACAGAATTTTCTACTATAAGCAAGATTTGTCTTTAAATCTTGTAATTTTTTGCTAATATTAGAAGGAATTATTGTAGCCAAGAGAGATGGGAATAGTGTAGTGTATATGTGATTTCATTGATAGAATTCCCCTTGAAAATAACTGTTAATGTAGATGAGTACCTGCATTACAACTTAAGGCTTAGAGAGTTTCCCCAAGTTACTTTAGAGGTTAAATTTCCTAGGGCATTCATTGATGGCCCTAATAGGAAAGGGAGCAATGGTCCCTCTGGCTTTCTAGTAACAAACTCTGCTGGGTCTGTGACTAGCATACCCACAGTCTCTGTGTATACTACCACCACCACCACCACCACCACCCCAGCACATGTGCCATAGGTTCACCAGCATAGGCCTACGGTTACACAACCAGTATGTGTCAGAAGTGAGATGTGAACCCACGTCTTCCTGACTCCGAAGTCAGTTAAAACTGTCTGATGTGCAACAATGAAAAGAATATTATTTAATCATGCAGATTAGATTAGCTCAATGTAGTTTATATTTCATCTCTTCAGAGGTTTCAAGTTTGTATTCTGTCACCCTTACCCTGGTATCCTTAGAACACAAAAGGTATAAAAGACAAATGGATTAAATGTCATGGGCTAGGGCCTGGAACTGATTTCATTGAAGTTCAGAGTTCCCAAGAAGGACCAATAAAAAGTTGTAACTTCTGTGATTTTATAGTACTTACAGCAGTGAGAGGTTGTTACTTATTCAGTCATATAGCCAGTATATGTCAGAGATGGGGCTTGAACACTGGTCTGAGGCCAACACTGTGCCACAATTCCTCCAAAATAGCAACTTTTCCTTTTTTTTTTTTTTTAACAAATCCTGTGGTTATTTTTCATAAACATTATCTTTATTGAGAATATAGCCCTATGCATAGTATATGCCTTGAAAGAGCAAGGCGGAATAGATTTTAACATTCTTTGCAGTCAAAATTTCCCTGAGTAGAAGGATTAATTTTTTTTTAACCTTTACTTTCTGTGTTACCTACAGCCTATCATAAAGGTCAGAATAGGTTCTTAAACTGGGGGAACTATACATATGGAACATGGAATGGAGGAAGAGTAAAGAAGACTCAAAGAAAGGATTAGATATAGGGAAAATCTCACTGGCCTCCCCCTTGAGCAGCTTTTGACTTAAGCTTTTATTAGCATCTCAATAATCATTAATTAACTGATTAATATCAAAGACATAGAAAATAATGAGTACTGTTACAACTTGGTTCATAACAAATTTCTATTACAGTCAAAGTTCACATTTTTGATGTCTCTGAAATGTTTGCTAAGGAAATACAAAAGATAAAAGAAATAATATACTTAATGATGACAGTAGGATTGCCAATATATCTATTATTGTCTTACTAAATATAGATGTAAATTCCCATGTTGGTTGTAAGAATAATCAGAAGCTTCAGGAATGGTCATTGTTTAGAGCAGTCTAAGCTTCCTAGATAGTCTGTTGAGCAATGCCAGATTGACCTAGTTAATTTGGTAGAGATCCCACTAATAAATTTTTCATTGAAGGTTTGAACACTTATTAACTCTGTGGGTTCCTGATCTTATTTTATACTAGACCATGAGGTCTCAGTGTGGGCATACCATGCATCCCAGGATTGATCAGTGCTTATGATCCCTTCATCCTGTCTTAGAATCTATACTAAATGTTGATTCCAAGACCAAACAGAGTGGTATGGACTAGACATTTGGGGTTAAAAAGACTTGCCCATGGCCATACCCCTAGAAGTTTCTGAGACCAGATTTGAACCAAGGGCCACTGAACCATCTAGCTGCCTGGCCCCACAGCCACAGCTCTCCACCCCTCTACCCCCAATTAATTCTTAAGTCAGTACTGTCACAGTGCAAAGTTGTTGGGGTTTTTTATATGTATAAACACTTGTCAAGTAATTCATTAGTAATTTTGATGGGGAAAAGATAGGAAGTTTTTTTGATTAGTAAAAACATTGTTGCAGTTGTGGAATATTGTACAATTATGTTTCAAATTCTGTATTTTTAGTTACATGGCTACTTTAAAGTGAATTTCTAGGAAGATTCTAATTAAATAAGAGATTCACTTTGTATCATACAAATAAAGGATGGAGAATAAGAATCACATGAAATACTACAAAGTATAAATTAGAAGGATCAAAGATTTAGAGTTGGAAAGGACCTTTGCAGCTGTTTTGTCCATCTCTTTCAGTTTATAGATGAATAAACTGAGTTTCAAAAAGGATGACTTAAAATTTATTAGTTTGCTATATATACATAAACAGATTTAACAGTATAGTGTACTCCATTTAAAAAATTATATATATATTAGTTTCTTTTACTACTTTTTTTAGGGCCTTTGAGATAGCCTGGTATAGGTAGGGGGCAGAAGGTGGTGAGGGAGCATTCAATCAGAATTACCTCTTTTCAAGATATTGGTCTGCTTGCTATTTTTATGACTGGACAAATAAATTACTTAATCCTGAGTTTCAGCTTCATTTATAAAATCTGTAAATTGGCTTCTAAAAAGTCTATTCCCACTTTAGATCTCTGATCCTATGGGGGAAGGGGCTTACTTCTAATCTCTGAACTGCTTTGCTAATTAAGCGTGTTAAAGAGTGTTAATTGGCTTATTAGATAGAATGTTGGACCAGGAGTTATGAAGTTCAAATCCTGCCTCAAACATTTGTTAGTTTTTAAACTCATTTTCCTCACCTGCAATATGACAATGATAGAATTCACAAGATTGTTCTGATGATGAAATGAGGGTAACATAAAATGCATTGTAAACCTTAAAGCACCATATAAATGTTGGATTTAATGTGTTAATTTCTCAGTTTTTTCTATGACACTGATTTCAGTGGACCTCTGATTGCATGAAGTCGGTTCTCTTATCAGTATAGGTGAGCCATTTATTTTTCAGATTCTTCCATACTTTCTCATTCTTTGTGATTCTCTTTAATGTTCTTCTATAAAAAGCATTACCTCAACATGCTAGACACCTTTTTTTTAACCTTTCATGGAGTGGAATTTTGGGGAGGCTCTCTTGGGGATTTACCTCCAGAAATCATTCTAATATGCAGACAGGAGATTTGATAAGATGCTGGCAGAGAAAAATTGTTTTTATTTGCTCAGAGCAAAAATATCCTCTCTTCTCCTAGGTACAAGCAGACTTTTATAACAATCTTAATGCAAGATTCTCCTCCTCTGACCAACTCCACAGAAGGGGGAGGGGGGTGGTTGTAACATTTACAGTCTTGAGGACATTTGCATTATTTTCAACATTACATACCCCTAAAGACCTCCATGATCCAGAAAAAAACCCGTGACTATAATGGGATTCCCAGCCTGGGGACCATAACGATACTTTTGAAACACTGTATTTGCCCCTCATTCAGCTTATCTTATAGTTGGCTTTCTTCCCAGGGTACAGAAACTCTTCTCAAGGTTTTTGAAAATAGGTCAGGAAAACTATAAGTTTTATGAAAGAAGGGTGCAGTTTTAGTCTAAGAAATAGTAACACTAAGGAGTCTTGAGAATTGGATTCACAAGCTAAATTCTACTCTGAGAATTACACACTGAATCTCATCCCATACAACCTTATTCTTTTTTTTTTTTAAACCCTTACCTTCCATCTGTGTATTGGTTCCAAGGTAGAAGAGTGGTATGAGCTAGGCAATGGGGGTTAAGTGACTTGCCCAGGGTCACAAAGCTGGAAATAGCTGGGAAGTATCTGAGGCCAGATTTGAACCTAGGACCTTCGGTCTCTCTCCCATCTCTAGGCCTGGCTCTCAATCCACTGATCTACCCAGCTGCCCCCTACAACCTTATTCTTAAAGGACAGTGTTATATTAAGTACAGCTCCATTGGAGCTCTCTTGGTTATCTCTCAAACTGAATTGTCTTATAATTTTAAAAAACAGTTCAAGTGGCTAATATTGTTATGAAATCTTACTTCTTTTTACTTTAAGGACTTCTCAGTTTACTTTGTTATGTAAATCTGAATTAACATTTTCTCCCAGTTCTTTCCCAGGTCCCTCCTGAATCAGGAGGAACTGAGTTCAGATGTGGCTTTATACTTAGTAACTATGTAACCTTGGAAAGTCATTTATTTAACCATTTGCCTCAGTTCCATCATCTGTAAAATGAGCCAAAGATGGAAGTGGCAAACCATTCCAGTAACTTTGCCAAGAAAACCCCAAATGGTCACAAAGAGTCAGACACAACTAATCTACACAGCAATAGCAATATGTTGTGAGGAGATGAATTGTTGTGGTATATAGTGGTGCTTTCTCTGTTAAAATTTACCTTATCATTTCTTTCTCCCTTTTTTTAAACTTCAGAGAAGTATAAAATTTTATTTTTAAATCATAAAATAGTAACTTGAGATTTCCTACTGTCATTTATTTCAGTTTCTCCAAAAGCTAAAGATTCATTTTTTCCTCATGTTAGAAACTACTTGTAATATCAGTGGAAAGTCAGGTACAAGGTAAAAATCAGGATTAAAATAATATACCTTAATTTTAACAGAAAAAATATGATTTGGGAAATTATCTCTTTTGTAATTTTCCCAACTGCTGTATTTTTATTAGGGTTAGTATTAAGCATAATTAGTTTTCTATGTGACTGTTTGGCTACATTCTGTTTTCCTATCCAACCTACATACTGCTGTCAGTAAGGGTCTCTATTTACTGTGAGACTTCTGCTTAAAAGCTTACATTAAAAAATTTTTTTTAATAAATAAATATTTTTTAAAAACCTACAGTGAACTTGCTGTTCTTTTAATTTTGAAATGGTAGGTACTTAAGTACATATTTGATACTTGAGCAATATAGGACTACCCTCTGCAATATGAGTTGGTATAGGAGCTTGGCTCAAAAAAATTGAAAAGCAGGCAGCATGCCCAGGACCAAAGGTAAAGCTAGTCACAAAAATTACTGTTAAAAGTACTAATGGGATCAGCTAGGTAGTTCCCTGGTTAGGGAGCTAGGCTCTTAATTTACATCTGGCCTCATACACTTCCTAGCTGTGTGACCCTGATCAAATCACCTAATCCTCATTGCCTAGTCCTTACCCCTCTACTGCCATAGAACTAATACACACTATTGATTTCTAAGAAGGGAGGTTTGTTTTGTTTAAGGAATTAACAGAATTTATTCATATCTAGATTATGGAAAAATTATGGTATTATTCTATGCTGCTAAAATCACATGTAGTATATTACATCACATTTAAAGAGCATTAACAAACTATAGTATGACCAGGGGAAATGAGGGATCAAGGGTATTGATTATGCATGAGATTGTAGACTGGGGAAAAAAATAATGAGAAACTTTTGCAGATAGTTGAAGAACTATCATGTGCCTAGCACATAGTAGGCACTTAATAAATTTGAATTGACTGATCGACAGTTGTTCTTCAAAAAGCTCAACTCCAAAAGGCCAGTAAACAAAAAATTACAGGGAATTGGATTCTGGTTTACTATTAGAACTTTTCAAAAGTCAGAACTAGTTGTTTCATGAACTAATGAGCCACCTATCCTTGGAAAAGTATTAAAGGAGAAATAGAATGCCTATTTGTATGGGAATGATATAAAAGAATTTTTTTTTCTTTTTGCTCATATAAAATAATTTTTTTTTGTTCTTGCTCAGTTTCCTTCTGCAGAATTCTGCAGTTCCAAATAAGTTTCCATATAAGATCTGACTTTTTTAGAGATTGGAGAGAGATATACCTGGGCCTGAAGGATAAAAGTAAGGTGAACTAATAAGAAATTACAGTGAAAACTTGAAGAAAACTAAGAAAAACTTAACCTAGAAATTTGTTCATACTAGAGTTATCATCCTGCTATTATACTTCTTTGATCATATACTTTTGTCATTCCCTTACTATCATGTCCCTTACCAAATTCAATTACTTCAGTATGGGATCAATCTTTCCCTCTACTATAATGCCTGCTGTCTGCCATCAACGTCAGTCTTAATCATAATGTCTTAAACATTGTCCACACAGTTCCCCAATCACCTCAGTTCTAACCTCTTCCTGTCACCATTTCAGCTATATACCAATATGGTACCTTTTATTAAATATGGTAGGCTAGTCCTGTCTCATGCTGATCCAGTGGTTCAAGTTCAGAATTGGACTGAAATAAGATACTTATAGCTCATCTTAACACTTTTAAAAAGTAAGTTTATTTGACTGTAGCATTGAAAGGAAATTAAGCAAAGATATAGTATTGATTCAGTTGGGTATAGTTTCTCAGCCCCCATGATTTGCAGGTATCAGGGGAGGCACCTCTCACTTCTTGTGTTGGCTTTTAAACCTTAGCCACCAGAAAATTGCACCAGTGGTATAGTCTCATGGGTAATTAATATCAAGAATGACTTCAGTATATATCTTTTAAGGAAAAACTTAATTAACCTGGATATAATAGAACCTGTTTTACTTTCAGGATCTTAGAACTTTGAAATTCTCAGACTACAGAGTTCTCTTTTTTCATAGCCTCGTTCCTATCCTCCCTCCCTTTCTCTGTTACCCTCACATTTGCTCCCATGCTTCATTCTAATAACTAATTCTTTTATTCCTCTCAGTTTATATTGGTAGAAGTATTTTCCTCACCAGGAATTCCCTATACCAATAATTTCTATCCCTTATATGCCCTCTTTTGGTATCTTTCCTCTATTTCCTGGCTTGACCTTCTAGCTTGTTTTTAATAATTAAGTAGCTTCTACCCAAAATGTGTCTCACAGAAGTTTTTTCATTCCTGCCTAATAATTCTCCCTAAGTAACCAACCACTAGCAACTGATTATTCTAGTATGGGGCCTATGCTGCTGAGCATCAACAAAAATAGTAATGAATTGGAGCTGATTTCTTCCACTCTGTATTTAGTTGTAAACCTCAGCTAAGCTTTCCACTACTGCTCAGCAATTCTCTTAATATAACCCTATTGAATTCCCATCATTCCTCACAATAATTGTGAAACTATTGTGGAACTGCTGTGAAAAGATGTGTGGATTTTTTTCTTTAGCTTTCTTAATCATATTCTTGCCATTCCTTCCTACATTTCTAAGATGCTATTCCACTTTGAAGTAGCTGTGTAATTGTTAGAACTCTTCTAGCTCAAAACTATAGCTCTTCGTTCTGTCCTCTCAAGCCAAGGATACATATTTCATAAGTTTTTAATTTAAGAAAAAAATTCTGACCTGTGGTCAGACTCCTGTTGGTGAATGTCTCCATAACTAGCTAGGTTGGTTCTCAGTGTATAAGTCCATACTGTCTTTCTAGGTTGTTGTAGGATCGCTTGCACATCACTGACATAGGCTTCAAGAACTCAGTCACCTCCACACCATGATTAGTCATGGAAGTTAGCATGGTTACCATATTTTCTATGTATCTCATCCCCCTTCTTTAGTATAATATACTCTGAGGACAGGAGCCATGTATGCCCTCCCAACATCTTAACAGTGACCTGCACACAGTAGGTGCTTATTAATATTAGTGTTAGGTAACCCAAGGATCTCATCAGTGTGAGATTTCCCTCAATGATACAGAAAAAGGTCATAGCACTTTTATTCGTTCATTTTTTATTTATTTATTTTTAGTCCTTACTTTCCATCTTAGAATTGATACTAGGTATTGGTTCTAAGACAGAAGAGTGGTACGGGTTAGGCAATGGGGGTCAAGTGACTTGCCCAGGGTCACACAGCTGGGAAGTATCTGAGGCTAGACTTGAACCTAGGACCTCCTGTCTCTAGGCCTGGCTCTCAGTCCACTGAGGTACCCAGTTGTCCCCAGGTTATAGCATTTTAATAGGTTTCTAAAAATATTTTGGTAACTTTCAATAGAATTTATTTCCTTTAGTTTCTTTTTTTTAAGCATTTAAAAACATTCTAATAAGGCATGCAGAGGCTTCACTATATTGACAAAATGGGTCCAGTGATAAAAAAGCTTAAGGACCCTAATCTTAGAGAATACCTTTCTCTATATCACTGATGATTTTGTGGCAGTAAAAATTAGGTCTAGACTACTATATATACCATAATAAACTCAAAATGGATTATAAAAATGATCAAATTGAGATTGTGTACTTTTTGCAGCAATGGCTAGTGAATGAATTCCTAACCAAATAAGGCAGAAGAATAGGTACAAAAGATAAAATACATAGTTTTCGTTTCATGGAATTTAAATTTTTTGCATAAATCAAAATCATTGCAACTATGGCAAGAAGAAAAGTGGTCAACTGGGAAAAATTTTTGTATCTAATATTCCCGGGGGGAGGGGGGGGCCCTGTGTTCAACATATATAAGGCATTTGTCCTATCTATATAGAAGCAAAATCCAGTTCCCAATCTATTAGTGGTCAGAGGATATGGACAATTTTCAGGGGGAAAATTGCAATTATGTGGGAAAATGCTTTTAATGCAAACCAAAATAACTTCTAAGATTTTATCTCATTCAGCTAAGTGATAGTGACAAAAGAAGGGAATAGTAGTTGGTATTAGAACTGAAAATTGGTTTGACCATTCTGGAAAAATTAGGAATTTTGGGAAGAAAGTGTCAAAAATGCTAGACATATCCCAAAAAGATCCATGACAAAAAAAGACAACTTATTTAAAAAAAAAATCAGGAAGACAATACATATCTTAACTAGATATATATAACACTACAAGTGGAAAGAACAACAAACCAATTGAAATAATATTGAGAAATTATCATGGCCAAGCTTCTTTTCTAAGAAAAGATATAAGAATGCATTCTTTTCCCTGCATTGGTAGGGGAATTTTTCCCTCCTATAAAAACAATTGTGTGTGTGTGTTTTTCTTTTAAGCATTTTGCTTTCAGTAGTACAGCACTTGGTATCTTTGTATATTTTCTGAATGATGTACCATATCCCTTCAGTGAAAGTATTCATTAGTAATAAGTTGCAGCCTGATTTTTGCCTAGCATTCAGCTCTCTGTTGCCCTTTGAGTCACCTAGGTCCTCCTGTCTCTAGGCCTGGTTCTCAATCCACTGAGCCAGTCAGCTGCCCACTACAATTTTAAAACATTTTTTTCAACTTTAGACAATAAAAATTTTATTTCAATAACTGGGTACTCATTTGAATTAATATAGTGATTTACATAAATCACTATATTAATTTATTAATATAAATTATAAAATATAATATATATTTATTTATATAAATCAGTATATTTAAATATACTTTATACTAAGTTGGAGTGTATGCATAGGCACAAGATTTTAAAAGATTTTTTAGTTCTTTTCATTTCTAGGAAATAAGTTTTTCAGTTAACTTAAGTAGCATGTAAATTTGATATCTGAAAGCAGATTAGATTAGCTAATACCTCTCTGTATCACATTTTATGCTAAATATTTTTTTTTATAAATATTATGCTAAACCTGTTTTCTGAGGATAGCAACTCAGTAAGGGTGTTCTTACCATATTTATAAGAGTATTCTTGATCTTGTATTGTAGCTGATTTAAAATGTATACTTTATGGGACCATTTTTTTATGCTTCACAGATTCCCAGAAAACTTCTCTAAATTGGCTCAAAAATAGAAAACACCCAGGGCTGTCTAGTTAGAATACCTTGAATCTGCTCCTATGTGATCTGCCATCCTTTGTTGGTAGCATAGAGGGCATATGAAAATGACCCAAATCACTTTGAATTTCACTTTTATAAAACAGTTTAAAATAGCAATTAATGTTTTATTTGTATATCTTTTAGGACATTTCTGATTCATTTGCATCACTGAAGAGCATCTGTAGAAGAGGAAGGAAAAGATGGGTGTGAAAACATTTACTCATAGTTCCCCTTCCCACAGCCAGGAGATGCTTGGAAAGTTAAATATGCTTCGAAATGATGGACATTTCTGTGATATCACTATTCGTGTCCAGGACAAAATCTTTCGGGCTCACAAGGTGGTACTGGCAGCTTGCAGTGATTTCTTTCGCACCAAACTTGTTGGCCAAGCAGAGGATGACAGCAAGAATGTATTGGATTTGCATCATGTAACAGTCACTGGATTTATACCCCTTTTGGAGTATGCTTATACAGCAACTCTGTCAATTAACACAGAAAATATTATTGATGTCCTGGCTGCAGCCAGCTATATGCAAATGTTTAGTGTTGCCAGCACCTGCTCAGAGTTCATGAAATCAAGCATTTTATGGAATACACCCAACAACCAACAAGAAAAGGGCCTAGATGCTGGGCAAGAAAACAGTTCTAACTGCAATTTTACTTCTCGAGATGGTAGTCTTTCTCCAGTGTCTTCAGAATGCAGTGTGGTAGAAAGGACCATTCCTGTCTGCCGAGAGTCCCGGAGAAAGCGTAAAAGCTACATAGTTATGTCTCCTGAAAGTCCACTTAAGTGTAGCACACAGACAAGTTCTCCCCAAGTGCTAAATTCTTCAGCTTCCTATTCAGAGCCTAGAAATCAACCAGTTGACTCTTCCTTATCTTTTCCCTGGACTTTTCCATTTGGAATTGATCGAAGGCTTCAGTCAGAGAAGGTTAAGCAGGTAGAAAATCCCAGGACTTTAGAACTACCAGGCCCATCTGAGGCAGCTAGAAGAATGACTGATTATATGACATGTGAGAGTACAAAGGCTAATTTGCCTCTGGTTACTGAAGAAGATGTACGGGTCAAAGTGGAAAGGTTAAGTGATGAGGAAGTTCATGAGGAAGTGTCCCAGCCTGTCAGTGCATCTCAGAGTTCCCTGAGTGATCAGCAGACAGTGCCAGGAAGTGAGCAAATTCAGGAGGATCTTCTAATTAGTCCCCAGTCTTCCTCTATAGGTATAATGTCTTTTGTATTTTTACATATTATAATACTGTAGTTGTTGACAATACCCTTCATTGTCATATTTTGGGGGAATTTATGGGATTTTATCTTTTGTTAATGACCAGGTTGCTGTAAGTTGTATTTGTTTTGTATTTAATATTTTAAAAGAAAGTACAGATGAATGGCTTCCAATGGAATAAGTAGATAGCAGGCAGGAAGTAACATTGAGGTTCAAGCATGATTGAAAAAAAAATATCCAGTAAGTCTTTTAATCAGGCTTTAAAAAGTCTTCCTTATGGACCATAGATTTAGATTTCTAAAGTTCTTTTCAGTATGTTTTGTCCAATTAACTTCGTTCTTCAGATAAGGAAGTGTTAAATGAATTGCCCAAAGTTATATAATTAGTCAATTACATAAATGAGAATTTTTAACCCAGTGACTATGTGCCTTGTACTGTTCTTTAAATTGTAGAGAATACAAAGGTAGTGTAAGATACAAAAAATATCAGAAAACTGATTAATTATCAAGTTAATGATATAGATTATGGGAGTAAAACAGGTTGATCAGAATGGAGAGTTCTATTGAGGCAGTAGTGTGGAATAAGGCTGAAAAGAAAGATTGGGAATAGATTACAGAGGACCTTATTATTGGACTTTCAGAATTTGGGACTTTTGGGACAGTAGAGATCTTAATTGTTTCTACTCTATCTACCCTTTCCCCCATATCCCCTTTGAAGCAGGAGAATAATGTGGGAATAATTTGGCATTATTGTTTAGAACTAATTAGAAAGACAAAAGTTCATCTGTAAGATGGTAAAAGACCTGAACTGGATTGGGAGCAGTATAATTAGAAAGGACAATGTGGATATATATATATATATAATAGCTATTATAAAAGAAGATTTCTTAGGACTTGGTGATAGGATATGCATAAAAATGATAGTTGACCCAGAGAAGGATTAGAGAAGAGAAGGCAAAAAAGTGAACCTTAGAGGTCCACTCATCTTTAAGAAGTCACAGAAAACTAAATCAGCAAAGGAGACAAAAGAGTAAACAAGAGAAATTAAAGGAAAATTAGAATAATGTAGTGTAATGCATACAAAGGTCAACAAATTTGAAAGAGAAAGTTTTTGGCCAACAACATTTAAAACAATAAAAGAGAGCTCAAGGAAAATGAGGACTGAGGAATTAATAATTTTAATTTCTGAGATTTTCATCATCATCCTTTAAGCATCCTATTTGGGAATTGGGTTCAAAATATCTGATCTACTCAAGGTTGCATGGCAAAGCAGAAAGAATTCCAGGCTTGGAGAAAGGAGGACCTGGGTTCAAATACTGAACAAGTGATGTTACCTGACTAATCAAGACATAAAACCTCTATGTACCTCAGGCAACTCTTAAAGATTTATCAAATCTTAAATTTTAACAGGTTGAAGTATTTATTTGGGGAGAGTGTTCTCAAAATTGGGGATTCCCTATGCCAAAATCACAGCTTATTTATTCATGCAAGGATTTCTGTGTTTTTTGTTTTTTAATTTCTTATGCTCAGGTCTTCCAATCCTCCACTTTTTTATGACCAATATTGGTTTTTGTCCCTACCACTAAACATCACCAATGACCTCTCTACTTTCATAGCAATCTTATTTTTTCTTAGTGCATATTTAACCTCCCTACCTTTTAATCCTATTTTGACAATTATTGTCCTGTGGTTTTCAAGATTTTGTAATAATTCTACTTCCTCTTTCCTAGTTCTTCTTAGTTCTTCTTCCTAATACCTTACACAAGAAAGATCCCCAGCATTCTGTCCTTGGTCCTGTCTGCATTCTTTCCCTTAACAATTTCTTTTATTTCTATATATTCCATTGTCATATGGTTGACCTAATTTAATTCAGCACATATTAATTGCTCATCCTGTGCCAAGTACTGTTAGATTCTCATAATTATGTCTTTAATTCAGATTTTTCACCTGATGTCTGGATTCTGTTTCCTAAACTCTTTTTTTTTTTTAAACCCTTACCTTCCATCTTGGAGTCAATACTGTGTATTGGCTCCAAGGCAGAAGAGTGGTAAGGGCTAGGCAATGGGGGTCAAGTGACTTGCCCAGGGTCACACAGCTGGGAAGTGTCTGAGGCCAGATTTGAACCTAGGACCTCCCATCTCTAGGGCTGACTCTCAATCCACTGAACCACCCAGCTGCCCCCTGTTTCTTAAACTCTTAGTGAATTGAACTTACTCCTTTACTAGAAGACATATTTGTCAGAATTTGCTGGTGATAGAAAACTGGGTGAAGTAGCTAATAACATGATTAACATTTGGGATCCACAAAGAACTAAACAAATTAAATTGAATCTAATTGGATAAATTTAATATGTGCCAGTATACAAGTCTATGCTTGGTTTCCAAAAACCTATTTCACAAAACACAGGAAAAATATCACCTTGAAAAAGATCTAGGAATTTTAGTGGGTTACAAGTTATGAAACAATGATATATGACAGAGGGGGGGAAATAGTTTATGTTCTTCTATCTAGACTTTTAATAGAAACATAGTATATAGAATAAAAGAGATGATGATTCCCTCATATTCTACCCTGATCATACTACATCTGTAATATAGTCTTTAGTTCTAAAGAAGGAAACAGTGGTAAGGCCTTAAAGACTAAAAGGCCTAAAAAAATCTGATGATGATTAACCCCTAAGGAAGTGAAAACATGAGAATTGCCTTCAAATATTTGAAGTAGTATTATGGGGAAAAGAAATTAATCTTGTTTTTTACCTTGGAGGACAAAACTAGGAATAATGGGTTGAAGTTATAAAAGGACAAATTTTGCTTTCTTTGGTCTAAAATCACTTAATATAAATTTTCCCATGCTTTCCTGAATCCCTCACATTTATTATCTCTTAGTAGTATTCTATTCCATCTATTCATGTACCACATTTTGCTCAACCATTACCCTAGTGATGGGTACCTACTTTAATTTTAAATTATTTTAGAACCGGTTCAGTTTGTTCATTTTCAGAACCTAGCACATTACTTTGCACACACAATAGATAATAAAATAAATAGCTTCTTGCAGTGGTTCAGTTGTAAGGTAATAAGGTCCTAAACCAGAGTGTTGCCTGTATGAGTGGACAGATAAGGACTCAATTCATTGTGTATGGGAGATAGAGAATGCAGAGTTTGCAGTGATAAGTTTCAAATTACAAATTGATGATAACATTGACAGAGATAGCAAATTTAGGAAGAGTTACAAAGGTAGAGTTTTGGGAGAGCAAAGGAAATGAGCTGTTTTTGTTTGAGATGACTAATCTATGAACATGTCCCACAGGTAGGTAATAATGTGGAGTTGTAGCTTTGGAGAGATATGGAAGCTGATATGTAGATAGAAATCATTTGTATAGAGATAATTGACCCTATGGGAGCTAATTAATTCAACAGAGAGTCTAGGGAGAGAAGACCCAAGACATGGAAAATGAGTCAACAAAGTATATTGAAAAACCATGTTTAAGTTTAGAGGAAGAGCCAGAAAAGTGTACTGTAATTGAGAGGAGGAGGGGAAGTTATTTGTTTCTGTTATTTGATCTGGGTTATACATGTATTATCATGTAAAACATACTTCCATATTAATCCCAAAATAAAAACACAAGCCAAAATGAAAAACAGTGTGCTTTGATCTGCATTCCAAAAGCGTAGTGTTATGAAAACTCAGAAATGGAGTTGTGATCAAAAAAGGACTGAACAGAAGCCATTGGATTTAGTATTACAATTCACTAAAAGTATTGCTGGGAGTCACCTTTATTATTCAGTTCCTTGGTGACTGAATACAAGGAACAAGGAAGAGAGAATGTCAAGGAGGGCTCTTAGAGGTATTTATTGAGCTTGGGTGATTAGAATTGTCCTAGAAATGTAATTTCTAGCAGTAATTATCTGAAATTCTACAGTGCAACAATTCTGATTATCCATGGAATTCATTATAATGCAATCTCCTGTGTCAAGCCATGATACCTTTGTCTTATATGAGGATGCCTTTAAAGTCAAACCGTTATCTTTTCTAGCTTAAGACAGAAAAATATATTATTTAATTTCAACTGTTTTGAATTCCCAGACCATCAGACTTGGCACATACAAATATTCCATCTGAAGATAATTTGGAAGGGTAGCTAGGTGGTGCAAGAGTTGGGACCTCAGTTTAAATCTAGCCTCAGACACTTCTGTGTGTTCCTGGGCAAGCCACTGAACCTTGTTAGCTATTTGCCTAGCCCTTGTTTTTCTGTCTTACGAGTTGTTACTAAGACAGAAAATAAGGGAGCAGCTAAATGGTTCAGTGGATTGAGAGCCAGACCTAGAGACAGTAGATCCTGGGTTCAAATTTGGCCTCAGATGCTTCCTATCTGTGTAACCCTGGGCAGCTTTCTTAATATCCAATGCTTATCTCTTTTTCCTTGGAACCAGTATACTTGATTGATTCAATACTGATGGTAAAGATTTTTTTGGTTTTGTTTGTTTGTTTTACTACAAAAGGGCTTTGGAGTTAAAACCTGAGTTCAGATGCCACTCCTGACATTTAATAGTTGTATATAAACAGGGGCAAATCTTTTCATATTATATTGATCCTTACTTTACTTAATTATAAAATGCATATAGTACCTCATAGATTTGAGAGGTTTAAATAAGATAATATACAGAAAACATTTGCAAAATGAAATGCTAGCTACTATTATTGAGTATAAATCACTTGTATATTATGTATGTATATTATGAACGATTGTATGAAATGAATGAAAGTATATTATGAATGATTGTAGTTAAGAAGAATTTATAACAGTTCATCCTTTAGCATTCAACCTCATCCTTGAGGCAAAGGTAATAATGTGAAAATTGAGTTTAATCCCAGAAAAACCATTTTATGCTTAATTAACAATTGCCATGAGTCAGATGGGTAAGGTAGGTAATAACAAGAGTAGTGGTGAAAAAGAGCTGGAGCTTCCCTAGGGCATATTAATGACAGGAAGACATACAACATTACATTCTGTAGAATGAGGAAAGGTAAAATGGGATACAGAATAATCATAAAACTAGGAAGTAAAGTTTAGCATAAACCAGGCTACCTGATAGTATTCTTTATTGAGCTACTTTACTCTTCCCTTATAAAAGCAAGTTTTTCTCCTTGACTTAGCTCTCTTGTTCACAAGAAGACAGTTGTCAGAATTCCACTCCTCTATTTGTAGCAGTAAATGCTTTGAGTAAGCAAGAAAATTTTTGTTTTGGTAATTTATAAAAATGCTATTTCATTAAAGTCTTATCTCCTGATCTAATATGGCTCTGTTGAATTAAATTGAATTCTAAGCCTTACTAATGTAGTTTGTTTGTTTGTTTTTTTAATCATCACAGTCTGCTCTGTGATGAGTATATAAATGGCATCTATTGTGTAGTTAAGGTTTACAGATACCCTGATTTTATGTTGGGTTTTCTTTTTCTCAACTAAATCAGCTCAGAATGACTTTTATTTCTGGCTTCTGGAACATTTAATGTAGATATGCCAATAAATACAGAATGTTTCTACTTTTTGACAATTGATGATCTCTTTGCTCTATAGGAACTATATAAGGGCCAGGAATTGGACAAGAAAATTAGACATACTGATTCTAATAGCTCATTTATATCTAAAAACAATTCTAAACTAATTCATAGCTAAAAGAAGTTGCTAGGATATATTCATTTCTTCTTTATAAGCATCATAGCAGACCTACCCTGACTCTGCTTAGGAAAAGAAGCAGTCGTAGCAGAACCTAAGAAATCACTGAGCTAAAACTTTACATTGAGTAGTTTTGTTTTTGTGTGAAATATAATAGTACTTATATAGATAATGCTTTTCTGGTGAATGGAGCTAGCTGGAACACAACCAAAAACCAGGAAGTATGGAACTGATCTTTGAGCAACCAAAATAGATGTCATTTTCTACATTGAAGTTCATGAACTTTTTGTATAGGAGAGGCTTTTCGGGCCCTCAGTGAGAGCCTGTTTGTACATGTCTTAAACACATCGTTGGTAATCTTGGTTTTCTGTTTTCTCAGTCCATAGCAGATTAGAAGCCAAGTGGGAAACTGCTAGAGGAGACATACTGGCAACAGCAAGAAATGCTAGCTTAGTGAGGGAAAAGGTAAAACAACTTTTAAAAACGGACATAACTCATAAACACAGCAGTCTGCTGCCATTGTATTTTAATCACAAAAATTCTGCCATTACAGAGTCTATTTATCATTGCATTAAAGCACTATAATAAGAATGTCAGTTGTTACTAACTAGCACCTTACACTTAGTAGATATATTAATAAATGTTTATTTCATTGAATTAAGGCCATAGGTAGTAGCCTATTTCCGACCAAGAGAAATTGTTTGTAGGTAATCCATTGAATTATTCGTCCTTTGAACATCTGGTTGACTATCTAATGGGTTTTGTCTTTTCTTCTTTATAGGGTCAGTAGATGAAGGAGTCACTGAAGGACTACCTACACTTCAGAGCACCTCCAGCACTAATACTCATGCAGATGATGAAGATCGGTAAGTACAAACTTAGTAGGATGCTATGGTCTCTTCCACTTGTACTCATTCCAGCTGCTACTAATCTCCATCCATCCATATTGATCCTGTGCAGTTCTTGTTCGTGTTTGTCAGCAAATTTTTTAATAGAGAATTTGACCTCCCTATGGAAATATCAACATGTTAAATGTTTTTCTTTATTATAATGCTAGAGCAAGAAATATAACTTTTCAGGTAGGAAGAATTGCTATCGGTACTCCTAAATTTTCTACCTTAGCCCAAGGGTTCTTTTAAAGAGCAGTATCTCTTTTCATAATTTTCTTTATCAAACATGGTTGTGCTTTCTGAAACTTTTAAAACTTTTTCTTGGTGTTTGTGAAATTCATGTAATCTTACTAGTTGATGTAGAAATTAGTTATATTCCATTTTATTCGAAAAACCGAGAAATGATAAATGTTAATTTCTGTAAAATACTTTTATATTTTCAAAATTACACATTGAATTATTTTTCTCTAAATTATATTGTTTCACATGTCCAAAACTGATAGGACCTGAGCAGATAAAGTATCCATTCATTAATTCAGCTAACATTTAATTAAATAGTTATCCTTTGCCAGGTACTGTGTTAAGCATCAATAATACATTCTATTTTTAAAAAATTAAAACCCTTACTGTCTGTATTAGAATCTAAATAAGTTTGAAGGCAGAGGAGCAGTAAGGGCTAAGCAGTTGGGTTAAGTGACTCACCCAGGGTCATATAGGCAAGGAATGTCTGAAATCAGATTTGAAATTAGAATCTCCTGTCTCCAGGTCTGGCTCTATATTCACTGAGCAACCTAACTGCCCCCAAAAAATTTATATTCTAAGGAGACAGAAAGTCTTTCAAGAATCTAACTAAGCGCATGTATAAAGCTTTAGTAAGATAACTACTATTGTTTATCTGAGAAACATTTGATTTAAGGATTATTAAAATTAAAAGAATGAAAGCGTCAAACCATTTGCATATATTCTGTGATTTTAGATCCGAGTTTAATTAATAATTCAGGATATTCTTCATTCCTAGTGTCAACTTTTTTTGTGTTTTCTAATATATCAATCATGGAAACACTTTTGAAAAAATCATTTAAAATTTGTTTGACTTGCTTAAACTAATTCAATTATCTATTTGCTAAGCCTTAAAATGAAAATGTGGATGCCTTTTGTGGTTCTTGGTTTTTTGTTTGTTTTTTAGATTGGAAAATGTTCAGTACCCCTACCAACTCTACATTGCTCCTTCTACCAGCAGCACAGAACGACCAAGTCCAAATGGTCCAGATAGGCCTTTTCAGTGTCCAACTTGTGGGGTCCGATTCACCCGCATTCAGAACCTTAAGCAGCACATGCTTATCCACTCAGGTAATATTAGCTTCTCTGTGGTGGTTTATTTAAACTATTAAAATTTGTGTACAAGATTCTGGATATTCTCTATTTTCTGTAGTCTTCATATACTGATTTTCTAATCTATCAGCCAGGAAATAAGTTTGAAAAAAATCATTAAAAATTTTTTTGACTTGCTTAAAATAATTCAGTTGTTTATTTGCCCAGCCTTAAAACAAAAGTGTGGATTTGTATGGAAAATGTTTTTGTTTATACAGAAGCTATTTGGTTCTTGGCTTCAAATAAAGTAGTCTATAGAGACAAAAGAGCTGGAAGAAACCCAGAGATCATTCATTCTACCCCTTCCTGAAACATACCCTAGATAGTATCCCTTCTACTTAAAGAACCTTCAGACTTTTTTTAATACTTTATTTTTCTCTCAATTACATGAAAAAAAATTTTTTTTTTAATCTTTAGGTTTTTTTTTACTATTTGAGCCAAATTTTCCTTTTTCCTTCCGCCCCAAGAAGAAGCAAACTGATGGATTTTACAGTAATGTAAAACATTTTCCATATTAGTCATTTTGTAGAAGAGAAATCAAAAAGCACATACACAAAAAAAGGCTTTCCTAATGATTGCCCCAGTCATTGGCACTCCCCCTACCTGTTACTTCATATTGGTTTTGTATATATCTTGCACATGTGCTAGAGCACAATTGTGTTCTCCAATACAATATAAGATCAGTGAGTGCCTAGGCAAACTCACTTTTATATTTGTATCCTACTTGTTGACTGGGGGACAGGAAATAATCTTCCTCTTGATGAGAAATATTACTTCCTAAAGCAACACATTCCATTTTTTAATAATTGAGTATTTTTTTCCTTGGGTGGAGACAAAATTTTGCTTTTCCAAAGCTTCTCCCCTAAAGTTCTTTGTAGCTTTTTCTTTGAGGGTCAAGTAAAATAAATTCTCTCCCTTTTCTATAACCAGAGCCACCATTGCTACCAAACTAACTACCATCTAATTCATGGGCTTTCCAAGACTTTCTTTTTCCCCAAGCCAAGCATTCCCAGTCCTTTTGATCAGACCTTGTTTGTCAAATTTTAAAGTCTCAGCATCAGCCTGGCTCTCCCATTAAGATATTCATCAGCTTTCCTTTTTAAAACATAGTACCTAGAATTGCACACCTTTTGAAGACAAAAGTTTAACAGGATTATCACTTCTCTTGTTTTATATAGACTATATTTACCCCTTTTTTGTGAAGAAAACAATGTGAATATTAGATCTCTTTTTAATTGTGAGTCTATTGCTGTAATTGTCATTAACCCTCAGGATTTGTTTTACATGAACCCTTATGTGGCATCTTCTCCTTTATGCAATGCTTGTATAATTGAATGTTTTAAAACAAATAGGGGATTTTACATCTATCCTAGTTCATCTCATAAGCTTGCCTTAATAGTATCTTGCAGAGATATTTTGGATTTTGTTTTCTATCATTTATTGTATTATCCCTATCAGCTTTGTTATCTGCAAATTTAATGTTTGCTGCATCACCATGATATACCTTATCCTCGCATTGAAACCTGTTCTTTTGAAGCTTCACAGCAATAATTATTTGATTTTTACCATGATCAGCAAGAGTGGCATGCGTCAATATTCTGGCTTTTGTTTCTGAAATATTCTAAAGAATTTTTCTTATTTTGCTTTTTCAAGCAAAGACATGTTTTTTAAAATGTTTCATTTATGCTCCAAACATTGCTTCTTTCATAGAATCAATATTCTTCTCCACAGGCATTAAACCATTTCAGTGTGACCGCTGTGGGAAAAAGTTCACCCGGGCTTACTCGCTAAAGATGCATCGCCTAAAGCACGAAGGTAAACGCTGTTTCCGGTGCCAGATATGTAGTGCCACTTTCACTTCCTTCGGGGAATATAAACACCACATGCGGGTTTCCCGGCACATTATCCGCAAGCCTCGGATTTACGAGTGCAAAACTTGTGGCGCCATGTTCACCAACTCTGGAAATTTAATCGTGCACCTGAGGAGTCTGAACCATGAAGCGTCAGAGCTAGCAAACTACTTCCAGAGCAGGTGAGGTGCACAACAAAAATCTAACCAGGGAAACTGCTTTTCTAAACTCTCTCTTCCTACTTTCAGGCAGCCTGCTGTGCTTTTTTATCAGGTTGCCAGCTAACTTGAATCATAATCACTCTTAACCCTCATTCCACTGTCCATACTCTGATCACTTCTGAATTGTTCTGAATTATTTACATTTTTTATGTACTCACTATTAAGACTTTTTTCATAGTATCAGAACACTTTGTTATTTTTAAAGTAAAGAAAGTTAAAGCAATTCCATAATATTAACATTATCTGCATAATGAACTATAATGAATTATTCCAGACATGTTGGCTAGGAAAAGATTTTTGACCATTTTCTTTTGTTTTTTAAGCTCTGAGAATATTTTTATCAAATGGAATGTTTTTTATAGAGGAACTTTAGAACAAACTGTAGTTGATCAATTGCATTTATTCCCTTTTTGCTCATCTGTATGAGATCAATGATGTCTCTTCATCCTTCTTTTATCTTTCTCCTTTAGGTAACCTAATATAAATAATCATTTTCAGAAAAGTTAAATTTCTATTTCCCCCTTTTTTTGGTACTTAATGAAAACTTTATATACTAATTGCTAATGAGCATTGTAACATTCTTAACTTTCAAGTTACCATTTATAAAAGGATTTTGTTTTTTGGCAGTGTTCTATTTGTTACCAAAGTTCTTTTTTAACTGAAAGCAAAACAATGTTATTTAGGGAGCATAATTTCTTTATAGCTTTAAAAACATACAGGGTCCAAGTTTTAACTGTCCTTTAAATTGGTAAACTGAAATTTTTATATCTTTATGATTGTTATACTATAGGGCATTAACTGTATGTGTACAGTTTTCTCTAAGCTAGAAATAAGATTCTAATTGACTGTGTGAACCAACAAAGCTATTGACTGTGTGAACCAACAAAGCTTACTTTCAGACATTATACTTTGAAGAGTAAATAATTATGCTTCTTTTGTGTTACATGCCTAGTCTCCCTTCTTAACATCTTAAGACTTTCTCAAAATTTATACGTTGGATAAATGTTTGAACCCAAGTTTGAAAAAAAGTTTTTTTTATTACTGCTAAATAATCAAATACAACAATGTCCAATCATGAAAAAAGTTATTCCTAACAGCAAAATTTCCTTAATTTAGAACTGATGAAAGATTTGATAAAATATTTAAAACAATTAAAGATTCTGAAATAATGATTTTTAGAGATCAAAATTTATCCCTTCTGTAGTGAAATATACATAAGCAACTAGTTAATGGTACAGATTGAACATTGGGCATGAGTTCAGAACCTGCCTTACGCACTTAATAACTATAGCCCTGATAGTGTCACTTCGCTTTTATTCTATTTTTATTTTTTATTCAATTTCTTCATCTGAACATCTGGCAGCTTCCTCTCAGAGTTGGCTGTTATGAGAACAAAATGAGATAATATTTATTCATTGCTTTGAAACCTAAAAACACTTATACAAATGCAAGTTGCTACTGTTATGACTTCCACCAACACCACTACTGCCATCATCACTTCTGCTACTGTTTAAAAAATTGGCATTAGAATCTGACTGAAAATCCTGTTTAGAGAATTAGTTCATGATTTTTCTACTAGGTAATATATTACTAAATCCAAGTATGGTTGAAAACCCTTAAATTTATTGCCTAAGAGCTTTTTAGAATTAGGTTTACATGGAGGATTTGCCCAGAAAAGTAAGAAACTGAGATATCAATATTGACATTTCATTCAAAAGTTATTCTTTAGCTAGAAAGCTAGATTGTCCCTTTTGACTTTCCTGGTAGCCTCTCTTGTTGGCAAATGGAGACACAAGCAGTAAAATCAGATTAGCCTAGGTGCTTTTCTTTCTATCCAAGTCTATAATAAAATTCTATCTAATAAATAATTACACTTTTTTTTAGTTGTTTAAATGGATACAGTGATAGAATCCTTTTTGTGTTTTAATAAAGGTAGGATTTTTAGACTGTCTCTTCTGGCAAAATGTTTTTAAAAACACTCACATAACATGGATATCTTTGAACTGGAAAATACACCTCTTAAAATAATTTGCCATTCAAACACAATTGTTTTTAGAGTGTGAGAATGTATTTTACTGAGTCATCTAAATACTGTTAGAAATAATTTTCACATCCTTTTAAAGTACCATTTATAATAGTGACTCTCATGCAATTTTTTTTATAAAATCACTTAAGTAAAATACAGTATTTTTACAGATTCCTTAATTTTCTATTTTGAGTACTAATAACCAGAAGAAATGTTTTATGTAGCCCTTTTTTTCCCACCTGTTTTGTTAGGTAAAAATGTTCAAAATCCCTGCTTCACAAATTATTTTATTTTATTATTATTTTTTAAACCCTTACCTTCTGTGTTGGAGTCAATACTGTGTATTGATTGACTCCACGGCAGAAGAGTGGTAAGGGCTAGGCAATGATGGTCACAAATAATTTTAAAATCAACATAAAACAGAAGTTGATTCTTTGTCTTGTGTTCATGCAAGTGGGCATTCCTCCCTTAATTTGCCCATAGGCAAATATTTTTCTATCATTGAATTTGGGCCAACATTTTTAAAATGCAAAGATTGATCTGAAGAATGAGATTATTCCATTCTTAAACAATTTTAGATAGCATATTGCCTTTCTCAGCTTTTTTAGATACTTTGACAATTAGATTTACTCTATGCCTTTAAATAGCTATGCATTGTTGTTTTTTTTTTCTTTTAAGAAAAATTTAGTTATTTTGGTATTTGATATGTTGGTGTAATTGTTCTTAGCTTTTGTCAATAAAACAACGAGGCACATCTAAAATAAAAGGTTATGATAATTGCTCCAAATGCCAACTATGTAGATTTTATTTTCTGATATAGTTCTGCAAGCTTTCTTCAGCCCCCTTCACATCTTAACACATTTATATTTATATTTATATGTACTTTTATAATATCCTCTCTGCTGCCCCCCTCAAATTATTCATTATCTTTACACTCTGTAGCCTTAAGATGTATACATTACCTCTTAGCTTATCATTTTTACTTTTGTTTAGCACAGAAATTCATATTCCCTGTTTAACATTTTCAGAACTTTTATTGGAGTGTAGAAATACCCTAAAGATCATTTTTTTAGCTAAAAAGAAATATGATATGATTATAATAAGAAACTTCAGAGAGGATGATCAAGTAGGATATAAAATTGCTATAGAAATATAAGCAATACAAAATACTGCATATTTGGTCTCCTTCCAGTTTTTACTCAAGAACAATGCTATAAAAATACCTATGTTGCAAGTCAAATTTTCTTTCCTTGTAATTTTAGTATTATTTTGGTAGGGCAAGGTCTTTGCTATATTTAATACTTCTTTGAAAAGTAACTTTGTGTTTTGTCCTTTGTTCCTCATTTAGTGATTTCCTAGTACCGGACTACTTAAACCAGGAGCAAGAAGAGACTCTTGTTCAGTACGAACTTGGAGAACACAGTTTTGAAAGCAATTCCTCTGTCCAAATGCCTGTCATTTCACAGGTCTCATCAACTCAGAATTGTGAAAGCACTTTTCCTTTGGGGTCTCTCAGTGGTCTGACAGAAAAGGAGGAAGAAATGCCAGAGCAGCCAAAGACCAGTGCCAGTAGTGAGACAATTAGAGATGACCCCCCAAAATTGGAGCTGTCTTCAATTACTATTGAATAATTTTATGGTTTGGCTTCATTTTTATTTGATTTTTAGAAAGTGCCTGTGCTTGGTCCTGTACATTTTTTAATTTAATTTTTTAAAAGATGAAAGGATATAATGGGGAGAAATCCTTTATACTTTATTAGCTATGCTTTAAACAGAAAACTGCAACAGATGTCACATTTTTTCATGACAAAGAGATCTCTCTTAAGACTAAGTGTACAATAAGATCATGTCCAAGAAGCTGTCATACACTTAAGGAAAACTGACATAAAACACATAACAATTTCTTCTTATGCCATTAGTGTAGGTTGTCTCTTTCTTCTCTTCAGGCTATTGGGTAAAGAAGAAATCAGAAGACTTTTAATCTGACTAAAATGCAAATATATGCCAGAAATAAATTACTGTACAGACCTATGTCCTAAGTAGAAACATATCCCTCTACTCAGGACCTTGAACAATATTTTGTAGAGCCTGCTGTTTTCTTGAAGTGTTTACAGTAAAGCTTTTCTTCTCAAATTATTATGGTAAATATTTCTGAAACTAAACAAAAATTTTTGAGGCTTTGTCTTTTTTTTTTGATGACATTTAATGAGTAGATTGTTGTTGGGAGAGGCACTCTATCTACCCTTAATATTTCACCATTATAGAACACTCCTCCAGATACATTTTTTTGCTTATGTTGAGGTTAGCAAGAAAGTGTGATTTAAAAAAATTTTTTTTTTTTAAGTTAAGCTGTGGACTTGGAAATTGAGAACATCAGCAATGAGAATAATATACATCCTGTCCTAACAGGAGCCAGTCTACCCATCTTCATGTTATAATTTTTTGGCTGAAAACTTGTTTGCCTGAGCTATGAACATTTGGCAAGATGGTCTATTGTCCAAGCCCATTTTCTTTTTGCCCCATCTGCAGTTATATTTTATTTTACAAATACTGACCCTATTATAGCAAAATTTACTAAAGGAAAAATATTGGAGTCTTTTGTTTATATATATGTATGTTTGCTGTAGGGGATTTTTGTTCTGCTTGGGACAAAATAAGGAATTTTCTGTAGAGGCCAAGTTCTTAACCCAACAAGGGGTTGTTTACAAAAAGTTTATATGACAGTGATAAATTTTCCATTTTCCAAAATATTTTAAACTAATGCCAAGTTTATTAAAGACAGCAGTTACTAGAGCTTATAAAAACAGTGCAAGCAATAAAAATAAAAAGTTCATCTTTCCATCTTTAGAATGGGCTCAATTGGAACTGATGTTTGAGATTCATGAAGGTGTCTGCACCAGATATGACAAGTACCAAGTTAGGGATAACAGTAACATTAGAGCCTTAGATTTTAGTGGGTATTCTTCATGCTGCTATGGTGTTCAACTCTCTGAATAAGAGTTGAACCCTCTGTGATGCTTGTGATTATGTTCTGTAGCACATCTAGTGCCATTAAAAGCATCACTGATCTTGAGCCTCCAAAGAAAATATATGTTGACTCCATGGGTTATGAAATCAGAAGTTATCTTTTATTTCTCTACATGACTACCTAAAGCAAATTATAAAAACATTTGGGTGGAATATGAAAAGAGAGTGCATAAATAGTAACTTGATTAAAACAAAATATTTGCATTGTTGTCAAGTGCTGGGCAGTACTTGTAGAGTTCTTTTTAATGGAAACATGCTAATTTCATTGGACTAGTTTCCATTTCAAAAATGGAATAATTCAGTAGCTCAATTTAATCAAATTTTGGGTTGTTTATCTTTCCTTTCTTTATGAAGATAGAAATATTCTAAGTTAGATTATAAATTATATTTCTTTATAATAGAACTTAGTTTGTTCTAAGAGATTTTTTTTTACTTTTTTTCTAAGAGATTTTAACATCAAATGTTTTCTAATTTTTACAAATACAAAAATGGGCAAAGTTAACTTATGCAGATTTTTCTTAGAATAAAGGTACTTGCTCAGTCTTTTTCAAAGTGTTCTTACCTCATCTTCCAATCTTGCTTCCACTTCCCTACCTTACTTCCATGAAACAGTTATTGCTCATTTTGTTCCCAAATACAGGGCTTTTTCTGTAAGCTTTTCAGGAAGTTAAGTTGTATACCACCAGTCACACTTATTTACTGATTGGGTTGATTTACTTTTTACAGTGGTTTGTGATCTTTCTAAAATAGTGATTCATCCTAATTTTAATGTACTATCCCACCTTTTTGTTTCATAATAAATGAAACTTAAAGTTTTAGATTTAATCCTTGCTTGTTAAAGGCAAGAAAGTGGGCCTTCCTTCATCCTTTTCCCCCATCTAGAAAATCAAGAAATTAATAGTGTTCCCATTTCTTTGAATAGGGAAAAGTGAGGAAGAAGAATCTTTAAAGACTATGAAGTGTTCTTTTCTACCTTCTTTTTGCCATTCTAGTATCTCTTCCCTTTTATTTAATGTCTATTGCACAGCTACAGTGGGGGAAAGCAGTTTTCAGGGTAAAGGGAAGAAGTGAGAATTAAATATTTCCATCCAAGGTCCTGTCACTCACATCCTGTAAACCAAACAGTAAGGTAAGAGAGGGCCATACAGTATTGCTCTCAATGCATCCTGGCTATATTCTGAATGTGAGATGTGCAACATCAGCTACTCTCCACAAATGGAAATTTCAGGTGTCTAGATTTCCAAGTTTGTCTAATGTGTGACAGCAGCATCTTAAGCTTACCAAATTCCTTATTTCTGCATATCCCTTCCCCACCCCAATCAACATGTATATTAGCAAGTATTTTGTGTGAGACTTATTTAAATGAAATCCCTAGTTGGGGGGGGGGGGGCAGAGGTAGTTTATTTCTCTGAAATACATTTAATACAAGGATATTTGACTTATATGTCTTTTAAGAAACTAAGCTATAGAATTATTGCAAGTAGTATTTAATTATGTTTCTAATTCCTCTAAAAAAGACTTGAAAACAATTTTTGTAGGAGAGCATATAAAATGGATGAAATACCAGTGCTTATTTTGTTTTCCCCCAGATATTATCACCACAATACCTAAGCATCTGAATATTTGTATTTAGGTTATTTAATATTGCTAGCTTTTTTATGTCCCCAAAAACAGTATTGTGCTTTAAAGGGCTTAAAAGTTTTAGGATGTATGATGAACTGCCTTTTTTTAAACTAAGGGTTTTATATAAAAAAGGCCTTTATTTTCAATCTTTTAAGTACTAGACAATTCTAATGAACTTTAAAAATGAGCAAATGTGCTCATAACTAACCCCTTGATGCTAAGTGTCACAGCTTCATTAGATCCTTCAATCTGTTCATTCCATTAGCCCCTACGCATAACAAGTATTAGTCAGTCCTTTAGATCTAGTCCATGGAAAGCATTACAGTCACATTAAAATCACCAGTGTTCTTCTTTCCAGTATTTAAATTGCAAATCTATGTTGAAAAGGGGATATATCTAAATCAGAAGGGGGAGGAATTGGCATTTTGTTTCTGTGTTTTGTGATTTATTTTTTTATAAGAGGTGATAGATGGGGGGGGGTTGATGGTGTTAAATTTAAGACAAATATATTTAATCACATCCAGTTTTTAAAGTTTTCAAATGTTATGAGTCAAAGTACATAAGTTGACTTAAAGGGATTAAATGTTCAGTTGGTTAACCAAAGCTTATTCAGTCTTACACTTTATTATATAAATGTGTTTTGAGTTCCCTTCTGATTTACAGTAAACATATGTATCCTTTAGTTCTTTTTAAAAAACCAGAAACCCATTATTTTGCTAAAATTGTTTTCAATAAGTTAAATCTCATAGAATGTTTAGCAAACCTAATCACTCTACTAGATTATACCACCTGAGCCAAATTCTTCTAGTACATATACATGCTTGACTAGAAGGAACTCCTTATAAACTAATTTAGTTTTTTCAGTCTGCTAGTATTAAATTATTTCTTTACTAAGACTAAGACCTTTTTTTAATATTTTATTTGGTCATTTCCAAGCATTATTCATTGGAGACAAAGATAATTTTCTCCCCCCCCCCCCCCAACATTTACTAAGATTTTTTGTTGAGCTAAAAGTATAGTAACCAAAGCTATAGAAAGATCTTGTTTATTGGTTCTCATGTTGAAGATTTTTTTATAATGCTTTGGTTCTTTATAACCAGTCCCCAAAAAAGTAATTATATACAGTATGATTCAATAACTATTCTGCATTCATGGTAACACATAAAGAAATTTATCCTTAACTGAAGAGTTTTATGGCTTAACTATGAAGAATTTAGGATGCGGTTAAAAACCAGCGTTTTTACTTCTCTGTCTTGCTTCCAAAAACAATTTCCTTTGTCAATAACATATACTCGCCCTACCTAATATGAGTGTAGTTAAATCATTTTTCAAATTACATGGATTTAAGAGTGAAATTATTTGAAAGGAAAAAATATCAAAATGACATTTCCATTTATGATTATTGATGTAAAACTGAAATACTACAGATTTTGACCATTAGTTTGAGAAAATAATGAAAAACTTAGTTTCCTTAAGTAGTAAAATGAAATTAGGAAAATGGTATTATGGAATGTACTCAGAGTGGTTTATAAAGCTATGGATAGTCCCATTAAATTAAATTAAGTCATTAAATTGGGCCTCCATTAGTCTTATACCTATATTCCTTCTTTTGATTTCAAAATTGTCTTAATAGTGTGGCAATTTATTCATATTTGCTTAGGATTTCCCCCGATCAGCCTGTGATTTTTAGTAGTCAGTAATAAAACATGTTATTTTGAATTAACTATTCATTGAAACAATATCACAACCAACAAAGAAGCACCTCTGATAGTTGAAAACATTTTACTTTTGATACAGCCAAGGCTCCAAGTTACTTGAGCCTACAAATTGTTTTGGGGATAAATGTTAAAAGTAATCTTTTTTTCTTTTTCCTTCAACCTACCAATTCCTTTTTACATTCAAACTAAAAGTCACTGCATTTTTCTATTTTGTAATAAACTGATGCTCTTAGATACATTTATTGTATCATAATGAATAGTTTTGTGATAGAAAAAATGCTGACTCATAACAGAATTGTTTGTGAAAGTGAAATTCTTAAAACAGAAAAAATTTTACTACCTTATACACTGAATTCTCCAGAGATATGTCCATGATGCTTATAAATAGTAATGTATTTGTAGCTCCCATCCATATAATGTTGCTGAGATACATAATTCAGACTGACAGGTGAGATTGTCATAACAAGTTTCATTTCATGCCTCAGTAACCAAGCTCCCCTCTCTTTAGGTTCCAAGTTGGATCTACTTTATACCAAATTTCACTCTATAGCAAATACTGTTATAGTGAGGTTCTAGTGTATATAATAGTTTATAGAGAGCTTAGGATTTCAGACAACTGATTGCAAATGTAATTTTTTTTATTCATACTTTTTTAAAAAATACTTTTTTAATCATTTGATTTTGAAGTGCCTAATTTCAAACAGATTCTTCAGTTGTTGACTCTCCCTTTTAATTTGACTGAACTTATTGATTAAGCCTCTAGTCCTGATTTTATCTATGATTTCTTGACATATTATCACTTTGTTCATTCAATTTTAGTTCTGTGATTCACAAAATTCCTTGGTTTTCTAGACACATCAATTTCTAAATTTCTTAACTATAGCTAAATTTTATAATGCAATTTAAGGAAACCTTTTCACGCCTGAGTTAAAAATCAGTTTCTGGACAAGTTAAAAATCTCATTGATGAATGCTCACATACCAAAGTACATCTGCTGAGGGACAAATAGTTCTTCCCTGCTTCGAGGGAACACTAATTATCTCCCTCTTGATGTACATTAAGTTCTTATTAGCATTAGTAGAAACTATGTTCATTTTAAGAGAAGCCTGTCTCTAGACCCCCAGAAGCAGCTACTTCTTATAGCAAAAATCTCTGTTGTTAAATTATAAATGTTGTGTTTCCTTAGGTGACTTATTCTGATTATCAATTTTAATTCTCATGTTGGCAAATGCTATCTTAACGTCTCTCATACTGAGAGGATAGCAGAGTTTTGAAAATTGCACTGCTTTTCAACTTTCTCGTGCCTGATATGAATGACATCAGGTATTTGGAAGAAAAAAGGCCACGAACTTTGTTCATTTTTTTTCCTAACAAGTAATGACTTCCAATGCTTATTACAAGAAATTTTGAAATATTGTTTTAAACTTATTTTTAAAACCCCTGTGATCTCCCAAAACTTGGGTTTCGTCTAAGTTTCCAAGAGTATTTAATTTCTCTGGTTTCTGGTGCCTCGTGGCGCATCAGACATTGCCTGCCTCTTTTTAGGGCAACTTTGTGGCACCTTATATCCAACTTGGAGGATAGTATATGTCCCAATTGCACATATACCATCTTTTCAAAAGCCATTTTGTAAAAGTCCTAAGTAACCTATTTTAATATTTAAATATATATATTTGTGAAAGATACTTTTAGAATGCACCCCTTTTTTTTAAAATTTAAAATTCTCATTTTTTTAGAATAAAATGAACTTTCCAAGACTTCCTAATTGTCTTTCTATAGCAACATAAAAAGATAGTCAAATTGAGGTCAAAGGCCATAACCTAACTATCATAGAAGAAATCTGTGGTGGTGAATGCAAAATACTATGAAAAGCAATGACCCATAATGAGATACATGAAGGAAACAATTCATGATTTTAATGCAAGAGAACTAGATTTTTATATAAAAACGTGCTTTCATTTCTATGATTTCATATTTGCTGCCATAGTAGCTCAGTATTTTACAGAACTTAACAGGTTTGGCCCCACCAAAAAAATAAAAACAAACTAGAGCACTTGCTCATGCCACCAGTATAGATGAAATCTATGCCCCACTGTCTTCCGGATGGGTGACTGTTTTGTTTAATTGATGCATGCTTAAATATTTTGCCTATATCCCTGGCAACAAGGAAATAAGGGGTGGTTTTCTTATCCCTGTCATTTTATAACTTTTTGGGCACTGGCAATTTGTGAAACCCTTTAAGATAGAATATTGCTGGAAGGAAAAATGTGAATTGAATTATGTTGGAGGGTATTGTGTATTCTTCCATTCCTGCCCCCCCTCTTTTCCCTAGCAACAGTAAAATGTTTAACTGTGCCAGTCTCCAATCACCAGCTCTATAATCCAATTAGCATCTCATTCAAATATAACTTCTTTTGGTGACAGTGGCCACAGCTAAGTTACTTGGCATGTTTGACTTTCAACAGCATAAATGGTTTTTGTTTTACTTTTGTTTAATGTATACAATGTTTAAAAATTCACATTTTATATACTAGTATCTGGCAATTAGTATTTTTCAGGAACCATAGTTCTTGGTGGCTATATATGTGTACATATATATATATATATATTTTTGTGACTTTTGTAAACTAAGTGCCGTTTGAACGTTACAATCATTTTTAGAGTTATTGTAATCAATGTGAATATCATGTTTTTTCAAATCTGTTCTGAGCCTGTAGTGTTTGCTTTGTGATCTTATGTGTACTGTATATATTCTGTATAGTAACATTGTACTGAAATACTAGCTTGTTTGATATAAGGAGAATATGTATTGAGTACTTTTTGCTAGCTTGGTTGTTTAATCTTTAAAGAAAAGTTTTAAAATACAAAAAAAAAATTCTCTAAACTGGTCCTTATTGAGGTCCAAAATTGAGGTGCAGTTGGGCAGAAAGGGCAGGGAAACACTAGTTTTGAGTGTCTTTGGTTAGAAACATGAGGCTAAGATTTTTTCATTAAAATATATTATTAATGTTTTATGGAGTGAAATTTTTCTGTTGTTATTTAACCAAATATTGCTTGCCTGCTTGCCTAAACAAACAATTTAAGTAGTGAATGGCATCTGAGGGCAGAGAAATGAGATACACAGTATTCCTAACTTGTCTCACTAGAAGGAAGGACTTACTTGGAAAGAGATTTATTGAGCAAATCCTGCATAATGTTTGATGCTGTGTCTCAGTTTCTTGGGTAAATGTATAGAGAACTGAACAATTCTTCCTAGTGTGAATTCTCAGTCATGGAAAATCCTACAGCATAAATTTGCCCCAAAAAGCCTGAAAAAGTTCATGCATCTTCTAAGCCATGTTACTTTTACAACCAACAGTGACTTAAACAGGAAGAAAATTTGCCTCATGATAAAATAGATACATGAGAACCTGAAAAGAGTTGAGATCCAGCTTGGTAGTGGCAAATACAGGTTCATTGTGTAATCCCCTTGTCTGATCTTGTTGAGGAAAGAGTATAAAGGGAAATTAACTTTGAAAATGTTAAGCCATTAATTCGTCCGCCACTTTAGAACTAGTGTAGAAAGGGAGATTTCTGAGACTTAGATCTTTTAGATTATGAAGCTTAGTGATTTCATAAGAGGAGATGTAGGATTTTTACTAGAAGAAGTGAAATGAATGCATTGGGGAGGGGGAGGGGGAGGGGAGGAACGAAAGTTTGATCTAAATATCAAACTTGAAGTTTTAAAACAAGTCATAAATAAGCAGCTTGCAGCCTGACAAAATCCAGAATATATTGCCACCCTTCAGCAATCTTAATTCCTTAGAAGAAAGAGACCACCTGAAGCTTATGTTTCATAGATTTATCCTTTTGCACCTTCCCCTTCTTCCCCCCATTTCACCTGGTGTTCTCTTCTTCTTCCAGCCAGAGTGAGCAAGGCCTAGTAGAAGATCCAGTTCTTTAACTAATTAACTGCATATATCCTATTCACCCATGCAGATGCTTGGTTTGAGTACACAACTATTTTAGAGATGACTTCTTTCTCTTATAGCATAAATTCCTTTCTCTATTGAGAGTCCCAGCTGTATCATAATCAACTGTATAACTTTGGAAAAGTCACTTGACTATTTAGCCTCATTTTCTAGAACATCATTTGACGATCAGTTAATAGGCAAAGTGAGTATTCAAAGGCTTGAACTGGCAGTTCTTGCCTCCGATGAGAGTCATAGAATAATATGTGTGTCTCTTACCCCTGACACCTTACTGCCACTTATTTATTCCTGGGGTAGTTAGGTGGCTCAAATCTGACCTGACCCCAGGAAAGTCACTCATCCTCAATTGCCTAGTCTTTATTACTACTACTCTGCCTTGAAATTGATACTTAGTGTTGAGTTTGTTTTGTTTGTTTTTTTTTTTAATCTTAACTCTGCTTTTTAATTGAGTTAACGTCCACAAGCATTTTAACTTAATGGCTGTCTTTGGCTGGAGGTGAGTGACTTAATCTTGTTTCGATTGCAAGAAGACCTAAAAAACAAATTTTATCTTGGCGCCCCAGACAGGTTGAGGTCTTAAAGAAAAATGCTTCTTAAAAGATAAAGACCTCAGGAATGCTATAGTGGGATCTCTTAGGACTTAAAAGATCAAATAAAAATATTTTTAATCCAAGTTTGATACAGAAACAGAAATATTAGCTCTGAAAGGTCACTTTGATGGTTCACTTATCAAGTTTGCTTGAAAATGCTAGAAGCGAAGCAAATACATTGGATGACAGAATCAGTATCTAATCGGTTAATAAACTAGTTAGTGTCTATTGTGTCCCAGGCACTGTACTAAGCATAGAATTCCCATGGAGCATCTCATTTGTGGAATGGCTAAGAGCTTAGTGTCAATGGATAGAAATGTACATAGTGGGGAATGAGATGTAAAAAGAGAAATGGGAAGGAGCTAAGCTATGAATGGCTTTGAATGCCAAACAAAGCATATATTTGCTCCTGAAACCAATAGGGAACTATTGGAGCTTATCTCAGACCATCAAGACATTGACCAAATTGATTATGTTCGGAGTAAGGTAAGTGATATAATGCCAGCCTCAAGGCAAGATAAAGAGGGGAAAGATACAGTTCTGAAAGAGACAGGAGTTTGGAAGAATATGTTTCTGTATGAGTCAACATTGTCACAGAATTAGAAGGACATTGATAGGCTAGAGGCATTCAGAAGACACCCCGGATAATGAAAGAACTCAATCATAAAAGGAGGAGGGAAACAGACCAATGCATAATAGCTGGTTTTGATTATTTGAAGGATTATCATATAGAAGTTGCTTAATTATTCCCTTTGGGAATAAGTATGAAAGCAATGGATAGAAATTACAGAGAGGCAAATTTAGATTTGATGTAATGAAAAACTTCTAACGGGGCAGCTGGTAGCTCAGTGGATTTAGAGCCAGGAGGTCCTAGGTACAAATTTGGCCTCAGACACTTCCCAGCTGTGTGACCCTGGGCAAGTCACTTAACCCCCCTTTGCCTAGCCCTTACCACTCTTCTGCCTTGGAACCAATACACAATATTGATTCTAAGATGGAAGGTAATGGTTTGTTTTGTTTTTTTTTAACAGCTACACAAAAGCAGAATAGGATATGTTGGGAAATAGTGGGGGGGTTTCTCTCTGAAGGTCTTCATGATATTCGCTTCTGAAGCCTTTTATAATTTTGAGATCCTGTGATTCCACTTAGTTCCTTTGCTTTTGAGGGAAAAAAAATGAGAATGAGCTAGCTTCTAAAGAACTCTGGAAGATGATTTAAAGGGATAAATTTGAAAAATCCTTAGCAAAGCAAGACTTTTAGATTTACATGGTGTCTGGAAATGAGTAAAATGAAAGCCAGGAAGCTTAAGTGTCATGTTTAAATGGAAAATTGTACTCGTGTACAAAATACAAATGTCTAAATTACTGCACTAAAAGATTAGGGGACATTTAAGGGAACAGGATTCCTCAGCCTTATTTGCTGTTAGATCTCATCTCCCTTGCCTGAAATCTAGACCACAGATAATCCGACTACAGAAAGTAAAGCCTAATCAAGTCCTAACCAAATGCCCTATTATCGGCTTTATTAGGAGCTCTGCTTCCTGGGCCTTTGATTTAGAAGTGGGGAGATGGGAGTAGAGGGATAAGTTCAGAGTCATTACGGAATGAAATCAAGGCCAGAAAGTAAGAAAGTAGAGGTGAGAGACTAGCTGACCTCCCAAGATCAGTCCTATGATAGCCTCGCAAATTAGGATTCTGTTCTTGTCCTTTAAATTTTACATCTTTTATTTTGTAACTTTGTGTACCATGTGGGCAAAAATGATAGAAGTAACTTAGAAAATTTTAACAAAGATTATGAAAATTTAAAGAAAACTGAAGTCATTATTTTCCTCACTTTTCCATTGAAGGTAAAGGAAGGGGAAAGTTGATTTGGAAAGTAAACACCTAATAAGAGATAGTATCTAAAGGGGGGAAAACAACTTGGAATACAAAATTTGAGTAGATATAATATACCTAACAAAGATTGGTAAGATTGCATTTGCCAAGTGTCTTGCAAAACCAAAAGAGCTTTAAAATGAAAAGTATGAGAAGAAACAAGTTTTGACTCAAATACCCAGGATACAGTCCAAAGGAGAAAAAAAGCCAATAGTAAAATCCATGGCCTCAAGTCTTTTACAAATGCCCGAAGGCTAAGCCAGCCAGCTAGAAGAGTTAAGAGATCCACAAAATACATACTTACATGACAAATAGCAAGCACAGTTCCTGACCCAAGAAACTCATTCTAATGGGAGAAGACAAAAATAAGCTGGAGATGGAAGAGGAAAAAGGACCTGATAGAGATAGTTCAGACAGAAGTAGAGCCTAGAGAGAATTGAAGACATGGTTGGCTGGGACCCTTTAACTAGTTCCTCCTAGAACCTCCATTTTAAGCAGTCAGAGCAAGAAGTCTAAGGTGAGGAGACAGATGTGGCATGGTAGAAAAAGTCCAGAGACTAGGGTAGAGCCTGGAAAGGAAGCTGTTTTGACTTTGCATGAGATGGATTAAAAGAATGACAACAGAGAAGATAGACCTAAGATAAAGGAGGAAGTTGGAAGATAGTACCTTGCATTTAATGGATTTGAGTTGCCTAGCTTAGTTAAGATAATGTGTACTGAAAGAATTATTTAGACAATTACTGCGTTATCATCAGTGATATTTGGGAAACAATTACATCAGTACAGGAACAAAATGAGTCTAGGAAATTGTATGTTTGTGAGCTTGACTTGATTCCTGTGAAAATTCTAAAATGCATCAAGTGAAAGTGGAAAGGAAGTGACATTTGGAAAGGAAGCAGTAATTTAAAAAAGAATATGGTCTCCAAGAACAGGCCATAGCAGACCAGCCTCATTTCCCTTTTGACAGGATTACTAAACTGATTATTAGAATGCTGTAGATAGTTTAACCAGTTGCCTAAAAAGCAAAGAATTTGACAGTATATTATGTGGACAGGATGGAAAAATATGGACTAAATGAAAGCCAGGTGATGGCCCAAAAACTAGCCATTAGTGGTTTGATAGCAACTTCGCAAGAGTTGTACTTCCATGTAGTATTCCAAAGAACTATGCTTGGCCCTATGATATTTAATATTTTTATCAATGTCTTGGATAACATCAAAGGTGACAACTTTGTATATGACACAAAGTTGGCAAGAATAGCACATTAGATCACAAGGTAGAATCTTTAAAGAACAGATAATATCGAGGTGAATATAAATAAATGAAAAATAGAATTGATGAGTAGCTAAACATCTTTTTAGGTTTGCAAAGTGCTTTATATACTCTTATTTGATAAACTTGCAAAAGTATAAAATCACCTTCATAGTTCAAATGGTAGACATATTAGCAATCTGAAAAAGAATTGAAGATTTTAATTGGACTACAATTTCAATTTAAGCCAGCAACAATGTGAGAACAAAAAAAAAATCAAATGTAACTTTGAGCTACATTGAGAAGCACAGCTTCCAAGAATAGAGACAGAGTAGTCATGTTCAGACCTAATCAGACCACATTTAGAATATTGTGTTTAGATTTGAGTGCCACTGACCCAGAGAAGGGCAGCCAATTGTGAAGGGTTGAGTGAAGTGAATGGGAGTACTTAACCTGGAAAAGAGGAGACAAGGTGGATGGGGAGAGGGCATGATTGAAAAGGTTTGTGTGGGGAAGACCTACCCTGGGCCCATAAAGGAGAAGCAGGTGAAAGTTGTTACGGCAAAACAAACAAAAAAAGCTATTCTTACACAGCTTGGTTCAACTTATTTTCTAGTTGTAACAGACTTGGTTAATAAAACTCAAGAAATCACTGGAGTCCCTACTCTTGACAAGTTAATACTTGGAGTCTAGTCAGGGTACAGCTTCAACGAGATGAGGTAAGTGTATCTTGTTATAGATGATTTTGAAGATCTAGCCCAGACGTCATTGGAATAAGAGACTAAAGGTGTTATGACCAAAAAAAATGTTTTTGTTTTTTGAATAAAAAAAAATCCAGCCCCAAAATGTTTCCAGGTCTTATGAATAATCTGTTGGATAAGTATATAGGAAGCATAATTCCCCAGCATAAACCATCATCACTGAGAGCCCTCAGAAAATCTCAAGCCAAATGTTGACAGCAGCTATGGGGTTTTCTAGATAGAAAGAGCCAGGGGGGGAGAAGGAAAGGAAAAGGGGGAAAGCCTGGCAACCATGGTTCATTCTCTGCTACTCAAGTTTTACCTTTTAGAGGCTTTGGGTGATTTTATTCAAGTTCATACACACACACATCCCTTCTTATTTAGGGACTTAAAGGTCTGACTTCTTTTTAAACCCTTTCTGTTTTAGAATAGACAAAGGGAGTCCTAGGGGGTTACATCTAGGAAGTGTTGGGGGTTAGATTTGAACCCAGGACCTCCCATCTCTCGACTTGGCTCTGTCCACTAAGCCACTAGTCCCTCCCCCCTCTTTTTCACTTTCTATAGTCTATTAGCACTACACAAAAAAGGAATGTTTCTATACTTCTACAAAATCCATTTGCATATTCAATAAGGATCTAGTGTTACTAGATATTTTATGTACTCTGTACAGGCAACATATATAGTACCTACTGTATGCCAGGTACTGTACTAAACTTGATACGAAGAAAGGCCAAAGACAGTCCAAGCTCACAGTCTAATGGAGATGTCATGCAAGCCAATATATGTAAGCAAAATTATATATATATATATATATGTATATATATATATATGTATATATATATATATGTATGTATGTATACAGGTTGAATGGGAGATTTAACAGAAGGAAATTGCTAGCAGTAAAAGGGTCTGGTGAGATTTTAGCTGAGTCTTGAAATAGTACAGGGTAGCCAAGAGGAGATGAGTAGAGAAAATATTTAAAAGCGTGTGAGAGTGTCTGTCGAAAACGCCTAGTCTCTGGGAGATGGAGAATCAGTCGCTAGATCACAAAGACCATGGAAGTAAAGTGTAAAACCCTGGAAAGGTTAGAGGGGAACAGATAAAGAAGTTGAAATACCAAACGGCTTTTTATGTTCCTAAAAATGATGAGAAAGCCACCAAAATTGAAAGGGGGAATCACATTTTCATAGCTACATTCAACGTCCATTTGACAGCTGAATGGAAGGTGGACCAATGTGGGGAAGAGTTTAGAGACTTGGGAGAGCCAAACAGCAGATTAATATAGTAGTACGGGCATGAGGTGATGAGAGCCTGAATCATGAGTCATGGTGGTGGCAGAAGTGCACACAGGACATTAAGAAGGTAGAATCCATCAACGGGCTTTTGCAATAGATTGGTTATATGAGATGAATAAGAAGTCAAGAATGATGCTGAGTTTGCAGAGTGGGTTACTGGAACAGAAGGACAAGCTATAATCCCTGCCTGTGTACACAGGTAGTGTATAAGATTCTGTGAAGTGCTGCATAAGTATGTGTTGAATAAAGGCTGGAGGAGTTCTTAATTAGGAGATCACATCAAGGCTGGTTTTGTCAAGATCTTATGGAGGTGTGATTGGACCAGCTTTGAGAATTTCAAGAAGAGATGAATCATAAATTTTTAGAGCTGGAAAGGATCTTCAGAGCCTCTTAGCTTAATCCCTTCATTTTATAGATAAGGAAAAGTCACTTGCCTGAAGTGCATCTAGTTGAAGAAATCCTTTGCCCTTTCCAGGACACCACACTATCTCCTAACATGTCCTCATGCCATATAAGCATCCTAACCCAGATGCTTGTAGATGTTGCCTGCACATATACAAATCAGTATATGTTCCAAGTCCAACCTACACAGATGTCTGCACAGGTACAGACCTCTTAGTCAGCACAAGGCAGGGTTTTTCCTAGTTGGTCATTCGGGCAAGATGAACCAGTATAGTTTTGACATTATGCCAAAACAATGGGAGAGAAGGGAGTTAACAGTATCTTCATGTTTTCAGTCACAAATTTTATTTTTTAAAAATATTGACCAGCAAGGGACCTGGCACTTAATATATGCTTGCTGATTACTCTATAAATATATTTTTATTCAATTAGAGGACTTTAAAAATATTTTTATTTGTGTTTGGCCCAAAATGTGCAGCTTTGTGCTAGCAAGAGAGTAACAGTAAGACAGAAATGGGCTTTATACTAGATTAAGATTGAAATGGCCTATAGAAGAGACTTCCATGTTGGAGGTGCTATAGAGGGGTTTCTTCTTAGCATAAGGGTTGAATAGCCTCTGAGGTCCCTTGCAAGTGAATTTTCCTGACTTCTAAGCCCAGCCCTTTGGAATTAAGTGGACTTTACTGATGCTATCATCACTCATGATCCTCGCACCTGAGTCAGAACTGTATCAGAACACTGGGACTCGGGTTCCTTCAGAGGTCCCAACTTTTCTATTTGTTCCCATTCCATCATGGCAAAGACCCAAATGTGTTTGCCCTCCTTTATCCCCTGTCAATTCAACAGGTACCCAACTGGGGTGATATGCTTCCAGTTCTGGCTTTCTGCCATGCCCTTTTCCCCTCACTAGTCACTGAGCCTAATTAACTATCCACACTTCCACCCCTTCTCCCCCCGCCAAAAGTGCTTTATTAGTGCTTTCCTGGTATTTGGAAAGCTGCCTCCGCTAGCTAAGACCAGCAGATCTAGATCCAGAACTGGGAACTGATGAAGTCCTGTTCCCACTTTCTCGGCTCTCCCTTTTCCACCTGGAGCCTCTCTCCCCCACACTGGTTATTCCAGCTCCTGTATGAGTCAGTGGATTTTCCAATTCCTCTCCCACTGTAAAGTGTATGTTGGGGGTGGGGGGCTGCAACCCAGCCAAGAGCAGAGGAAAAACTTGCTTAGTTTAGTCCGGCAACCCCCCCAACTCCAATGGGAACCAGATGCCTCATCTGGGCCTTTGCTTCCTAGCCAGCATAGCACAGTTCTTAGTTCCAACGTGGAAGCCTTCAAGCAAGGGGGTCTCCATTCCCATTCTCCAGGGCTACTCTTGGGCTAGGTGGAAAGTGGATCACAGCCTATGCAATGTTCTTAGTCGAAGGTTAGTTACAGTTTGTTCCTGCACCCCAATGGGTATCCCATCTACAAATCTAAAGGTCCAAAATTGGGAATGAATCACCAAGCCCAAAGGCTACTAAAAATAACTAGGGAGGGTCAGAATGGACCACAAGTTGAACATAAGATCAAGTATAGTACTGCTGTTAACTTGAGGTGATTCAGGTTGTAGTAGCCAAAATCTACTTATGAAAAGCACTTATGAAAAAGCTACATTTAGTGGTTGAAAAATGGTTGAAAAATCTTTGAATGTAAAGTCCTAAAAATAAATGATACATTCCTGATAATAGCATCCCTACTGTAAATTGGTTTATGCTGTTAATAAAAATTAGTATCACTTCTCTGATTTTTTTTAAGCCACATTTAATTCTGATGCCCCCATTTGGAGAACGATACAAATAAATTCCCATTACAACAAATGGAAAATAGAAAACGTCCTATATTCTGTAGCACACGGGATCCTGCAATTAGATAGCTTGGAATTCGTGGAGGAGAGGGGGAGCATTACCAGCTAAGGCTATCAGAAGATTGGCTTCTATTTGGAGAGGTCAACCTGAGCTGGGATTTGAAGGAAGCAGGATATAGCAGGGCAGGCATGAGAGATATGCCATGATCAGGAGATGATGTACTGAGTTCTGGGGATTGCAAGGAGGAATAGAGAGGAGGAGAAGAGGAAGGGACAGAGAAGGTAGTTGAGCAGCTTGAAGGAAATGAGGGGGAAAGTGCCCAGAGCACTTCCCTCTCACCCTGTGGTCAGTATGCATGCATGTCAAGGTCACTGTGGGAAGAGAGGCCCAGCCCTTTTTATCTCTGTCCTCTGCAGACCGAAAACCTCATCACTACCAAAAAGGGAAAATTGGGTGTCCTTGATCCATTGGAATTTGTGCTAGCGGAATTTACTAGGCATTCATCTTAAATCTATGAAGGCAACACCAGTACACTATGAATGGAGGAAAGAAAGTTCCAAACATCGAGTATTTGTTATTTTAAACTACTTTAGGACCTGAGGACAGAAGGATAGATTTTTATCCTCATGGCATTTTCCAGTGAAATATTGAGTAAAATATAAAACCAAACAAAATTTCAACTATGCCTTGTGACATCATTAAATTTATTCCCATGAACTGGTTAATTGGCAGTTTATTACTGAAAGTAAAAGGGAAAAGGCAGAGAACAGGTTGATAGAGACATTTTATAATAAGGTCTTGGAAGGCGAATATGAGATCAGAAACAAATAGATGTGTTCTGATACTAGACTTTAACATTTAAAGTTGCACTATAAATGCATCAACCTCTGTGGAACTTGTTTGCTGATAGACATACAGATTTCTTTTTAAAACCCTTTATCTTCTATCTTAGAGTCAATACTGGGTATTGCTTCTAAAGTAGAAGAGTGGTAAGGGCTAGGCAATGGAGGTTAAGTGACTTGCCCAGGGTCACACAGCTGGGAAGGGTCTCAGGACACATTTGAACCCAGGACCTCAGAGCTCTAAATCCACTGAGCAGCCTAGCTGCCCCTGATTTTTTTTTAAGGCACTCTACTTAAGAAAAGCTGTAAAAAGGCATAAACTTTCTTAAGGCATCAGAGAAGAACAGAAGAAAATGAGTAATTCATGAATAAGTTCGAGGGATAAGGTGGTGCCATTTAAAAAAGGGGACGGGGTGCTCTGTACCCTGATTTTGCAGCCATAACCCCGAATCCTGTCAGACCTGCTAAGGTCTTTCCAATGATTCAGGGAATTGCCCTTCTCCCATAACACACCCTCTGGGCCCCATCAAGACCCAGAGGTTTACGTTCCAAGGCTAGGAATTGAAGTTGGCCATCAAGTTCCTAAATAAAGTAAATAGTTCTTGAAATGAAAATGCCATCCAGTTTCTCCAAGCCGTAGCGAATGGATCCTTTCTGGACTGAGAACAGTCCCCCCTTTGCCAGATAGCACGCTAGGTGGGGAGAAGGGTTAGGAAAGAATATGCCCTTGGAGGGTGCAGGCTGGAGCCCTCCTGCTACCCGGAGGGCATCCGAACAGGGAAATTGTCCTGACTTCTCAGCGCCTAGTCTTTGGTGGTAGATTTTGCAGAAAGGCATGGAATGGAGTGTGTGCTCCAACCCCGGGCGGAGGGCGAGGAGGATGCCAATAGTCCGGGTTTCCAGATTTTGCCATCGTCGCCCCCTTTTTTCAGGGATATGTTTAAAGACGGTACATGAGCGCCCTCTACTGCTCTTACAACAAAAAGGTCTTGACCTGGGCCAAACCTCAAAAAAATCACATTTACCGAGTCCCACACCAAAGAAAAATCATTTTTTAACAGACTCGAAGGCCTTTTAGGGACACGCGCGGACACCAGAGGACAAACAGCTCAATAGCCACACTCGGAGGTTTTATAAAGTTTTTGAACAAAGAAATCAAAAGTCTGGTTCCGTTCGCAGAAATCCTAACTCCCAGCGCTTTGGCTCCGAGCCCCAAATCCCCGCAGATTCCCATCTGAATATGTTTCTCCATCATCCCTGCAACACGCCTACGTGGGACTATTCCGCATGAAGGATGGTGGTTGGCATCTTGGGTTCCAGTGGAAACTTGATTCCTTTCGAGGCCCTGGCAGAGACCCTCGTATCCTAGCAGCGAATCCGAGAGCCTGGGAGACCCTTTCCGGCTCGGGGGATTATCCTGAAATGATTCCACCCGAGGTTCCCCCGCAACTCCTCTCCTCCCACACACTGCTCCGGGTGGAGATTTTCCCCATCACATTTGGCCTCTGCGCTCCATTCTGGCTCTTTTTCTCCAAGTCAAAATAGCATCTGGAGAGGTGAACATTCTGGGAAGCGGACGAAGGGGGCAGAGGCTGGTCCTTCTGAATCAGCGGAGGGAACATGTTGTCCTGCTGGCCTGGACCGTAGCAGCAAGCAAACCTTTGTCTCCTTCCACTCAGCACTGGCCCAGGCAGAGAAATAAAAGGAAGCAGATGTCCGGCCACCCTGGCAGGGGAACAGGCCGGGGACTGCCGGCCGTAGGAGTTAGCCTCTCGGACCCAAATGGGAGAAGAGAATAACCCGGGGCCGTGGGGAAAAGGCGCCAGAAATCCCTTCTTTTTTACAGAAAGCATTTTAGTGCCCAGCTGACTCCCCAAACATAATCTGAGCCAATGAACACAGCACCTGGCCCAAGAGCAGCAGGTGGAGGCACCCTCCTCACTCAGGGCCACCAGCGCTCCTTTGGGCTGTGCTCCTGAGGCCTCTCCAGCGAGTTGGGGGAAACACGGCCCAGCACACATTTTTCAGAACTCCGGGCCAAGATCTAGGCCTTGGGTAAGTCACTAACCTCTAAGCTTCCGTTTCCTCCTGTGGTGTGGGCCACATGACCAGCAAGATTCTGCCTACAAATCCTGGCATCTTCTGACATTCTCCCGGGCTTCAGTGTGGGACCCTGGCAAAGTCGGCAGATGGCCCATCACCTCTGGGAGTCAGGACGCCCAAGTTGTATTCCCAGCTGGCAACGGGCATACTTTATTACCTGTCTAAAAAGGGAAGTTCTTGCTTCACGGGACGAAATCCATTTTTTAAAGTATACTATATGGAGGGAGCAGCTAGAGAGCTGAGTGGATAGAGAGCCAGGCGTAGAGATGGGAGGTCCTGGGTTCAAATATGGCCTTAGATATCTCCTAGATGTATGACCCTGGGGATGTCACAAACCCCATTGCTTAGCCTTTACTACTCTTCTGCTTTGGAACCAATACATAGGATCGATTCTGAGATGGAAGGAATGGTTACATTAAAAAAAAAACACACATAAATGAATGAATGGATGGACAGATTATTATGTAGTTAGGTAACTAAGTAGGTAGGCATTTAGGTAAGTAGGTGGATGAATGGATGGATGGATGGATGGATGGATGGATGGATGGATGGATGGATGACTGATAGAGCAATAACTATACAGAAGGTATTTTGTAACTATAGTTACATAAATTTGAGTTCTTGTGGTTAAGCAGCTCCCTCCCCTCTCGCCCCCAGTCTTGATGCACTAGTCTTTTGGCCCTAACCTCTAATATCCCCGGTCTTCCTCCACTGGACATTCACTGAAATGAGCACTTGGTTGTTGTTCAGTCATATCTAGGACCCCATTTGGGATATTCTCAGCCAAGATACTGGAGTGATTTGCCATTTCCTTCTCCAGCTCATTTTACAGATGAGGAAACTGAGGTAAATGGGGTTAAGTAACTTGGCCAAGATCACAGAGCTGATTTGCCATTTCCATCTCCAGCTCATTTCGATGAAGAAACTGATGCAAACAAGGTTGAGCAACTTGCTCAGGGTCACACAGCTAGTAAGTGTTTGAGGCCAGATTTGGACTCCAAAAGATGAGTGTCCCTGACTCCAGGCCCAGGACTTTATCCATTGTACCACCTTGCTGCCCCACAACCCCTTCATCATACAAATTGGAAAAAAGGTCCAGAGAAATTAAGTGTCCACAGTCACATAGGTGGTAAAAACACAGGCAGGATCCAAAACTCTTTTCTCTGGTTCTGAATCAGCATCAGTTGCCCAATACTGGGCTCACTGTCTAGGGCCCAATTGACATCTGTTTAAGTGTAGAGAGGACCGTGGTTCTGACCCAGCAAGGAGACAGTTTTGATCTCAGGGCTGAGGTCAAGGAAAAAGCCTATAAGTGGAGGGGAAAGAACAGTAGTGGAAGCAAATTGTGGTCAGCCAAGGGGAAAAAGAAAGTTAGCTTTGCATCCCAGGAAAAGCCAAGCCCAGATCATCCCTGATGGAAGAATCTGAGACAATGGAACGGACAGACAATGGAACTGTTTCCAGGAGTCTCTGGAAAGAACTTGATGACTTTAAGGAACAAGGGGGAGGTGTGATGGTTCCAGTTAGACCTATGGAATTCCAGGCTCCCGGCCAGGACTGAGGGAAGAACGCTGCTGAACATGAATTGAGGTGGGGAGGAGAGTGGTACTAAGAGTTTTCGGATCCTGCTCAACCTGACATTCAAAGACTGTGTTTCCTGTGTTTCAGGCTATGCCCCCGCTATATTGGGGTCTCCCCCCCAAGCTTCCAAGCACTAGTGCTCTGTTGAAAAGTGACTTCAAACCATGTCACCCATTAGGAGTGAGAGTTTAATAACAGTGTGTTGTCTGCAATATAAATGGGGTTCAAATCCTAGATTTACCACTTACAAAGTTGTTTACTTTGGGCAAATGGAATCCACCTGTCTAGGCTTGATCTGTAAAATGAGAGGCTTAGACTAGACAGCTTCTGGGGGGTCTCTATTGGCTCTGATCCCATCAGCCTCTCTGATGGCATTTCTTGCTTCCTCTGCCTGGCTTTTTGCATTTCCAGCACCAGATGAGCAACCAAGATGAACCATTGGCTTTACGCAAGGGATCCCAACCAATGCGTCCTAGAACCATCGTTCTTCAGACTGGTGGATCTCATAAAGCTCCTCTTCTCCATCAGGATTCCCATTGCTGGGAGAGGAGCAAGTTCTTCTTAGGAACTTCGTTCTCCGCATCTTTCTCTCCTTCCTTCTCAAGGCTTCCGAAAAATGGAGAGTCATCGTCCCTCAGAAACAACTGGTCTCATAGAGCTCTTTTAAAGCTGTCAGACTGCCCCATGAGGTGTGGAGTGTATTAGCATGCCCATTTTATGGATGAAGAAACTAGGAGTGCAGGTTACTCCCCCCCTCATCACATACTGGAGGATAGATTTAGAGTTGGAACACACCCTGTAATTGCTTTGGATCTATCTCATATCTACTTACATATGTGCATTTTACTTGCGTCCAATTCCATAGAATGAAGGTGAGCTCTGGGAGGGCAGGAACTCTTTCTGTTCATGTCTCTGTATATTTAGCACTATCTGGAATGTGGTAGGCACTTCTTTTCCCCAACCCTTACCATCAGTGGATTCTAAGGCAGAAGAGTGGGAAGGGCTAGGCAATGGGGATCAAGTGACTTGCCCAGGGTCACACAGCTAGAAGTGTCTAAGGCCACATTTGAACCCAGGTCCTCCAGGACTTGTAGTCTATCCCTTGGGCTACCTAGCTACATCATGAATATCTGTTGAATTGACCTTACTGTCCAACCCACTCACAAATGTAAAGTGACTAGGCCAAGGTCACATAAGTAATAACAGCTAGAATTTTAACCTGGGCTCTCTAGTGCCACATCCCCAACTCTTTCCTCTCCACCTGGCTGTGTTCCTCTATTAGGTGTCTGATTCAAGATTCAAACCCATGTTTGCTGATGCCCAAGTCCAATCTCTTCCCTCTGCAGACTGGGGCAGGAAGACTGGGGCTCTCTGGCTTAGCTTCTAGCTAACAACACCTCTGAACCAAGGTGGAATAAGCCATGCACAGCTGGATGAGTAAACATTTTTAGTAATAGAAGTCATAGATTATGAGATTCTTTTCCTCCTAGGGAAACACAGAAATGGTAAGTGATCCCAAAGATCTGAAAAAATTCCTGCTGTTCTTCAAGGCTCAACCCTGTCTGCCAAGACCAGCATTTACTTGGAAAATGTTTTCATGTTTGAGTTTTCCTTACACTTGCACTGTGTCCTTAAACAAGTTACATACCCCTTGGTCTTTGTCTTCCTCATTTGTAAAAACTAAGGGTTTAAATCTCTCTGTCTCTCTGACTCTATCTCTCTCAATCTCTCCCACATTCTCTCAATCTATCATCTCTCTCTCAATCTCTCTCTATCTCTCTCAATCTCGTCCTCATTCTCTCTCAATCTCTCCTTCTATCTCTATCTCTCTCAATCTCTCCCTCACTCTCTCTCAATCTCTCTCTCCCTCACTCTCTCTCAATCTCTCTCTCCCTCTCTAAATCTCTCTCTTCCCCTCTCTATATATCTCTTTCAATCTCTCCATTCTCTCTCTTCCTCTCATTCTCTCAATCTCTCTCTCCCTCTTTATCTCTTTCAATCTCTCTCTTCCTTTCCCTAAATCTCTCCATTCTCTCTCAATCTCTCCTTCTATCTCTATCTCTCTCAATCTCTCCCTCACTCTCTCTCAATCTCTCTCTCCCTCACTCTCTCTCAATCTCTCTCTCCCTCTCTAAATCTCTCTCTTCCCCTCTCTATATATCTCTTTCAATCTCTCCATTCTCTCTCTTCCTCTCATTCTCTCAATCTCTCTCTCCCTCTTTATCTCTTTCAATCTCTCTCTTCCTTTCCCTAAATCTCTCCATTCTCTCTCAATCTCTCCTTCTCTTCCTCTCTCTCTTTCAATCTCTCCCTTTCTCTCCCCCCACCCCCGAGAGTCTGTCTGTCTCTCTCTCTCTCTCTGTCTCCATCTCTCTGTTTCTTTCTGGTCTCTGGCCCTGTCTCTGTGTGTGCGTGTGTGTGTCTCTGTCTCTGTCTCTCTCCCCCTTCCTCTCTGCCTCTCTGTCTCTCTTCCCCTGCTCTCTCCTAATCTCCTTCAGACTAAGCAACTTGAAAATCAACTATCCTCTCTGCTGGCAACCTTCTGGTGAGCTAGACTGAAGAAGAGTAAACCTAAGAAAGAGACGAGGCCACGGCAGTGCCGAGGAAGTCAGTTTTCCCCCAGAGAAAAGGGTGTTAGCATGAGAGGGAGTTATCACGGAGTCACAAATAGAGCCGAGACAGAATGAGAGCCTCCAGCTGGGGCCAGTTCCTGAAATCCCGTTTAGTCCAGAAAGTCTGTTCCAATGGATGCATCCTCCACTGAGATACTACTTAGCCCTGAGCTCAGACATGAAAATGCTGTGTTCCCTTCAGCCCAAGGCAACAGTTATTTAAAATCCTACGTGCGGGGGGCATCCAGATGGCTCAGTGGATTAGTATCAGACCTAGAGACCAGAAGTCTTGGGTTCAAATTCGACCTCATATACTTCTTAGCTGTGTGTCTCTGGGCAAGTTACTTACCCCCCTCCCCACTGCTTGGCCCTTACTGCACTTCTTCCTTGGAATCAATACATGGTATTGCTTCTAAGTAAGGTTTTTAATAAACAATTATATATGCAGTGTGCTGTACTGGACTAGCTGGTAAGCCCCATAAGGAAAAAGCCCATCTTAGGTCGCTCTTTCCCCCACCCTTAATATTGGTCCTTGGCACGTGGGAGGAATGTGGTAGTTCATTGATTTTCTGGGTGTATCTCTTAGGTGACAAGGTTCCAGATTTTGCTTTTGTGGACTGTACAGAACATATATATTAAAAAAATTTTTTTTTTAATTTTTAAACCCTTACCTTCTGTCTTGGAATCAATACTGTGTATTGGCTCCAAGGCAGAAGAGTGGTAAGGGCTAGGCAATGGGGGTCAGGTGACTTGCCCAGGGTCACACAGCTGGGAAGTGTCTGAGGTCAGATTTGAACCCAGGACCTCCCGTCTCTAGGGCCTGGCTCTCAATGCACTGAGCCACCCAGCTGCCCCTGTACGGAACATATGTAAATAGGCCCTTAATTGAAGTTTCTTGGCTAGTTGGTAGACATTCCTGGGGTCCAAAGCAGGCTTGAAAGATGGTCCCTTTGACGATTCCTGGGGCATCAGAAGGAGTCCAAACATCAGGAAAATATCACCGCTCACGTTTCCCAGCTTTTAAGCTGGAGAATGGGCCATCCATTGAACACCATCATCCAGATGGGAATTCATGAGTGACAGATTCTGGTCACCGACCGCCGATGCAGATGCCAACCAGAGCTCGCTCCTGGGCCCCTCCACATCTCCCACGTTTGGTGCAGTCTTTTGGCATAGATGGCGGAAAAGGCCATTCCCTCTCCGAAGCTCCTGCTGCCTTCCCTTCCCAAACACCTGCCCTTGACTCCCTCCCGAAGCTTATCCACAGGCCATTCCGTTAATTCCACTTCCGAAGTGACCAACTCCTGGCGTCTCTTGTAGGGCATGACAGAGTGTCAGATGGGAGGGTAGAGGCTGGCCACACTATCGCCTAAGGGGAGGGCCCCGTACGGAGGCACACCTCCAGATTATTGGATTGAAAAGACGTCATTCATTTCAGGCCCTGAATGCTGCATTTGGCTACAACTGAAGACTACAACAATTCAATTGTGTTTTACTTGACATGCTTGCAGTGACATTTTTGGATTCAAAATGCAAATTTATGTCAAACAGGCAAACATCAAATTGTATGTGAGTGAAATGAAATTTGTTTTTCTACTAGCCTTTCACGGATGTGAGGTAGAGAGCAAAGGAAAAGTGGGAAGCAGTAGAGCTTCTGAACCCCTGTAGCTTCCCCGACCGTCCCTCCCTCCCTCTCTGTCTCCAGCGCCGCCCCCCACCAGCCACCCCGATATAACCAGTTTATGTGTCACAGCTAACCTGGGACTAATACCTCCGGCAAGGGAGAACAACTGGAAATCATTGGAAATAATGTGTTGCTTAAACCAATGTGTCGTACTCATCCTGGGCATGGGCGCCTTAGGAAGCTGTCGGGAACACGCAGTGATGTTTCCTTGTTTGTCTCAAGTCAAAGGGAACTTGGTGTTTGTCACCAGGCAGTGAGCGCTCGCTTCTGAACGGTCTCACACTCACCTTTGTGAAACTAGGCAGAACTCAGCCCTCCGCTAAGAACGTTAGCCAGACGGCTTTGTACGCTGTGTGTTCGTTCCTGCCCTTCCGAGTCCATCTGTACCAGGGAGGTGTGTAAAATCGCGGCCATGCCTCCTTTCCGCAACATGGCGGATTCCCAGGCAACATCGAATCCAAAAGGAGCTCCCATGATTGAATCAAAATGGTAGCCTTCCGAGGCAGAAGTATAAAATAGGGTGTGTGTGTGTGTGTGTGTGTGTGTGTGTGTGTGTGTGTGTGTGTGTGTGTGTGACAGAGATGATTATACACACACACACTCCTGACCATTTCCTGCTTCCCTCTCTTCCTCCAAAAAAAAAACCCTACTCACATAATATATGTAGAACCCAGTGGAATTGCTTGTCAGCTCTGGGAGAGGAGAGGGAAGAGGGAGGGAGACAACAAGAATCATGTAACCATGGGGAAAAAACTTTAAGACATAAATAAATAACCCTACTCATCCTTTAGCACTAAACACATGAGACTGCTCTGTCCCTTACAGCCTTTCCACCTGCCAAACCGATCCAGACCTTTTACCCCGGCCTCTTCTCTGGTGGCACAACACCCCGGCCACCCAGGGGCTGCTGGTCCCATCCTTCCATGCTCAGAGACTTCTGCCCTGAGTTTCAATCTCTCGGGCCAGGCTATGTCTTCCAAAGTGGCAGCCAACCCCTGTTATTTGGGAGGAAGGCTGCAGAGCCTTCACGTCCTTGAGAAATGCATGCTTTGTAATAAATCTGGAAGCAAGGCCCTCCTTGTCCGATCTGGGGGAGTAATAATAGGAGGGAAAGTGGGACCAGGGCAAGCTAGTGAGGGAAGAGGGGTTTAGATGGGCAGGTTCTGGGGCAATTTCTCCTCTCCTCCTCCCTCATCATAGTGTTGTGGCAAAGAAAGAACATTTTGGTGGGGTGCATCCTCCCTGGCCACTGAGTTAAGTGCTGCATACTCGGCAACCACACCAAGGGCTGGAGTCATGTAAAACATTCCCCTTTAATGTACATTTGGTCCCCAATATCTTCCCTGGGGCACCAGCACCTTAAATACATTGAATGGAGAAAAAGCCCAGCTAGGGCTCTGGTCAAGAAGACAACAACAATTACAATAATAAACTGCACACATAAGTCATTTCTTTGGAAATCATTTTCTGACTCTTCCTTTTATCGATCCTCCCTCCCCCACCCCACTGCAGATTGAAGCCCCCTCCCTCTCCCTGAGCCCTAGAAGGGGGCCCACTCATGTACAATGCTTTGTGGGATCCCACGTGGACAGAACCACAGCTGTCCCCCAGACACAGTAGAACAAGTCAGACTGGGCTGAGAAAAGCAACACACGACACCAATTCCTGTCCTAAGGACAAGGGACACCCAGTCTCTACCAGATGTATAAGCTTCGGGAGGGCAGGGGTTCTTTTATTTAAACTCTATACCTCCCCCAGTACCAAGCACAGTGTTGTCCACACAGAACTCCTCTGCTGATTTGAATTAGATCGAACTCTTCTCCAGCTCTGCAGACAAGTACCCAACTCTGACCTTTAGTGGGCCATCCCAAGCACAAAAGCCAGAATGTTCTAAATTAAAGGAAAAAAGTCAAATTTTCTTCTACTGTGTCTGGGGCAAAGAGAATCCAAAGTGTGGGACGAAGGGAGGTTAAGGGTGTCAAAATTCTGATATTGTTCTTCTGTGGTTCAAGAACATCACTCAGTCAGTCTAGGAATGCAACCAGCAGCCCATCCGTGTGTAGGGCACGAACGGGCACACTGGTGTCCCATTATTGCCCTCTTCTCGGAGTAGGAGAGTGTCCTTCCCTCCTAAAACAAAAGCTTCAAGAGAGCAGCCTGGTGCTTCCAAGAGCAACCTCTGTGTTACCAAGTTCAGGGCAGGTGCCACCCGCTGGCAACCTCTTCCCCAAACTAAGGACCCCTTTTACATCTCTGGAGGCTGCAGAATTTCTGCTCTTCTAAGGTGCTACAAGAGAAGCTACAGGGCTTGTTTGGAGGTCAAGGTAAGACTGGCCATCCTCTCCCCTTGGCACAATCTCACAGAATCTGGTACTCCTCGACCCTCCCCACTTCTCATTCCCCGAGCTGAGTGTGTGGATCTAACACAGGCATTTCTGAATTGGAGTAGAAAAAGGAAATAAAATCTGATGTAAATTATTAATTTTAGAAGTATTAAAAACTATACATGTATACACACCACACACACACACACACACACACACTCAAACCAACTGGGTGTCAAGAAAAACAGTTCAGCTTCTTGGTCCTCATTCTCTCCAGGGTCAAGCATGAGCTGAACGCCACTGCCAAGAGCGTCCCGCCATAGGTACTACATAGGATGTCCATCTGGACAAAGTGGAGAGATACACGCAGAGTTCCTCATTCCGGAGAAAACACAGAAGGCTTAGGAAACTCTCTCAGATCCAGACTTGGAGCTGTGGTTGGGAGGAAAAGTTGTGTCCCCAAACTTCAGACACTAGGCTGAGACACAGGTGCTGCCCAGGGCTTCCCTATCCCCGAGTATTTCCTAGGAGTTTGTTTGGGGCTGGGCCTGAGATAAGTTTGAGGCTCCCCAGAGAGATTCGTGATCCCCAGAGACAAGGAGATGTAGTTCAGAGCATGAAGAAACCTCGGGGGAAGGACAAGTCCATTGTTCCATCTTCAGTCTTCATATATGTGTATGTAAGCAGAGGATAGTACATTCAGGGCAACCTCTACACTCCTGTCTTCTCTTTAATCCAGTCCCGAAGCACAGGGACTCTTGTGTAGACACCTGGCTTGTTCCTTCGAGCACAGCCTTCACCCCAGCTCACCACTCCAGCCAGGAATATCCGTCCATCATTTTCCACACTGGAGAGAGGGCCTCCTGAATCACCCTAGAAGAAAAGAAATCCCAAATGATGTAAAAATCTCACATAAGCACTCCACCTCCTAAACCCAATCCATCACCAGTCCCTAACCCTGTACCACCCCTCACTTCCCAAACATCCTCAAAGTTTCCTCATCAGTTCATTCCCTCCTATCACCCTCCCCTTGTAAACACCATCTTATACACACTCATATTCATATACACACATGACTCTCTCTTTCTCTGTCTCTCTCTCTTTCTGCCTCTGTCTCTCTTTTTCCCTCTGTCTGTCTCTCTCCCTCTCTCCCTCTATCTCTCGGTCTTACTGTTTCTCTGTCCGTCTCTCTCTGTCTCACTCTGTCACTCTCTGTCTTTCTCTTTCTCTCTATGTCTCTAACTCTGTCTGCCTGTCTCCCTCCCTCTCTTGCTCTCTTTCCCGCCTCTCTCCTTCCCTTCCCTGTCCCATTCTCACTCTCTCCCTCCCCCCTTCTCATCTCAGGACATCACCCCTCTAGAAGAACCTTTTCTCCCCATTCCAAAGTTGGCAGAAGCCTACCTGGCAGGAATCAACACCCCCATTGAGGAAGCCAACGCACATCATACGGGGGGTCACCTGGTTGGGTAGCAAGGACTCACATGTTGTCTGATTAATTACTCGGATCTCCCCCTTCTGAAGGACCAATGCCCCAGAGCCTGGAGATTGGGAAGAAGCAGAAAAATGTCATGTGGTACTTGGCTCCTCTACTGGCCCAGCTTCCCAAAGCAGAGCCACAGAGCCTGATCCCCTCTAGTCCACATCCAGGTAGCATCCTCCCCACCCCCTGCAGCCCTGCCTCCTCCTAAGAAGAAAAAACCCAAAGCACGTATTTATACTGTAGTAAACATCCACCCTAGGAACTAGAGGAGTTATTTGTCCAAGGAAGCAAGCCCAACAGAAAAGGCAAAGGGGAATCAGGAGAGAGCAGGGAAGCTACTGACACAAATGTGTGACAAACAGAGGGAGATTCTTTCCAGGGTGCCTCAGCCCAGGAGCCAGACTCTTACCTCCTTCCTTAGTATGCCCCCAGCCCGTCACCCAGATGGTCTTGCCCGCAGGGAAGGTGTGGGATGAATCAGGCAGGCAGATGGGCCGCACAACAGAGGTATACTCAACAGGTTTGTCCAGCTCAAGCACAGCAATATCATAGTCAAAGGTGAAGTCGTTAAAGGCGGCATGGGGGATGATCTGCTTGAATCCCCTCACTTGCACCCCAGAGGTGCTGCGCTTGCTCTGATCATGCAGACCCAGGTAGGCTTTCCATAATGAGGGGTCAGAGTATCTGGGAAAGAGGAGAGAAATGTTACATTTGACAGTGTGGGCCTGGTGAGAACAAGGAAGGGACTAGGCTGGAAAAAGAGGGCTCTGGATGCAGGTCTTAATTTTATTTTGCTGATTGACTCAGTGATCAAGGGGGTACATACCACAACCTCCATGCTTCAAAACAGGAACACTGATATTGACTATTTCAACAAATAAAGTTCCTGCTCTTGAAAGGCAAGGAGATATCGTAGAAAGAATGGTGGATGTGGAATCAGGAGACATCTGGGGGCAAGTAATGCCCCTGGTGCTTAATAGTTGCATTAGAAAGGAAAAGTCAGAGGGAACTGGAAAACTTCAGCAATCATGTCACCAATCCAGGCTCCAGGGCCCCCCATGAGATAGCAGACAAGTCACCTCCCCAATTCTCAAGAGGTTCCTCAACCCTCTGCCCTTTATTCCTCAAATCTTCTCAGCTTTATTACTTTCTCTCTCTTCCACTTTCATCACAGAAAAAGGAAATATCCCTCCTATTCACTAAGATTAATCTCTCTGACTGCACATTGGACCCATTCCTTCCTCCATCATCCCTGACTTTGGTCCAGCAGTCATTCCCTCATGCATATTCAATCTCTGTCTTTTTACTCACTTTTTCCCACCAGCCTTACAAATAGCTCTACATCTCCCAAGTGGGAAAAAAGACTTCTAGGTGACCCTTCCACCTTCTGTCCCATATCTCTCCTCTCTTCTCTTCACTTTCAAACTTCTTGAAAAAGACACAACTATCTAGGGAGGCAGAGTCAAGATGGAAGCTTAGAGACAGCAACAGTTCAGACCTCCTTAAACCCTCTCTCACTGATCAGAAATACAATGCTTCAAGGGGGATGAAAAATAAATCTAACAACAGGACAGAGCTAGGGAACTCTTCTCCTGGACCAGACTTAAAAGGTATGCCCCCCAAAAAGCCTGAATTCTAAAAAAACGTGGGTTTAAGGGGAAGGAAGAAGGAGGTCCCAGGACCCCTCCTCCAACTATAGTGCTGAGCCTCCCTCCAGTGGTGGCTGGAATCTCTGGACAGGCAAGGGCACTAGTCCAGAGGGAGTACCTTGCCAGCAAAGCTGTGCTAGGCTCAGGGCTTAGAATACAGACAGAGTAGAGGCAGCTGGAGGAGAAGTGCAGAGCAGGCAGTCTAGTTGCAGCCAAGACCTTCCATCTTGACCACCCCTTTCTGGAGGTTTTGGCCTCAGGGCACATCCAGCTTTGTAGATCAACTCCTCTGCCATGGCTCAATCTTATCAATAGGGCAGATAAGAAGCCATCAGAGGGCAGGGGAAGCTCAAGCTCCAACACCCCTCCCTCACAGACTGATCTGAGGGCCTTGCTAACTAAGCTCCAAGGGCAAAAGCTGCAACAAACTACAGGCAACAACCTTGATGACAGGGTGGGAAGTCCATCTCCTTTTCAGCTTCTGCTATCAGCTGGGGAAGATCTTACTAACCTGATCAATCAGAAGAAAAGAGAAGAAGCCCCTTCAGGACAGAACAGTCCAAACCCACAGATCCAACACATAATGAGAGGAGCAAGACTACAGGCAACTACAGAGGGGAAAGAAGGAGGAAATATGAGTAAACAACCAAAAAAGAAAAGAGAAATTACAATCAACAGCTTCTATCCAGGCAATGAACAAAGAGCAAATGGAATAGAGGAAGATCAAGGAACACCAAGCAAAAACAGAGAAATTCTAGTGAATTGGAAGACACAGTCTTTGGAAGAACTCAAAATACAATGCAAAAAACAATTAAGAGAGCCTGAAGACAACTGGGAAAAGAAATTAAAAAGCAAAATAAATAATCTGGAAACAGAAAATAGTGTCTGGAAAGCCAAAATTAATCAGCTTGAAATGAGACATAGGAGATGAAAGATGAGACAAAGAAGATGAAAGATAACCTCCAAAGAAAATCAGAGCAGAAGAAGAAGGATGACCAAAAATCTAGTAATGAAATTCAGCGTTTAAAAACTAGAATCCAACAACTAGAAGCAAACAACAAGGCAGCAGTAAACTATAAAACAAAATCAAAAGAATGAAAAAATTGAGGAAAATATGAAACACCCCATCCACAAAATAGAAGATCTAGATTTACATCCATAGGGTAAAGGAAAGTGGATGAGCAAAATCTATTGGGCATCAACTGAGAAAAAGAAGGCAGTAGTTGCAATCATGATATCTGACAAAGTCAAAGTAAAAATAGATCTAGTTAAAAGAGATAGGGAAGGTAATTACATCCTGATAAAAGGCAGTATAGACAATGAGGAAATATCAGTACTCAACATGTATGCACCAAATGGCATAGCATCCAGATTTCTAAAGGAGAAACTAGTGGAGATCAAAGATGAAATAGATAGAAAAACTATACTATTGGGAGACCTAAACCTTCCTCTACCTGAACTAGATAAATCAAACCAAAATATAAATAAGAAAGAGGTAAGAGAAGTGAATGGAATCTTAGAAAAATTAGAGTTAGTAGATATGTGGAGAAAAATAAATAGGGACAAAAAGGAATACACCTTCTTCTCAGCAGTACATGGTACATTCACAAAAATTGACCATGTACTAGGGTATAAAAACATTGCAAACAAGTGCGAAAGAGAAGAAATAATAAATGCAACCTTTTCAGATCACAATGCAATAAAAATAATAATTAATAAGGGTACATGGAGAGGCAAATCAAAAATTAATTGGAAATTAAACAATATGATTCTCCAAAATTGGTTAAAGAACAAATCATAGAAAGAATTAATAATTTCATTGAAGAAAATTACAATGATGAGACATCCTTTCAAAATCTATGAGATGCAGCCAAAGCAGTACTTAGGGGGGGAATTTATATCATTGAGTTCATATATTAACAAATTAGAGAGAGCAGAGGCCAATGAATTGGGCAGGCAAATTTAAAAAAACTAGAAAGTGAACAAATTAAAAATCCTCAGATGAAAACTAAATTAAAGATCCTAAAATTAAAGGAGAAATTAATAAAATTGAAAGTCAAAGAACTATTGATTTAATAAATAAGACTAGAAGCTGGTACTTTGAAAAAACAAATAAAATAGACAAAGTACTGGTCAATATAGTTTTAAAAAGGAAAGAAGAAAACCAAATTAACAGTATCCAAGATGAAAAGGGAGAACTTACCTATAATGAAGGGGAAATTAAGGCAATCATTAAAAACTATTATGCCCAATTGTATGGCAATCTAGGTGATATGGATGAATATTTACAAAAATATAAACTGCCTAGATTAAAGGAAGAAGAAATAGAATACCTAAATAACCCCATATCAGAAAAAGAAATTGAACAAGCCTTCAAAGAACTCCCTAAGAAAACATCCCCAGGACCAGATGGATTCACAAATGAATTCTATCAAACATTCAAAGAACACTAATCCCAATATTATACAAACTATTTGACAGAATAAGCAAAGAAGGAGTTCTACCAAATTCCTTTTAAGACACAAATATGGTACTGATTCCAAGCCGGCAAGGTCAAAAACAGAGAAAGAAAATTATAGACCAATCTCCTTATTTAAGATGTAAAAATCTTAAATAGAATACTAGCAAAAAGACTTCAGCAAGTGATCAAGAGAGTTATTCATTATGATCAGGTGAGATTTATACCAGGAATGCAAGGATGGTTCAATATTAGGAAAACCATCCACATAACTGACCCTATCAACAAGCAAACCAACAAAAATCACATGATTACCTCAATAGATGCAGAAAAAGCCTTTGACAAAATAAAAGTCATTCCTGTTGAAAACACTAGCAAGTATAGGAACAGAAGGGGTTTTCCTAAAAATAATAAACAGTTTATATCTAAAACCATCAGCAAACATCATCTGCAATGGGGATAAACTAGAAGCCTTCCCAATAAGATCAGGAGTGAAACAAGAATGCCCATTATCACCTCTATTATTTAACATTGTACTAGAAACTCTACCAGTAGCAATTAAAGAAGAAAAAGAAATTGAAGGTATTAAAATAGGCAATGAGGAGACCAAGCTATCACTTTGCAGATGATATGATGGTCCACTTAAAGAATCCTAGAGAATCAACTACAAAGCTAGTAGAAATAACCAACAACTTTAGCAAAGTTGCAGGATACAAAATAAACCCACATAAATCATCAGCATTTCTATATATTTCCAACCCATTTCAGCAGCAAGAATTAGAAAGAGAAGTTCCATTTAAAATCACCCTAGACAATATAAAATACTTAGGAATCTATCTGCCAAGACAAACACAGGAAATCAAATGTCTCCACTCAAATGCTACCACATTAGTCCAAGATTCAAATCCTAGTTTTTCCACTTCCTACCTATACAATCCTATGTAAACAACCTGGGCCTCAGTTTACCTGTCTGGAAAATGAGGGAGATGATTTCTTATGTCCCTTGTGACTAAATCTATGATCCGGTGACAAAATCTCTATCACTTCTTATGTAGATTGCTAAAATAACATCCTTCTTCCATCTCTCCCTTTCCAATCCATTCCCACCAAAATAATCTTCCTAAGTCACAGGTCTGACCAGGTCAGCTCCTGACTCAGAGGGTGTTCAGTCCTAAATCATCACTGCCTGCCAGTTATTGTGGATATTAAATCGGCTGGTCGCCCTATGGTATCCTTTATGGTGTCTTCCTAGAAAGACTCTCCATTCTGGTCCTCTCTTTAAAAGTCCTGCCTTGCCCCTGAGCGGGTTTGACTCTAGGGATGAGTAGACTGAGATGCTTTGTAAAGCATTTCATAAAACACAAAGTAGAAATACCTGTCCTAATCTTGCCAGGGATTGGAAGAAGATGCAGGGAAGCTCCCCACTCCCACCTGGCCCCATTCCCCATGCTTGCAGTCCCAGGTAGAGCCTTTAGGAGCACAAAGCCACTTACTTGATTCCCAACTCATCCAGGAAACAATGGGCTGCAGAGACAAGCCAGGTGGAGGAGATCAGTGATGCCCCACAGACGTGACCCTGGCCTTCTGCATGGAGGCTCACCTGCCACGGCCACTCTCCTTCATCTGAGTTCTGACCTCCGACGATCCGTGACTGCTTACTGAATGACCGGAGCCCACAATCTAGTGAGTGATGGGAGAGAACTCAGGTAGGGTATGTGAGCTGGAAAGGGGAGACCCCATTCTGCTGGTCCCAGAGATTTAGAATAAAGATATTATGAGCCACCACCAATATGGACTCATAATAAAATTATAACTATCATGGGCCCTTTGAAGCATGGTCAATTGCCTCGTCAGCTCACCTTTTCCTAAGGGAGTTTATTTAGCTCCTACCCCTACCTGTACCCCAAGAGACACTTTTGAAGGTAATTACCTGGTTTAGTCCCTCTTCCCCCAACTCACACGAATGAGGAGAATTTCTGATTTGGGGGTATTTTTTCATATAGTTTCAAAGGTTGTAAGCCATTCCTCCTTTGCATATGTTTGCACAGAACATTTTAAGAGGCCCTAGCAGCAAAAGTGAATCACATGACCACTAGAGCCGTTTCCAGATTCATGGCTTGAAACACTCGCCAGGCAGCCCACAGAGCTGACGAGGAGTAGGGAGAAAGGGCCTCCAATGGCTGGCCAAGGAAAACCATGCTCTATTTTTCTCGCTTCTTGATGGGAACAAAGAGGCTAACCTCCCTCAGCTGGAGCCTACAGACCCAGGGCAGAGACCCAAAGTGGGAGGACCACGTCCGGTCCTGCCTGGATGTCCATACCACAGTTATTCTCGTCCGAGCCATCACTACAGTCTTTCTTCCCATCACACTCCGGGTTCCCTTTGCTCAGACACACTCCGCTGCGGCACTTATATGTATATTTGGTACAGGAGACGGTCCAAACTGATGGGAGAAGAGGAGAAAGGTCAAAGCTGGAGATGGGACTCTCAGGGCCAGGATGTTACTATAAACTGAAATATCCTTGCTGTACCCAGACAGAAATGACTCCAACCCATGAACTAGGCTTTTTGGCTTTTTTTGAGACAAAGTCTCCCCATCTCACTGAGGATGGACATGCAGGCAGCTATGCACAAACCTAATCCCACTGCTGGTCAGCACAGAAGTTTCGAACATGTCGCTTTTCTGATCTGGGCTGCTTTACACCCTGAGCAGTCCTGAGGCTCACCACATTCATGCAGACACTCACTAGGCTTTAGTCCTACTGCAGGTCAGAATGTGTAAACTCAATCTATTCATCAGACTGAGCTTCTTGGGTGGCAGGGATTACAGTATGCACCACCATGCTTAGCCCATTAACTTTTCTTTTTTAAACCCTTACTTTCTGTCTTACTAACAATTCTAAGACTAAAAGGCAAGGGCTAGGCAAATGGAGAGAAGGGACTTGCCCACGGTCCCAAAGCTAGGCAATGTCTGGGGCCAGATCTGAACCCAGGAATTCCTAAATCCAGGTTTGGTGCTCTACCTACTGAGCCACCTCTCTGGTCCCCAGTCCATTAACTTCTAATGCAGTTTGCAGCCCACCTGACCTAAGACCATCAACCCATATCCCTACAATTCCTCAAAACACTTCTCAAGATTTACCACCTTTAAGAACTCTTCCCTAACTTCCCATTCCCCTCAACTGTGCCTTCACCAAATAGTATATAATATTGTTTGCATTTGTTAAATATCTTTGCAGATAATGTTGCTTTGTATGCATTGGAATGTCTTTGAATGGGCCTTATATTCCACTTGGCCTGTATGTCTTCTCCAAAGTCAGAGCCATGTCTCCTCCCTCCTATTTCTCACTTTTGCACAAGGTAAAAGATGTATAACTCAATCCAAAGTTCTTGATGACTGAAGAAGGGGGAAAGGATGGAGTGAACGGTCCACAACACTCAACCCCAGAGGAATTATGGTCTAGGAATTTTATCTGTTCTAGGGGAAATCTCTAATATCTTGAACCCCAAATTCCCAAGAGGTCCTCAACCTCTGCAAGGAGCCCAGAGCCAGACCCTGTGCTAGGGCAGTTCTTTCTTCAGTCCTTACCACTCTCACACTCAGCTTCATCACTGCCGTCTCCACAGTTATCCTGTTTATCACATTTCTGGCTCTCAGGGATGCATTTCCCGTTGCCACATTTGAAGGTCTGAGCTGGGCAGTCTGAAAAAGCACACCGTCTCAACAAGCAGCTAATTGTTTCTCTCTCTCCCACAACATCTCACTATCCCAAGACAAGCTGCTTCTGTCCTAGGGGACAGTGGTGTCAAACTCAAATAGAAATGGATCTCAGCAAGCCACATATTGACTGGGAAAACCACAAATTAACATTATCCATTTTACTGTATTTTTATTGATTTTGTTCAACATTTCCCAATTATATTTTAATATAGTTTGGGCCACACACAGTTTTGCAAGTTGCTTGTGGCCCAACTGCAAGTTTGACACTTCTCCCCTGGAATACTGAAAAAGGGTCAATTGGGACAGGCATCAGCTTTGTCTTAGAGGAAAGAACCCAAGCCCTTTCCCCAGGAACCCAGAATTCCCGGGGAACCCTGGAGGGAATACTCACTACATTGAAGCTCATCACTGTTATCCCCACAGTCATTCAGGCCATCACAGACCCAATAGAGGGGCTTACAAAGTTTGTTCGTGCAAGTGAAGTGGTGGGTTGAATTACACACTGTTGGAGGAATGAGATCAGAAGAATTGTGAGCAGGAGGGTGATGGAGGAATGAGGGCACCTCGGACCCAGGGGTCTGAACCTCGAGTACCCCATCTGGTAATTCACTCCGAAGACTTAGATAAGTAATGATCTCTCCCAAGTGGAAGGAAAAGTCATGCCTGGAGTGTTAAGGGGCTACAGGACTAATGATGCAGAAATGCTTAATATCCACCACAGTCTGAGAATTAAAGAGATTTATAAATCAGACTAGGGAAGGAGCCCATGCTGTATTTTCATGGAAGAGTCTCCCCAATCAGCTCTAGATGCATCCTATGATGGCCACTTTGGGAGCTTGGGGGGCTTAAGAGGGGAATGGGAAAGGTCTAGCAGTATGGGATTAAGGAGTCATGGGTATCGAGTCCCCATATGGGTAAGACAAGAGGCAAGTAAAAGGACAGCTGAACTGAGGAGTCATAGGGTCCAAGACTACAATCATGGAGACCAAATCCATCTCACAGTGGACTCCTCGACTTACCACACTGTAGCTCATCACTGAAGTCTGTGCAGTCAGCCCAGCCATCACAACGCAAGTTGTTACTGATACAGCGTCCCGTTTTGCAGGTGAACATGCCAGGGCAGGCTGGGGGGTGGGGGAGGAGGAGGTGAGAGGGGGACCCATGCTAGGCTTGCAGTTCTCATAGCTACTCTACTAACCCTCCCCTGGCAGACTGTTGCCCTCTCTGTACAATCAGGGCATTTTTATATTCATAAAAATAAAAAATAATAGAACAGAAAACATCTATTTCACCCTGAGCCAGCAGAGCCGGATAAGCTTAGGGCAAAGCCCACTGACTCCAAATATAAAACTCCCACTCCCATCAAATGGCTGGATTTCCAAAAAAACAATACTCAGCATCTAAGGGCAAAGACTATAACAATAGTTAGCCTTGGACACCAAAGGATACAGATCAGAGAACGCCAGTGAAATCTCTTTGGAAGGTTCAATGGCTTGAAACTCCAGAGAGACACTATGATAAATTTTTAAAAGCACAAGATTGGGCATCAGGAGATCCTAGTTCTAATCCTGGTTCTGTCACTTACTAATTGCTTAACCTTTCTGGACCTCAGACTTTCTCATCTATAACATGGCAGTAAACGTGCCTACCTTCCTTAACTCACCAGATTGTATGAGGATTAAATAAGATAATGGCTAAAAAGTGTTTTACAAACATGAAAAAAGGAGAAAGCTCATCATGGGCCAATTTCCATACAGGTTAACTTTCCAAAGCCACCCCCATCTTTACTCACGGTCACTGGAGTCATAGGAGAGATATTCAGCGAAGAAACCTGTATCGGTGTAGGACTCATCCGAATGGAATTTTACAGTGATTTTATTAGTGTTGCTGGTGACCACAAACTGAGGCTTCTCTCCACAGTACCTGGAGGTGACAGGAGCAGATCTCTGGTGAGCACACTGCTAGGACCACCACCGAACCCCAGCTAAGGGGATGGGAAGGGATGATGGGCCACAAAGCAGGCTGGGAAACTCCCCACTGGACAGGCGTAGTTAAGAGAGACCCCTAAGAAGGGGACAAGGCTGGGGGATACGGAGAGGTTGAAGACCTAGTCACACACATGAAACCAGGGCTTCCTTCCCCCTTTTTTCCATTACAGATAATTCTAGGTAGAAACATCACTGAGAATTCTCAGGTTCCTCCCTATTTCCCCAGAGCACTTACTTTTCCCCATTGATCTCTACAAAATCTTTCATGCAGGTACCAAGGGTTGCATGCGGTTCTACCAGATAGAAGAATTTGAAACGAATCTTGACATTTTGTTTACGAGGGACCTGCAAAAGGAGATGAAACTCAGCAATTGTTTCTCTCCACCCTCTATCCCAAGGTCCTGGGAGGAAAGGCCTTCTCTCATCATCTGCTCCAAAAAAAAAAAAAACCAATAAATCTGAATTTTCTTATTCCCTTTCTCAAACTCATTGCTTTCTATCATTTCCTTCCCTTGACATTTTGCCCAATATTGGTAGCACCAAAGACACTGGAAATATGGATAAAAATAATTCCTATTTATAAGGGTAGCCCAAAGATTTAAGCGTAATTTAAGTTTTAATATCTTAAGTAGCTCAGAACTTCACTGAGGTTTGGGGCTGTCCTTTCATGTTCTCAAAAGTCTTTCTTCACAATGACCCAGAGACACGTAGCCTCTTCCCATCCCTTCTTCCTTCTCTCTTTCCTTATTCTACCAACTACACATATTAGACACACCCAGCTCCTACCTCAATGTTCCACGTGCAGTCAATATTGGGGGGGTAGTGACCTGGGTAATAGGGGGTATTGAATGTCCCCTGCTCTCCACTTAGGTAGCCTCCACATTCTGAAAGTCAAAAAACATGAGAAATAGTGAGGAACCCAGAGACAAAGAGTTTAGATGGGAGGGAGAAGAAGAGATGAATCAAATGGCCTTTCAATGGTAGCTTCTAGGTAAGATGACAAAGAGGTTGGTCCCCTCTAATTTCTAGAGCGAGAGCCCAAAAATTCTGCACGGTGGTGGAAGACCACCAAGACACTCACTGGCTCCCTTTAAAGGTGGTCCTCCAAACAAACCCAAGCTGCTGTCTCCCCCTGGAGTTAGTAACCTTTTTTTGTATTAGGACCTCTTTGATCTGGTAAAGCCTATGGCTGTACCCATCTCAATAATGTTCTTAAAATGCATAAAATAAAATACACATGATTACAAATATCGTTGTCAGAATATTTCCTTTAAAAAAGTTCACAACCCAATGGAATTGTTCATTGACTATAGGAGTGGGGTGGGAGGAGGAGAGGGAAAGAATATGAATCATGTAACCATAGAAAAATATTCTTAATTAATTAATTAATTAATTAAATAAACTTAATTTTAAAAAAGTTCACAAACCCCAGGTTTGAACCCCTGCTCTAGAAGCTCCATGATTTCATATTTCAAATCATCCAAACCTCCCCTTTGGCTGCCCACCAGCCTCTCCTTTTCCAAACAACCTTACTACAGAGGGTTTCAATTAAATTCAGTAAGCATTTATTAAGCACCTACTATATGCTAGGCACTATATTACCAACTGGGAACATAGAGGCAAAAAATAGTCTCTGCCCTCAATGAGATCACATCTAATGGCTGGAAGAGAAATGAGGGAGATTCTAAGGCAAAAGAACATCTACTAAGTAAACTCAAAGTCATTTTGAGGGAGAGAAGGAGAAACAGTTGGAAGAATTAGGGAAGATCTTATATAGGAGAAGGAAAGCTAAGCTGAGCCTTGAAGATGGCAGCTCAAGATTCCAAGGGGCTGAGGTGAGGAGGAAGTATATTCTAGGCAATTCTACAATTCTACAAAGGTAGAGAGAAGAAGGCAGACAAGTGGGCTCTGTGCGAGGAATGGCAAAGGAGGCCACTTGGGCTGGAACAGAATGCATGAGAGGAAGCCACGTGAAATCAATCCCATCCTGGAGTCAGGGAAGACAGTTTGACTCACAATCTGGTAGATTGTGAAGGGCTATTAAATGCCACACAAAGGCGTTCATGCTTTATCTTAGCTATAATAGGGAGCCACTGAAGCTTTTTGAGCAAGGGAGGAGCAATGGTGTTTTGGGAATATCAATTGGACAACCATATGGAGAATGGATTAGAAGGACAGAGGTTTGAATGGAAATCATCTGTGGCCTGTTGTTAATTATGCCCTTTAGAGGCAGCAGCATCTTCCAGGGAAGGGGTTCTTAACCTGAGGCCCCTGAACTTATTTTAATATTTCATTTATTTATTTATTTAATAATTTTATTTATATATATATATTTATCTATATTTAATATTTTATGTTAATGCAAATATATCTTATATTTTTATATAGTTGCTTTCCTTTGTAATCCTATGTATTTGTTTTATCCATTTAAAAACATGATTTGGAGGAAGTTCAAAGGGCTTTATGACACACAAAAAGCTCATGCAGAATCCCTGCTCTAGGGTTTCCACACAACCCCCACCTTTTTGTTGTTGTTTAGTCTTTTAAGTCTTGTGTGACTCTTCATGACCCCATTCAGTTTTGGGGTTGTTGTTTTTTGGCAAAGACACTGGAGTGGTTTGCCATTTCCTTCTCCAGCTCATTTTACAGATGAGGAAACTGAGGCAAACATGGTCCAGTGACTTGCCCAGGGTCACACGGCTAGTAAATGTCTGAGGCTGGATCCACTGTGCCACTTAGCTGACTACCTCATTCCCCACACATCACCATCCCCAACCCTTTCCTTACGAGTCATCTTGGACAGCTGGAAGAATTCAGCCTTAAAACCAGGGTGGCGCCGGACAGTGTTGGTGATGAGTGTGACGAGCATGACGTTCTGAGAGGAGAGGAAGGTCAAGTTGTAGGAGGGCGAATAGCTGCCACACAACCTGTGGAAGGGGAAGGAAGGAGAACTAGAGGGAAGAAGATGCAGACAATCCCCCCAAGCATCCTTGCCTACCTGGATCTGAACCAGCCTCCAATCCCCCAAATTTCAGGAGTCAGACATAGAAAGTGACCGCCAGCCCACCTGTACCCAGCCGGCGCTCACTTCCATGAATGACAATTGGTCTGTGAAGGGCTTTAAATGCCGCACAAAGGAGTTCATATGTCATTCTAGCTACAAGAGGGAGTCACAGAAGCTTCTAGAGCAGAGGAGGATCATGCTCAGAGTGGATTTTTAGGAATATCAATTGAGCAGCCATGTGGAGAATGGATTAGAACAGGGGCTTGAATAGAAATTATCTATGGTCAGTTTGGGATGAAATTACTTCTGAAATGTTCCATATTTTGATACTCAGAACATTATTTTGTAACCCATTCTGAACACTGTGCCTGCTCCTTGCTTTAGACCAAGGATTCTTAATCTTATTTGGAGTCTTAGAGCCCTTTGGCAGTTAAGGGAAGCCTACAGATCCCTTTTCAAAACAATGTTTTTAAGCACATGATATCATAAGAAGAGTGCAAGGGAAACCAATTCTATTGAAGGAAAATTATCAACACACTAGGGGGAAAAACAAACAAGATGACAGACCCCAGATTAAGAGCTCCTGCTTTATTAGTTATTGAATGGGGGCAGCTAGGTGGCACAGTCTAGAGAGCACCAGGCAGGCGGTTCTGGGTTCATATCTGGCGTCAGACACATCCTAGCTGTGTGACCCTGGGCAAGTCACTTAACCCATCATCCTAGCCCTTGCCCTTCTGTCTTGTAACAACAGAAAGTAAGGGGTAAAAATAAAAGTGACTGAATGACATTTCTACAATATAAAACCAATGGCTCAAGCTTACCCTTCAGACACCATCTGAATACAGGAAGCTAGATGAGGTGTGTGATGTTCTTTGCAATCCTTATAAATGCTCGCTAGCATGATGATGACATCTTGTCATCTCCCTGTGGATTTTCCTTGCAGAACCAGCCTATTTATTTGAAGCAAGGGACCCCAGCCCCAGCATACTCACTGCACCACAGCTCGAGGCTCCACTGGGCTCAGGGAGTCATAGACCATCACAGTATCACTCCCAGCAGCATCACATGGGGCAATATCAAAGCTCTGGAAGGTGAGGCTCAGCACCAGGTCAGCATCTCCCCGCAGAACCCACTGGCAGCGGGCACGCAGTGGGTAGGGGCTGTCTGGGAATCCCGGTGTGGTAAACCGAGTCACCTCACCAGCGTGGGCGTGTAGGGAAAAGCTGCAGCTATCTGCACAGAAGAGAATTAAAAATGAGAGAATTTGAAGGAGCAGACAGGCAGGCATAGACATAGATAAGAAATTACTTGGGGGAAGGTAGATGACACAGTGGAATGAGAAAAGGCCCAGAGACAGGAGGTTCAAATGTGACCTCAGACACTTCCCAGCTGTGTGACCCTGGGCAAGTCACTTAACCCCCATCGTCTAGACCTTACCACTCTTCTGCCTTAGAACCAATACACAGTATTGATACTAAGTTGAAAAGTAGGGGTTAGAAAAGAAAGGAAAGGAGAAGACAAGACAAGACAAGACAAGACAAGACAAGACAAGACAAGACAAGACAAGACAAGACAAGACAAGACAAGACAAGACAAGACAAGACAAGACAAGACAAGACAAGACAAAAGGGAAGGGAAGGGAAGAGAAGGGAAGGGAAGGGAAGGGAAGGGAAGGGAAGGGAAGGGAAGGGAAGGGAAGGGAAGGGAAGGGAAGGGAAAGGAAGGGAAGGGAAGGGAAGGGAAGGGAAGGGAAGGGAAGGGAAGGGAAGGGAAGGGAAGGGAAGGGAAGGGAAGGGAAGGGAAGGGAAGGGAAGGGAAGGGAAGGGAAGGGAAGGGAAGGGAAGGGAAGGGAAGGGAAGGGAAGGAGAGCAGAGCAGAGCAGAGCAGAGCAAAGGGAAAGAAATACATGAATGGTCAGTTAACTGGCTCAGCGGATAGAAAGCCAGGCTTGGAAATAGGAAATACTGGGTTCAAATGTGACCCCAGACAGTTCCTAGCAGCTTGACTCTGGGCAAGTCATTTAACACCAGTTGCTTAGCTCTTCCTGTTCTGTCTTGGAACTGTTACTTAGCATCAATTCTAAAACAGAAGGTATGGGTTTGTTTGGGTTTTTTTTGTTTTTGTTTTTAAAGAAAGGAAAAAATACATACAATATATACAAAATAAATACAGGCTTGGGGGTATAACAAATCAAGAAAAGTTTAATGGTAAAGGAATATGACTTGAGGTCTGAAAGAGACAAGTTTCTAAGAAGCAATGGTAAGGAGAAAGGGGGCTTGGGAAATAAAGAGATGGAAGGTCTCACATGAGGAACAGCAAAAAGGCAAATCCGGTAGGACAGCTGACTGTAGGAAAGATGTAATGTCTAATAAGATTGTTGGAAAAGTAGGCTGCCACAATAATAGTGTGAGGAAAAACAACTTTAAAAGACTTCAGAACTCTGATCAAAGGCGCAACTAAACAATTGTAACTTCAAAAGATTGATGATGAAATGTACCTCCTACCTCTTCATTAAAAGCTTATAAATTAAGAGTTGCTAAAGGAGACCTGCATTCTCAGGCATGGACAATGTGCTGATTTTCTCGCTTGACTTTATACATTTGTTCTAAGGGAGGGCTTCTACTTGGGGAAGGGGGGGGTATGAATTAGTGAGTAGACTTATATGCAAAAATAAGTAAATAAGAAACGTCAATAAAACATTTTTAAATGTCCCCAAAAGACAAAAAGGAAATGCAAAAGGGAACATTTTACTACTATCCTGTTAAATTTTGTATATTTTAATTTTAAAAAATAGGTTTAGTTTTCCAGACAATTTTCTTCCTTGTTCTTTGTAAAATATTTGTGTTTACTTTGAAGGACTTAAGAACTCTGATTAGTGCAATGCAGTGACCAGTCATAATTCCAAAGGAGTGATGATGAAGCAAACTACCTACCTCCTGACAAAGAGATGGTAAGCTCATGGTACAGAAAGGGACATATATTTTTAGACTTAGCCAATGCAGGAATCTTATTTGCTTAATTCTCCATGTTTGTTACAAGGATTTGTTTATTTGTTTTTTAATGGAGGGAAGTGGAAGAGAAGATAAATTTTTGTTTATTGAAAAAAATTTTAATTAAAAAAAAGAATTGTGATCAGTGTATGGACCAATCAAAATTCCAGAGGACCAATGACAAACCATATCACTCACCTCTTACTTCTAATAGACTTCTAATAAAGAAGAGATGGATTCAAGGTGCAGAATGAAACATAGGTTTTTGGACCCAGTCAGTGTGGGAATTTACTTCACTTGACTACACACATTTGTTACAAGGGTTTTTTTTTTGGTTTTGTTTTACTTGGGGTGGAGGTGAAAGAGAGAGAAAGAAAATAAATATTGGTTAATAAAATAAAATAAAAATCCAGAAAAGAAATACTGGTGTCTTCTGATTAAGTTTATAATAAAACATCTTAATTTTTGAAAAATCATGAATTATATACAAAATCTTTTTTAGCACTTCTGAGTGACTGCTCACAAATTATAGAATGGCTGAACAAATTATGCTATATGAATGTGAAGGAATACTATTGTGCTATAAGAAATGATGAAAGGGATGGTTTCAGAGAAAACCTACAAAGCACGTGAACTAAAGCAAAGAGAAATGAACAGGAGAACAATATACACAGTAACAGCAATATTGTAACAATAATAAACTGTGAAAAACTTAGCAACTCTGAATAATATGATAATCTATGACAATTCCAAAAGACTGAAGATGAAAAATGTTATCCATCTCTAGACAGGAAACTGATAGATTCTTGGTAAAGACTGAAGGATATAGTTTTCTCTTTATTTTTCTTGCTTTTGTTGTTATTGTTTTTCATAACATGGCTAATGGATAAATACATTTTGCATGACTTCATATGTATATTATAATATTTATTACTGAGTGAAAAAATTGAAATTGCAAATAACTTTTTAAATAAAATGATACAAAAAGATTCATGAAGGAAAACTTAGGATAAGCTAGAATCAGGTTATGAAACACAATAGGAAAATTAATAGAAAGCCATTGGTATTTGCTGAGAAAGGGAGAGACACAGTCAGACCTGTGTTATGGGAAAACCACCTGTAGTAGCTTTGTGGAGCATGGGTTGAAATGTGGAAAGACAAGTCAGGGGAAGAAATTAAGAATTCATAGTAGAAAATGAACAATATGGAAGGAGAGAGTGAGACAATTTGGATCATATAACTTCAGAAAACTTTTTGTTATAGAAATTTGTTATAACATGCAATTGGTAAAAAAAACTTAATAACAAAAATAAAAATTAAATTAAAAAATAAAAATATAGAGTTCATTGTAATAGTCCAGGAGGCAGCAAGGATGCTGGCTGTATGTGTAGTGAAAAGAGGATTAAATGTAAAAAAATTTATGTAGGTAGAAATGACAGAATTTGGCAACTCCATTGAGAAAAGAAAGTACAGCAGTTTTAAAGAAATCAATGTGGATGCAGAGAACTCAATAGCCAATTTAGTTTTTTTTTAATATGTTCAGAATAAAACAATATTCCAAAAACATAAACATATTCAAATCAGTACTTTCTAGAGAAACGAAGAACCAAAAACAAAGTAGATGCATGCTGATTGGGAACTGACTAAACAAATTATGATACACAAATATTATAGTTAATAAACAATGTATATGAAGTATTCATGCACCAAAAATCCTAAAGAATGAAATAGGCAGGACCAAGAAAATAGTATACACAATGTAGATAGAAAAGAACAAAAAGGCACTAGTTGCTATATAAATTATAATAAACAAGTCTGCCCTAGAGCACTACTGAAAAAAATGCCTCTACCATCCTGCTTTGTAGAGGTGGAATACAATGGGCATAGAATATTTTCCAAAAATAGTCAGGCACAAACTGTGCTGACACAACATAAACTGTGTTGACTGCTTTTACTAACTACCTTTTTTCCTCTTTTTAAAAGAATTTTTGTCACAAGAGATGATTCTCTGGGTAGAGAAAGGGATATAATTTTTTAGCATAATTTAAAATTAAAATGGGATAAAGAGACAGAGAGATGAGAGAGAGGGAGGGAGAGAGAGAGAGAAAGAGGGAGAGAGAGAGAGGGGGGGGAGGGAGAGAGAGAAAGGGAGGAGAGAGAGAGAGAGAGAGAGAGAGAGAGAGAGAGAGAGAGAGAGAGAGAGAGAGAGAGAGAGAGAGAGAGAGAGAGAGAGAGAGAGAGAGAAGTGAAATTGGAGTCAGAATCCCTTTGTTCAAATCACGTTACATTGCTGGGCCCCAAGTCCCCATCAGTAAAATGAGACAACTGGTCTAACTGACCTCTAAGGTCCTTTCTAGCTCTAACTATGCAATCTTATCCTATAAGTGTAAATAGCTATGGATGAATACATAAGAATAGCAGGTGCTGTAAGAATAGAGTAAGGAGTGTTCATACCTAGAATGAGTTTAATTTGTCAATGAATGAATGTTAAAAACATTAAGAAGGGCTGCTTTTTAGAAAAGTTATATTGGGGACAAAAGAACAACTAAACAGGAGACTAGACCACTGCTTAGGTAAATAGGTCATGGATTATGGACAATAAAGATGACAGAATTACTTGATGCTTATTTTGCTTCTAGTTTTTGTTGGGTTCTTTTTGTGGGGGGGTTCCCCTACCAAGGAACAGAATTAGGTAGGATAGAATGAAGATTCCTAATAAGGGACTGAAATCAAAGATGAGTGAGATGTTAAGAGAGCAACTATCTTAATGAGCTCATCATCAGGTGAATTACATCTGAGGGGACTGAAAGAATCAGCAAATATAAATAAATGCTAACTAAGCCCCTGTCAATGATCTCTGGAAAAACTGAAGAGAGCAGAAAGAAGCGTTCTAAGTCTAGAAACAATAGATTTGTCTTATCCTTTCTCCTTTTTCCCCCTAGTTAAAAAAATAGGCAACAAAGTAGTCTTTAAACTAGAAGCTAGTAAGCTTGACTTCAACTCCTACTACAAGAAAATATTATTAAAAGGATGAATTATGAGCATGAAAAAGGAAGCAGTGCCCACTAGAATCAATATAACTGGAGCAGTTAAGTGGTTCAATGGATAGCGAGCCAGGCTTAGAGATAGGATGTCTGGGTTCAAATCTGGATTCAGACACTTCCTAGTGATGTGACCCTGGGCAAGTCACTTAACCCCAATTGTCTAGACCTTACTATTCTTCTGCCTTAGAACTAATTCTTAGTATTGGTTCTAGACAGAAAGTATGGATTTTTAAAAATAAGAATCAATATAATTAAGAACAGATTGTTCCAAACTAAATTCATTTCCTTTATTGACAGAGTTTCTAGACTAATAGGTCAGAGGAAAGCCCTAAACATAATACACTTATATTTTAGAAAAATGTTTCTCAAAGTCTCTGATAAAGATTTGGTGGACAAGATATAAAGATATGTGCTAGATGATAGCATAGTTACATAAATTCCCAATTGGTTATTAAATTCCCAATTGTGAATATACCCACAGAACAGTGATTAATGAATCTATGTCAGTTTGGGGGGAGATGTCTTGCTTAAGATTTTTATCAGTGCCTTGGATAAGCTTGGTTAGTTAGCTGGTTGGTGGTTGTCCTTTGTACTTGAAGAGGACCAAAATGACATCATGATGTTGTGGTCAATGTAGAATGTGTCCAACTTGCTTGATCAGACCAATTCAAGCTCAGAAGGTTCTGCCACAGGTCAGGCACAAATAGTCCATATGAATATTTGGGATGGAGATGTCTCTAAATTTGCACATCTTGTGTTTCTTTTGAGATATTTCTTATCAAACTGACAGAAAGTTAGGAAGGACCATTTACATGCTGAACAAGAGAACTGGGATGATAGATTTGAAAAGCCAAATAAAAAATGATGAGTTTTAATAATCATCAATGCAAAGACCTGCACTTGAGTTCAATCAACTACATGAGGATGGTATGGGGAAGCATGAAAGGAAAATGGTTTCTATGAAAAGCTAGATTGACCTTCGAGCTTACTATGAATCACAAAGCAGCTCCCAAAAAGCTGATGCAATCTTAGGTTGCATTCTTAGAAGTATACTATCCAGAATGAGAAAAACTCTTCTTTGTGATCAGACCGCATCTGAAGTTATAGGTCTGGTTCTTGGCGCCATATTTTAGGCAATCTGTAGACAAACACGAACAAGTCTAGACAAGTGTGACCAGAGTATAATGAGAAATAAAGACCACATAAAGATCATAGAAGATAAATAGAAATTGAAATTAGAAACATTCTGCTGGAAGAAAAGAGAAGATGTAAGGTATATATGGTAGTCATCTTCAAGTATGTAAAAGGTATGAAAGAAGAATTAAACAGTGAGTACAAGATGCAGAGAGGCTGATTTAAGCAAATCTGATATAATGAAAGATTTCCAAGCAGTAAGAATGATTCAGAAGTGGAGTGGGTTTCTTTGAGAAGGAGATAATTGCCTATCACTTGATGTCTTCAAGCAGATGTTGGACAACCCATTTGGGGGGAGGTTATATAGGGGGTCCCAGTGCAGAGACAGTCTAGACTACACTTCTAGAGTCCTTCCCTGAGATCCTTTGATTGTGGGAGGGCAATTGATTAGTGCCCTAAGGAGAAATCCATAAGCCTTATTGTCCATCATCCTTTATCATAACCCTGGAAGTTACTTTGTAAGCCTAGTATCACAAAGACTTATAGTACCATCCTGGACACAGGATCCTGAAATAAACTTCCACCCCTAAGAATTGAAGAGGTGAAAGGGAGTTTCTAAGTCATCTCTAAGCTTTGACCACATCCCATTCTGTATCACCAGCAAGAGAAGCCAGTGGCTAATCAACCAACATTTATCTAGTGCCCTCTAGGAGTTCACTCTAATGAAAGAGACATAAGGCAAAAGACTATGTAAAAATAAACTAAATACAGGATGAATTGAAGATAATAACTGAGGGAAGGCACTAGAGTGAAGGAGGATTAGGGAAAGGCAAGATTTCAGCTGAGACCTGAGGGAGCCAGAGAAGTCAGGAAGCAGAGATGAGGAGGAAGAGCATTCCAGGCAGTATTACTTACTATCTCGCGTTGTCTGTGCTGTTCTGGCATCAGTGGCTGAGAAAAGGAGAGAAAGAGCAGAAGGGTTTTTATAGGTACTCTGCACTTCCTTCTCATCTGCTTCCTTTTTACTTCAAGGGAGATGCTCTTTCAGTAAGCTCAGTACTCTGATCCCCAGTGAATTCCAGACTGCTGGATCTCTGGTCTATAAGAAGGCAATTCCAGAGACTGACCCTTGAAGGACAGATCTAAATCTGTCAAGCTCTGGCTCAGCCCTCATTTTTTTTCCATCCCTCCCAGCTCTTCCCTCTTCTTTGCCTCTATTCACTCTGGTTCATCCATTCACCTCCAAGCCCAGAACTCACGGAAAGCCACAATTGAATCCACAGTGAAGGACTGCACGGCTCGGGATCTAAGAGGTAGCATTATGGCATTTTCTTTTGATATGACTCGATCAACCTCCTGAACTTTGTATTGGGGGACGCTGAATTCTGACCAGTAGTAGGCAATGACACTGCCCTCACTGAAATGAGAGAAGGATATGAAATAAGTTTTTTGGGCGATTAAGTACCTACTATGTGGAAGGCATTGGATTAAGTGAAGGACATACAAAGAAAGGCAAAAGATGGTCCCTGCTTTCAAGGAGCTGTCTAATGGGGGACACCAAGAGAACAACTATGTGCAACCAAGATGTAGACAGGATAAACTGGAGATAATCAACCAGGGAAGTCAATAGCATTTACAGTCTAGGATTGTAGGAAGTAGGGATAAGGTGTTTACTGGCATAGATGGGTTCTGGATTCAACGAAACTAGGATCATAAATAGACCTTCAGTTTATGCCATGATTTAGAACTACCTGCCTATTCTCCCCAGTCTCTAGCCAGGAAAGGTATCTATGCTCCCAAGAAAGTATGGTAGTTGATAGAGCCTCAGACTTGGAATTAGGAAGCCCTGGGTTTGAATTCTGCTTCAGACACTAGCTACATGGCTGGGTGTGTGACTTAACATTTCTCAGTCTCAATTTTCTCACCCGTTAAAATGGGATAATAATAGCACTTACATCATAGAACTGTGGTGAAGATCAAATGAGACAATATTTGTAAAGAGCTCTGTAAACCTTATAGGGCCAAGTAAAATGTCAGCTATTATTATTACTGTTAATATTCTAGTTTCTCTTTAATTAGATTTTATTAAATAACAACAGTCAGTTGTTTAGATCTTGCATTTACATAGAGCTTTGAAGTTTACAAAGCACATTCTTTACAACAATCTTCACATGAGAAGTGACTTTGCCCACAGTTACAGGGCTGAAAAAGGTCAGAGATTAAGGAGGAAGAAGCTTCGCTGGCCAGAGGTCCTCAGAGTGCCCAGGGCCATGCCAGGGATAGATAGGCTTGATGATGGCCAAAGGGCTGTCGTTTGCATGCACCCCTCTCTCTTTTTCTTTCTCTCTAACAAGATGCATTAATAAACCTTTTCCAAAAAATAAAAGTGTTTCAAATGTTCTGAATCCAAGTCTGGAATTCTTTCCACAATATATTTTCCATCTGAATGTGGAAGGCTGCTTCTCTGCTCCTCTGGGCCCTGGCCATCTGGTATGGCTCATGTGCCATACCAGAACCCACCCTAGGGCTCGAATGGTAAGGGTTCTCCTATGGCTCATACAATTCATACTGTCAACTTTACCCAGCTTACCAAAACTGGAATTCCAGATGATTTCCACCACCCCAGTCCAGGGGCAGGTCATTCTCAAGTAGAGAAGCTCTTTGCTTTTTCCCATTTGATCTCTTGCCCCATCTCCCATCTAGCCTCTCCCCTTAGTACCTTACCTGAAGGCTGTTACTCCAGAATCCTTGTAGAAGGGTCCAAGGGCTGGGATTCCACTGTATAAAATCTTTAGCTGCCAAGGAGCACAAGGTGAGAAAAAAAATGGAAGAAGAAGAGAGGAAGGTCATAGCAGACTCCACTATTTGACCTACACATGGCCTGAACGTCACACCCACCGTACTCAGGAACCTTATGTCTATTCTTAGATACCCTCCTACCCAGTGCCTTTGACAGACCCATACTCCCCCAGTGCCATTAACCAGAATGAAAAGACATAACGCAACAAGGTAGCTGTGCCTCCTTGTCTGGAGAGCTTCATCCTGGAAGAGATGGCTTACCACTTCCTTAACCTTGCTGGCCAGGTTTGCAAATTCTGTGGAGTTGGGATTCTCATAGGCATCTATAAAGTTCACATTTGTAATCCTTAAGTAGCCATTGAAGATTTTCTGCACCCTTGCATTCTGATCTACAAGAAACCAAAGCAAATAGAATAAATAAGAAGAGCAGGGCTGTGTCCACCTTCCCATCACTTTAGATTTACTCTCAGTCCAGATCCTAGCTTCATTATATAGATTTTAAAATCTGTCCCAGTATTATCTCTATGACCTGAGTTCCTAGGACATTTACCCCTAGTGCAGATGGTGCCAGGAAATAGAGTAAAGCAATGATGAGCCTATCTCTTCTTTCCCCTTCTCCGCACCCCTTATCCTATTACATCAACTCTCTGGGGTCTCCTAGCTTAGCCTCCATGGCCCAGAGGAATTCAGAAAGAAGAAAAGAACCCTGGACCAAAGGTGTCAAATATGTGACTCCCAAGTGAAGTTCAAACCAGAACTAAATACAATTGGGAAATACTTAATCAAGTAAGCAAAAATAGAATTAAACATAGATAATATTGTGTGGTTTTCTAAGTCAATATATAGCCCAAAAGGATCCTTATGTACAAGTTAGTGGGGCCCATTTCCATCAGAGTTTGAGATCATAACCTACCCATCCTTAGCCATTATCCTCCTGTCAGACCACCATTTAGGCTCCCAATTTCCCCACCCTCTGACCAAGCCCCCTTTGGACCACTTCCTCCACCTACTAATATATTAAAGAGTCCTCCTATACTCACAATTAAAATGCCACACCAAGATTCCAACCATAAGAGATAATAGGATGAAAAAGGTCACCAATGCCAACAGCACAATCCAGCGCTTTGGTCCTCGCTTCTCCACCTTCCTTGAATTGTTGGCTGGCAAGAATTCCACTCCTTCCTCAATGCCATTTATATTCTAGGAGGGAAGGGGGAGAACCACAGAATCATTTATTTAAATCTGAGAGAACTTCAAAGTCATCTAAATCAACCCTGTCAATTAGGAAAGGGAAAAACAGACCTAGAAGGAATAACGTGGGTTTGCCCAAGAAATAAGTGACAGTGCCAGGATTTGAATGGCACCTTTTCCTGTACTCACAATTAAAATGCCACCCCAAAATTCCAACCATAAGGGAGAACAGAATGAAAAAGGTCACCAATGCCAAGAAGAGGACCTGATTTCAAATCCAGCCTCAGATACTATGTGATCCTCAACAAGTCACTTAACCCTGCTTGTTTCAGTTTGCTCCTCTGTAAAATGAGCTAGAGAAGGAAATAGCAAACCACTCAAGTACCTTTGCCAAGAAAACCCAAATGGGATCATGAAGAGTCGGACATGACTGAAAACAACTGAACAATAACACGTGTCAGGCACTGCTAATCATGGAAAAAACAATCATGACCTTACAGTTGGTCCAAGGACAGAGCCTCGTGGTACACCTAGTTAGTAGGCATGACCTGTATCTAGCAACAGGATTAAAACACAGTTCAGACAGGTAGAAAGAGAACCAGGAGAGATCAGCTTACAAAACATAGAGAGGAGAAAGTGTCAGGAAGAGGGTGACAAACAATGTCAAAAGTTGCAGAGAGGTCAAGAAGGATAAAAGCTGATAAAAGGCCATTAAATCTGGCAATTTAAGATACCATGAATAACTAGCACTAAATGGAAATTGCTCTCCCATAGGTTAGCAGCAATCTTTTAACTGCTAAGTCAAATATTTGGGGTTTTTTTTCCCTCAGTCTTCATCAGTCTTGACCCTTTTAATCCCTTTGACATAGTTGACCAATCTCCTAACTTTTCCTCCTTTGCTTTGGTGACATTAGTCCCTCTTGGGTCTCCCCATGCCTGTTTAATCATTCCTTCTGGGCTCCTTTGAGATCATCATTCATGTCTTATCCCCTGAGTGACCACTGAATCATGTTTTGAGTTTCTATTTTCTATATATCTCTTCTCTCTCTGTGATCTTTTCTTCCTTCCTTCCTTCCTTCCTTCCTTCCTTCCTTCCTTCCTTCCTTCCTTCCTTCCTTCCTTCCTTCCTTCCTTCTTTCTTTCTTTCTTTCTTTCTTTCTTTCTTTCTTTCTTTCTTTCTTTCTTTCTTTCTTTCTTTCTTTCTTTCTTTCTTTCTTTCTTTCTTTCTTTCTTTCTTTCTTTCTTTCTACCGTTACTTTCTGTCTCAGTAACAACAACTCTGAGACAGAAGGGCAAGGGCTAGGCAAATGGAATAAAGAGACTTGCCCAGGATCACATAGCTAGGAGGTGTTAGAGGTCAAATTTGAACCTAGGTCCTCCCACTTCCAGACTGGTGCTCTATCCACTGTGCTACCTTGCTGCCCCAATCTCATCATTTTTCATGAGTGCAACTGCCATCAGTAAACAGATAACTCCCAACCCTGATCTCTCTCCTGAATTCTCTCACTATCAATCAACAAGGATTTTTTTTGTTTTTTTCTTAATCAACAAGTTTTTATTTAGCAACCATGTGCAGTTAGTATACTAGGCACTGGGGACATAAATACAAAGAATGAAATAACCTCTATTCACAATGCGTTTACATTCTAATGGGAGAGAAAAGTAAATATAAAAATACTTATAGTAAAAACATAAAGCTAATAAATAAAAATGTATACAATATAGTGAGAAAGGCATTAACAATTGGTGGGACTGAAGGGATCAGGAAAGGCTTCCTTCTTGAGAAGATGATGCTTGTACTTCATTGTAAAGGACAAGAGAAACTCTGAGAGGCATAGAACAGGAACAAAATTCCAGTTATGGGGAACAACCCTTGCAAAAGTCCAGGGAGAGGATGAGGAGTGTAATGTGTGATGGACAGAAAGGCTAATTTGGCTGGTTCACAAAGTGCAGGAGGTAGAGCAATGGTCAATGAAGATGGAAAGATAAGTTGGGACCAGACTCTTAAGGGTCTTAGAAGCTAAACAGAGGAGGTTATATATTTTTTTCCTATAGGCACTAGAAAACCACTGGAATTAAATGAGTAAAGAGGGTGGACAATCAGATCTGCACTTAAGGAAAATTCCTTTGTCAGCAGTGTGTGCAATGGAGTTGAGTAGGAGGAAACATGAGACAAGGAAACCAATTTGGATGCTATTACAATATTCTAGGAGTGAGGTTATGAGATCCTGAGCTAAAGTGGTACCTGTCGGAATGGGAAAAAGGAGTCATATTTGAGAGATGTTATGAGGGTCAAAACAACCAAGAATTGGCAACTGATTGAATATATAGGGTTAGAGAAAATAAGGAGTCTGGGATATGTCAATATTATGAACCTGAGAGAATAGAAAGATCATATCTTAGTAATAATAATGTTCCTGTTTAGTAATTTTTCAGTCATGTTCAACTCTTCATTACTCCATCTGGTATTTTTCCTTCTCCAAATCATTTTACAAAGGAGGAAATTGAGGCAAACAGGGTTAAGTGATTTGCCCAAAGTCACACAACTAGTAAGTGTCTAAGGCCAGATCTGAACTCATGAAGATGAGTCTTCCTGCCTCTAAACCCAACACTCTATCCACTATACCACCTAGCTGCCCCAATAATAAAAATTATAACTAACATTTATATAATGCTACTATGCTTTGGTGTTGTGCTAAATCCTTACAATTATTATCTCATTTGATCCTCAAAACCACCTTGGGAAGTAGGTGTTATTATTATCCCCATTTTATAGATAAGGAAACTGAGGCAAACAGTGATTAAGTGATTTGCCCTTGGTCACACAGTAAGTATCTGAGACCATATCTGAACTCAGGTCTTCTGACGCTAAGTCGTGTGCTCTTTCCACTGACCCAGCTAGCTGTCAGTAGGGTATTTTGAAGAGGAAAGGATTTACAGCGCAAGTTCTACTGTAGACATGTGGATTTTAAAATGTCTCTGGGACATCCAGTTTGAACTATATATATATATATATATATATATATATATATATATATATATGAACTATGGTGATGTATGATTGAAACTCAAAGAAAAGATTAGAGAAGTCAATAGAGATCTGGGAATATGTGCACAGAGATGATATGCAGATGACTGGATGGAAACAGTTCCAGGGAAAATAATGAGATTGCCAAGTGTGAAAATCAAAATTAATATATAATAACTCAAGTATTATATTTATAAGATTTATTAAAATAAAAACTAGAGTTAAAAGGGAGCTAACTCAAGCCGTGAGAAAGAGGAAGAAATAGGGTGGAGACACTGAACTATATACAAAGGTGGTGGGGAGAGGAGAGGAATTCTGGGAAATACTGAAGGACTTCTGGGGGATAAAGTCCCAAAGGCTTCAAACATTCTAATTAATACACAAGAAAGAAAGTATAATAGGTTATCATTTTAGATAAACTGAACACATGCAAACTCAGGTATAGGCAATTGGAAATTTAAAAAAGGCAAAAAAAAATAAAATAAAAAGTTTTAATTACACACTACATCTGCACCATTTTCCCAAGCTGTATAGTCTCAATATAGTTGGCTCAGTCACACTCATTCTTGCTCTAAGAAGCATTAGTGAGATCATTACATTGTTTTGTGGTAAACATTAGCTCTTCCATGAGTTTTTGCTTGTGACAAGTCCTGTCTGCATCAGAGCGGTACTTCTCTGTTTCATTAACATTATTTAGTAATTAATAATGACCCCCAAATACAAGAGTTGTAATGCTGGAAGCTCTGATAAGCCTAAGAATGTCATAAAGTATCCAGGGGTGTTCATATAAGAAATACTTATGCATGGTTTTCAACTTATTCGAAGGCTCTTAGAATATTTTGGTCTCATAAGACGAGATCCTACTATAGAAAAGAAGAGGGTCTAGGACAGAACTTTGAAGAACAACTATCATTAGGGAGGGGTATGATGTGAATGATGAGTCAGCAGGAGAGGCTGAGTAAGAGTGATCAGAAAGGGAGGAGAAGAAGGACCAGGAAAGAGAACAGTGATGAAAACTCAGAAAGGAGGGAGTCCGGGACTCTAGGGAAATCAAGAATCTGAAATATAACTGATGGGTTGAGAAGGATGAGTCCTGAGAAAAGATCACCAGATGTGGTCATTCAGCAATCATGGGAACTTTGGAGACCGTAATTTTAGTTGAGTTGGAAGCCAGATTACCAAATGTTCAGGAAGGAGAGAAGAAAAATATGTTGGACAACTCCAACTGGATGTACTGTAAGCATCTTAAACCCAACATGTTCCAAACAGAATCCATTACATTTTCCTCCAAACCCTTCTCTAAACTTCTCAATTTCTGCTGACTCTACTCCTATCCTTTCCAATCACCCAGGTTCTCATTCTTGGAGTCATCCTTGACTTTTCTTTCAACTTGACTATCCTATAATAGTTTTAGATATCTAATAGATAGGTGGAGATATGGAAAGCAGAAAAGAGGTTGAGACTGGATAAATAGAACAGATAATCATCTGCACAGAGATAACTGAATATGGGGAAGCTGATAAGATCTGACCCTGTAACTCCATTACTCAAAAATCTCCAGTAGATTGCTACTGTCGCTAGGATAGAATACATTTCAGTCTGACAGTTAAGACGCTTTCCTTCCTGGCTCCCACCTCCCTCTGCAATTTAATTTTCTGTTACTCTCCTTAACAGTCAAAAGGATTTATTACCTAAGCTCAACATGTGAAATTCCATATCTTACCTTTGCAGATTCCTGATGTCTAGAACACATTTTTATCTTTTCCTTAGCACAGAATCTATAACTTCCAGGAGCAGCCAAGTGGCTCAGTGGATAGGGCACTAGGCTTGGAGTTGAGAGGACCTGGGTTCAAAGCTGGTCTCAGACACTTCCTAGCTGTATGACCTTACATAAGTCATTTGACTCTGTTTGCCTAGTCCATTGGACAGAAAGTAAGGTATTTTTAAAAATAAAAACACTTTTTTAAAAATTCAAAAGGAGCAGCTAAGTAGCACAATGGATAGAGTGCCAGATCTAGAGTTGGGAAGACCTGGGTTCAAATCTGGTCTCAGACACTTCCTAGATCTGTGACCCTAAGCAAGTCATTTAACCCTCATTGCCTAGTCCTTGCTTGTTCTTCTGTCTTAGATTTGATATTTAGAAAGAAGGTAAGGGTTAAAAAAAAAAAGAATTTTTAACTTCCATCAAACACAGCTCAGGTGACATCTCCCACAGAGGGATTTTCCTGAGTCCTCTAGGAATTAATACTTTCTCCCTTTGATAATAATAACTTCAAATAACATTGTACTTACTTATTTATGCATGTGCTATAGCAGATCCTTACAAGAATCTCCCTCCCAACCCAAAAGAATGTAAGTTCTTTGAAGTTAGAGGTGACTTTATTTTTGTCTTTGTGTCCCTGGTTCCTAGCACAATACTGATGCACAAATACTTTCCCAAATGAATTTGAAGACTAACTTGGGCAACCATGCTAAGGATCTGGGCAAGGGACATAGAAAAGTATAGGAGAGATTTGTCCCTGAAGTTATTGAACAACTTTTTCCAAAGATTTCAAAGCTCTGCTAAGGATAAAAAGAACAGGGTGTTTCAGCTTCAGAAACAAATTTTCTCAGGCTCAGAAATTCAAGTTCTCAGCTCCAGCTGGAATGGGTCGCCTATTTACATTGTAGGTGAACCATGTAGGGAGAGGTGGACCCCAGCCAACATTTAACAAGCCAAGAAAAAAGGCTTTGTGGCAACACACTTGGGCTACTCTGATTATTCTGTTTGGGAACAAACTGTGTTGATTTTGACCTCCACTGACTCAACAGAAATCCAACTTGGGAAGTAAAATACAGAACACCATATCCAGAAGGTTCCCATCTGAAAGAATGCTGAGAAGCAGGAAAATGCGAAAATAGAAAAGACCCCATCAGTGGGCATCTACCCTGGGCCCTTGCAAAGGGACAGCCCCACAGAGGTGGAAGACAAAGGCAAATGCAGCACTCACTCATAAAGCCAAGCTGAGGAGTCATTGCAATTCTCAAATTGTCACATGCAGTACAAGGACGGTCAATGGAAAGAACAATGGTTTGGGGTGAAGAAAGGAAGCATTTATTGAGCGCTTACTATGTGCCAGGCACTGTGCTCAACAGATTATAAATATTTTCTTATGTGATTCCCACAACAACCTTGTAAGTAGGTGCTATTATTTGGGAGTCAGAAGATCTGGGTTTGAACCCTGCATTTGTCACTTACTATCATGGGCAAGACACTTAATTTTAAGGGTTCTTCCTCTATGAAAGAGAGGAGTTGCTGAGCCTGACGATCACCTCTAGTTCTAAGTTTCAGGGATCTTTCCTTCCTCCTGGGCTCCAAGAAGCTTCTAAAGACTTTACATGCCCTTTCCTTGCGTCTGGATTTAGCATGCCTCTTCAGGAAGCTACACAACTACACCAAAATAATGCAGGGAAATCCCCGGGATGGAAATCCAAGCCAAATTCTGGCAGCACTGAGTATTTCGGTATCTTTAGAACTATGGAGAGGTGCAAAATAATGCTTTATCTCACTGAGTACTAGACAAATACCCAGCTACCCCAGGGCAGTCTAACCTGGATAGGGGGATGGGGCATTAGAAATAATATCACCACCTCAATAATAATTACTAAGATTACTACCTGTACTAAGAAAACAACTTAACTTTTTTATCCATTATATTTCATTTGATATTCACAACAATCCTGTGTGTCTGGCAGGACATCTAAGCTTCCAGAAGACTAATTGGTTTTGGTTTCTGTAGTCCCCAATGCCAAGTACAAAGTCTTGCATGGGCAGGCCCTTAACAAATGCTTGTCAATTTGAAGATCATTATTATCATTTTACAAATGGGAAAACAGAGGCTCAGAGAATAATTTGACCAGTAAATAACTCACTTACTTAGAAAGTAAGGATGGGTGGAGAGTGGATAATGTAGCAAAGCTGAGGCTAGAACCCAGGCCTTCATCTGGTGTTCTTTCTATTATAGCACACAGCAAGAGGGGGATAAAGATATTCTCCTAACAGACTATATTGTAAAACGAAAAGCTATGTTTCAGGAATTCTCATTCTAACAGAACTCTGCAAATTTCTCAGACTTGGGGACACTATTTCTCTGATCTGAAGCCTGAACTCAAGAGTTCAAGTTGGTCAAACCTGAATTCTGAATCTGAGCTCAACTATGAAGATACATTTAATTAATTACCAAATTATCTCCCTCTATAGCCTAGGCTCCTCTTAAAATTTAAATTAAAAGGGCTGGACGGGCTTTTACAGATTCTATCTCCTCTTTTTATTGACAGGAAAGCAGAGTCAGCTCTTTCTAACACATCACTCAATCTCTCAAATACCCCCTTTGAAGGCTGGGTAATTCTCATCCAATATAGGGAACAACTCTACACACTTCCAAACGCTAAGAGAAGGAATATTGTACTCATGCACATATATCCACACTTGCCTACACAGGGATAATCTACCTGCCAGAGATACATACAAAGAAAATCTAGAAAGAAAACTGGGGGCCTAGTGGATCTCTAGGAAGACTCCTACGAAGTTTGTTGAGATTCTGCACAGTTAAAGAAGCTGGTAAGCAGAGAAGTCAGTACATTGCCATTTCTATTTGACTTCCAAATTAGATGAGAACAGCTATAGCAGAAGGAAATTATTAGAAAGTTGGAGAAGAAAAATGCAGAGCAATAAATCATTTAATCAATAAGTAGTTAGTGCCCAGCATTATTCTAGAAGCTAGGCATTCAAATATAAAGAACATAATCATCTCTAATCACAATAAGATCACATTCTATTGGGAGAGACAAAGATATATGAAATCATATAGCATATAAAGTTAATAAATACACATATCCACATAGAAGTAAAATAGTTAAGTATAAGATTATTTAGGAGAGAAGGATCTGTCAGGTGGGAAAGGATCAGAAAAAGCTTCATGAAGAAAATGGTGATTGAGCTGTGTTTTAAAGTAAAGGGGGACTCTAAATTTTAGATTATATATGTACGCAGTATATATATATGTTTATATATACATATAAACATATATATAAGCTTTATATTTATTCTTTTATATATTTTTGCATGTCCTTATTTTTTCCATCATTAAAATGTAATTTCCTTGAGCAAAGGATGTCTTTTGCTTCTTTTTTAAAGAAGAAAATAACTACTGACTCTATAAGATATCAGGAAACAATAAAAGAAATTCAAAAGGATAAAAAATAGACGATAATCTAAACTATCTTACTAGAAAAACAGTTAACCTGGAAAATAAATACAGGAGAGAAAATCTAAGAATTATTGAACTACCTGAAAACCACAATAAAAAAATAACCTAAATACCATATTGCAAGAAATTATCAGGGAACACTACCTTGATATTCTCAAATAAGAAGGGAAAATAGAAATGGAAAAAAAAATCCATCAATCATCTCCTGAAAGAGATCTCCAAATAAAACTCCCCAGACTATTATAGCCAAATTCCAGAACTCCAGGCCAAGGATAAAATGCTGTAAGCAGCCAGAAAAAAATTTTTTTAATGTAATGGAACCACAGAACCATAGTCAGGATTACACAGGACCTAGCAGCTTCTGCATTAAAGAACTAAAGTGTATGGAATATGATATTCCACAAGGTAAAGAATCTGGGGTTACAACCAAGAATCATCTACCCACCCAAACTGAGCATAATACTCTAGGGGCAGAAATGGATATTTAGTGAAATAGAGGATTTATAGGCATTTCTGGCAAAAAGACCAGAGCTAGAAAGATGATTAGATGATCAAATTCAACATCAAGAGAAACAGGAAAAGGTTAATAGAAAACTCAAAGGATTCTACAAGGTTAAATTTATTATATTCCTATTGGGAAGATGATAACTAAAATACTTAAGATATCTATGATATAAGAGAAACTTAAAGTACTTGAGGTTCTCAAGATATTTAAGAATCTTATTACTAATAGGGCAGGGAGACAGAGATACATAGGCAGAAGGCAAGAAGTAAGCTAACTTTGATGGAATGATATCCAAAAAAACAAAATTAAGAGGCAAGAAAGGGGAACAAATTGGAAAAAAGGGAAAAGGAATGATAGATGGGGAGGCATGTAAAAGTCAATCAGTGTTGGGGAAGATTGGGGAGGTGGCTAGAGGTTCAATTTTTGAACCATATTCTCATTGGAATTCTCTCAAAGAAGGAATAGCATTCATGATCAGATGGCTACAGAAACCTATTTTATACTATAAGGAAGTAGGAAGGAAAGGGGAACAAGTGAAGTGGGATATGGACAAAGGGGAGGGTGAATTGAGGGAGGTGACATTTATGAACAGGGAAAGGTTGAAAGGAGGGATAAGGCTAATAGGGGAACAATAAGATGGAAGAAAATATATATATATAGTAATCATAACTGTGAATGGGATGACTTCACCCATAAAATGGAAGAGGATAGCAGAGTAGATTAAAGACCAGAATCCCACAATATGCTGTCTACAAGAAACACATTAAAAGGAGGAAAATACACACAAAGTAAAAGTAAAGAGCTAGAACACCTTCAGCTGAAGTTAAAAAAAAGGCAGAAGTAATAAATATTTATGGTTTTATGGTTCTATGGTTTAAGTAGGGATCATTTCACTAGAATCTCCAGCCCTAGAATAATGCCTGTCATTAATAAATACTTGTTGACTTGATTGATAGATTCATAACTTTCTGGTCATTTTCTCCAATTATTTATTGCTATTCTGCCCACCTTCCAGGAAGCTGGATGAGGATGGCAATATAGCTCTTCCCACCTGCAATGCTTTTACAAGAGAAGAGTCAAATCCTAGTAAGCCTTACAGGATCCCTCTTATTGCCCCACTAAGCAAGCCTCCAGCAAGTGATTCATCCAAGATCATACAGCTAATTCAGAGCCAGAATTCCAATCTAGGACTGCTCACTAATAATCCAGTGTTCTTTTTATCTCTCTCAGACTCAGATTTATCAAATAGAAAATGGTTTGGAAAGATTTGCACTGAATTTTTAAGGTCACCACAGAAAATAAAAACATTTCAAACATGGGAGACAGCCAGTATAAAGAAACAGAATCAGAAGATAGAATGCTATGTTCAAGGAACAGCAAGGACAGTTTTGTAGTATTACAAAGTAATTAGTATAGTATAAGGAGTATAAGAAGTAAAGTATAAGGAAACTGGAAAGATAGAAAGAAGTCAGCTTGTAATAAGCCTTAAAATGACAGATAATTTTATATGTCAGATTGCTCACTGTCTAAGGGATAGGGAAAAGGTGGGAAGGAACGAGAGTAGGAGAGATGGAGAGAATTTGGAAATCAAATATATATATATATATAATTTTAAAAGTAATAACAGGGGATTTAATATTTGATCTCAGAAGTAATAGGAAGCCACTGGTTTTCATTGGGGGGAAGGGAATGACATGGATAAAATGAGAGATTGGTAAAGCACTTAGCATAATGCCTAGCACATAGTAGATTCTTAATAAATACCTTTCCTCAACACCACCTTCCCACCCTCCAGACCCCTTAAATTGAAGAAAATAATGACTTTAGCTTTGGATGTTTCCATTTTGAGATATCTATAGCACATCCTGTTCAAAATGTCCAGTAGGCAGAAGATGACATAAATAGTACATCAGGAATGAAGTTAGGACTGGATAAATAGATTTGATAATTATTTGCATAAAAAATAGTACCTGAATACCTGGGAAGTGATATGAAGAGCAAGCCAAAATAGGGTATAGGGAAAAGAAAAGAGGGCCCAGGGTGAATCCTTGGGAGATGTCTGCCATTAATATGCACAATTTTGATGAAGAGAGGAGAACCAGGTAAAAGCAGTATCATGAAAATAAGGAAAGGAGAGAGTATCCAGGAGAAGAGAGATAATGACTATGTAAAAGGTTGCAGAGAAATCAAGAAGGATGAGAAATGAGAAAAGGCTATAAGATTTGGCAATCAAGAAGTCATTGATAACTTTGGAGAAAGTAATGGTTGGAAATCAGAAATCAAGCTGCAGTGTTTAGAATTGAGTAAAGGAAGAAATAGACTCATCAATTATGGAGAGCTTTCTTAAGGAGTTTAGCTACAAAAAGGAAGAGAGATCTAAGATGATAGTCAGGAGAGATGATAGGATCAAGTGAGGTTTTGTTTTGTTTTGTTTTGTTTTCAAACTCTTACTTCCACCTTGGAGTCAATACTGTGTATTGGTTCCAAGACAGAAGAGTGATAAGGGCTAGGCAATGGGGGTTAAATGACTTGCCCAGGGTTACACAGCTAGGAAGTATCTGAGGCCACATTTGAACCTAGGACCTCCTGTCTCTAAGCCTGATGCTCAATCCACTGAGTCACCCAACTGCTCCCAAATTAGAGTTTTTTAAGGACAAGAGGAAATATGGGTGTGTTTACAGGAAGCAAAGAAGCAATCAGAAGGTAGGGAGAAACTGAGGATTAGTGAGAGATTGGGGGAGGAGGGGAAGGAGATATTGATATGGAGCAAGATGTGTGTGTGTGTGTGTGTGTGTGTGTGTGTGTGTAAATAGAGACAGAGACAGAGAAATGTATAGATGGAGAGAGAAAGAGGTGTGTGTGTTTGTATAGAGAAGGAGGGAGGAGGGAGAAGAAAGGGTGTAAGGGAGGGCGTGAGGGAGGGAGTGGGGAGAAGGGGGGTAAGGGAAAGAGAGCAGGAGGGAGGAAGAGGTGGGGAGATAGTCAATCAAGGTTGGGATTTGGCAAGGCATAATTTGCAATAGGATAAGGAAGCAATGGACTCAAGTGGAAAGGATGTAAAATTGAACAGATTCATCAAAGGATCAAGATAAGGAAGAGAAGAGAGTATGGCCAGTGCAGAGATGACAGTCTGAGAAGTAACTGAAATGTAGACTAATAATTAATTAAACAAACAAGAATTTGTTATCACCAAGTGCTGTGTTAGAAATTGTGGATATAAAAGAAGAAAATAAAGAAGCCTCTTCTAGGACTTTATATTTTAGTGGGGAGTGGGGAGGAAACAATATGATTTTAAAAAAGAATGCACAAAATAGAGTAATTTGTGGGCAAACATAAGGGGTATGGCACTGGTTATTAGGGAAGATCAGTAAAACCTTTATGTAGAAGGTAACAGTTGATCAAAATTTTAAAGGAAAAATTCTAGGAGGTAGAGGTGAGTTGGGAGTGGATTCTAAACATAGAGGACAGCCAGTACAGAAGCACAGAAACAGGATGATAATAATCATATTAATAATACTAGCATTTACATAGTATCTACTATGTGCAAGGCTTTTGTTAAGTGTTTTACAAATACTATCTCATTTAATCTTCCCAACAACTGGAGGGGGGGGGTAAGTGCTATTGTTATTCCCGTTTTACAGTTGAGGAAACAGAGGCAAATAGAGGTTAAGTGATTTGCTCGGGGTCATACAACTAGCAAATGTCTGGATCTGGATTTTAACTATCTACTGTGCTACCTATTTGTCTCTAAACAGGAGCAATAGAAAGACCAGCTTAGACAGAGAGATTGTGGCCAGGTAGTAAAAGATTTTAAAAACCAAGCAGGAGGCAGGTGGGTAACACAACGGATAAAGTGCCAGATCTGGAGATGGGAGGACTTGGGTTCAAATGTGAATTAAGGCACTTCCTAGCTGTGTCAAAGAACTTGACCTAAACAAAAAACCAAAGACAGGAAGAATCGCTGGCTTCTCCCTTAAGTTAGATACAACACTGATATCCAATGGAATTAAAGCCATGTCCTTGCTAACCATCTTTTTCATGCTGTGGCTTTGGCAGCTTTTTTGTTGGTTGTTAGAAGATCTAAAATATCTTCTAAAAAGTCTAACAGTATTTCGCTGCAGTCCCAAATATGAACTGTCAGACTGGTCTAGCCCACAAGAAAGGGGAGGTTCAAAAGCACAAGTGGGTATAAGGTGAGGGTAGCAATGAATCTTGGCAAGAAAAAGGTCCCTCCATATTCTCTGAGCCTGGAGCAAAGGAGAAACACACTATAACGCCAGAAACTAGAAATGGCTACAAAATCTGAATTAAAAAGGTGACTAGCCTGTCTAGGGAAGGGTAAGTCAGCCCAGCTCTGAAATAGAGCAGCCCAAAGCCCCTGTGATGATTGAGACTGGGCTGGGGAATAGCCTCTTCACTTCCAGCTTGGGTTAGAGAGGGAGACTTAGTCTCCCCCCTAAAAAAGCATATCACACATATGCATTTAGGGGGAGAGGAAGGGAGAGACAGGTAGAGATAGAAAGAGACAAACAGACAGACAGACAGACAGAGAGACAGTGGACATTAGGTCTGGTCATTAGGTTGCAGAGCTGGCTGGGTGGATTATTAACTCAGATGATCTGTCAAAGTGGCCCAGGAGAGATAATTAAAGGCTATCATGTGCTAATTGATATCCTACTACACTGGCGCTTTAGAGGGAGACTGAGAAGCAGAATGATCTCATTTGCTCTGGAGACCTGTTTTCTTACTCAGACCTGAGACTTTGGACCAAGGTTTCTCAAGTAGGCTCCTTGCTAACACTACCACTCACCTCCAGAGGTTTCTATTTACTCCCACTTTCAATGACTCTAATGACTGAAATGAGGTACATGCAAAGAACTGGAAATATCACCTCTAGCAGTCACCAGGAACCATAATGCCCCAGGGTCTGCTGAGCTTTTTTTTTTTTTAACATAAAATATCTTATTTTTTCCAATCATATGTTCACAATTTTTAATATTTATTTTCTAAAATTTTGAGTTCCAAATTCTTTCCCTTCCTCCCTCCCTTCTCCTCTCCTTGAGGCAGTAAGCAATTTTATCTAGGTTAAACATATGTTGCTGGGTTTTAAAGGAGTAAGGGAAAGGATCCTCTGGACACACAAGCACTGGCAAAGTCTCTGACATTTCTGGGGTGCTGAAACCACTGTCCTTTTCCAAAGAAGAAGGGGAAAAGTTGATTTCAATAACTGGTGGAATATATCTCTGTTCCCTACCACCAGCAAAATCCTGACTAGAGTTCCGAGTTTAGAGCCTGTTCCTGAGTTCTCAGAAACACAATGGAGCCTGAGGTCACAAAAGATAGCCAGAGATATAAGGACAAGGAGTGACTCAAAAACCTTGATCCTGTATTCTCCAGATCTCTAGAAAAATGTATACCTGGGGTCCCTGGGCCAGTAATTCAGAAAGGTATCACTTCATAATTAATTAATTTTTTAAAAAATTATCAAACATTTATTTTTTTTCACTCATCCTCCCCAAAAAAGAAATTCTTGTAACAAATATGCAGTCAGGCAAAACAAATTACCATGCTAATCATGTCTAAAAATGTGTGTTACACTCTGCACATTAGTCCATTATCTCTTTCTGTCAAGAGATGGGGAGCTTTCTTCATCATCAATTCTCTGGAATCATAACCAATGATTTAATTGATAAGAGTTATGTAGTTCAAAATTGTTCATTTTAAAATGTTGATCTTACATATTTTTCTCCTGGTTCTGCTTACTTCACTCTATATCAGTATACACAAATCTTCCCAGGTTTCTCTATAACTGTCTTTCTCTACTTCTTCCAATACAGTGCAAGGGCAATTGGTGGTGCAGTAGATTGATTGCTGGGCATAAATCAGGAAGACTATTTTCATGAATTCAAATACAGCTTCAGCCCCTTATTAGCTATGTGACCCTGGGCAAGTCACTTAATCCTGTTTGCCTCAGTTCCTCATTTGTAACATGAGTTGAAGAAAGAAATGGCAGCTATCTCCAGTATTTCTGCCAAGTGTGTAGATAGAATTCACTCCCCAAGGCTTGTCAGACCCATTACCCAGCATCCCATTTACCCATTACCCAGCATCCCATTTACGTGCTCACTCTGTGAGAACACTGCATGATTGAAAGTAGTGAGGGGGCAGTACCACACCAAAACTTTTATCCTCCATCCCCCCACCCTCCTCGAATCACCCAGCATGCACTCAGCTTAAGCATGCAAATGGGATGCTAGGTAAAAACGAGCTGGGTTGGACAAGCCTTGGGGAGTGAATTCTATCTGCATAATAAAATCCCAAATGGGGTCATAAAAGTCAGACATCACTGAAAAACAACTGAACAACAACATGGAACAACGGTATACCATTGCATTCCTATATTATCATTTGTTTGGCCATTCTCTAATTGATGGGCACCCCCTTCATTTCCAGTTCTTTAAGTCTCAACTTATTTTATGCTAATTCTTAAAAAACAAACAAACAAACAAGCATCTATCAAAGAGGAGCTCCGGACTTTCAGGACCTTCCCAGTGCCTCAGGAGCTACTTGGGCAATATCATATCTATAACCAGATCTCATCAGCAGACCTGGACTATGGCTGTGATTACATGGATGTAACAGGAAGTTCGCAGAGAAATTAAGGCTTCCTTAGGATGGTATCATTGGGTGTGTGTGCCAAAGGTATGGTGCCCTGTCTGACCCACCTCCTCTCATCTGTGGAAAGAACTGGTTATGTAAGAAATTCCATCAACCTATTTTAGGCAGTCACGCTCAATGGCACAACAAGGGCCTGGAAAATGATGTCACTCTTGCTTTAAGTACTCTGATCAACGACCAATTCAGTAGGCTATACAGCACCCTTAGGAGCCCTCAGGAGTCTGAGAGAGCCATCTTCACACTCACCGTTCCTATGGAAACGGGCATCCATTTATTCATTCATCCATTCAACAAACATTTACATCTTCCAACCATCGCTAAGCCATATTGTCTGGACTCTAACCATCATGATCATCCCCTCTCCCCAATGGAACCTCAAACTCCATCCCTGGAACCCTGAGCTCTTTTAGATGACCTTGCACCTTATCATGCCCAGAACCAGACCTGGAAATGACTTCTTAGCAATCTTCACACTACATCCCCACCCCCTCAACCCCTTTTCAACTCCCCATTGTTTATCTGTGGTCTTCCCTCATTAGAATGTAAGCACTTAATGAGCTCTCTCCTCCCATGTCTCCTTCTCCCGCCTTCCCAAATGAGCCAGATACTAAATGCTAAATACCACATACCTTTCCTGGGATTAACACTCACAATACTCTCACCCATTTGTCACTTCCTCATCCAATTCATGGACTGCCACAATTCCTTCCTATCTACTACTGCCAGCCGAGTCTTTATTATTTGACTGCTTCTTAGCCCACTGTGCTATCTCCTTAGCATGGAGATAAAAGGAAAGTATTTTTTGCTTTTTTTGTATCAAATTTATTCAAAGATCTGGCCTGGGAAGAAAATAAAACTCAGGACCTGGTAATTTATGGATTTCAACGAGCCAAGTTCTTATTGGCCCTTATTTATCCAGGCCAACTAAAAGTTGATTGCAATTCACAGTGTGTACAGAAAGAATCAGACCAAAAAAACATACAGACATTCTCACATGCACATCTGGCTGACCACCATCCATTCTAAAGCCAAAGGAAAGGCCCTGAGGAGGCCTGACTCAGCAAACTCAGAGTACTTTGTTTGTAGTCAGATCACAGAAACTAAACCAGGGACACTTATACATTTATTTTGGCCAGCTGCTGGTTTCAGGGAACAATAGGTTTTTACTGCTTGTGTCACCTTTCCCCTCCCTTCTCTTTCCAGAGAAGGCCCTACCCATCTACATTGCCAGGGACACTTACACAGTCATATCACCACTCATAAAACCAGAGACCAAAATGCAATAGAGCACTCCTGGGGGGAGAAGAAAGATAAAAAAAAATAGCAAAGTTAAAAGAGAGCTAAAGAACAGAGTGAAAGATAGAAGAATGTTATGCAGCCATTTTCTTTATCCCCTTATTAAGAAGAGAATGGATATAATAAGGAAGAGGGAAAAGAGGGGAACTGGGAGCTGGGGTCCATGTTTCTCACCTTCCTGGTATTTTGGGGATCCCATTGTAAAATGTGTTTAATAATTCCCTATGTTCTCCCTCGAAGAGGTGCCACAAGATTCATTATGTAATTGCTCTTTAAAGGAAAGTGCTTTATTACTGTCAATAGTAATGGTATTCTCCCAACTTAGAACAGGACACAGTCTTCTTTGGGAGGGATGGAGAGAAGATAAACACAGCCAGAAGTCAGGAATGCTGGTTTAAAAGCAAAACCAAAAAATGGCATAGCAAAAACTAACCTTGTGATACTATCCAGAGAAATACTCACTGATGTGTGGCACATGTAACATGATCCTGAGTAGAATGTAAACTCCCTAAGAGCCAAATTGCTTAATTTCTGGTCTTTTATATCTCCAGCATCTAGCATAGTGCCTTAACAGATGTATATTGAATTCACTTGAACCCCAAGATAACCCAAATCTATTCACAAGTATACAATGACCTCCCAACCCAGACTGCAATAAGCCCCAAGCATCTCCCTGGGCCATATGCAAGGAATTTCACTCTCCCTTTTGAAAAAGACACATTCAGTAATATATCAAAAGACCTCATCCTCTTCATCTAGGCTCATGTAAATCATAAGAAAGTAAGCGGCCACCTTGTAAAAGAAGGTTCAAGATGGACCACATATACCAATGGGAAGGAAAACAGAGACTTCTGTTTAGTCCTTCCTCACTCTGTCCAGAAACCTACTAAAAGCCAATGTACTGAATGAGTAAATAACCCAGAATGGGGAGGGAGTCAATTGTTCTAAATTCTTACAAGGTGTAATCACAGAAAGTCAATTAAGGGGAGGTGGGTTCCTTCGGAGCCTCATGAATGTGGCATCATCCTAAGTACTAAAATCTTTCACCATTCTTTCTTCTAATCACAAACTCCTTTGCCTAGACCTGCCCTAGCTGGAATTCAATCCCTGAGCTGATCTTCCATGAGATGCTATTTCAACATTTATCCTTCCCAATCCAGCTAGAAGTCCCAAACCTGAAAGTAACTGGTAGATTAGATCTAGTCTAGACTGTGGAATCCATGTACCCTCCACTCTGCCTACCTTAATCAACCCATCTTCTTAAAAGGCCACAGTTAAGGTCTACTCTCTGAAAAATCTTTCACTAACCAATTTCAATCAACAAACATTTACTAAACTGGACACTGAAGAGATGAAGATTAAAAAAATAAGGCATTGACCTCAACGAATTTCCATTCTACTAGGAAAGTCATAATGGCATATATGTGTATAATAAGAAGTAGAATATGATAAAGACAAGGAGAAATCCAGACAAAGTGTTGTAGGAAGAGATTTGGGAATGGAAGGACTACTTTCATCTTGACTTCTTGGAAAAGATGGTAGTGCCTGACTTGAGTCTTTTTTTTTTAAACCCTTATCTTCCATCTTGGAGTCAATACTGTCTATTGGCTCCAAGGCAGAAGAGTGGTAAGGGCTAGGCAATGGGGACTTGAGTCTTGAAGAAAGGCTTCTGAAAAGTAGAAATGCAGAAGAAGGGCATTCTAGACATGGTATGTTCTGTGCAAATTCCAGAAGTGAGAGACAACATGTTGTTTGGGAAACAACTACTAGACCAATTTGGCTAAATGTGGTCTTGGTGAAGAGAAGCAATTTGAAATAACTGAAAAGAAAGAGAGTTTGAAGCTGAATTGCAGAGAACCTTAAAAGGGCTTTAACGAGTTGGGTTTTTTAATCCTATAGGCAATGGGAAGCCATGAAAGTTTGCTAAATGTTCTTGTTTGCTTTTAGCAGGAACCAACATGATCAAACATACATCAGGAAGATTACTTTTAAAGTTGTTAAAATTAGAATGCTCATCAGCTCCAGGAGGGGGGAGGGAAGAAAGGAGGGAAAGAACATAAATCATATAACCATGGAACAATACATAAAAATAAATTAAAAATAATTTTAAAAGATAAAGTGTCAATAAAAAACAAAACAACAACAAAAAAGGATGGGTTAGAAAGGGTGAAAACTATAGATAGGAAGAGTGGTAGGGAGCTTTTATCATACACCAAGGGCAAAGTACTAAGGGCCAGATTTACTATATTAGATATGAGTTGAAGGAAAGGGAGAGATGTAATAGATGTGAGAGGCAGAATCAAATGAACTTGGACATTCACTAGATGTTGGGGAAGGGGCAAGCTGAAAAAAACAATAGGAATGATGTTCAAGTGACTTAGCCCATTGCTTGGTCCAAAGTACATGCTTAACAGATAAGTTGTTGCCTGACTGACTAACTGACTGACTGAAATAAGGAAGTTGGAAGGACAGACTTGAGGGTGGATACAGGAATAGATGAAAAGTTAAGTTTTAAACATGCTGCATCTAAGGTCATGATAGAACATCTGGGTGGGGATACTTGGAAGGTAGCTGGAAATGCCTTCCTTACGTTTAGGAGAGAGATGAGAACCTGATATATAGTTCTGACAGTCATATGCACAGAAGTATAATTAAACTCACGGGAGTGGATGAAATCATCAAGTGTTACAGAATGAAGAGGACCCTTGAAGAATAGCCACACTTAGAGGGTAGGAAGATGATGAACCACTGAAAGAGACCAAGAAAAACTGGTCAAACAGTTAAGAAGAGGTTTAGAGTCACAATATTATGGAAGTCCAGGAAAGAGAAGAGTAGCCAGCAAAAACGAATGACCAATAGTGTCAAGTGATAGAGAAAAGTCAAGAAGGAAACTGAAAAAAAGTCACCAGGTTGACTATTAATTGTGAATTCGCTGGTAATTAAAAAACAAAGAGGAAATTTTTATTGGATTGATAGAATTATAAGGAAGATGGTAAAGGATTGGAAAGGTGGTAAGGAAGTAAAGGCATTAAATCTGTACGACCCTTTCCAAGAGTTTGGCGATGACTGGGAATAACAATAAAGAACAAGGATGGCAGGATCATGGGAAAGTTTTTGAAAAGATGGACCAGATATGATTACATATCTAGACATCAGGAAAAAGAGACTGAACATGTTGGAGAATAAAGAAATAACTGATAAGATGTAGTGGGAATTGCATATACTAAAATACTTACCATGTAGACTATGCTAATTTCCCCCTCAAAAAAAGGTAGTGAAAGTCCCTGAGACATTTTTGGCCCAGAGGCTTGAGCCATTAGTATAGTTTTCTGATGACCTAAACAAAAAAACAAATACAGGAAGAATCGCTGGCTTCTCCCTTAAGTTAGATACAACACTGATATCCAGTGGAATTAAAGCCATATCCTTGCTAACCATCTTTTTCATGTTGTGGCTATGGAAGCTTTTTTGTTAGTTGTTAGAAGGTCTAAAATATCTTCTAAAATATCTCAAAGTATTTCACTGCAGTCCCAAATATGAACTGTCAGACTGGTCTAGCCCATAAGAGAGCTAAAAAAAAATACCAGTGTGTATAAGGTGAGGGTGGCAAGGAATCTTGGCAAGAAAAAGGTCCTCCATATTCTCTGAGCCTACAGCAAAGGAGGGTTAGAGGAATAAAGATGTAAAGAGATGTGGCATCTCCATAAGGTGGGAAGTGATGGCCTCTCTGAGAGACAGCAGAGCAGGAGAGGAGCTGAGAGTTTGCTTCAGGAGAGAAGTCTGGAATAGCCCAGTCTACAGTGATATTTCCAATACCTCCCTCCTCTCATCACCTATAACACTAATTGTCTGCATCATTCATTTAGTATTTCATAGGATCCTATGATCTACTAAGAATGTAAGCTCCTTGAGGGCAGGGAGCATTTCAACATTTTCTTTTCATCTTCTGTGCCTAGTAAGTGCATGAAACTGAATGAATGTCTCTTGAATGATCAAAGACTTACAGCTAGACAGAACCTCACCTATCTTACCTTCATTTTACAGATGTGGGATATTTAGTGTCAGAGAGATTAAGTAGTTTGCCCAAAGTCACATGGAGAGTAAAAGGCAGCATTTATTCTTGTTTCATTGTGTAGAACAAAAGGCAGGATCAAAATCTAATATCTTTGCACTGTTCACTGTGCCTAGAACATCAAGGGAGCACTCAATATATATTTGCTAACTGACAAACAACAGTTTTAGAAGTTCTTTCTAATGCAAACAAACTCATATATTGCAAGGTTCCTGGGGAATTTCCAGTGCCATGATTTAAAGGTCTGCCCTTTTTTCATCCATTCTCCCTCCATTCTTCCCTTAGAAGAAGGCAAAATGTTCACGTCACCCACCAGACAAATGCTTCCAAATGTCTCCACTCTGGAGTTACTGCACTCAAGTAGATACAGTCTAGTTCAATATTGGCTGCCTGGTGGAGGGGAGGCTATTAATCTGAAGACCACCTGCTTTATAGCAATAGCCCACTTAAAGTTTGCCCCTTAGAGCTAGGGTAGATGTTACCTTTAGGCTTGCTCCCTATAGCAATTTTCACACAGACACACACACAGACAACACATCTCTCTCCTCTTTCTCTCTCCCTATCCCTGTCCCTGTCCCTCCCCCTTCTTCCTCTCCTCCTCTCTCTCTCCCTCCCTCTTTCTCTATCCTCTTTCTCTTTCACCCTCTCCCTCCCCCTCCCTCTTTTTCTCTTTCCCTCCCTCTCTCTTTCCCTCCCTCTCTCTCTCTTTCCCTCCCTCCCCCTCCACTCAGGCTGCTATCCCAGTCTGATTTTCCAGACTACTAACCTTGTTCCTGAGAACCCCACTTGACTCAGCCTATTTTGGTGATTACAGCCCAAGAATTTTGTCTCAAGCTCTAAGAAAATGTAAGATCCAGCAGCCTGTTTTTGCAAGGGGCAAAGGAACACCCCACTAAATATATTCTGATTCTACCCCTAGTCCTGAAGCTGCCCCTCCATCTCTGTCATTCCAGCTTCCTGCTCTCCCATTGTCGGGTTCTGAACAGAAGCCTCCAACAGTAGAGACTGTCCTGGCCTCTTGCTCCAGTGGATTCCCATGGAAACCAAACCAAACACATAGAAAGAAAGAGGAGACTTTACTGGTTTTCCCAGCTGCTTTCTCTGTAGCTCCTTACACACACACACACACACACACACACACACACACATATATATATATATATATATATATATATATATATATATATATATATATATATCAAGCATTATTATGAGCTAGTTTGGCTACCCCAAAGATATTTAGTGAATTGCAAAAGTGGAACAAGTTAGGGAGCAGCTAGGTGGCTCAGGGAATTGAGAGCCATGCCTAGAGATGGGAGGTCCTGGGTTCAAGTCTACCTTTAGACACTTCCTAGCTATGTGACCCTGGGCAAGTCACTTAATGTCCAATCTAGACCTTACTAGTCTTCTGCCTTGGAACCAATATATAACATTGATCTTGAAGGTACTTTCTAACCGGGCAAGATTCCATGGATCTTTTAACATTCAGAGGTTCTGAAAATACTCTACCTCTCATCTTACCTTTTGTTTATATCATGGAGCACAGAGCCCCAACATTGATTCTAAGATGGAATGAAAGGGTTTAAAAAAAAAAGGATAGGGAATTAGTGAAGGGCTTTCAGAAACCAACTATACATGAAACAGAAATCCTCTTTGCAAGTAATGGACAGAACACTGCCTAATGTCAAGAAAACCTGAGTTCAAATCCAGTCTCAGACATTTACTAGCAGTATGACTCAAGGCAAGTCAGTTAATTTCTACCTACCTCAGTTTCTTCAACTATAAAAGAGAGGGCTAATAATGGCATGGAAATCCAGAAGAAAACATATGATTTATCATTTGTTTATATGGGCATATGATTTGAGGTTTTGATTTTAAAATATTATTATATTACAAAAATGAATAATATGGAAATGGGATTTTGGTGATAATCTATGCATAACCTAATGGAATTGCTTATCAACTCTGGGAATGGGGAGGGAAGAGGGAAGACAACAAAAATCACATAACCATGGGGAAAAAATTTAATAAAATAAAAATAATGGCACCTACAGAACAACTAGGTGGCTTATTGGATACAAAGGCAGGCCTGGAGATGGGAGGTCTTGGGTTCAAATATGGTCTCAAGCATATTCTAGCTGTGTGATCCTGGGCAAGTCACTTAACCCCCATTGCCTAGCCCTCACCACTTTTTGGTATTAGAAGCAAAACACAGTATTGGTTCCAAAACAAAAGGTAAGTGTTTAAAAATAATTAATTTTATTAATTATATATGTATATAATTAAAAATAATTAATTAAAAATTAAAAATAATAATTATAAAAATGGCTCCTGCCTCACAGGATGTTGAGAGGATCAGTGAGATAATATACACCGAAGCCCTTAGCACAGGCGTTTTCATGGTTATTTGTCTTCCCGCCCCCACTTTCTCATGTCTTTGAGAGTTAAACGTAATTAGTCTAATCCTTCTTCCATGTGACAGCCCTTCAAATATCTAAAGATAGCCATCAAGCCACACTTCAGACTTCTCATTTCCAAGCTTCACATTACCAGCTCCTTCAACAGTGGCTTATATGGCTTATATGGCACACACCAACCTGGTTGCCCTTTCCTGGACTCCAGCATATTATTAATGTTCCTCCTAAAAGATGGCACCTAAGAACAGAACCTGAGACCCTGTGCGCTGTGTCCCAGGGTAGAGTGGAGCTGGGAGCTTCCTTGTTCTGTGTCATCTGGATATGTGGCAGCCTCCACATTGAGTTTTTTTGGCAGTCACATTCTGTCTATTGAAGAATGCTGAGGAAATTCTTAATAAACTACAACCTCTCAGACTCTCTTCCATGAAGGACAGTGAAGTAAAATGTCCCTGATGCTGTGTATGCATAACTAACTGCTTTAAATGCCTACATAATATACATTTGTTCCTAAGAAGTTTTATCATTTTCATTCTGGCCCATCATCCCTCAATAAGTTGAAATTTCACAAGATTCAATTCCATGAAGATGTATTGGATGACAATTAATGTGTAAGCATAGGATTAGGCACTGAGGGAGTGAAAGGCGGATGAAATATTATCTGTTCTGAAGGAGTTTACAATCCAATAAAGAAGACAAGCATTCAAACTGAAAAACAAAGCAGAATGTGGTAAGTGAAGGATGTAGCAAAGTTAGAACCAAGGCACAATGTACGTTTAGAGGAGGATGTGACTATTAGCCAAAATGGATAGGGAAGTTTAGGGAAAGAGCAGGCATTTGAGCTGGTAAAGGATGGGAGAGAAGAATGTATCATGCGCATAAAGGACTGTGTGATCTACGATTCAAAGACCATAGGGTCCATGGTTATGTTCTGGAAACAGCAAGTAGTTTGGTTGACTAAGACAAATGATATTTGGAAGGGAAATAAGTGTTAGCTAACCCTAGAGAGGACAGTTAGGTAGGGTAATGGATAGAGCTCTGGGCTTGAAATCAGGGACTTACCTTCATGAGTTCAAATCTAGCCTCAGACACTTACTAGCTGTATGACCAGGGCATTTGCCTTAGGTTTGGGGGTTTGTTTATTATCATGCAAAACACACTTCCATATTGGTCTTTTTTTTAATGTAAAATTCTTTATATGGAATTTGAAGCACTTTACAAGTTTGCAGTTTGGGCTGGGTCTTAATTGACAGTCTAAGAGATATGGGCTGAGTTTGTTAAGTGACAAGAAGTCATCAGTGTACTCTGTTTCCCTGATATTTTCTTTTTTTTAATTTTGGAAATTTTTATGTAATTAATTTAGAATATTTTTCCATGGTTACAAGATTCATGTTCTTTCCCTGCCCTCTCCCAACCCCCCTCCTATAGCTGATGTGTAATTCCTCTGGGTTTTACATGTGTCATTCCATATTGGTCTTGATGTAAGAGCACAATCATACAAAACCAAAACTCCAAAATAAAATCATAAATACACTGATGTGAAAGATAGTATGTTTTGATCTGTATTTACCTGGCTCCAGCAGTTCTTTCTCTGGAGGTGCATAACATTCCCCAACATTAGTCTTTCAGGATAGTCCCAGATCATTGCATTGGTGAGAGAGTAGCCAAGTTTTCACAGATGATCATCATACAATATTGCTGTTACTATGTACAGTGTTCTCCCAAGTCTGCTTATTTTGCTTTGCATCAGTTCATGCGGATCTTTCCAGGTTTTTCTGAAATCATCTTGTTTATCATTTCTTATAGTACAACAGTGTTCCATCACCAACATGTACCATAATTTGTTTAGCCATTTCCTAATTGATGGACATACTCATAATTCCCAATTCTTTGCCACTACAAAAAGAGCTGCTATAAATATTTTTGTACAAGTAGGTCCTTTCCCCTTTTTCATTATCTCTTTGGAATACAGACCCAGTAGTCATTTGCCTCAGTTTTGCCATTTGTAAAATGACTAGAGAAGGAAATAGCAAACTACTACTAGTATCTTTGTTATGAAAACCCCAAATGGGGTCACAAAGAGTTAGACAAAACTGAAATGGACAAGCAAAGCTGGAAAGTCAGATTGTGCAGGGACCTTAAATGCAGAAGGAAGTACTTTAGAATATTGATTCAGACCTCCAATATATTTGATTGTAAGTTCCCTGAGGGCAGAGATTATTACCTTTTGTCTTTCTTTGTATCTTCATAGCTTAGAGCACTACTTGGTACATAGTAGGTCTAATAAATGCTTGTTGGCTTGATTTGAATATTAACTAAATGAAGAGTAGGAAAAGAACAGTAGTTCTAAAGTCAGAGGACCTGGGTCAAAACACCTAAATTATCTCTTTGATAATTTACTACTGGTGTGAATTTAACCTCCCTGGGCCTTAGTCTCCTCATCTTTACAGGTGGGAGGAAGTTCGTCTCTCAAGTCCTTTCCAGCCCTAACCCAATAAGTCTATAAAGTATCCCTCCCAGTTTTGTATCCTCAGCAGATTTAATAAGCATATCATCTATGACTTCACTGAAATGTTGGAACAGGAGGGGCCAGTATACAGCTCTGTGGCACACCACTAAGGTCCAACCTCTAAGATGACATCATTATTCTATAAATACAGTTGTTTGTTTATTCATTCAAAAAGCATTTGGTAAGGCCTACTGTGTGCAGAGTATGATAGAGATATCATAGGAGACACAAAGTTTACATAAGGAAAGGTTACTCCTTTTTTGAAACTCATAATCTAGTAGGGATGAGACACCAGTATAGATGGCTACAAGATACAATATGGCACCATCAGTGGAGATGAAAAATGACTTTGAGAGTCCTAAGGGGAAAGTCTGGGACATTTAAGTTGAACTTTAAAGAACTGGTAGGAATTCAATAGATGAGGAAGGGGAGGGACAGCATTCCAAACAGAGAGAAGAGTGGATATAAAAGTAGAGGAAAGAGAAAAGAACAGAAGGGAAAGGGAAAGAAATAAACAATTATGAAGTACCTGTTATATACCAAACACTGCACAGAGAACTCCAGCTGATTACAGCAGATTACAGAGAGGTAGGAATATGAATCAAGGCTAGAAAGGCAGGATGGCACCTTGGCATGATTCCTTGAATATAATGGGACTCACTTTGTAACAGCTGAACTTTATCATTCCACATCATTCCATTCCATATCATTCCACAAACTACACACCAGCATGGACACACATCAGGCTTCACTTCTTTGGCTAGGATATTTTTATTTTTTGGCTGGATCTAAGATTGGTGTGAGGAGTTCTGAGTGAGAAAGATTTCTTCAGCTAATATGGATCCTCAACTATTTAGAAGCTTAAAAGTCTTAGAAAGTATGATTATTCTCTTACAAAAATGAACAATATATGCTTTGCGTAATACATGGATGATCCCAATCACATTGCTTTCCAAGAGTTCCAAGAGGTGGGAGGGAAGGGAAGAAGGGAGATTTGATTTATATAAGTTCAGAAAAGTTTTGTGGAAATCTGTTCTTACAGATAATTGGCAAAATTATAACAAATTATATATATATATTATGACATATACTATATATAAAATTATAACAAAAAATTTTAAAGAAAGTTGCTTAGAAGCACTGAGAATCAAGTAATTTGTTCAATTTGTTCAAAATCACAGCCAGCTTATATGTATGTATCTGTGATATTATGTCTGTCTATCTGTCTATCTCAGAATCTGAAACTTGAATCCTGATTCTGAAGCTTTATCTCCCTGCTGCCTCTCTAGTTCAGAATTCTACCCCTTCCAATATTTGAAATGTTGAAATTATACTTATCATCTACAATCTGCTATCCTTAGACCTCTTCCTTTCTCCCTACCTATTCATTCTTTGCCCTAATTATAGACTATGGTTCCTGGACCCTCAAGTCATCTGTATCTCCCCAATATTCTCCCAAATTCTCCAACTATCTAGTTTCACTTGTCTTCTTAACCAACCTTGATCCCTTCCCCTAAAAGTCTGAAACTTTAACAATTTACTAGACTGCTACCCAACTCCCTTGACCTTCTGCCACTGCTGACCAGTGAATCGTTATCCCTAAGTAACCCCCATCCTGATTTCTCTGCTCTTTTTCCAGGGCTGTAGAATATCCCTAGAGAAGGTCACAGAACTGAGCTGACTTCACCCACTACATATTCATGCTACCTAACCTTAGCTGGGTTCTTGCTGCTGCTTGACAATCCTCTGCTCTCTCCTTTCCAAATCCCTATCCCATTCCTCAGGAGCTATCATTCCAATCCTGTTCTTTCTTTCTTCTCATGTAACCATACCCCAAGAGTCATAGCAGATGACCTAGTCTCCTACTTCCCTTAGAAGACTGAGGCCTTCTTCTATGAGATCTCTCAGCTATAACCCAGAATTATAACTAACGTGGGGGAACAGGGCTTTGTCACAAGGTGGTGATATCTGGTAGGAAGAGGAGGTCCCTGTACTTTCTCCCTAGGAAGAGCCATATGGTGTGCCATCCTTGAGCCTTGGTTCATCTCCTCTTCTGACCTGAGATAGTGTAGGTGCATCTTTTTTACCTTGTTGTTCATCCTTCTTTTAGAGGAGAATTCATAACTTATGCCTGAATTGGATTTAAATGAGGCAGAATTCCTCAAAATCTCCGTCTTACTCTCTCTTCCAGAGGCACTGAAGTCCAGGGCTAAGACAAAAGTTAAGACAGTATCTATCTACCAGATTCCCATTGCTATTTTTCCTCTCCCATACCTGAAAGATGAGGATCATACCATCTTCTCATCAGGAGAGATGATACCCAGAGTCTTCATATCTCTGCTGCCTCTCCTCTTATGCTGATCTCTGCCCCCAAGTTGTTTCTTGATGCTAGGTTTTTATGATCCTTTAAAAGACCCTTGATTTATTTCTCCATCAAAATTCTCCTGTGAGGGGGGCAGCTAGATGGTTCACTGAATTAAGAGCCAGGCCTGGAGACGAGAAGTCCTGAGTTCAAATCTGACCTCAGACACTTGCTAGCTGTGTCACCCTGGGCAAGTCACTTAACCCCCATTGCCTAGCCATTACCACTCTTCTACCTTGGAACCAACACACAGTATTGAATCTAAGATGTAAAGTAAGGGCTTTCAAAAAATTCTCCAGTGATGTTTCAATATGGTATTGAGGTAAAAACATGAAAGACATACTTTGAGAAAATTGAGAGTGTCTACAAAACTAAGCGATGACAACAGTAAAGATAAGGATACTCTGAATGGTCCTTAAGATAGATGGTTGTAGAAAGATAATCTGGAGGTACAATGGAGAACAAGAAGTGTACTTACCTTCCTCCTGGCCCTGCTATGAGAGAGGGGAGAGGGAGAGATAAAGCAATCCAATGGAGGCTTCCAATGGAGAAGGTCACAAGGGATGCAATTCTCTACAAAGTTCCAGGACAAACAAGGATATAGAAGGAATGTCGATTGAAAAGTTCAAGGACATAAGGAGCTTTTTAAGACTACAGAAGGTATTATAAAGACCACATGGAATAGGCTAGAAGATGAGTAAACCATTTTAAGAGTGGTCTTGGGGGAAGAAGAGATGTGAAAGAAATAGGAATGAGGCAAAACAGTTAAAAATGAAGGTTGAAAAATTACAAAGAACAAGTATGGCTCCACAGAAGAGATATGAGAAGTTACTTCCCCCACCTCTTTGCAGAAGCGGGAAGTCCATGGGTATAGAATACCACATACAGTTTCACTTTTTTTTCAATGTATTGATCAGTTATGTTTTTTTTCCCTTTTGGTCTCTTTTTCTTTAAAAAAAAAAGTTCTGTAATGGGACAGCTAAGTGGCTCAGTAGATTGAAAGCCAGAATTTAGAGCCAATTTTGTGAATTGATTCTGAGGCAAAAGAGCAATAAGGAAGAGAATAGGAAGTGAAATGAGGGAACTTCATTGATACAACAAAACATAGCAATAAAAATTAATTTTTAAAGTAATGAGTGCCTAGAAACATGTATATGCTCCTAAAAACAGTGAAGCCTAGAGCACCAAGACTGGGAAATTAGCACACTCTGAAGGGTAGGACTAAAATGATAAGTAGCAGAATTAATCCACTGCTGGGTTCAAAATGGAAGTTAGAATGCTAATGTTCCAGGTGTATCTGCATAAAGTCTTAGCAGCAGTGTGCTTCAGTTCCTTGATAAGCAAGCTACTGAGTCAACTAAAACTCACCAAATTAAACTTATCTAGTTTCCATTTCTTCATTTTTTCCACATAAATAGTACCACAAAAGTCTCTGCTAAATATTTTGCTGAAAGCAAATACTATTCTACTAATATAATAATACTAACAGAGAAGGAAATGAGGTTAGTCTGGCAAGGTTCATCATCTTAATTAGAGATGCCTTTGTAAGTTTTCATAATTCATCTGTTTAACAACATATCCTACCATTTTTCTAATGAACAAGGTTAAGCCTATTTCTGCCTTGGACAGGTGACTAGGACATTGGTCAAGTCTAGAGGGCTTCAATTCATCCATCACATGTAGTTTTATAAAGTGCCCTCTAAGAATCTAAGGCCAAAGCAGAGGCAAAGGAAACAATGCTGGACAAAAGGTTAGAAAGCCTCTCCCTGGCCAATTCCCATCTTTCCATGACACTAGATAATCACTAAGTGTATCAGTTCAGTCTCAGACTCTTACTCATATTCTCCAGAAAGTATAAAATGAACAAATTACAACCCACTGGGACAGTCCCCAAATGCCCTGGAGGGTAGTCTACACATTAATTCTGAGAAATACTGCACCCAGGAGTGCATATATTATAACCACAATACCATGTTTTGCTTAGCTTCACACTTCACAGAATCATATATATGGCATATACATAAAAATATTAAATAATAATTACATATGTGTATCTATAATCTAGAAAGAGAAAGAGAGAGGGGGAGGAAAGGAGGGAGGAAGAGAGAGGGAGAGGGAGAGGGAGATGGAGAGGGAGTGAGAGAGAGAGAGAGGGAAGGAGGGAGAGGGAGAGGGAGAGGGAGAGGGAGAGGGAGAGGGAGAGAGGGAGGGAAGGAGGGAGAGGGAGATGGAGGGAGAGAGAGAGAGAGAGAGAGAAGGAGGGAGAGGGAGAGGGAGAGAGGGAGGTTAGGAGGGAGAGAGAGAGAGAGAGAGAGAGAGAGAGAGAGAGAGAGAGAGAGAGAGAGAGAGAGAGAGAGAGAGAGAGAGATGAAATAAATAGTTATCCGGAATCCCCTCAAAATACAACTCAACTCCAGTCTCGGTAATATATTTCTTCCCACTTGCATTGTGATGATTTAAGGCAACTGTGAGAGGTGTTTAGTTGAGAGGGGAAGAGGACAAAGACTTTCTGACCATAGTTCTGCCATCCACCATTTACATGACTGTAAGCAACTCACTTCAACTACCTGGACTCCATTTTCCTTATCTGTAAAATAAGGGAATTGGATTGATGACTTCTTTTTTTTTTAAACCTTTACTTTCTGCCTTAGAATCAATACTACATATTGGTTCCAAAGTAGAAGAACAGTAAGGGCTAGACAATGGGGTTTAAGTGACACAGCTAGGAAATGTCTGTGACCAGATTTGGACCCAACACCTTTTTTCTCCAGGCCTGGCACGCTAGCCACTGAGCTACCTAGCTGCCCCTTAGACCAACTACTACTATCTCTTCTGATTCTAAATGTAAGATCCTGTGAACTTTTTTCCTGCTGATATTCTAGATGTTCTAGTTTGTACAGAACACTTGCAAGCCACTAAAAGCCAAAGGTCCCATGATCCATTGTATAGAAAACATGCCTCTTGTTCCTCCACATCTCCTAAACATAATGCTTCCCTAGGAGAGAGGTGAGCCAACTGTTTGGGCAGAACCACAAACCAGAGACAGACAAACCTAATGGGGAACTTGGAGACCACAACATCCTGAGAGACAGACAGCCACAGGTATGATACTCACAACGGAAGTTGTGGTTACTAAGGCATTGAACCAAAGGCTGAACATAGAACAAGGTATCTTGGATTGAGTTTGGTAGAACTTAGAGTCTTGTGATTATTTTTATAAAAGGTAGCTGTGCTCAATGGGATAGTGAGTTGGGAACAAAGACTCAAGGGTTCCAATAAGTCAGTTCCTTCTTTTCTTAGGGCCTCAGTTTTTCCCATCTGCTAAATAGATATGATAATCCTTTCTCTTCTCAGTTAGTATAGTGGATAGAATGTTAGATCTGAAATCAGGGAAACCTGAGTTCAAAACCAGCCTCAGCCAAGTCATTTAACCTCTGCCTGTCTTAGTTTCTTCATCTGTAAAATGGAGATAATAATAGGACCTACTTCCCAGGGTTATCGTGAGGATCAAATGAGATATTTGTAAAGTGCTTTGTAAACCTTAAAGTGTTATCTATTATCATTGCTAGTCCTGCTATGAAATGAAAGAAGAAAAGTCTAAAGGGCTTCCAGAAAAAGCAAATATCTAATCCAAACTGACTAGGTGCTAAATAACAGCCTTGACTGCTAATCCCAACCACAAAAAGGAATATTGGCATCTCCTCCATCACAACAACCAACCAGCTCCGGAGCCTCATAATTTCTAAGAACAGGGACCACAGTTCTGTCAGTGACTGCCTCTTTAAGACCACATCTGGAGTATTATGTTCTGTCTCGGCTGCCATTTTTAACAAAGTCATTCATTGATAAGCTAGAGAGTTGAAGAACGTTGAGTTCAAACCTGGGGATGAAAAGATATAGCTATTTTCACATACTTCAAGGACTGCCCACATAAATTTTTTTCACATGGTCCCAAGAAGTGAGAACAAAGGATAAGTGGAAGTAGATTTAAACTATGAAGAAGTAGATTTAGGTTTGATGTCAGGAAAATTTTCCTAATAGTTAGAGATATTCAAGACCATCTTGAGAGGTAATAGAAGCCCTCAAGCAAGACTTCTAGGAGAGCTGCTGTTATAAAGGTCTCCAAAATGAACCAGTTTTTAAAGGTTCTACTAGTAAAATATGAAGCCAGTGTTGGCCACATAATCCATTATGATCCTCCCTCTAGCTTATTCCAGTCAATGTAGTTGGTCTTCACTTTTTCTACAGATAGAAGATGACTCCATCTTTCTTTGATCTACAAGACCATAGAGATGCCATTTGCAGTGAGCTGCTTTTCCTTTTACTGTTGGGTTCAAAACTCAGATTATTAATGCCAATTTCCATGTTTGAGAATATTTCTTCTGAGCTTTAAACCTAGGGCTACAGCAAAATTTCCTAGAGAAAGATTAGCTCTGAACATTTCTAGATCCAGTCCAGGTATCTGGTTTGGGAAGGAACTAAGGGATGCAGAAAGGAAAGTTTGTCTCTACCATCAAGTGCCCTGCAGGATCCAGCCTATTTCATAAGGCAGGTTCTATAGTTCCCCATAATGAGAGTACTAATTGACATGTATATACCTGCTAGGCAACACAGTGTGAACCAGGTTCCAGGGCAGTCAAGTCTTTTGGTATCTGTGCGAGGTTGGGAAGAGGGGGCAAGTTCAGGATCTCACAGCCCAAGTGTAAGGCAGGAAGGAAAGAGGCAAAGAGGCATGTAAAAAAGAGCTCTAATATCCTGGGTTCTTGTCTCTAAATATATATATATAAAATATGATTTAAATATAAAACATAAAAAATTTATAAAGGACATGAAGGTTTGGAAAAAACTGAAGTTCTCACTTTTTTTTTCAATCCTTTCCTTCCATCTTAGAATCAATACGGGGTATTGGTCCTAAGGCAGAAGAGTGGTAAGGGGTAGGTAATGGGGGGTTAAGTGACTTGCCCAGGGTCACACAACTAAGAAGTGTCTGAGGCCAGATTTGAACCTAGGACCTCCCATCTCTAGGCCTGACTCTCAATCCACTGAGTTACCCAGCTGCCCCCAGTTCTCACTTTTGAGACTTACAACAAACTTGTAAAAATAGGTGGGGCAGGCATTATTATCCTCATTTTACAGATGAGAAAACTGAGGCTTCATAAGCTGATATGTCTTAAGTATGATTTAAAACAAGAGGTCTGGCCTAGATAATAACAGCTCTTGTTTACATCAGTTTTTACCAAATGCTTTTCAAAGAGGTTGGACTAATTCACAATTTCAACAAAAGCAACTTGGAATTAATCTTTAAAAAGTGACCGAAATGCTCTCATCCTTGATGATCTAGGTACTAGACATATATACTTGAAGAATGTCAAAGAGAGAAGGGCCCCATATTTATCAGAATATTCACAACAGCCCCTCTGAAAGAAAAAAAAAATATATGTCCATAGACTGCAGTAAAACTATACAAATTCTGACATAGAACTGAAATAGATATTACTACACCATAAGAAAGGGCAACTAGGTGGAACAGTTTATAGAATGCCAGGCCTGGAGTCAAGAAGAACTGAGTTCAAATTTGACATTACTAACTGTGTGACCCTGGGCAAGTCACTTAATCCCTTTGCTTTAGTTTCTCATCTGTAAAATGAACTGCAGATGGAAATGACAAGTCACTCTAACATCTTGCCAAGAAAACCCCAAATGGGGTGACCAAGAGTCAGACATGACTGAAGACAACCAAACCACAAAGCACCACAAGAAACAATGAATATGACGACTACATAGGCATCTGAGTAGATTTAAGCAAAGTAAAAGCAGAACCAAGAAAGGAATGTACAAAATGGCCACAAAAGTGTAAGTGGGAGGGAAGGAAAGAAGAAAAGAAAAAGAGGAGAGAGAAGGGAAGAGAAGAGAAGAAAGAAGGAAGGAAGGAAGGAAGGAAGGAAGGAAGGAAGGAAGGAAGGAAGGAAGGAAGGAAGGAAGGAAGGAAGGAAGGAAGGAAGGAAGGAAGGAAGGAAGGAAGGAAGGAAGGAAGGATGGAAACACTGTCTAATTATAGTCCAATTTGACCCTAAAAAATTATGAAAAAAATACAACTCCCTCACTTCATTGGGAGTAGGAGATTATGGACATGGAGAATGACATATCCTCAGTTTGATGTATTACTTGTTGCTTTTTTTTCTTTTTCTTTCTTTTATTTTTTGTTATAAGGCTCTCTGAGTAGTTAAGGGAGACAGAGATAGCTGGAAATGAAGGAGGCAGCTCTGTAGCAGAGTGGATAGAGCAGCAGACCTGGAGTTAGGAGGACCTGGGTTCAAATTTTACCTCAAGCATTACTTATCTAGGTGACCATGGAAAAATTACTTGCCTGGCCCTAGCCACTATCTTTTTTCTTAGAATAAATATTAAGGCAGAAAGTTAGGAGCTTAAGGAGAAAATAAGAAAATTAAGGTGATATACAAACAAAAGACATCAATAAAAAATAAGCATTTTAAACATTTTTTAAAAACATACAGCAAATGTTTTCCAAATATCTTCCCTGAGAGGTAAGTAATGCATGTATTGTTGTTTCTGTTTTACAAAAGAGAAAACTAGGAAGTGGCCAAACCAAGACTCAAACCCAGCTCTCTTGACTCCAACTTCAGTCCTCTCACCACTGTGTGGTCCCTAAGTGCCTTTCTAACTCTAAAAGGATAATAGGTTAAAACTTCTGAATGAGTATTTCTTAACTGATACTGGGGGAAAGAAAGAATAAGAACAATAAAGTTACCTTGAAAGGGTAGGTTGAGGAAGATACTGGACAAGTGAAATGGGACCAATCTTCTAAATGAGGTCAAAGGCAGAAGACAAGAAGCTCAAAGCAGTTCTGATCAAGGACTTTCAATAGAAATCTATACATAGTGGGCAGTTGGGTGACTCAGTGGGCTGAGAGCCAAGTCTAGAAACAGGAAGTTCTGGGTTCAAATGTGACCTCAGATACTTCCTAGCTATGCAACCCTAAGAAAATCACTTAACCCCCAATGCCTTTCCCTTAGTGTACTTCTGCAGTGGGACCAATATATGGTTAAGTCAGAAGGTAAGTTTTTTTAAAAATGAAATCAACACGTGCATATGACAGAAGAATGGCCCCATATTTAATATAACATCACACTTCAGGTTGTTCTTTGAATGCGTACATCTAGAGGTCCTTGCAGCAACTTCAAAATCACTCATCCATCTCATTTATGAATCACAGAGGACCTGGGAATCTTTTTTTAATAATTTATTAATATCTCTTGTTTTTATTGTCACCCAGATTTCTACCTATATTTTTTCCCTTTTCCCTTTCTTCTCCTAGTGAACCAGCATATATTTAAAAAAATAACTTTTTCAAAGAGGAAAAGAAAAAATCCTCAATTGGATTAATACGTTGAAAAAAACTAACAATATATTTAATACTCATGCACTTCCCCATCACTGCAAATGAGTAAAGGAAGGAATATTCTCATTTCCCAACTTTGAGGCCATGCTTGTTCTTTGTATTCTTGCAATACTCATTTTGATTGTTTCGTGGGTGGTTCTTTCCATTTACAACAATGTAATCATTGGGTATATTGCTTCCTTGGCTCTGCTTACTTCACTGTGCATCAGTTCATGTAAGTCTTTTTTTAAACCTTTACCTTCTGTCTTAAAATCAATGCTGCGTATTGGTTCCAAAGCAGAAGAGCAGTAAGGAATGGGCAATGCAGGTTGTGACTTGCCCAGGATAGCTAGGAAGTATCTGAGGCCACATTTGAACCCAGGACTTCCTGCCTGTAGACCTGCCTCTTAATTCACTGAACCACTTAGCTGCCCTTCATGTAAGTCTTTCCATACTTCTCTGTATTCATCATACTCACTATTTCTTACAACTAAGCAATAATCTATTACATGTATTATTATTTATTACATTTATTATTATATACACACTTTTTTTACCCATTCAGTCGCATTGCAATGGAGTGTATTTGGCCTTGATGTCTACTGACACTGAGAAGTACTCCAAAGTAAAATGGGCTACCTCGGGGCATAGTATTCTTTCTGGAAATTTTCAAGCAAAGTCTGAGCAATTATTTTCCACCTGTGCTAGAATGAGAGCTTCTTCTTTGCATTGAGTTGGTCTAGATAGCTCCTGAGGTCCCTTCCAGCTCTGAAATTCTATGCTTTTAAATCCAATGCTCACAGAAGACTTAAGACTAGAATTGCTCTGTTTAACTGGGCAAAGTAGGATCCCAGTCATTCTCTAGCAAAGGGGACAGTAAATGTTTGCAGGTAGTACTAAATGCAAAGAACCACACCCAAGCCACATGAACAGCTGGGTCATCACCAGAACAGGTGTGTACACGAGGTTAAAGAGTGCACATTATGCGTAAGCACTAGTCGTCTGTGTGGCTGTTTGTTATAACAGAAACAGAAAAGTGAGACTAATGACTCAATTTTCAAGAAGGAAGGGAATATTCAAATCACTCTAGAAAAGGTGGATTCAAAGAGATATTTTTGATGAGAACACTGATCTCCCATTATACTTTTTACAGAGGCATAAGATGTGGATCCATGCTATAGACAAGACATTCAACAGTCAAGACAAGTTGAAGATGACAATTTTCATCTAAGGAAGAGTTTTCCACAATGGGAGCTCACTATACTTAATAACTTCAAAGGTTCATTCATCCCACCAGCAACGGTTATATCTATTGATTATACCATGCAAGTAAGTATTTTGCTATAGATTATTTTTGTTGAGTCATTTCAGTCATTATCTGACTCTTTGTGACCCTGTTTGGGGTTTTCTTGGCAAAGATACTAGAGTAGTTTTGCCATTTCCTTCTCTAGCTCATTTTATAGATGAGGAAAATGAGGCAGAATTAAGTGACTTGTCCAGGGGCTCACATAGCTAATAAGTATCTAGAGGATAGATTTGAACTCAGGTCTTCCTGACTCCAGGACAGGTACCCTATCCACTGTGATGCCTAGCTATCCCAAGACTAATTTGATCTCTAATTGTTTTAAGTGCCTAGTTCTTCCTTTATCAAGCAGTTCATAAGCTTTAAGTTTGCTGATTATGTGTGATCTTGTGAAAATTATTTGGAACAGTTCTTCAGGATTTCAGTTTATTATGAATTAAATAAAACAATCAGTATGGTACAATAGAAAAAAATTGATACTGAAAGTCTGAGGAGAAGAGTTCAAATTCCAGCTGTTGTATCATTTACCTGTGTGATCTAGACAAGTTCCTTAACCTCTGTGAATTTATTTCCTCATCTGTAAAATGTGTTGGCTGAGATGACTTGAAATCTCTTCTCACCTTGACATTATCCAAATAGGTTGCCATTCCCTGACCCCACCACCTAGAACAATAGTATTCAAACCTATTCAACAAATATTTTCAAGGACGATATTATTCACAAGGCACTGTGTGAAATACAAAAGGGCTCTATTCCTGTCTCCCTTATAAGCTAGTAAGCATAAGTATGAAAGACAGGATAAGTATGAAAAAATAGGAGTTAGAATGTGCTAAGTGTCATTAAAGTGTCATAAAAAAGGAGTCCAGATGAAGCAGAGATTACCAAAGTTTGGGGATGGTTAGTCAGTCAATAAACATTTATTAAGTGCCTACTATGTGCCAATCACTGTACTAACCACTCGGAGATACAAAAAAAAACAATAGACAGTCCCTTCTCTTGAGAAGCTCACAATCTAATGGGGAGACAACATGCAAATAATATTTACAAACTTACAAATAATACTTACAAACAAGCAATATTGGAAAAATTGAAGCAAATCTACAGAGGGAAGGCACTATCATTAAGGGAGATCAGGAAAGGTTTCCTAAAGAAGCTGGGATTTGAAGAAAGCCAGGGAAGGTAGGAAGTGGAGATAGAAAAGCCATTAGGAAATTAGGACTAGCTATACAAAGATGGTACCTTATAAACTGGACTTTAAATGGATAAGATAACATATGGATAAGGAAGAGAATTCCAAAGGGCCTTTAATCAAGTCAAGTTCCATTGAACAAAAATGTTCAATAGTTCTCCTTTGTGTTCTGGTAATCTCCCAATATATTCCATCATATACTCCATAATCATAGCCAAACTTAGCCAAATACATGCTCCAAGTTTTTCCCCTTCTGTATTTTTGTTCATTATATTCCTTCTACCTGAAATATTCCTCTCTCCAGCTCAACCTGTCCAACTCTTCTTATCCATCCTTCAAGACCTCTCCAGCTCAAACGCTATCTTCCCTCACAGAAGCATACCTTGATTTACACCAGATGGAAGTAATCCCCTCAGGACTTTGTACCTAACTAATCACACTTTGAGATTTTCCTGTGCATTAATTATCTCCCCTACTACTACTAACAAGGTTCACATTAGTAAAATGCATTATGATTTTTAAAGATCTTTATTCACAACTCTATGAATCAGCTAATTTATTATTTTTCCCACTTGACAAATGAAACACTGAGGCATAAAATGACTTGCCACAGCTACTAAGTAGCTTTCTGTTGGACTCTTGCACAGAAGACAGCTCATGGGTCGCTCGAACCGAGGGCTACACCTTTCAACTATATGACATTCCTAGACTATAAGATCTGGAAGAGCAGAGGCTCAATCTTTGTATTTCTCACAGTACTTTTGCACATCGTAGGTGTTCAACCAATAGAGTTGACTGAATAACTGAATGGATGGGCTTGCTGATTCAGTGGAATGAAGAAGAACTGGTACACCAATAGTAAATAAGGCTAGGGACAATTAAAGGGGTTTGGTAGCCTTGGGCAGTTTAATAATGACCCTGGATGGCAAATATGAACTTCTGTTCTTACATAAAGTGTGAGGAAAAGGAAGTAGGGGGAAAGTTTGGCAGAGAAAAGCACCATTCCACCCTTCATACAAATGGCAGATTAGTCTCTGCTGACAACCTAACATCTGATTTGATGATGATGATGAGGGAGATAATGATAATCGCTGACACAGATTCAGAGCCAACACCTAACTTTCTCATTTTTCAGAATTCTTGATTTGACATTTCCTAGCTGTATAGAAGGGAAAGTCACTTGACCTTGAAACCTCAGTTTCCTTTGCTGTAAAAGTGAAGCTAGTTATTCCTGTAGTACCTACCTATCTTCCTGGGGTTGTGAAAAACAAATAAGATAATGGGCCAAAAGCACTTCTGTACAGCTTGAAGGGCTATAGAAATGTCAGCTGTTATAATGATCAATTGACAAGTTATATTCATTCTGCATCCCTAATATCTCTTGATTCTGTCCCTTCAGAGATCTCAGCTTTTGGGGCTGGAAGAACCTTGAAATATCATCTGGTCCAGTGACCTCATTTTCACAAGTGAAGAAGCAGACACCTTAAAGGGCATCCATAACTAGCAGAACTTGGATTTCAAGCCAAGTCTTCTAGCTCGAAAGACAGAGTTCCCACTGCTACACCATGATGCCTGCTTCCTTTCTGTTCCCTCTGCCACCACCCTAGTTCAGGCCTTCATTACCTCCCACTTAAGACTATCACAATATCCTCCAAACCAGTTTTTATTACACTCCAATCCACCCTTTATATGAATGGCAGATTAGTCTTTGTTATGTACAAACCTGATGATGACTATGATGATGATAATAATAATCATTGACATTTATATATCACTTCAAGGTTTACAAAATACTTTACATGGGGCAGCTAGGTGGTCCAGTAGATAGGGCACTAGGCCTGGACATGGGAAGTCCTGTGTTCAAATCTGGGCTCAGACATTTCCTAGCTGTATGACCCTGGGCAAGTCACTTCCCTGCAATTGCCCAGTCCTTACCATTCTTCTCCCTTGGAACCAATACACAGTATTGTAAAAATAAATTTGGCGAGTTATAAAAATAAAATATTTAGATGGAAAAACTGTTCCAATATAGGTTCAAAACTGTTCCAAAACTGTTCGGATACTTTTGATAGATGCAATCAAAAGTATCCTCAGTGATGAAGTGAAGCTCAAATGTGAATTTCCCTTTAGGGCCAGGCACAAGGATGCTAAAGAAACTCTTATTATTAAAATGTTTATTGAAATATATAAGAATAAATAAAGGATTTCTAATTCGAAGGGATTCCAAATCCACCCAAATAAACTCCCAGGTCCAACAAGGAACTGCTTTTCCTGTGTTTCACAGGCTACACTAATCCTCCCTGATCTGACTAACCCAAATTTATACTATCTAAATAAAAACTACTACTATTATCCTTATAAATCTTAACTTCACCTTTAAATTATAAAATAGCAAAGGCTAGCTAATTGAGTCTCAACAAGAATCAAGGTAAAGATTTTAAAAACAAAATCAAAATACTTTACACACATTATTTCATTTGATCATAACAACAATCAGATACTAGATGTATCATTGTTCCCATTTTACAGGTGAAGAATCTAAGCCTCAAAGAGCGTAAATGACTTAATAATAATAACTAGCATTTACATAAACTTTATGGTTTGCAAAGTGCTTTACAGGGTTTTGTTTTGTTTTTTAAAACGCTTACCTTCCACCTTAGAATCAATCCTGTGTATTGGTTTCAAGGAAGAAGAGCAATAAAGGACTAGGCAATGAGAATTAAGTAATTTGCCCAGGGTCATACAGCTAGGAAATGTTTGAGACCATATTTGAACCCAGGGACCTCACATCTCTAAGCCTGGTTTCCAATCCATTTAGTCACAGAGCTACTCCTAAAATACTTTAAAAATATCTTATTTGATAATCCTGTGAAGTGTTATCATCATTCCCATTTTACAGATAAGGAAACAGAGGATAAGTGACTTGCCTAGAATCATACAGTTATTAAGGATCCAAATTTGAACTCAGGTTTTCCTGAGTCCAGGTCCAATTAACCACCTAGATGTCACTTGCCATGGTGATTTAGATAGTAAATAGAAGAACAGAAAGCAAACACAAGTTTTTCTGGAGTCCAAGTCCAGCACTTTTCCTATTACCTCATACTGTTTTTCATGTCATTCCTTTTCTCAAAAATTTTCAATAATTTCTTGTTGTCTCACAGAGGATAAACTCTTTAGCCTGACATTCAAGGTCCTACACAATTTGGTGCTACCTTATGACTTTTCCAGCCTTGTTTCACACTTTTCTACATTCATGCTATATTCCCACCAAAATGGAAGGATGAGCCTTTGCTCATACTCATCCTTACACTTCAAATATCATTTTCTTCCTCAATACACCTATCTCTACCTATTGAAATCCTACTTCTGGATGGCTAACGAAGTTGTGATACATGAATGAAATGAATATTGTCAATGTGCTGTAAAACAAATAGACAAAAAAACCCATAATGACAATGATGAATTCAGAGAAGCAGTGGAGGATTACTGTGAAAGGCTGCAAACCAGGAAAACATTATATACTGTGAATATATCCAAGTCAATGGGAAGACCCAACAAAACAACTAAAACTGAATACTATTAAATTATGACCAAATTTGGTCCCCAAAAAGATATTTACAAAGGTCCTTCCAATCTTTTTGTCATGAGGGGATAGAGACCAGTATACACATGAGATTATTAGTGAATATATTACTTAGTTTTGTGGAATAGTGGGGTTTTTTTTCTTTGACTCTCTGTGAAAAGGAATGTTGCATGGCTCTCTGGAAATGGTTTACATCTATTATCTAATTTGTTCCCCATAATAGGGAGGTATGAGGTATTCAGTATAAGGATATATTTTTCAAAGATAGATGTTCTAAAAACAAAAGCTATTGTTTAAATGTATTTTTAAACCTTTGATTATAACCCCCCCCCAAAGAATTTCCACTTTTTCAAATTCCATTTCAAATATCATCTCCTTCATAAATCCTTCTGGGATCTTCTTCCTTCCTACCACAAGTAGAAAATGATGTTTTCTTTCTCTTACTTTGTATCTCTTATGCATTTAATATTATTTTTTATTTCTTCATGAAATTCACTTGATTATAGAAGACTCTGTATCCCCCCCAGTGTTCTGAATAAAGCAAATGCATGTGTGTATTGAATAGAACCAAGAGATGATAAAGAATAAGTGAGACCAAGGTTTCCATTGTCAGCAGGAGGCAGTCCCCAAAGGAATGAAAGATGGGAAGAATAGATGATTTGAGGGCACAGGAGAAAAACAATCTTAAAATAACAAATAACTGGATCTCTGCTGAGGAGGCAGGAGGCTAAAGCCCAAGTAGGCAATTATCAGGAAATCATAAACACCACAATTACTATAAGGAAAACAAAAAGATAAGTGAGTATATGTGTTGCACATCAAGGGTGGAATCATAGATAGAATACACAGAGACTAAAGTCTAGCTAGGGACCTGCTCTGATTACTTCCTTTCTCAAGGAATGAGAAAGAAAAGAAAACCACAGCTCTCAGGTTTCAATTGTCCTTCAAGGTTTGTGTAGCTAAGGTAGCCCTACAAACTACATCTCTGTAAGCGCTATACCTCAGGATGAATATCTGGAGAGGAAAAACAGGCTAACAAGATCAGAAATGCTTTAGAAATATGCCTCAGGAGTAGGGGAGGGAGGGATGGGGGAGCCAAATCAACAGCTTTGTTCTCCACCACAGGGGAGGAAGCACATATCCAGGAGAAGAAAGGAAGTAGAGAATGAAGCAATGTCACTCTTCCATCTCTTACACTGTAACAAAAGCTCCTAACCTAACTCTAAGAGCCTGAAAATGTGTCTCTCTCAGAGTTCTCACCCAGGGTCCTGGTGAGACAGAGTAATGTGAGCTTTGATTACCTGGATATCACTTCAGACTGGGAGAGTGCTGTGTCTACACTGAGAATGGATGGCTCCAGGACAGCTAGCTGGCTCAGTGGATTGAGAGCCAAACTGTAGGGATGGGAGGTCCTAGGTTCAAATTTGACCTCAGATACTTCCTACTAATGTGACCCTGGACAAGTCACTTAACCCCCATTGTCTAGCCCTTATCACTCTTCTGCCTTGAAACCAATATACAGATTTGATTCTAAGACAGAAGGTAAGGGGTTTTTGTTGTTTTTAAACCCTTATCTTCCATCTTGGAATCAATAAAAATAGGGGTCAAGTGACTTTCCCAAGGTCACACACAAAAAATAGGGGTCAAGTGACTTGCCCAGGGTCACACAGCTGGGAAGTATCTGGGATCATATTTGAACCTAGGATTTCCCATCTCTAGGCCTGGCTCTCAATCCACTAAGTTACCCAGCTGCTCCCATATTGTTGTTGTTTTTTAAAGAGAGTAGATAGTTCTACCCTGGGTTTTTCTTCCTAAGGCACTAAGAACTAGATATTATGGAGGAGTAGATAAAGAGCTGACCTCAAAATCAGGAAGACCTGAGTTCAAATCCAGCCATATGTTGGAGTTTTCCTTTTTGGTGTGCCAAGCAACAAAGACTATAAATTGCAAAATACCAAGAGATCTCTAAACTAAGCGACTCACAAGTCAGTGCAAAGTAGGAAAAAAAAGAATAGAAACTACTACATTCTTCTGTCTTATATCAGGACAAAAAGTGTCACATGAAGATCAGTTGAAGGAACTTGACATATTTAACTTGGAGAAAGGGAAGAGGAGAAAAAGATCTATGTACATATCTTATATTTAGGTATTTAAAAGGTTGTGATACATGGGTCAATGGGGATATGATTGGGGATGTAGATTCTAAATGATCACTCTAGTGTAAACATCAACAATATGGAAATAGGTTTTGATCAAGGACACATGTCAAACCCAGTGGAATTGCACATTGGCTACGGGAGGGGGGAGAGGGAGGGAAGGGAAAGAATATGACTCTTGTAACCAAGGAAAAATATTCTAAATTGACTAATTAAATAAAATTTTCAAAAAAAAAAAAGTTGTGACAGAACTAATGATCCCAGAGCAATGTATGGAAGTTTTAACAAGATAAATTTAAGTTTGGTGTCAGGAAAACTTTCCTAACCATTAAGACTGCCCCAAAATGGAATAGGTTACTTTGTAAGGGCTAGATTTCCCCTCACTGGTGGCCTTTCAGCACAACTGGATATGCTGGGGTAGGGATTCTTCTCATATATAGGTTGGGTGAGATGGTTGCTGAGATCCCTTCCAACTCTGAAATTCTATGATTCTGTTTTGAGATCTTTGGAGAAGGGGTTCTTCATCTTTTCATGGTTAAGCTGTTGGAGCTTTCTGCTTTAATGTCTTTATTTTGCCTCCATGATATAGTATAGACTCAGCCTTAGGATGGTTCTTCCTTTGGTACATACTATTTGTGTGAACATGGGCAGATCTGCCCCTGAAAGAATCTGTAAGGCTGTGTTACAGAGAAGTTGCAGATCTGCATCACTTTTCACACAGGAAGTTCCCTACATCAAAGAAATCACAGGTTTGTGGATCCTGAAATGGGGGGTTGAGAATCTATACTGAAGAAGTTGCCTTAAAACATCCTTGCTGACACCGTCCCACCTCCAAGACCCCATCTCCTGTGGGAGGCTGGTCCACCCCACAGCAAAATGTTTTCTATGCCTTGCTTTCTTTCTTTCCTCCCATCCAAACCTAATCAGGATTTGAACTCTCCCGCCTCCTTTGCCCAGATGCAAATGTAACAGCATGGTTCATTGATGTTAATGCAGCTTAAGGCAGCAGAGCTGAGTAAAACTGAGAGAGAAGTAGAGGATAGGAGAGTAGGTACAAAGGCAGAAAAGTTGGTAATGGACCTAAAAAGCCCTTCCAATATGCAGTGCCCAGGGATATTTACAAAGTGAAAAAAAAAAACAACAACAGGGGGAAGCTGGGTAGCTCAGTGGATTGAGAGCTAGTCCTAGAGACTGGAGGTAGTAGGTTCAAATCTGACCTCAGACACTTCTCAGCTGTGTGACCCTGGGCAAGTCACTTGACCCCCATTGCCTAGCCCTTACCACTCTTCTGCCTCATTTGTTCTCAAACTTAGAGTACTTAACTCCCCCATTTTCTTTCAGCTGGTTGGGGTTTGCTCCCAAAGGTCTGGCGTGCATCCACAATCCAACAGCTTCAGTCCTTCTTCCCTGCCCTCCCTCACCAGGCAGAGGCCAGGCACCTGCCTAACAGGAAATTCCACCTGTCCGGTAAGGGCCGGCAACAAACAAAAGGGGAAAGAGCTAGTGGGTTCCCTTTCCAAAGACCAGCTCACTGGGCTGGTGAGGGAGTTAGGGGCCCCGGGCCTGGAGGGAAATAAGGCGGTCTCAATCCAGGCCAGGAAAAGGGAAGGGGAAGGTAGAGAGAAACTTCTACAATTCCCCTGCTTCCGTTTCGGTGACCTCCAGTCCCAGACGGAGAGGAGCCTCAGAGGGGAGGGGAGTCATTTTCTGATACTGAAAGAAGAGACCGAAATCACTGCAGGACTCTCTCCCACACCCGTCGTGAGATACAAATAGGGAATGCGGCGCAAGGTGGGAACCCGACGGGGGCCGAGGAAGCTAGGCAGCGGCGGCCTGAGGGAGGAGAACTATTGTTACCCTGAATTGTTCTCTAGAAATGGGTTCCAGACCTAAGCAGGAAGCAGCTCCCAGAAATCGGAAAGCTAGTACCCCGCCCACAACTTGTTCAAGTTCCCCACCACTCGGCGCCCCCAAGGAAGCAAGGTCTCCTAGGTTCCCGGGGTGCTCCCCAGCCAGCCCAGAGCTGCCCAGGAGCGGGACCCTGGGCCCCACTCTCACCTGGGATTGTTGACTGTACTTAAGCCCGGCGCCAAGGTCCTTTTTACCGCCTCTGCCCTTCTGGGCCCGGTTGCTCTTCATGGTCCCCGATAGAAAGGTGTGAGGAAGGACGGCCCTACCAATGGAACCAGACTGGGGTCTCAGCAACGCGCTCTCGGCGAGCAGCCCACTCCCATCGCAGCCTGGGATGCGACTTTGCAGAAATCACCGGGCACAGACAAAAGAGAAAGAAGGGGTGTTCCCGCGATTCCCGCTCGGCTTGGTGGGGTCCCGGTCCCACTCCGCTCCCCTCCCGGGAGGCCGGCACTGTGCCCCGAGGAGTCCGTTCCCAATTCTGGTCCGTCCAGGAGTCTCTCACTCTCGCTCTCGCTCTCACTCTTACTCTCCTCTCCTCCTGAACTCAGGTAGTTTCAGGGTGTGGCCTCCCCTTTGGCCCGGCCCCGCCCCCGGCCCCGCCCCCGAGGGACAGCGCACTGGCAAACTTTGCCCGGCTGAGCCGCGCCCCCAGCCCAGCCTCCGGTCGCCTGTTCCTGAGGATTAGAGCAAGACCCGAGTTTAGGACTAGGTTATGTGAGCCAGTGGAAAGGTCCTGGACTTGGGATGCAAAAGCCCTGAATCAGCAGCTCCGCTGCCACCTAACCAGCAGTGCGACCTTGGACGACAAGTCCTTTCACTAGTCTGGGCCTCAACTGAATCACCCCAACTCACGAGACGACTGTGAGTATCAGTATTACAGACGAAGCACCTTGTTACCAGAAACTGACAGTGACTTGTGAGTCAGCTGGCCGTGTGTGTGCTCTTCATGGTCCTTGATGGAAAGATGTGAAGACTGACTGCTGCCCCACCGATGAAACCAGCCCGATGTCTTCGCAGCGCGCTAATAATAATAACTAATAATAACTGATTAAAGCGTTGCCCTAAAACCACCTGGCATAATAATAACAATAATAACTAACATTTGTACGAAGCGATTTAAGCTTCTTAAAGTAGTTTACATTCCGGAGTTCTAATTTAATTTTTGCAACAATCTTAAGTGCTACAGATCAGCCAACAAGTCAACAAGCATTTTTTAAGCGTTTACAATGAGCCAGGGACTGTGCTAAATGCTGAAGGATCAAAGAAAGACAAAAATGCAATCCTGGGTCTCAAGAAAGGGAAAACAGACAAAATTCCTAAAGAGAGAGAGTACAAAACATACTGTAAGAAAGGAGGATCTAGGAACACCTTCTGCAGAAAATAGAATTTGAGCTGAATCCTGAAAGAAGTCAGGGGTGCCCAGAGGTATCTCCCTGGTAGAGGGAGATAATTCCGGGAATGAAGACTGACATAGTCAGACATGAGCTTTAGGAAAGACACTTAAGACCAGAGATTGAAAAGACTTGAAGCAAGAGAACCAATTAGAAGGCTGAAAGCAAGATTTGACGACAAATTGGATACGTGGTTGATAATATATAGGTATTAGAGTATTCCTACTTTATAGATGAAGAAACTGCTCCCCCACTCCAACAACCTCAGTGGCTAAATGACTTTTCCTGGGCGATAGAATCAAAAAGTACAGGAGATACAGGGTTCAAACCCAGAACTCCCTGTTGAGAAGCTTAGTAGGCTATACATTAAACTGCATTTTCTGCCAATCAATTATTTGTTTCAGTTTTAGCTTATGAAGTTACATTGCATTATTTTCTATAATTAATACACTCCCATGCTGAGCATACCCTCTTTTGGTAAAAATCAAACAAAAAGACATGAGTCCTGCTCTAGCAACTGGAGCAGATTGAAAAATCTACTTTTTTTTAAACTGACAAACTTTTATTTTCTTTTCCTCTCATCTTCCTTCTTGACTTCCTCAGGAGATAAAGAAAAAAAAAAGCTCTTGTACCAAATACATGTAGTCAAGTAAAACAAATTCTCACATTGGCCATGTAAGGAATTGTGTCTCATTCTGCATTACCCTCTGGAATAATGATTCCATGACTTCATTGACCAGAGCTCTTAAGCCTTTCAGAATTGTTCATTTTTACAATTGCTTCTGTTGTTGTGGTTGTTCAGTCACGTCTGACTCTTCTTGACCCTATTTGGGTTTTCTTTTTGGTTTGTTTTGTTTTTCTTGGCGAAGATACTGGAGTGGTTTATCATTTCCTTCTTCAGTGGATTAGGCAGAGTGTGTGTGTGACTTGCCCAGAGCCACATAACTAGTAAGTATCCCAATTTGGATTTGATCTCAGGTTTTTCTGTCTCCAAGCCCAGCACTCTATCCATTGAATGACCTAGCGGCTTCAATAGTTATTGTTGGTATAGTATAAATTGTGCACCTGGTTCTGCTCATTCATTTCACTCAATATTCATTTATACAGGTTTTCCCAGGTTTTTCTAATATTTCCTCTTCATCATCTCTTCTGGAACCATAGTATTCCATTACATTTGTGTAATTAAACAATAATGATAGTAAGAGCTAACATTTATATAGAAGTTTAAAGTTTGTGAAGCATTTTGCAAGTATCTCATTTAATTCTCCTAACAACCCTGGGAGGCAGGTATTATTATCTTACAGATTTTATAGATAAAAGAACTGAAGTTAAATGACTTAACCAGAGTCAACATCTAGAAAGTGTCTGATGCTGAATTTGAACTTAGGTCTTCCTATGTCCAGGGATCTATTCATCAGCCTACCATAACTTGTTCAGCCATTCACCAACTGACCGGTACCACCTTAGTTTCCAGGGGGTTTTTTTCCAACACAAATATGAGCTGCTATAAATAGTTTTGTACAAAGTCCTTTTTCTCTTATTGTGGTAGCTATTGCTGAGTTAAAGGGCAGGCATGGTTTAATTGCTTTGGGGGCAATTCCTAATTGCTCTCTAGAATGTCCAAGCCAAAATTGACAACTCTACCAACAGTTTGTCAATGTAACTATTTTCTCATAGCCCCTCTAACACTTGTCATTTTCCCTTTTTTTCTTTACCTTCACTAAAGTGGTGGGTGTGGAGTAGATTCTCAGAACTGCTTTCATTTGCATTTCTCTAATTATTAGTGACCTGGAGCATTTCATTAATAGCTTCTATTTCTTCCTTTGAGAACTCTTTGTTCATATTATTCACCCATTTATCAGTCAGGGAATAGTTCTTATTCTTATGACTTTGAGTCAGTTTCTTATATATCTTAGAAATGAGAATTTCTTTAAAAAAAAAAAAGACCCATGGGGCACAGCTAGGTGGCTGAGTGGATAGAGAGTGAGAGCTGGAGATAGTAGGCCTTGGGTTCAAATATGGCCTCAGACACTTCCTAACTGTGCATCCCTGGGCAAGTCACTTAACCTTAATTCCCTAGTCCTTCCCACTCTTCTGCCTTGGAAATTATGCTTAGAATTAATTCTTTTTTTTTTTTTATTAAAACCCTTACCTCCATCTTGGGATCAATACTGTGTGTTGGTTCTGAGGCAGAAGAATGGTAAGGGCTAGGCAATGGGGGTCAAGTGACTTGCCCAGGGTCACACAACTGGGAAGTGTCTGAGGTCAGATTTGAACCTAGGACCTCCTATCTCTAGGCCTGACTCTCTATCCACTGAGCCACCCAGGTATGGGTTTTTAAATAAATAAATAAAAGACTCTTGGTTAAGAAGTTAATTGCTTATTAAATCATCCTCATTAATACACTTTATAAATTATCCTTAGCAAATTTTAAGATGACATCCTAGCTTGTTTCAGCCACTCGGCATACTTACTTGAAGGCCACTTTTCCCCAGTGGCAGTGATAGTATACCAAGGAGATTTTAGTTAAACACATAAGAATACATTCACCAGAACAACCTAATGTGATTACATTTAAGTCTACTACCAAGGGAGTGACCAAGCTGAAATATATATAAAATCATAGATTTTAAAGCTGGAAAGGGCCCAATCCTCTAGTATCCAGGACTATCATTTTACAGATGAGGAAAATGAGGCCAAGGATCATTAAAAGTGATTTAACCAAGGGCATAAAGGCAAGCACCAGGGTCAGGATTGGCATCCAAATATCCTAATAATCATTGTTTTTCCCCATGTATCACACTGCCTCCCCTTTTCTTTGTACCTATTCTTTCTGTATATTCTAGACATTCAGTGAACACTCATCTACAGAGAACAAATTTAATCCCTTTTTAGGAGTAGGTGGGTAAAGACTGCTTTGCCCAAAGTCATGCAGTGGCAGGAGAATTTGAACCCAAGATTTGTGACACTGACCATGATGGTTCATAGACTAGTCTATTCCCTTAGTATACCAAAACCTTGATCTCTGGCCTCTTAGTAGAAGTTCTAGGTTGTGCTTGAATAGAAGACCAGTTGTCAGGTTATTTTCTTTAAAATCAAAAACTGTGAAGATCCTTTGTAATTCTACCACATCAAACACTCCAAGCTCCCAAAGAGTGTCAGTACATGTGATAATACCATTGGAACTTGCCACAGCCTAAGTATTACTGACTTGAAAGTTGTTTTTTTATATTCTTTGTCACCTCATTTGGGGTTTTCTTGGCAAAGATACTGGAGTGGTTTGCCATTTCCTTCTCCAGTTCATTTTCCAGATGAGGAAACTGAGACAAACAGGGTTAAGTGACTTGCTCAGAGTCACACAAAATGTCTAAACTGGATTTGAATTTAGGAAGATGATACTCCTGGTATTCTATCCATTAGGCAACCCAGCTCCCCTTGAAAGTGGTATTATCAGTCAATCAGTCAGCAGTCATTGTCCTCGTGCTATACGCTGAAGATAAAAAGAAGCTAGAGTCCCTGTCTTCAGGATGCTTACGCTTTAATGGGAGTAAAATGAGAAGATTGAACTAAATGATCTTTTAGGGTCCCTGCATGTTCTCAATCTATCATCTTGAAATTCATCGAAGATGTAAACTCATAATATTCCAATGGATCCATGAGATCATAGTATTCATCTCAATGTTCTCTTCTACAACACAAACTGCAAACCTGTAAGTTTGCTGCAGAATCCAGAAAACTAGGAGCATCCTCAAGTATCCACCCATCTTCCTTCCTCCTGGAACCACAGTAGAAGAGGTGATATGCTCAGGAAAACTGAGGCCAAGTGGGGAATAGGGCTGGTGCCCCACCCCCCTCAGCTTCCACCCAGGAGTCCTCCTCACCAAAGAGAGGATTGAGGAGCAGGGATTCCTCCTCTAAGGACAACCATAGAATTCTGGGTCAGAGGCAACTGAGGCTTTTCATCACCACATAGTATAAACCCTTGGAATCATGAGAGCTAATTGAAAGCAGTCAGAGGACATCAGCCCTAGCTCTGAAGGAGAGCATAGGATGGGCTCGGTTTGGGGAGCAGCTTCCATTCATTAAAATGGAAGCTGCTGAGAGGTGGAGGGCTATATGTGAAAGCCTTTTGGGGACTTTGCAGAGAAAGTGAGAGGCAGGAGTTAAGAAATATATGGTTGTCACAGACTGCAAGACCCAGCCTCGAATACAAAGTATTATAGGGATAAGCATAAATTGTTTTCTGGAAAGCAACTGTGATATGTCTAAATTAAATCTACCAATCTATTTAAAAAAAGAATATCTTGATTGTGTTGTTGGAGATGAGGCAGACAATGTGAACAAGCCTAATTTGAGAGACTTTTGGGGTAAATTTCCCAGATTATAAGCAACTTCCACTGGTGAAGATGGAGGTGGGGAAAGAAAGAGACAGAGCAGAGAGAGACAGAGAAGAAGGAGGAGGAGGAGGAGGAGGAGGAGGAGGAAGAAGGAGAGAGAGGGGGAAGTAGAGAGAGGAGAGAATGAGAAAGAGGAGGGAGAGAGAAGAGAAAGAGAGAGGTAGTGAGGCAGTGTTATATAGTAGCTAGAAAGTAGGCCTCAGAGTCAGGAAGTCAAAGAATGGCTTCCTCCACACATACTGGCTGTATGACCATGGGCAATTTATTTAAACACTCTGTTCCCTTAGACAACTTTCTAAAACTATAAGTTGAATAATTAAGTGCTAGTCTTCATTTTTAGAAGGAATTTCCTCATAGAGTTCCTTCCATGCAAAAAAAATTTTTTTTGAATGTCTGGTTTAAAAAAACAAACAATCCTCCAGAGGAAAGGCCACAAGAGACAAGAGATTGGCATTTTTGGAAGGACAGAGAACAAAGGAAACTTTTTGTGTTTGTTTGAATTTTTCTCAACCACCCTACACACTTAAGGTAGGGTGAGGTTAGGTATAAACCAAAACAGGCCAGGTATGGATTTGTCATTCATAAGTAAAAGTGTAAAATCCTTGGCAAATTGCTTCACCCGTCTAATTCTTTTTCTTCATGTATAAAACTAGGGATTTAGACTAGATGATTCCTATGTCAAAACCCTCTGATACTAACTTCTTGATCCAGTCATCTTGTGTTTTCTGTGCCCAGTCCAGTGGGCACGAACAGTGTGATCTTGGCTCACCTAGACAGGAAGAAAGGGAGGAAAGCAAGTTGGATTGTCTTTGGAATATTGGGCAGTGCTTTTCAATGTCCCAGATTTCTCCCTGAAACTTTGTTCCATCTTTTTGGCTTCCAGTTATGATGTATTACTCTAAATCATAGTATGTTACCTTCTTGAAAGAATAAAAGTTGTGTATGTATAATGGAGAGGTTGCATGGTGAGCAGAACTGTATCCTGAAGCAAAATGCCAATTAGAAATCCCATGAGAGAAGCAAAGAATATCATCAGATATGACCAGAAAAGACCCTGGGTTGGTCACAAAGTGAGAGAGGAAGAATGGATGAAGGAAATAAGTACTTATTAAGAACTTAGAAGATATCAGATATTGTGCTAAGTGCTTTGCAAATATCTCATTGGGCAGAAAAAGCCTTTGATAAAATACAACATCCATTCCTATTGAAAACACTAGAAAGTATAGGAATAGAAGGGCCTTTCCTAAAAATAATAAACAGCATATATCTAAAACCATCAGCAAACATCATCTGCAATGGGGATGAACTAGAAGCCTTCCCAATAAGATCAGGGGTCAAACAAGGATGCCCATTATCACCTTTATTATTTAATATTGTACTAGAAACACTAGCAGTACCAATGAGAGAAGAAAAAGAAATTGAAGGCATTAAAATTGGCAATGAGGAGACCAAGCTATCACTCTTTGCAGATGATATGATGGTCTACTTAAAGAATCCCAGAGAACCCACTAAAAAGCTAGTGGAAATAATCAACAACTTTAGCAAAGGTGCAGAATACAAAATAAACCCATATAAATCATTAGCATTTCTATATACTTCAAACTCATCCTGGTAGCAAGAGTTACTTTTTTATTATTCTTTTTTAATTTTATTTAATTAGATGATTTAGAATATTTTTCCATGGTTACAAGACTCATGTTCTTTTCCTCCCCTCCCCCCACCCCCTTCCCATATCTGACGCACAATTCTACTAGGTTTAACATGTATCATTCATCAAGTCCCATTTCCATATTATCAATAATTGCACTATGGCGATTGTTTAGAGTCTACTTTACCAGTCATATCCCCATCAACCATTATGATCAAGCAGTTGTTTTTCTTCTGTGTTTCTTTTCCCACAGTTCTTCCTCTGTATGTGGATAGCGCTCTTTCTCATATGTCCCTCCGAATAGTTGAGGATCATTGGTATTGCTGCTACTAGAGAAATCCATTACATTCGATTGTGCCACAGTGTATCCATCTCTGTGTATAATGTTCTCCTGGTTCTGCTCCTCTCACTCTGCATCAATTCCTGGAGGTCGTTCCAGGCACCATGGAATTCCTCCAGTTCATTATTCCTTTGAGCACAATAGTATTCCATCACCAACATATACCACAATTTGTTGAGCCATTCCCCAATTGAAGGGCATCCCCTCATTTTCCAGTTTTTTTGTTTTTTTTTTGCCCTGGTAACAAGAGTTAGAGAAATTCCATTTAAAAATCACCTTAAATAATATAAAATACTTGGGAATCTCTCTGCCAAGACAAACACAGGAACTATATTGTGGAAAGTAAGACTGAATCAAGTTTTGGGCTTTTTGTCAATCATGTGGAACTAACAGCAGTTAGAATTAAAGAGAAGATAGTGACAAGAATGACAGTTGGTGGAGGAGGGGCAACTGGGAGTGGCAGTTGGTCTTGTGACTTACTCTCTTCCTGGCTCTGGGACTGGTAGGAGCCTCTCTCATTAGGGAATGACTATAAGTTATGGCATATGAACACAATGGAATACTATTGTGCTATAAATAGTGAAGGGGACAGTTTCTGGAAAACCTAGGAAGACTTGTATGAACTGATGCAAAGTGAAATAAATGGAACCAGTATTATAGCAGCATTATAATGACAATCAATTTCAAAATACTCATAATTCTGATCAACACAATGACCAACCACAATTCCAGAAGACTGATGTTAAAATATGCTATCAGCCTCCAAAAAGAGAACTAAATGAATCAGAGTGAAGATTGATTGAAACATTTTCTTTCTTTCTTTCTTTCTTTCTTTCTTTCTTTCTTTCTTTCTTTCTTTCTTTCTTTCTTTCTTTCTTTCTTTCTTCTTTCTCTCTCTCTCTCTCTCACTGTCTCTCTCTGTCTCTCTCTCTGACATGGTTAATGTGATAATTTATTTCAAATAACTATACATATATGTAATGGGTTCTTTTTGATCTTTTCATTGGATGAGGGAGAGAATTTGAAACTGAAAAAAAATTTTTTTAAATGTGAGGAGTGGGGAGGAAAGAAGATGGGGTTAGGGAGGAAGAGGAGAGGGAAAAGTTAACCAGGAGGCATAGAGGAGAACTTCTCTCCTGCAAGAGCAACTCCCTCTCAAGGTCCGAGGTCCAACTCCCAAAATGAAATTCTCTACTTCTGCACTGCTCAACTGTAAAAATATCTCCAACTTCTTGAAGTTTCCAAAAATGCGGTTAATTGTTTGGTTAGCTAGTCAGCTGTTCCTTTTTTGACTCAAAGAGCTTTACAAGGCTTAAACTGTTTTGTCTACACTTTTATAACATCATATGTGATGATGTTTTGTGATTATATTAACTGAGCTGAAGGAAAATCATATCTGCACTCCCTTCCATGCCCATGTTGTTTTCTCTGTTAGTATATGATTCCTTGGGGCCAGGTCTGTTTTTGTTTTTATACCTCTAATATCTTGCAGTGCTGATTGATGGAAATACTCCATATGAGGTTTGGTAAAAGAGGTCCTTAAACTCTGCTAAGTGTGTTGCTGTTAATTATTTTCCTACATCTTGAAATTCTTGAAAAATGTTTTAATGATTCTTTTTTTCTGATTGGTTCTTATTTTCTCTCGTTCTTCTTTCTCTTCCTTACCCCTCATATTCCCCTCTATGTGGGTATCCAATAAGACTGTTATATATCTGCTTTCTCCTGCTATATTCATTCCTTCAGTTGGCTTATCCACTCACTTCTACTTTTACCCATATGCTATTGGTTCCCAAATCTATATTTCTACATTAACTCCCATTCCTAGCTCATCTTGCCTCTTATTATCAAAAGTGTCTGAACTGATTATTACTTTTTTTAAAAACCTTGCCTTCTGTCCTAGATTCTGTATAATTATCAGTTCTAAGGTAGAAGAGCAATAAGACAATTGGAGTAAAGTGACTTGTCCAGGGTCCCACAGCAAGGAAGTGTCTAAAGGCAGATTTGAACCTAGGACTCCCATCTCCTGGCGTGGCTCTCTATCCACTCAGCCACTTGGCTGCTCCTATTTTTAGTCCTTTCTTTATCCCTACTCCCAAATATGTATTACATATTGCTGCCAGATTAATCTTCTTAAAAGTCTGCTTAAATGTTTATTTCCATTAGCATTAAAACTTAATAAATATAACCTCTGGTTGCCTATTGGTTTTTGTCAAAGAATCATAGAACTGAGAGCTGGAAAGGTCCAAGGCCTGATAATGCTCTTCAGTTGGTTACTCAAAGTCTGCTTTACTTATTCCATTGTTATCTCCTGCTATGAAATACCTTTTCAATCAGATGGATTTCTATCTGTGTCCTTACCACCTACTCACACCCAAACACCCCCACACACCATGCTTATCCCTCTTTCTATGTCTTTGCTCAGTCTCTTTCCCTTCACAAATTCTCCCCTCTTCTCTATCAATCATAGGATCATAGATTGAACACTGTTTAATCTAATCTCTTTATTATACAGATGAGGAAACTGAGGCTCAGATATGTCACATAAGAAGTAAATGATGGAGGCAGGATTTAAACCTCGGTTCCCAAATTGACATCTGCTTTTCTTTTAAATCACAGTGCTTGTCCAAGTCCCATATGTACTTTATGTCCTAGCTTAAGTTTTACCTGCTTACCTGACAACCTACAAGAAGGAAAATTGTATCTTCCCCTCCTGAATTCCTATTGATTAAATAAAACATTTCTTAAGCTCTTAACCATGCCAGGCACTATTCTAAGCACTGGGAATACAAACAAAAGTTAAAAAAGAGACAGCCCTTGTCTTTAAGAAGTTTAACGTTCCAATGAGTACATGTTATTCATCCTTTGTTTTTGAAGAGGACTAATGACATCACGCGGTTGGGGTCAGGGTATAAGGTTTTTGGCTGTGGCTGATCAGCCCAATATGGGCTCAGAAAGTTCAAAGGGGAATTGGGCATGAGTAGTTGGTTAGAACATTTGAGATGGAGATATGTCTGGATTTGTGCATTTCATGTTTGCCTTGAACTTTGCTTATGGACTACAATGCTTTCTTTGATGCTGGGCAGTCCTGTGCTAGTGTTTCCCTTGTCTTGTAATTGATATTGAAGTGTTTTATTTTTATTTTTTTAATGATCCTTACTTTCTGTCTTACAATTGATAAGGAAGAGAGGTAAGGTCTAGGCAACTGGGGTTAAGTGACTTGTCCAGGGTCACACTCTATACTTTGTTGTATCTCGTTCATCCTTAGAGGGCACAATCATTTGTGAACAAAAAGTGCATCAACACTCCTTTCATTTTAGATCTGACTTGTAGCTGTAGAAGAGTTGTTACACCTCAGAAAAACTGTCTTGTAATCACTGAGCTTAGGGAGACTACACGTAAAAGGGAAATGAAAAGGGGGTGAGGGAAGGCCCACAGACAAGATAGAGAAGTTGTCCAGAGAATAAAGAGCTGAGTCAAGTTAGAGGCAAAGTAGGCTAGCATGGAGGTTCTGACAAGGAATTTACCAATAGGTGGAGGAAAGCTGTAGGGGAAAACACATCTCTCGCAGGAGAAGGCAGCAATGATAGTTTGTACCATGAAATCTGGCTTTTGATCATGTAGTACCTAGTATCATTCTTTAAATTTCTTCAATGTCTTTTTGATCCTCAGGGTATAAACTCATAAGAGTACAAATCATATCTTCAATATCTTGTATCCTCCTGAGACTTTTGAATAGTACTGTGCTCTCAGTGGGTTCTTAGAAGACATATATTTAATTATGGAATTTATAGAAGACATGGTAAGACTTTAGAGAATGTATCAAATTGATTAGCTAATCAATGAAGAAGCTTTTTTAATTTACAGCATAAGTCACTGTGCACTTATTTCTTTGTTGTAAGCATTCCTTCCAACAATATGGATTATAGACATCTTCCTCGAACCATCTATGCCTTCTCACCCTGTATGAATCTCTTCCAAATACTCCCCCTAGACAGTCTCCCCACCCTAAGAACAAAGTTCAACTTTAACATAAAGTTCAAAATCAAGAAATAGGCTGGAAAACTGAACAAACAACAACAAAAGAACCTGACCATAAAAATATTTTATAGTAACAGGGAAGAGATCAAGAAACAAACTCAAAAGACAATTTCAGCTACAAGCAAAAACGTCAAATATAAAAATTTGAATTGGACAGAAACCTGGAAGAATTCCTGGATGAGCTAAAATTATTTTGAAAATCAAATGAGTGTAGAAGAAAGATTGGGAAAAGAAATGAGAGTGATGCAAGAAAATTATGAAAATATAGTTAACAGTTTGGTAAAACAGGCCAAATATACAACAAATTCTCCAAAGCAGGTCTGCCCAAAGTTGTTGTTTTTTTTGAGGGGGTGGTGGTGTTGGTAAGAGATCTTTCTTCAGATATATTCACTTTGTGTGTTTATCAGTGGATAACTTTTAAGCTGGCCATCAGTAATCCTTCAAGGCAGCTAGGTGGCACAGTGGATAGGAGTATTGGGTTAAGAGTTGGAAGATCTAAGTTAAAATATTACCTCAGAGCCTTACTATCTGTGTGATTTTAGGCAAGTCACTTAACTGCTGCCTCAATTTCCTGAACTATAAAATGGAATTAACAATAGTACCTATATCCCAGGATTGTTGTGAGAGTTTAATGAGATATTTGGGGTTTTTTTTTAATTTTTATTTAATTAGTTAATTTAGAATATTTTCCCATGGTTACAAGATTCATGTTCTTTCCCTTCCCTTCCCTTTGCCCCCTCCTATAGTTGATGTGCAATTCCACTGGGTTTGACATGTGTCATTGATCAAGACCTATTTTCATATCATTGATATTTGCATTAGGGTGATCCTTTAGAGTCTACATCCCCAATCATATCCCCAGAGACCCATGTGATCAAGCAGTTGTTTTTCTTCTGTGTTTCTATTCCCACAGATTTTCCTCTGAATGTGGATAGTGCTCTTTCTCATAAGTCCTTCAGAAATGTACTGGATCATTGTATTGCTGCTAGTAGAGAAGTCCATTACATTCGATTGCATCAGTGTATCAGTCTCTGTGTACAATGTTCTCCTGGTTCTGCTCCTTTCACTCTGCATTAATTCCTAGAGGTCATTCCAGTTCACATGGAATTCTCCTAGTTCGTTGTTTCTTTGAGCACAATAGTATTCCATCACCAACATATACCACAATTTGTTCAGTCATTCCCCAATTGGAGGACATCTCCTCATTTTCCAATTTTTTGCCACCACAAAGAATATGATGAATATTCCTGTACAAGTCTTTTCCCTTATTATCTTTTTGGGAAACAAACCCAGCAGTTCTGTGGCTGGATCAAAGGGTAGGCAGTCTTTTAGCGCCCTTTGGGCATAGTTCCAAATTGCCTTCCAGAATGCTTGGATCAATTTACAACTCCACAAGCAATGTATTAATGTCCCAATTTTGCCACATCCCCTCCAACATTTTTTACTTTCCTTTGCTGTCATGTTAGCCAATCTTCTAGGTGTGAGGTGGTACCTTAGAGTTGTTTTGATTTGCATTTCTCTGATTATAAGAGATTTAGACATTTTTTCATGTGTTTATTGGTAGTTTTGATTTCTTTATCTGAAAATTGCCCATACATTTTCCTTTGCCCATTTATCAATTGGGGAATGGCTTGATTTTTTTGTACAATTGATTTAGATCTTTATAAATTTGAGTAATTAGGCCTTTGTCAGAGGTTTTTGTTATGAAGATTTTTTCCCCAATTTGTTGCTTCCCTTCTAATTTTGGTTGCATTAGTTTTGTTGGTACAAAAACCTTTTCATTTAATGTAATCAAAATTATTTATTTTACATTTTGTGATTTTTTCTAACTCTTGCTTGGTCTTAAAATCTTTCCTTTCCCAAAGATCTAACAAGTAGGCTATTCTGTGTTCACTTAATTTACTTATAATTTCCTTCTTTATATTCAAGTCATTCACCCATTCTGAGTTTATCTTGGTGTAGGGTGTGAGATGTTGATCTAAACCTAATCTCTCCCATACTGTTTTCCAATTTTCCCAGCAGTTTGTGTCAAATAGTGGATTTTTGTCCCCAAAGCTGGGATCTTTGGGTTAACATAGACTGTCTTGCTGAGGTCATTTACCCGAAGCCTATTCCACTGATCCTCCAGTCTGTCTCTTAGTACCATATTGTTTTGATGACCACTGTTTTATAGTATAGTTTTAAGTCTGGTACTGATAGGCCCCCTTCCTTACATTTTTTTTCATTATTTCCTTGGAAATTCTTGATTTTTTGTTCTCCCATACAAACTTTGTTATTGTTTTTTCTAATTCAGTAAAAAAGTTTCTTGGTAGTTTGATGGGTATGGCACTAAGTAAGTAAATAAGTTTGGGTAGGATTGTAATTTTTATTATGTTAGCTTGTCCTAACCATGAGCAGTTAATGTTTTTCCAATTACTTAGATCTAGTTTTAATTGTGTGGAAAGTATTTTGTAGTTGTGTTTATATTGTAATATTTATAAGGAAATGTAGGGGATTGAAGAACAGGGGATATTGAAGGTTTTGTAACAGGGAATGGAGGAGTTGAAGGGAGAGAGGGAATATGGCTGCCAGTGAAGTAAAAGGAAGAAGATCCCCCCTGCTGAGAGGCTATCTTTGAAAAATGGGGTTCCCAAGAAATGGGCCAACTAAGATAGCCTGAGGGAATGTCTTCTCTATTGATTGATATTGAAGATACCCCAGAGCAGGTAAGCCTGGACCCTCCTGAGGGACAAGCCTCCCCGCAGACCAAGTTTGCCCAGCAGAGGTCCAATAAGGATCGTCTATGGTTGAATGGCTGTCCTGAAGTTCAGCTCCCTCTATATCCACCTGAAATGATAGTCCTCTTATCTGACTGCGGTTATTTAAATAAAGATGAATTTTAATAACAAGTTTGAATTCGGAGGTATCAGGGAAGAGGGATTTCCCTAGATTGGGTTTGAGTTTCTCTCAGCTTTTGAGCTGAGGCCAGGCCTCACAGGCTGGTGGAGGATTTCTTTTATTCTTGTATATGCTAATCTGTGCTAGTTTTCTTAAGTTCAAAGCCTTTAGCAGTAGACAACAAGAAGAAGAAAAGGTTCTGACCTTAAGAGCTGGTTGGGCCTGTCTCTTTGGGCTGATGCCCTTAAAGATCAGCCTTACAGTTCAAACTGCTTCCCTTAAGCCCTTTTGTTTGATGACACGATCACATCAATCCAGGTAGAGCACACAGTTGGGAAAATCAGGAATAGAGGCACTTCTATCCCAAGACAGGAAGAGAGGCTCCTTCGAGGACCAGAGAGTGAATCAACTGCCACTCCTAGTTGCCCCTCCCCCCACCGTCATTCTTGTCAATATCTTCTAACATTCCAACTGCTGTTTGTTCCACCTGATTGGCAGAAAGTCCAAAATTTGCTTCAGTCTTCCTTTCCACACTAATTGATGGATAACCCTTCAGTTTCCAATTCTTTGCAATTACCAAAAGAACAGCTATAAACATTTTTATATATTTCCTCTTTTAAATTTCTTTGGGTTCAAGACTTAGTAGCAGTACAGATGCACAATTAGCTTTTTTGAGCAGACTTCCAAATTTTGAGCAGACTTTGGATTTATCATACACTGGATTAGTGTACTCATTTACTTCTATATATATTATGTACCTAATCTATTCCAATAATCATCTCTTTATTTCTTATTCAGTACCAAATTGTTTTGACAATTATGGCTTAGTAGTATAATATAGTCTAAACTGGTTAGACTAGTTCACCACTCAACAGTGCATTAGTATCCTTATTTTCCCACATCCCCTCCAGCATATATTTTTCTTTTTTGTCATCTTAGTCAATCTAAGGGGTGTGAAGTGATACCTCAGAGTTGTTTTAATTTTCACTTCTCTAATTATTAGTGATTTGGAACAATTTTTTATATGGTTATAGTAATATCTTGGATTTTCTTCCTCTATAAAATGTCAATTGCATATTCTTTGACCACTTATCATTTGGAGAATAGCTTTTATCCTTGTACATTTGATTTCCTATATTCTTGAAAAATGAAGCTATTATCAGATATTCCCCCTAGTTTTCTAGTAATTTTAGCTACATTTTATTTATGCAAATTATTATGCAAAACTTTTTAAATTTTATGTTATCAAAATTAACCATTTGGCTTCCTGTGATCTTGTTTGGTCATTAAATGCTCCCCCACAGATCTGACAGGTAATTTCTTCCAGATCTCACTGAATTTGCTTATGATATCACTCATTATGTTTAAATCATGTACTCATCTTGAACTTATATTGGTATATGGTGTCAGATGTTGGTCTACACCTAATTTAAGTTCAATTACTTTCCAGTTTTCCTGACAGTTCTTGCTTTATAATGAGTTCTTGTCCCAGTAAGCTGGAATCTTTGGATTTATCATACACTGGTTTAGTGTGCTCATTTACTTTTATTTATTATGTACCCATAGCTCTGAGTTTACACCCAGCTCTGAGTTTACACTGACCCGGGGTGCTGCACAGACTTCCCCAAACTAACTCGAATTCAGGTTCTCACCACAAGCTTTGGCTGGGACTCCTGACCTTGCTTTGGGTTTGCACAGATCAGGTACGTAACAGACTGCCTCTGCCTGGAATTCTAGACCTTGCTGCAGTCTTGCTTGGAACTTTACAGGTGTGTCAGGTTGTACTGCTGTTGGCTTAGGCACAGTCTCGGGGTCTGGATGTTGGCTTGAGCCCTGATTCAGAACCTGGCACAGTAGATGTGAGGGGTGGGGGAGCTTGTTGGCTTGTTCCTTACTCCTTGTAGCCTCCTGCAGGCTGTGCTCCATTCTCACCCCAGGGACCCCGATGCTCTCTGCCTACCTTTCAAGTTGTTCTCTGCATGTTCTCTATTTGGTTCTTTCACTCCCACATTCATTTTGTGGAGTTATTTTAAGATTGTTTGGAATTGTTTTGATTCTCATGGTGATTTTCAGTTTCCCTGCTTTTACTCCATCACCTTGGCTACACCTTCAATAATTATTTTTTAAAAGGGTATTAATGGGGGCAGCTGGGTGGTTCAGTGGATTGAGAGCCAGGCCTAGAGATGAGAGATCCTGGATTCAAAGGTGGTCTCAAACACTTCCTGGCTGTGACTCTGGTCAAGTTATGTAACCCCCACTGCCTAGCTTTACTGCTCTTCTGCCTTGGAATCAATACACAGTATTGATTCTAAGATGGAACAAAAGGGTTTTAAAAATGAAAATAAAAAGATATCAATACCATCCTAGAGACTTGGTTGGCTCAGTGGGGAAAAGCTGGGGCTGCTGACTTAACTCCTGGTCACCTGAATGTCAAGTGGTCATAAATAGCTCCAAGAACTCTCTCTGATGCATGGCTGGTATAAAATGATGGGCAAGGAAGTTTTGCTTAGCCAAATTAACTGGAAATTTCCTCAATGCCTGTCCTTGTTAAGTATCCATCTCCTGCTATGGCTAAGTGAATCTTTTATTGACTGTTGCACAATATGTGAGTATCTTGTTTTGGTCCAGTACTGAACCTAAACTACTGAGGGACAGGTCTAACTCAGGGGCAATCCCCCAAATCAATTAATTCTTTTTATGAGATCCCAAAAGGATCATCTAGCTTCTGAGTAAAGATCTCCAGGTATGGGGAACTCACTATGTATCATTAAAAAAAAAAGTCTTTACCTTCTGTCCTTAAAACTGAGACTAAGTGTCTTTGCGTTAAAGCCAGGCAATTAGACTCCAGGACTGGTGCTCTACCCATTGTGCAATCTAGCTGCCATTTTTGAACAACCATAATCATTAGGAAATTCTTTATATTGAACTGAAATCTACTTCCTTATAACTTGGCTTCCTTGTTCCTATTTCTGCCCTTGGGCCAAGCGGAATAAATCTAATTCTCTACCACTCCTCCCACCGCGCACACACACACACACACACACACACACTCTAATTTGAAGACAGAGATTATACCCTAGCAAGTTGCCTCAGTTTCAAAGGTCTTAATGGGATTGGTGCCTTCCTTTTATCCTCTGTCTTACCTGTTTCCCTGACTGTCTTGTCCTGTCTGTGGATTTCCTGGTTTATGACTACTCACCTGACTATTTACTACATTATAAACTCCTTTCTCTAGAGTAAAGATAATATCTTCTATTTTTTCTAAACCCTCATCCTCCATCTTAGAATCAATACTGTGAATTGGTCCCAAGGCAGAAGAGTAGTAAAGACTAGATGACTATGGGTCAAGTGACTTGCCCAGGGTCACACAGCTAGGAAGTATTTGAGGTCAGATTTGAACCTAGGACCTCCCATCTTTAAACCTGGCTCTCAGTCCACTGAGCCCCCTAACTGCCTCACCAAGGATTATATCTTAATCATTTCTTACTTGAAGGACCTAACACAGTGCCTTGATGATAAGGATGTTTAATAAAGATTATCAATCAATCAACATTTGCTAAGCACCTTCTATATGCCAGGCACTATACTAAGTGCCGGGGATACATAAAAAGGCAAAAGATCATCCTTGTCCTCGAGTATTTTATAGTCTAATGGGGGAAACAACATGAAAACAAATATATGCAAAGCAAGCTCTATAAGAATAAATGGGAAATAATTAAAAGAGAAAGCACTGGAATTAAGAGAAGGGTTAGGGAAGGCTTCCTGTATAAGATGGGGTTTTAATTGGGACTTAAAGGAAGTCTGAAAGGTCAGTAGAGAAGGGAAGAGTACTCTAGACATACAGGACAGCCTGAGGTAAAGCATGGATCTGAGAGATGCAATCTTTTTCATGGAACAGCCAAGAAGCCAGTATCGCAGAATCAAAGAATCTGTGTCAGGGAGTAAGGTGTAAGAAGGCTGGAAAGGTAGGTTATGCAGGGCTTTGAAAGGTGGAGTGCTCTGTCTTTGCTCCTGGATTAAATCTAAAAATGGGTAGATCTTCCTACTTTTAATTAGGGTGTTTACACTTTTGGTGATTAAAATCTAAAAATAGGCAAGGGTTACAATTTAATCTTCACAGTCAGGGGAGAGTTAATTATTTTCATTTTCATAATTAGGGAAAAGTTAAATTTAATCTTCATAAAACTCAGCAGTGGTATGGCTGGAACAAAGGGCAGACATTGCTCTTTGTGATGGCAAAAAACTGGAAAATAGGGGGGTGTCCATCAATTGGGGAATGGCTGAATAAATTGTGGTATCTGATGATGATGGAATACTATGGTGCTGAAAGGAATGATGAGATGTTGATCTAAATCTGATTTTCCCCATGCTGTGTTCCAATTTTCCTAGCAGTTTTTGTCAAATTCCATATTTGTTCATATTCCAAAAGTTAGGATCTTTGGGTTCATAAAAAATTAGTTTGTGGAGGTCATTTACCCCTAGTCTATTCCATCAATCCACACTTCTGTCTCTTAGCCAGTACCATATTATTTTGATGATCATTGCTTTATATTATAGTTTAAGATCTGATACTGCTAGTCCATCATCTTTCACATTTTTTTTCATTATTTACCTTGATATTCTTGGTCTTTTGTTCTTCCAGATAAACTTTGTTATAATTTCTTCTAATTCTATAAAAAAGCTTCTTGGTAGTTTGGTAGGTATGGCACCAAATAAGCAAATTAATTGAGTAGGATTGTCATTTTTATTATGTTATTAGCTCATCCTATTCGTGAGCATTATGGTTTTTCCAATTATTAGATCTAGTTTTAATTGTGTGAAGTGTTTTGTAGTTCTGTTCATACAATTCCTGTGTTTGTCTTAGCAAATAGATTCCTAAATATTTTATATTGTCTAGAGTGATTTTAAATGGAGTTTCTCTTTCTAAGTCTTGCTGCTGTTTTGTTTGAAGTATATGCTGATGATTTATGTGGGCTTATCTTGTACCCTACAACTTTGCTAAAATCGTTAATTATCTACACTAGCTTTTTAGTTGGTTTTCTAGGATTCTTTAAGTAGATCATCCAATCATCTGCAGAGTAATAGTTTAGTTTCTTCATTACCTACTTTAATCCCTTAAATTTATTTTTCTTCTCTGACTGCTACTGCTAGTGTTTCTAGTACAATGTTAAATAAATTGAGGTGATAATAGACTTCCTTGTTTCACTCCTGATCTTATTGGGAAGGCTTCTAACTTTGGACCTATACTTTAAAAAGTTCACTTTAGGGGCAGCTGGGTAGCTCAGTGGATTGAGAGTCAGGCCTAGAGATGGGAGATCCTGGGTTCAAACCTGGCCTCAGACACTTCCCAGCTGTGTGACCCTGGGCAAGTCACTTAACCCCCATTGCCTAGCCCTTACCACTCTTCTGCCTTGGAGCCAATACACAGTATTGGCTCCAAGACAGAAGGTAAGGGTTTAAAAAAAAAAAGGTCACTTTAGTGGCTGAACGAGGATGGCCTGGAGTAGAAAGAGAACTGAGGCACGCCGACCCATCACTAGGTTACTGCAATGATCCAAGTGTGAGGTGATGAGGACCTTCACTAGGATGGGGCATATTCAAAAGATGTTACAAAAATGAAATGGACAGGTCCTGGCAACAGATTGGATGGTGCAGGGGGAGATAGTGAAGCGTCCATTAGGATTTCTAGGTTGCTAGCTCAAGGAATTGGGAGGATGGGATTTTCTTGAGTTTGAGATACTTTATATCAGCCTCTTCCCAATGTACCCCACTGCAGAGAACCTTTCCTTATTACAAAGAAAACCAACCAATTAAGCAAATCCAATCAACTGTTCCTTGCAGCATATGCAGCACTCTATATCCATATATCCCTGTTGTCCTAATGTGTGGAAGGAAGAATATTATATCATCTGTTGTACAAGTCCCAAGTTTGATAAATTTGATTGATCTATTAATTAATATAATCAATCTAATTAAATAATTAATCTGATAATCAAACAACTGCCTTTTATTCTTTTTAATTTGTTGTTGTATTCTATTACTGTTGTTATAGTCTATTATTCTACTATACTACTGCAGGTAGGGGGCGCCAGAGTGCATATAGTGTACCTGTCCCCTGTACCTGTCCAAATCTTCCAAGTCTCTCACTCCAGTCAGGAATACCAGAGTTTAAATCTGGTCCCAGAACCATAGTGGGTGACCCTGGGCAGGTAATTTCCCCCTTATTTGCCTTGATTTCCTCATCTGTAAAATAGGAATAATAACACCTACCTCCCAGGGCTCTTGGGAAGACTAATTGAGAATAATTGTAAAGGCTTAACAAAAGTGCCTCCTACACAGTGTTAGATAAATGTTAACCGTTTATTACATTGTTATCCTGATTCAATTTTTTTTGTTTTACATTAATGCACATGAATCTTTCTACATCTCCTGAATTCCTCATCTTTATAATTTCTTTTGTTGAATTTTTGTTAGCCTTTCTTCAATGAGCATTCATTTTTATTACTAAGTATTTGCTATAACAAAACATTAAATTAAGCCAAATGTTAAATTTAAATTTAATCAAAATATTAAATTAAATGTTCCCTGCATGGTATAGTATCGTATTCCCTGTCCATTCAGGTTGTAAACCCTTCTGAATGCATTTTAACTATTTTTTGGAATGGATTTGCTAACTCTAGATGAAAGAACTCCACTAACATAAGGCAGCTAGGTAGCCCAATACCAGGAGTCAAGAACCAAGTTCAAATGCTGCCTCAGACATTTACTAGCTGTGTGAATAGACCTAGCTCCCTTCATTTCCTCTTCTGTAAAATGAGTATCATAGTAGTACCTGCCTCTTAGGGCTGTTGTGAGTATAAAATGAGATTTGTGAAATGCTTTGCAAACTTTAAAGTGATATGTAAATGCAGGTAGGCAAACATACTTGAGATGCAAAGTTGTTACTTGTTCAGGGTTACCCAGGGAGCATGTCAGGAACAGGACTGGAAACAAAGACTTGAGGCCAGCTCTCTGTCCATTAGGTACCACTGCCTCACCTCCAATGAGGGATAAGAACTGAGCACAACACTCCCAGGAAGTGTGATCTGTTTGGGGTTAGGATAGAAACCAGTGGAATTATCACTATTTCAATTTATATTCTTCTACAAATGGAGCTGAAGATTGTCTAAGTTTCTCTAACATCTGTGCCACAATGTTGACTGATGTTGAGCTTGTGAATGAATACTCTCATTTGCAGGTAATTTTCATATGAACTATTATAGAGCCACATTTCCCCCATCCTGTATGAGCAAGTATATTTTTAGAACCGAAGTGCAGGACTTTACCACTTATATCTCCCATCTGTCCACTATTCTCTGCTAACATGCCAACTACTACAGTTTAAGCCCCACCTCATCTCTCACCTGGATTATTTTAACAGCTTCTTGTTCTCTCTTCTTGAATTCATCTTTTATACAGCTGCCAAGACAATCTTTATAAAGCATAGAGCAGATTCTTTTTTCTATTTCTCCCCATATTATATGTCTTTTTCTCTCTCCTGCTCAAAAATCTTCAGTAGCTCATCAATTCCTCTAGGATAAAATACCAACTCCTTAATTTTGTATTTAAAGTCCTTGCCAATCTGATCTTTCTCATTTTACTTCCTTCATGCCCTCTACCTTCCAGCTAGTCTGACCTCTGCTACTCTCTGAAGCTGAATTTTCACCTTCTGCCTCGGAATGTGCCTAGAATGCATTCTCTTCCCTTTTCCCTTGGACTCTTCAGATTCCTCCAAGGCTCAGTCCAGATGTCACTGCCTATGCAAAAGCTTTGTTATCTACCTTGTTCTCAAAGTAGCTCCTATTTACCTATCTGTGTACCTGTCCAATTCCCTTTGCACTTTGAGGGCGGGACCTGCTTTTGATGCTCCCTACATCTGGGACTTCAGCAAAGTCACTTCAATTCTTTGGCTTCCACTTCTTCATCTGTAAAATGAGGTGGAAGGTACTGGGTAGCTGATGAGATAGATGGTTTGAACATTTCTTTCTAGCTCTAAAGCTATGATCCAGTCCTCATTATACCATCTTACCCATAAAGATGTTGGGAGAATTTGTCAGATACTTGTAGGGCTCTTCTTTACTATCTCTTTAGATAGCATGATGCTCACCTTTTTAGTGTGGAAGGGGAAAAATTAGCATTTGGTCATTTTGGGGACATATTCCTACACAGAAAGCTAAAGGGGCTTTAAAAAAAGATAATCTGGCACTACTGTTCAGAGCAGAGCAAATAGAAACAGGAAGAAGAGACAAGCAACTTTGCTATATTCAAAATATAGCTAAAACAAGGTGGGGCAGCTTGGAAAGGTTTCAAGAGATTTCAAATGTGGGGACTGAAATTGTGTGGGAAAGTGAAGGGGAGATCTTTTATTCCTATCCTTTGTTTTTCTCTCAATCCATGGCAATCCAATTTGTCAAAGGCTTTTTCAAAGTAAAAATAAAGCATGATTTATGTATCTTTATGCCTATGTATCTCCAAAACAACAAATAGATAAATCGGGCATGTTTCCCCTATTTATGATAAGTGATCATTCCATGATAATTTCAACCAGTTTCTCAGATATAGGCGTGAAACCTAAAGGGTTCCAATTTCCTAAACCTTCTCTGGAGACCTTATGAATAAAACTAACGTTGGCCCAGCAGTTGTTTGCTGCTACCAGATTTTTCCTGGGAAGAATGTTTGTTATTTAATATATGTTGTCCAAAATATTTTGGCAACCCAACTGCTTTCCCCAAGGATTTTAATTTCTTTCCATTTTTTTTCTTATACACTATTTTTTCATCTCTTCCTCCTAAGAAACCAATCAACCATTTATTAATTACCTGCTCAGTCTTGAGAACTCAAAAACAAAAGTAAAAATGTGCCTGCCTCCATTGATCAATGGTGGTAACCTTCTGGGCGGTACTGAACTTAATCATCACAATGGCTCCCTTCAAGCCCTGAAAACCAGAGAGAACAGAAAGATGATCTTTCCCAGTTCTAGAATTGGAATTAAGGGGGTAAAGGATGCTAGACAGTGTGATTCTAACCATGTCTTAGGCAAGTTTAAAGAAAGTGAGGGCTGGATCATTCTATTTTCAAATTAAGCAATTAAACATGATATCCTAAATTCCCCTAGTTCTAAAATTATTTGAATTTCTTCTCTCTTCATTCCCCACTCCCCCTCCATTAGCCACCTTAACTTAATATAGCTCAAACAGGAACTGTTCCTACAAAGAGACTTCCTGATCCCGATCCCTTCAAAAGTATACATTGTTCTTTTAATGTCTCAAGCCAAACTAAAGCAAGTTTCTCATCATGGTAACTGAGAATTTGCCTGTACCATAGTACTGATCACCCACGTGATCTGATTTGAATACCTGCTAGAATCTTGGCTTGTTAATAATTACAGATGGGAAAAATTCATCCGAGAAACCTGTAGGCACCTGAGACTAGTCGAAGGTGGCAGGACCACATTCTTGTGAGGTCAGAGTATGAGTCATAGAAGCAGAAACTACCAGTAAAGAATACAACTTTTCCCAATACCAGATCTGGGGGGCGGGAGGCAGGGCAGCTGTGCTATGGGTATCAGGATAGAAACTGGCTTAATGTAAAGCAATTAGATATTCTTGGAGGAAGCATATACACTAAAAGTGCTACCTACATTCGTATAATGTTTCACTAGTTAAACATGAAAAGCCATAAATTTAGTATGTGAGTAGTTATTCAACAAGATTGACTCATACACATGTAGGGGAAGGTTGGCTCATTCAGGAGAGTGTGCCAGCTGGGACAAGACTCTAGGGTTTTACTACTGATTGGGTAACAATGGGAGAATTACTTGGAATGAAAAAAATCTCCGTTCATTTAGGAACCCCCCCCTCCCCCCACCTGCCAATGAGGAAGCTAAAAGTCTACAAAGTTTCCACTGTTTACTCAAGGCTATTATGTTGACTAAGGTGAGAACTTAAAACTCCTGTGGGCTGTCCCATAACCCTACCCAACCCCACATTAGAAAAAGTCCAAGTGTACATATGCATGCTTTGCAATGCAATTTTTGTCAGCATTTAATTTCTACATGGCAATATCATTCACAGAGCTGAAAATGGAATTCTGAAAATCCCAGGATCCCATTGGATTGTAATTATAAACCTACCCCAATTCATGAGTAAATTGGAAGGATGTGGGCCCTAGTGACTTCCTAGGTATCTTTGATGTCAGATAACCAACAAATGCTAAGTATTCCCGCCCCGTCAAAGTTCTCTGGATGTGAGGTCAGCCTTCTAGTGACGTTCCCATGGTCAGCTGGGAAAACTTTTTTTCCTTTTTGAACTTCATGGATGGTCCTAGAAGTGGCCAGTGTGGGAGGGAGGGACTGATGTGCAAACACTAGCACAGCCTGTTAGACTGGTTCCCAGCTAAAGTTCTTCCTGGATAAAGTCTCAAACTGCATACTCCCTATTTTAGGGAATGCTTCTAAGCGCTCCTTTAAAGGCATGAAGCATCTGTCATAAGGTTTATGCTAAATTAAGAGTGGGTTCTCTAAACTCTATTGACAACTGGCCCAAGGACGTGAATGAGAATTTTCGATGAAAGAAATTTAAGTTATCAAAAGTCATGAGGTCCCATGCAAGATGGGACAAGCAGCAAATACAGTGAACTCTTCCAACATAACATCACAAATCAAATTTTGAAGCAGCAGAGACAACAAAAGGTTGGCGTGAGACATTTTTCCAGCCCAGGACAACTTAGGAGATGAGTGACACTGGGGTGGATGCCGCCACAGGGCACAGCACAGGATACACTAGCAGTAAAACTCGGAGGCAGCTCGGGCAGCAGCAGCAGTAGCTTCTGGAGGTTGGACAACTGGTCTGAAAGAGATGGCTAAAGATCTTTTGCTGGCACAGGATGCCCGCTGGCACTGATTGGCGACTCTGCTCATAAGCAGTTCTGGGTCATAGGCCAGGGAGGAAAGTGTTTATGGTCAGTCACAAGGAAGTAGCAGTCCTGGTCAAGGTTACAGGGCCATGACATAACACTAGCACTTCTGGCTGCAGGAGAGGGAAGAGCAGTTTCTGGGCTAAGAGAATGCTAGTGATTCTGGCTGCAGAGAAACACAAGCTTTTCCTGGGTTAAGAGGAGAGCAGTGACAGAGCCTGTTAGACCGGTTCCTAGTTAAAGTTCTTCCTGGCTCCTTTCCTTGGATCACACCACTTTGGAATGTAATAGATGATATTGATGGGTATATTTGATGGGTAATAGATAACTAATAGATCAGGTAGTTATCTTCCTTTGCCTACCCTCCTCCCTTTTATACTTCCCTTTCTCCTGCTTCCAATCTCCCTTCCTCCCCTCTTCTTCCCTTAAGTTTCCCTTCCCTCTTCTTCTTCAGTCTCCTTCTAAGTCACTCGGAGTGAGCTATGATGTTTCAGAGAAAATACTCTTTTCTTTATCTCAAGTAAGAGTTTATTGGGGAAAACAGGAAAGATAGAGGATAAGGTAAGAGGGTTGGAGGTTTCTCTATTATCTACCACGAGTCTTGGGTTGTAGGATATTGAGAGAAATGGCAATTCAGTTACTACCATGAAAAAGAGCCAGTCAGAGAGAGATATATGGACTACTGTCCTTCTTTTCTTCTGCCTTCAAATGAGCCAGGCCACTTCCAACTTGATTATCCCAAGTTCCAGAGAAAAGCCCAGTTTCTTCCTTCAAAGTCACCATCAGCCCAAAGACCTCAAAACCAGTCACCATTGGCTTGGCTCCAAACTGCTTTTCCTGGTAACATTCATTCTCAATGGAATCCTCATTTGACTGACAGCTGACCCATCTCCAGCTTCTGTCCTTTGCATGCCTGCCTCTTCCACAGAAAGCACTAGAAACTTGCAGACCCCCAGAACTAGTTGTGTTAACAATAGCACAAAAATGTCTGAAGCTTGGGAATGAACCTTATTCATCCCTAAGGGAATAGAGCCAATTTTTAAACAAAAAGTAAGTTCAAAATCAAGAAATAGGCTAGTAAAATGAGTAAACAGCAAAACACGCACACACACACACACACAAGACTATTAAAATTTACTAAGGTAGCAGGGAAGACCAAGACACAAACTTATAAAAAGACAACAGATACAACAAAGCCTCAAAGAAAAAAAATACTAATTAGAACCAAGGCCAGCAAGAATTCCTAGGAAAGTTAAAAAAATAAGAATGGTGGAGGAAAACTATGAAAAGAAATTAGAATTATGTAAGAAAATTACAAAAAAAAGTATTAATAGCTTGGTAAAAAAGGTATGCACACACAGACATAGACACATATAAAATACTAACATCTTAAAAAAACATAATTGGCCTCATGACAAAAGAAGAACAAAAATTCACTAAATTTTCAAAAATTCAAAAAAAATTCACTTTCAAAAAGACAACATTGGCCAAATGCAAAGAGGTATACAAACTTGCTAAAGAAAATAATGCTTTAAAAATTATAATTGGGTAAGGGGAACCTATTAACTCAGTGATACACCAGGAAACAATAAAACAGAGTAAAAAAAGAAAGAAAAGAAAATGTTAAGTATTTCAGTGGAAAAAACAACTGACCTGAAAAATATATCCAAGAGGAAAAAAAATCTAAGAATTATTGGACTTTGAAATCATGATCAAAAAAAGAACTTAGAAATCACCTTTCAAGAAATTATCAAGTAAATCTGCTGCCCTGATATTCTAGAACCAGAGGGCAAAATTGAAGAATCCATTGATCTTTTCCTGAAAGAGATCTCCAAATGAAAACTCCTAGAATATAGCCAAATTCCAGAACTCTTAGGTAAAGAAGAAAATATTGCAAGCAGTTAAAAAGAAACAGTTCAATTATCCTGGAGCCACAGACAGTATAACAAAAGATTTAGCAGCTTCAACATTAAAGGATTGGAAGGTCTGGAACATGATATTCCAGAGGACAAAGGAGCTAAACTACAACCAAGAATCACCTCCCTAGTAAAACGGTACAATACTTCAGGAGAAAAAAAATAGTCAACGAAATAGAAGAGTTTCAAGCATTTCTGATGAAAAGACCATAATGGAATAGAAAATCTGACTCTCAAATGCAAGACTCAAGAGAAGAATACAAAGGTAAACAGGAAAAAGAAATCAAGAGATTCAATATGGTTAAATTATTTATTGATATCTCTACATGGGAAGGTGATGCTTGTAACTCCTAAGAACTTTTAAATATACACAGAGGGCAAGGGTGTGAGTTGAATAAGATGGGATGAGAGCTAAAAAAACAAAAGTAAGGGGTGGAAAAGAGGAAGCACTAGGAGAAGAGGGAAGGAAGAAATAGAAATGGAGTAAATTTTATCATATAAAAGTCATGAAAGTGTTTTACATTAGAGAAGATAGAAGAAGTAGGGGGAGTGTGCTTGAACTTTGCTCTCATATGAATTGGTTCAAAGAGGGGAAATTATATAGATACTCAATTGGATCCATAAAACTATCTTACCCTACAGGAAAGTTGGAGGGAAAGGGATAAAAAAATGGGTGGGGTTGACTAAAGAAAGTACAAATTGGGGAAGGTGATGGTCAGAAGCAAAGCTAAACTCTTTTGAGAATGGATAGAATGAAAGGAAAATAGGATAAATGGGAGTGAAAATAAGTACGGAGGATAATACACAGTAATCATAATGGTGAAATTTTTCTTTTTATAAATCTCTAATCAAGGCTTCATTTCTTAAATACATAAGAGAAATGAGTCAAATATTTAAGAACACAAGTCAGGTAAGTGGTCAAAAGATATGAACAAGCTATTCATAGACAAAAGTAATTAAAGCTCTATAGTTATGCCAAAAAAGCTCTAAAAATCACTATTAAAGAAATGCAAATTAAAATAACTCTTAAGTACCAACAATCCCATACTTATCAGATTGGCTATTAAGACAGAAAAGGAAAATGACAAAATTTGGAGGGGATTTGGGAAAATTGCGATACTAATGCACTGTTGGGGAAGTCTTGAACTAATTTAACCATTATGGAGAGCAACTTGGATCTATGCCCAAAGAGCTATAAAACAGTACATACCCTTTTGACCCAGCAATATCATTACTATAGCTGCACCTCAAAGAGATAAAAAACAAAAAAAGGAAAAGGACCAATATGCCCAAAAGTATTTTAAAGCAGCTCTTTTTATGGAGGCAAAAAATTGGAAAGTGAGAGAATATCCATCAGTTGGGGAACAGATATGCTAAATTGTAACATAGGATTATGATGGAATGCTATTGTGCTATAGCGAGCAAGAAAATTTCAGAGAGCAAAAAACCTGAAAAGACCTACATAAACTAGCATAAAGTGAAGTAAGCAGAACCAGAAAGCTGTACAAAGTGACAGCAATATTGCACTATGAACAACTGTGAATAACTTAAGTTATTCTCAGAAATACAATGATCTAAAACAATCCCAAAGGACTCAAGATAAAAAAAAAGCCAATTACTTCCTGAAAAAGAACAAATGGAATCTGAATCCACACCAAAGAATACTATGTTTCACTTCCTTTCTTCACTTTTTATGAGTTTGTGTCCACAGAAGGACTAATATTGAGAAAATGTTTTATGATTGCACATATAAAATCTGTATCAGATTATTTACCATGGAGAGAATGAGAGACTCAAAGTTTAAAAAAAAAAGAATCCCATTAATCTCCTGAAGGGGATCAAAAAATGGTAACTCCTAGGAATATTATAGTCAAATTTCAGAAAACCCGGATAAAGGAGAAAATAGTGCAAGCAGCTAGAAGAATTCAAATATTGTGGAGCCACAGTCAGGTTTACACAAGATTCTGTAGCCCACATATTAAGGGATTGGAAGACTTGGAATATGTCATTCCAGAAAGCAAAAGAACTAGAATTACAAGTAAGAATAACCTAAGCAGCAATACTGAGTATAATCTTTCAGGAGGGAAAAATGGATACTAAGTGAAATTGAAGACTTTCCAAGCATTCTTGATGAAAAGATCAGAGCAGGGGAAAAAAATCTGGTATTAAAACACAGATCTCAAGAAAAGCATAAAAAAATAAACAGGAAAACAAAAAGATAAGGGACTTAATCTGTTTAAATTATTTAGATTCCTAAACAGAAATTAGATACCTATAATTAAGAACTTTATAACTATTAAGACAGTTATGTCTATATAGACAAAAGGAATAGGTGTAAACCAGTTATGCTGGGATGATCTCAAAAAAAGGCAAGAAAGAGGGGTATATTGGGAAAAGGGGGAAGAAAGGGAAAATGGGGATATTTTCTCACATAAAAGCAGCATTCAACAAAAAGTGTTTATAATGGAAGGGGAGAAAAAAGGGATGGTGTAGGAAGCAATGCTTAAACCCTACTCTCAATGGAACCGATTCAAAGAGGTAAGAAAAAATATATATAATACAAATACACACACACACTCAACTGAGTAAAGAAATCCGTCTGACTAAATAGGTAAAAAGAAAGGGAAGACGATAAGTGAAAGGGAGGAAATGACAACAAAAGGGAGGTTCAAATGAGGTAAGGTAGTGGTTAAAGCAAAATGAACTGCTGCAGGACAAGATGAAGAGAGAAGAAAATTGGATGGAGGGAAATATGCAATCATGATAACTGTACATGTGAATGGGATAAGCTCACCAATAAAAGGGATACAGATAGCAGAATGGATTACAAACCAGAATCCAACAATATGCCATTTACATGAGATACACTTGAAACAGAAAGACAAGAGTCAAAAAGGAATGCTAGAGCAGAATCTAATATGCTTTAGCTGAACAACAACAAAAAAGACAGTGTAGCAATCATGATCTTAAACAAAAGAAAATAGATCTAATTAAAAGAGATCAAGTAAACTACATTTTGTTAAAAGGTTCCATAAACAATAAATATAAAATTTTATATCAAGTTTCATTTATAAGGATCAGAGTCAAATTTATAAACAATGAAAATCATTCTGATAAAATAAAAAAGGAAACAAATAGGCAGCTTTCAAAAGAGAAAACCAAAGCTATCTATCATCAAATGAAAACATTTTCTAAAATCACTATTGATTAGAGATATGCAAATTAAGAAAACTCTTGAACACTACCTTATATTTATCAGAAATAATAAATGCCAGTTGAAGGAAAATAGCAATAAACTGCTGGTGGATTCAAGAACCACTCAAATAATTCTGGAGAACAATTTGGAACTATACTCCAAGAGCTATAAAACTGTGCATACCCTTTTACTCAGCAATACCACTATTAGGTCCAAAGACACCAAAGGAAATTGACCTCTATGTACAAAAATAGAGAGCAGTTCCTTTTGTGGTTTCAAAGAATTAGAAACTAGAGGGATGCTAATCAGTTGAGAAATGGCTGAACAAGTATTATTTAATAAAGTATTATTATAAGAAATAAGGGGGAGGTTTTAGAAAAAAACATGGGAAGACCTATATGAACTGTAACAAAGTGAAATGAGAAGTGGAAGATTATAGTGCACTTTAACAACAATATTGCAATGATAAATTGTGAAAGGCTTGACTCCCTTGGATGAATACAATTATCTAAAACAATTAACTCAAAGGACTCATGACAGGAAAATGTTATCCACCTCCCAAGAGAGAACTAATGAAACTCTAAGAATGCTCAAAGTATAATTTCCTTGCTTTATTTTTTTGCAATGTGCCTAATATGGAAATATATTTTTCATGATTTCACATGTATGATTGATGCAATTTTATTTGCCTTCTCAATGGGTAGAGAGAGAATTCTGAGAATTTAATTTTTTAAATAAAAAGAATGTTAAAAAATAATAAATTTCATTTTGAAATGCTCATATGAAAAAACTGCTAAAAAATCATCAATCATCAATCTCATAAGTCATCAGATTGGCAACATTAACAAAAAAGGAAAATGTCAACTGTTGCAGGGACTGTGGAAAAGCAGGCACAATTATCCACTGTTGTTGGATCCATGAATTGGTCCAACTATTCCAGAAAGCAATTTGAAACTATTAAACTGAGTTATTAAACTGTGTATACATACTCTTTTGTCCCAGTGATATGACTACTAAGTCTATACTCTAAAGACTTCAAAAGAAAAAGGGCCCACATAAACAAAATTATTTATAGTAGCTCTTTTTATGGTGGCAGAAAAGTGGAAACTGAGGGGATCTCCAATTATAATCAACTAAGGAATGGCTGAACAAGTTGTGATATGCAAATGTAATAGCATATAATTGTGCTATAAGAAATGATGAAAGGGAAATTTTTGAGAAACTTGGGAAGACTTATGTGAATTGATCAAAGGAAAGAGAAACAAGCAATTAAAAAATTGTAAAAACAAACACATTTTGAAAGACTTAACAACTCTGACCAAGCAATAATCAATCACTATTCCAGAAGATTCATGGTAAACATGCAAATCAACCTCTTGACAGATAGGTAGGGTCCAGATCCAGAATCACGATTTTTTTTTTTGATCTGGTAATGTAGAAATCTGTTTTGTAACACGAGCATTGCTATTCTTTCTTTTTCAATTGGGGTTGAAGGTTGAAAAGGAAGATTTTAATTCAATGGAGAAAAAAATGTAATCACTTTATTCCCCCCCCCGAGCAGATTCTGCTAGATCAGTGCCTCAAATTTCCTTCAGATTTCATTCCTGTAAGTTGCACTAGAAAAGCACTCAAGGGAAAATAGCATACTGAAAAGGATAATGGAAGTCTTGGGAGGTATTAGGAAGCCTGGATTTGAGTCTTGGTTCTTCCATTGTGAATTTTGTGCCAGTCATCTTCACTTTTTTAGACCCCAGGTTTTGTTAGACTAGTTAATTTTTAAGACACCTTTCCCCCTACACTATTTGGATTGTCTGTGTATGCATGGAATTTGTGGTAGGTCAAATAAGTAAACAATACCACCTCCTTCATGACCTTGAATGAGAGGTTGGGGACCTCTAGTGGTGGAAAGCTACAGGCTACAGAAATAGGCCTTGTTTATTATTTCAGATATCAGGCCTCAAAAACCCAAAAAAGTATTTCAAGATGAACATTCATAAAGCAGATTTCCTAATTTTTATTTTTAAAAATGTTAAAGAGACAGTGTTTGTGGACAATGTTAATCAGGGATTAAAATCCTATCTTTGACACTTCACACCTATGTGAACCTGGGCAAGTTACTGAACTCCTTTATATACCAAACTAATCAAAGGCTAAGTGTGAATCTACATTAATGAAGAGAGTTCCCCAATGTTACATAAAGATCTTCTAGATTTGTGTTGGCAAACCTATGGCACACATGCCAGGAGGCTGCTCCCTTCCCCCTTTCCACACACAATTGAGGACATTTCTCCCATCACCCACTCTTCTGCCCAGCATCCCAATGGGAGTGCTTGCTTTCTCCCTCCCCTGCCTGGGGTAAGACAGGGCAATGGTTGCAGTTTGGGCACTCAGTCTCTAAAAGGTTTGTCGTCACTGTTCTAAATATTCAGCACAGCAAACTGTCCACCACAGTAACAGTTCTAGGCTCAGAACCTATGGATATCTTTAAATAATTAGACTAATCTAAAACACTCCAATGAAACAATCACCTTTTGTGGAAAGATACAAACATTAAGGAATAAAAATAAATGCTAATGAATAAAGTAAGGAGTCTCTCTGGAAGTTAAAGTGTTTATTGATGTGTTTAAACTTTGTACATTCCCCACAGACCACACTAAGGAGTTTGCAGGTTAAGTTTAATCTGTGCATAGTGGGAGAGACATGGATGGGAAAAGGGAAAAGGGGGAAAACCCAAAGTCACAGGAAAATAGAAAAAATACACCACAGGTTACCAGAACCTCCAAATTTAAAAAAAGCTGTGAGCATCAACATCAACTATACAAGCATTACAAAGACATGATGGTGAATGCAACAAAAATTGTCACTGCTCTCCATGGTGTCTATAGATCCAGTTTTCTATAAAAGTTGCAGTATCCTTTTTCCAAATGAAAGCAAACATTCAAATTTTGTTATCCAATGACCAATGGGGTAGGGAGAGTGTTATAAGCAGCCTAGCCCCTCGATGACTACGCATCTTCTTCAGGTGGACACCAAATAACCTGGTGACAAGGGTAAGGGAGAGGTAGTGAGGTGAAAGCATATTTAAAAGGACAAATGCCAAAGAAGGCAAAAATTCAAAGCTTTGTTCAAGGAAGGTGAAAAGCCAAATATGAACTTGCTTTGTTTGAGGAAAGGGAAAGAAAGTTACAAATCAGATCAGAGAGGGATGGCAGAGCACTGAGCACAACTGCACAGATTTAAAAGAAAACAGATTTTAGAAGGAAAGTGGTTACAGCTACTCCCCTATCTGTGTACATCATGCTGGCAAAAAGGACTTGGCAACACAATGTTAGGTTCTTCAAATGTCCTGGTGCATGCAAACACCAAGTTACCCAGCAGTGGAAGCACCAGATCACTAAGAAACTAGTTCTTTAAAAAAGGAAGGTTGAAGAGATGCCACATAACGTGCTGTAGTGGCCGAGGACCACATCTCTACCTTTTGTTTGATCAGTTTGCAACTTTCCACAAGTTCATTTAAAGGAATACTGCTTTTATATATAAAAGCCAGAATGATAAATGAGCTACAAGTTCATTTATACAATGCAGCTGGTACAAATGACCTTCATATACAGTCTATCAGAAATAAAAATCAACATCTTCCATTTATATAGAGAGCTTGTGTGAGACAATACAATAGAATTGGATTTTCAGATTAATTTAAAAAAAGAAAAAACTACAGTCATATATCTGCAATAGATCAATTTTCATTTCATTTAAGAAGATTTATATATCATATAGTTATATTATCATTTTTCACCCATTTAAAAGAATGGAAATTGCAACTCTACAGTAGTACTTATAGTCTTAATGATCCAGGAGTTCTGAATGTAAGATGAAATCCTCTTGAAGCAACAGTTGGTCAGTAGTTGATCCAAAACACTGGACTCCTTTTGGCCCGCCTTTTACCATCTTCTTTCCCACCAGGAGTGCTGCATTTTCACATCATTTAAATCTGCATCTGCTCCAAGTATTTGTAAGTTGGATTCTCATAACCATGATTCTGCATTTTGTTCAGGTGGCGCTCCTCAGGAGTGAGCATTGGGTCAACCTGGAAAAGGAGTGGAGAAGAAGAATCAAGGCTACACAATTTAAAGTAGCTGAACTTTCACATCTATGACAGTGGAAAACTACCACCTAACAGGTGTATCTGAATTTCCTTTGCTCAAGGAGATGTGTTTGAAATAATTAAATTCAGGATCCCAAACCTAAGTTAGTAATCTATATGGTAAATAACATTAAATTTCCTCTTTCAATAAGGAATAGTGGGAAGATGATCCAATTATGAGTAAGGAGGAAATATAGAAAGAGAACCTTAGGGCAGCTAGGCCTTGAGATGGGAGGTCCAGGGTTCAAATCTGACCTCAGACACTTCCTAGCTATTTGACCCTGGGTAAGTCACTTAACCCTTATTGCCTAGCCCTTAATGTTCTTCTGCCTTAGAATCAATCCATAGTATTGTAAGGGTTTAAAAAAAATTTTAAAAGAGAGAAACTACTGTGCTCATTACTCATGTGTACTGAATTATGCTTCTTTCTTCTAGTAGTAAAATGTAATATTGGAAATCTTTATTGCCAATTTATAATCTATTCTTCTCAACCCGTTCCACTCTTCCACCAAAAAAAAAAAAAAGCATACTGCCTAATCTCAGAAAACAAAATAAATCTCTTAGCCAAATAAATACCCTTTGTTCCCATGGAAATTTCCTATTATCATTCCAATATGCAAAATCATAATCTCAACTAATATTTTAAATCTTAATCCTTGTGAAATAATTTAGCAACTCAAACAATGCTCAGGGAACAGCTACTCTACAGAACATATGATGGCGAGTGGGATACAAAAATGAGATGGCATGGGGTTTCTGGCTCTTATGAAACCTAGAGATAAGTGCATCAGAGGGGTACAAAGAAGGAAAAAATTAGGAAAGACTTCTTAGAAGCTTTTGTATTCCCTTGGGATTTAAAAGATGAGTAAGAATTCAATAAGATGGGGAGAATATTCCAGGTATAGAGAACAACATGAGATGGGATCATGATGAAAGAGGCACTACAGTGTAATGAAGAGGGCACTAGGATAAAATCATGCCTAAGAATAATGGTTTAAAGGGTCACACTTACTAGCTGTGTGACCCCAGGACTTGTTTTCTCATCTACAAAATAAGTGAGTTCTATTTGGTCACCTTCTAGCTCCATGTATAGGACACATGGGAGTAAGTAGTCTTATTTAGCTACTCATGCACCTTAAGGAAAGATAGAATCAAGCTTGAACTTTTATCTAGTAGATTCTGAGAATAGAAGGGGAATGATTACAGATGTTCATAAAAATAAAGTGCATGCATGGTTCTTAGGAAAAATAAACAGTTTGGGTTTGGACAAATAAAATCAGCTGTGAGCACCTTTTACATAAGATTTACTAATTTAATGAATAATGCAATTAAAAACAATATGTCCAGTACTCGTGAGGTTAAGATGATAAACTTCTAAGAAATATCTCCTAGGAAAGACTAGAAGCCTAAAATCAAATCTAAGTAACAGAAAGCATGGCTTCTTACCTCCACAATCCCATGGCTGATGGTGCCATACTGCCTTTTCCTCAGCATCACCAGGCTGATGACGATGACAGTGGCAATGGCTACTGCAATGACCAATAAGCCAATGAGAGCACTACTGCTGAGGCTGAAGTCATCTCGTAGTGATCCTTCAGACTCCTGAAATAACAACCCACCAAGAGGGGAAAAAACCAGCAAGAACCCTCAGGTTACCTTCTGTACATGATGAACATTTCCCTAGGAGCTCGTGCCCCACTGAAGGCACTCAAGTAATGTTTGTCTATAACAAACTATCACATCTCTCCCTTATATATACTGCACACATACCAAGGCTCTCAATCAAACGAACATATTTACACACTCTAGTACAAAACTCCAAATATGTGCCCAAGTGTAAGCCCCTACAAAGTTTAATGCTTCTATCTCCCAGAGGTCTGTGAAAATCAGGATCAAACGAAGTGCTGAAAGTATGTTAAATGTAGGTTCAATGAAAGTCTCCTTTTCCAGCTTAAATGAAGGAAGGGGGAATAGAGAAGCCTCAGAAAGAAATGGCACTATGCCCTGGGACTACATACATACCGGCTCTTCCATAAGTCCTCCAACTCTCTCAGCATTGAAAATCATTTCTTTAACATCCAGGGTTTCGTCAATGACCTAAAACAGTCATGAAGGTATCAGTGACTGTGCAGAAGGGGAGATTTAGCATGGAACACTTGGGAGATGTTGTTTATCCTCTGTACCAACAGGAATGTGGCAGAGGAAGTCTGATATATCCCTCTGGACACCAGCCACTTGCATTGCCCATGTTCCATCCCCCAAATGAAGGGACAAGTATGTAGGCAAGACTATGTTGCAGCTGTCCAAGTGGTTTTAGAGTGTTAGCTCTTCAACCTGTCATGAAAATTTTCCATGATCATGACACTGAATTAAGGTTTAAAAACCAGCCACACATTGGTACAGTAGAAGATTTTGGGATCCACAATGCCGGGAGATTTGGCTTCAGTATCCAACTTCAATAAATACAGCCCAGAAGTTAAAGCTTTAAGGAATGGGGCCATGAAAACAAGGCAAATCCCCAGGCAGTCTGAGAGTCAACGCTAACTCTTGCCCCTCAGTCAAGTTACCAACCCTCCATTCACTTGAATGCGGCCTCTATCTAGTATCTCATTCGGTTTTCCAGCCATGAAATATATATTCATACTTCCGCAAGCTATGGGCAATGAAAAGCCCTGCTACTGCTGTAATAGAGGTTCTCTACTCCCTCTTCAAACCCAGATGTGAATCAGCATAGCAAGCCTGTACGTCGCTTCAGCCCAGACCTACTGCATCTTCTGGCACCAGAAGGATAATGCATACACGGTTAATCATCTGTAAAGCATCTGAAACAATGCTACTCACTTAAATTACTCTCAAAACGAAAATGAGAGGGGAGAAAAGAAAGAAGACTCACCACATTCTCATCTACTTTATTCTTGCTGTTAATCACTTTCTCTTCAGCGCCAATCAGTCCATCAAGCTCTGCCACACCAGATCCTATGCACAAAAAGATTGCGAATGAGATTCTGAGAATTTGCTGGCCTATATAAACCTCATGATGTCAAACACCACCGAAGAAATAAGTGAGCCTATCGCACACAACTGCTATTAAACGGCTTTTTCGCTTTTATTTCAGGAGATGCGCCATGAACTATAATGAGGAGTGACACTGGTGCTTTTTGGAAGACTGGTATGGTTATGATGGAAGGGAAGACAGCACTGACCTAGAAAGATGGGAGCTGAAACGCTGAGAGATTCCCCGGGTATGGTGAATAACCTACACAAAACCACCTGCCATAATGCTGATCACTTTCTATCAATCCCTAACTGCTCCTGCAGTGGAATGCTGGTGACCTTCAGAATGTCCAGAAATGCTGCCCCATCAGAGATGAATCAAGCCACTGACCCAGAGAAGGGAAAATTCCTAATATAAAGGTGACAAGGAGGATATCCTTCCAAGCCCAGAGTACCATCAGCCAACATCACACATTTATGGTGCTATGATACAGCGAGTATCGCAGTGTGAGCAAACTCAGAGCAAAAGCACAGAAACAAAACCCACGAAGAGAAAAAATTCCCTATTATTTTTAGCTTGAAAACACAGAGACTGATTATAGGCTTAGGGAAGGAAAAGGGAGAAGATAATGGGGGTAGAAGAGGGGAGGAGGAGAGAGAAAGAGGAGATGAAGGCACAAAGGGAAGGAAGGGGAAATAAAGAGTTCTAAACCAATAGGCCTGCTGGCATAGTATAATAACAAAATAGTTCATATCCAAATATCAATACCATACAAAGATATGGTCCTTCCTAGAGAAAAGGACAACAATGCTTTAAATCAGAGAAGCAAAGCTTTTTAGCTCACAAACTAAAACGGTTCTTAACATTCAGTAATTAATAACAGGGCTACCAGAGTTGCTGAGTTTGCAGCTTTGCTAATTCATGACGCATTAACTCATTATATTGAAGCCAAAGTGGGCACAATTTTTCTCAAGCCTCCCTTTTAAGGAAGAACAGCAGACTTGGCTGTTGGTTAAGTTAAATAAGGACGGATTTTATTGTCTCAAAAATGCCAAGGAGACAGCAAAGCTGTGCTCCAACTATTTGAGAAAGAAAAACCTGGAAATTTATTGCTTCAATCAGGAAGATCACTGTTAATGAATTCTAATTTTAAAGCTCCCATTTGATGAAGTTAGAGGCTTAGAAAAGAAATGGCAGCATCAAGTTAAATGAGATAAAAATCTCAACTACCAACTGAGACTGGCTTAATTCTTTTTGTGCTACAATTTAACTGTTTCTTTAAAATGAGAATTCATTTTGATTTTATGGCTTCAACAGTTATACAAGTAATTTCTAAGAACCAAGAGGTAGCTAATAGCTTAGGAAGCCAACAATTTACTTGAAGAGATGATTTAGATGTTAAGTTAATTTATTAGTACTGAGGAAGTACATTCTACAGGGCGTAGCAACAATGTTCTCTCAAAACAATTCTGGAGAAACAACTCAATTTCACTAACAGTCCAAGTGACATTTAGATGTAGACAAATTCCCTGGAAAGAGACCCTAAAAATCTTCAGTGATCTACTTAGACCACTGAATTAAATTAGGAAACTGGTTTCAAATAAGAAATTCACTATGAGGTAGCTAAGGATACACTTATATGAATGTACTATCCAGACCCATCTAGATAGATGCTCTACCAGAGATCATGCTAACATTTAACTACCTCTAATCACCACAGAATGCTTACAGGATGCTCTTGGCTATATCATATTTACATAAGGATTCCAACCAAGAGAATATTAGTGAACTCTCCTGATGCTACCAAAGGCTGTTAAGAGAATCATAAAGGGTCCTACAACCACCATCTTATAAACGAGGTGCTGTTCTAAGTGTTGAGAAGGATCATGATACCGTGGAAAGAGCACTTGATACAGGAGTCGAGAAAATTGAGGTTTTGAGTAGCAGCTCTGACATTTAATAGTTGCATGACTGAACAATCTCTCATTCCTAGTTTCTCCCAACAGTAAAACAGGCATCATACTTGTACTATCTAAAAGTATAAGAATAAACTGAGGACACATAAATGTGGAATATTTTGGAAAGAACCAACAATAAATGACTACCCAGTAATGGGCAAATCTTGTTATGGAAACTTTCTCCATAAGTATGAATTAGTAATCAACTTGTAGTTTATAATCTTCAAGTTACTTTTGACAGAGACTTGCTCATAGTCACATAGATATTACTTGACAGAGGCAGGACTTAGAACTAAGTCTTTCTGACTCCAAGGTTATTCACAGAGTCTCTCCCATTATATCACGCTGCCTCTCAAAAAGTGCTAGTTCCAGAAGTAAATAAATTTCAAGTTTATATCCCAAATAAGCCATTTCTACCATAATTTCTAAGGATTTGTGGAATGCCACAGACTAGAGAGAAAAGCCTTGTAAAAACTCAGGACTTCTAAAAAGATTAAGGATAAAAATGATGAAGAAATGCTGAACAAGAGATCAATGGCAAAGACTAATACTTCTTTCTGACCAAAAAAACCCCACAAAACACCCCTCAATAATTCAAGACTAAATCTAAAAACACGCATAAGCCCATCAATAGGCTGGACCTCAACTAACATCAGATATGCAGCAAGAAGGCTAGACCAATTCTTGAGCACTATGAGGTAGGGCCCCCTTTGGCTCCACTCAGTGCCACAACTGAAAAATGAGATGGAAAAAAAAATCAGGTGATGGTATGAAACATAAAATGAAACTACCAGCACACTGAGGAATTGGAAAGTGATGGAAGGCTTACAGGGAGGAGCAGCTTTTACAAACCAACCTTTTTTCATTGGGTGGTACAAATCCGGCTGGGTGTCTAGCAGAAGGGAGAACAACAAACACAAAATAGCAAAAAAGAGGAGATTAAGAAAAAGAAAATGGCTCTCTTCAAGATTCTTGTTTTAGAACTATATAACAAAACAAAAACTCCATTCTTCCCTGAATTTAATTCCTGAAATCTCCTAATATTAAGAGCTAAAGATTTGTTAGAGAATATTCTGGTGGAAAAGAGGGGAAAGTCTGATATTTCATGGGTCTTTGAGGGTAACTACAGGATAACATGCCCCTAAGAGTTCGTGAAGTTCAGTCTACATAGTAGAATTCCTTGGGGGGGAGGGGGGATCTAAATTAGAATTATCTGTGACATTTTGACAAAATAATATGCCACTTCTAAGTATCCAGTTAGATGTCTAACCAAAACAGTGTGCCCTTAGAACATGAAAGAAACCTAGAAATGTGGCCAACTAGAAGGGTATACATTTCTGAGGTTATTGTGTGTGTGTGTGGGGGGGGGGGGGGGGGGTTTGCGCACACAAAGATAGGTTTAGAGATAAAGCAGTAAAACAAGGACACCCTTAAATACTGCTTGCTTAATTGAATATTGTTGCATACCAAAATCAAGAAAATGGGAGTTCTTATTGATCTTGTGACCGTTAGGCAAAGCCCAATTCCACCACCGTCTCCTTTCTGGTAACAAAACTAAGGATTTCATACAACTACAATGGTGCATGCCCACACAAGCAGCCTGTCAACAATACTTCTCAGTGGGCACCAGACCCAGGAGCTTGTTGACTTTCAGAGAACATTCAAAGCTTTTCAAATCCTTTGTGGAGACATAACCCTCCCTGCTTCCCATCAAACCCAACTCACTGTTTCAAATAAGTGAGCTCAATGTCCTACTACCAGAAGAGAGGTCACACACTCAGCCACACATACCTTCACTCTCAGGTAAGGAGGGGAAAGGATGTAATGAATGAAAAGGTGGAATCTCATCACTTTCTTCAGAGCTAACTCTGACATCTACTGGAGACTCTGAGATGGATGAGGTAAATTGATCCATATCAGCACGCTGTTCCTGAAGTAGTTCATCTAAAAAAATAAGAAAAGAGCAAAAAGAGAATTATTTTTCACAAGCCTCTAGTTTTCAGAAGTTTTCAAGGGAGGACATTGTTTCTAAGGTACAAATTAACGTGGTTTTAGAGGATTAGATAGACGTTCTTGGTTTGGTTGAAAGTAAAGGAATGGGGAAGAAACAGCACTAAGAAAAACCACTGTGGGGAAAAAAAATATTAACAGGCTACTTTCACACCCTAGATTTAGATTCTTCCTGTTCTCAAATAATTATACAGTCAGTGAAACAGAAGGCATTTGTGGGTCAGAACAGTGACTTCTGTGTCACCTTCTTAAGCTTGGAGTGCAGGTCCTACAAAGAAAATTTGTTTTCAGTCTTCAAATGTATAAAGTACTAGCATGATAATTCTGTTTCATCACACTTAGTTTTCATCCTCTCTAGTTTCTCCCCACCATGATTAGTAATGACTAATCCTAGAAGGAAAAAACTTAGTTGGTGTACCTACCAATTTCTTCCTGGATTTCCTGGGCCACATAAGGTACTTTGTATAATAGGGACAGGCTCTGATTTCGTCTCTCTTCAATCACATGGAGATGTGTCATTACCTAACCGGGCATAAACATAGTTAAGCTGGTAGCTTTCATTTTTCAATAGCCACCTCAAAAGTTTATCTCCCTGGAAGACAAAATACACAAACATTTCCAGACCTTTCAAAATTCTAAGCTCTTAAGACTTACTAATAAGAATGCCCTCACCTCTAACAACTAAATTAATTCTTTAATATCAAAATATAAAATTCATGCCCAGAAGTTATCAATAATTTAATCAAAACATTCCTAGATATATTTCATTTAAAATTCCACCTATCACTTATTTTAAAACCTAAAACAAATACTAATTAATTTGCATGGTTGGGGGAAAAAAGGTTCATCTAGCCAATTCTTCTTCTAAAATACAGTGACCTTTAACCTATTATGAACTGTTATGGGGCCAAAATATCCAAATCATGGATTATCCCAAATTCTTTATTCCTGCACTTCTCTCTTTCTAGAATTGCATGAAAAGACAATGGTAAACTCAAAATAATTTTAGTATCTCTGATACAAGATCTCAGATAAAAAGTCACAAGGAAAAAAAAGGATAAAACTATTGCTAAAAGTAATTGTCACCCCAAAGCCCAACTCTTCCTGTTCTGGACAAAAACATAACAATATTCAATTATTAAAATCTATAATGATACTTATTACAAAACCACTGCTAGCTAATTACTTATACTAATAATTTATCAAGGTCAAATACAGAGGTTATTTACATAATTATCCACCTTGATAATGTGAGAGGAGCAGTAACACTGTAATAGTCAGCAAGGAAAATTATGATCCACTTTTAAAAATAAAAACAAAACCCAAGTACTATATTTCAGAAGCCACAACTCCTACTTAGGGAGTCCAAGGGATGACTGAACTTGTACTAACAAATTTTTCCCCACAGAGGGTGCTCCAAGTTAAGAATTCAAAATGCCTGAACTAGAAAATTAAGTTAAATAGAATGCTTTTATTATAAAGTCTCTTTGACCTTTAAAAGGATGAATGCAATTTAATTTTATATTTGCCAGTCTGTCAATCAAATAAATTGATGGAAAAGCAGAGTGCCTGGGAGAAATAATGCAAGCTGAAATGGAACTTTACCACCCCATCTTGCTTTAAGTATGTTGATGCTGTACATTTTCCAGATGAAGTAAAGGACTATAGAAAACACACCAGCAAGAACAATGCAAGAGACAAAAGCTAACAAAATGAATTTCTTTGCACAGCAACCTGTGGGTGGGTTATAAGGCATAAAAGTCCATCACCTCCAGGATCCTATGGAGATCAAACTGAATAACCACCTCCAGATTTTTTAGCAGTGGAGGCTGTAAGGGCATGAATAACAGAACAGTTTATGCCCCTGGTGGGGCCAATCAAGAATCTGGAGGTCATGAGAAATAAAGGCTAGCTAAGAACATGATTGCTGCTCTCCTGAGCTATGAATACTCAGTGGAAGAAGTCTTCCTTACCTACCATACTCAGTCATATGAATCCATACTGCAGCCTAGTGACTCATATGAGAAAAATTAATTTAAATTTAAAACATAGGGAGGCAGCATGGAATACATGATTTAAAAAAAAAAAGAAGGGGTAGGGGCACTTCACAGTCAAGAAGGCCCTGGGCGCTGGTCCTTTTCTATAATCCTGGCAGTCTGACCCTGGGCATTTGAAATTCTCAGAGGCTCCACTGGTAAAGCACAGTGCTCATTGGGACTTCATATGTTGATGAAAACGCAGGTCCAGCAAAAAAGGAAAAACATCAATATACTGATGGGAATAAGGCCAAACAATGAATAACCTATCCTTATCAAGTATAGGCCACGAATCTAGTACAATTCTCCTTGTTTACATATCTCAGCCTGTAAATCCACAATTCTAATTAGCTGTATATCCAGAGAGTCAGCTTTGAAGGGAAAATGTTGTTTAAAAACTTTGTAGTAGCAAAAGATCTACAAAGAGGAAGTCTATCCATTTACTGGGCAAATATGCTTGCCAGTACCTCCAAAATGATAAAAGTAGAGAAGGCAGATCCTACTATGAAAGAACGATGAACACCGAACAAGATGTGATCATCTAGTGGAAGGAGTGCAAGAAGCCATAGACTAAGTATTTAAAAAATATTCCCTCTGACTAGCAAATTTAAGAAAATAGACATAGATCTGGCAAAGTTATACTTGGCCTGTGAAATGTATACATTTCTTGCCTAGTCCCACAAGCTCCCTAATTCTATCACTGACTAAACAACTTTTGAAATGTTCAATGTCAGCTAAAGAACAATAATGTCAAATTTTCAGGCTCCATAAAATCAATTCTAACAATGGAAAAGTGCTAATTATTAGTCCATTCTATGTACAGAGATTTTGAGAATCCACCATCCCAATGGCATTATGTTAATAACTACACGAGAAATTAACCAAGCAAAAGTGATTTAGCTGCAAGGCCTGCCCTCCATTAAACTACTTCAGTGAGCAATGACTAGGATGGATTACTGGACTGTCCAGATGCCACTGAATTTCCCAGTTTAGAAGTTTATCAACATAATGTAGCTTATATCACCAGCTATAAGTGAATAAACTACAAGTCAATGCACTAAATTACACTAGTACTACAGTACTTCAGGCAATATACAAAGTCAGCAGAAGCTAACCAAGCTGAAAAATTCTTGAGTCAATTTGGAAATTATTTCTTCAGGATATAAACACATAAATCTAAACTTTTGATCATCATGGGTACTTAGTATGTAAGAAACATACCCCATAAATCTTATTATCCATGGATTGGCCCGTCAAAATATTATTAATGTCCAGCCAATTAATCAAAGAAATGCTAAATAGATTTTTCCAATGATTTCCACTAAGAATCACTCTCAATCTGACAATTTTTCTTAATATTTCTATTGTACCTGGGATTTCATCTGGGCAGCCTTTTCTGGGTCAACTGCCAATACATGCTGGTAATGGCGGATGGTATGCAGGCGATCTTTATTTTCAGCACGGACATAACGCCTCAGGGCCTGGAGGATACGATGGGGCTGCAAGGGGGAAAGATGAAAAAATCCAGTGATTATAAACTACTAGAAATAGACTGAAAATCACAATGAAAAGTCTAAGTGTTGTGCTTTAATTTCTGCATGTTTACTCTGATGCCAAAAGTTTCAGCATTATTTTCACTGACACAGTAAAGGGACAATCCAACTTTTTGTTGGGCACATACACAATTCTCCATTATTAGCTGAACTTCTAACCTCAACCCATCACTTCTAGTCTATTTTTCTTGCCTTTTCACTGCCCTTCCCCCTCAGATCAGTCCTTTTAATCAGCTCTAGATCTATTAATACAAAAGTCCAAAAGTTAATAGTGGTCACAATTCTTACTCTTAAAAGAATATGGACATGACCAGTCTAAAAGCTTAGCAAGGAGTGAGGGTAGAATAACGGAATGGAAGAATTTTGAGACCATGGGAATGAATCCTTTTCACTTTAGAACACTAGCCTTTCACAGTTAGCTTGGAGACCAAATTCTTGTTATTTTATGCCACACTTTTCTTACATGGAAGGATAGGGAAAGCTGCTAGGATATTAAATGTTCTGTTCAATTTAGAGGGGCTGCTTTATATTTCTACTCCATATATTTCAATCAGACTAAAAACTACCATGTAGACATGTTTACTGATGCACTATATCACAACTTGGGTTTACCCTCCTCCATACTGGCAAGTCATAAGCATAAAGTAGTCTCCAAAGGAGGTAACTTGTTAAACAAAAATGTATTTCATCAAGTATTAACTCTGAGCACAGCTTACCCGAGGTGGGTCAGACTGCAAGGCAGCCAGATAATTCTCTAGAGCCATGCGACGGCGATCATTCAGCATAGCCTCCACTCGAGCCAAGTGAGTCTCTACCAACTGCTGCTTCTCACTGGCTGCTTCCTTCTCTAGAGATTTAACCATTGCCTGGAAGTGCTAAATGAAGAGAAGTAGATTTTTTTTAGTAGAAGCCAGAAATAGATATAGAAGAAGAAACTAGAAGTAGATAATTTACTAGAAACCAAAAGGTTGCATTATAGGCAGGGGAAGAGATATAAGTGCACAATCTAGACTTGAAAGAAAGCTAGGATTCTTCTACTTGAGTGCCTACTTGTAACAACTGATGTTCAATTTAAAATATTTAGGGAAAGGAAAAAAATTTAATTTTTTTCAAAGAACATCTTATCTGCTTAAGACAAACACTATGAATCATCTACCAAGAGGGTAAATGGGTTATGCTGAATCATTCCGATTCACTTGTAGGATAATTGGCAAGAACCTTTAGCTGGCCAGGTTCGAGGTGTTGAATAGTTTCTCCATGAAAAACTCATTGGTGCACACAAGAATGAGAATTCTTTGACTTATGAACATCATGACCTAAACCACTGACCCAGATCTATACACAAGAAGTAAAGACATAGCTGAATTGCTAACTATCTAAAGTAAAAGGGTTTTGAAATGATAAAATAATTCTGCTTTTAAGATGTCGATGATTATATTAATCAACCCATATGAAATCTTCAATTTTATGATACACAATAACAACCTCCTTTTGTCTAGATATTCTTTTGATCTCAAATAGAAGAATGTTTTGCTACTGATGCTTGAAGGCTACCTTCTTTGAAAGCTGGAAATCAAGTTTATCAGGAATTTTCTCTTTTCAACAGATAAGGAAAAAATAAAATTAAAGTCTGTTAGGAAAGGCTATACTATAAAACTCTGAATACCAAAAGACATCTGGCAGAAAAGCAAAACAATGCAGAAAGCCCTTAGGCACCTCTTATTATTAGCTAGAAGATCTGAAGGAGAGTTCAGTTTCTTCCTACCAGAAGTGAGGTGGTCAGGGTCACACATGAAAGGTGAAGACACCCAAAGTGCAAGCACCTAAAAATTCTTAATGTGAGCTCTCCAACTAAGCATCCCATTTTCTCATTCCCCTGGGTTTGACTAAAGCACATTCTAAAGCAGAAAAACGAAATGTTTTTCAAAACCAGTCTGGTTACTCTTACCTGAATTAGAGTCTGTCTTTCTGCCTTGGGAAGGTCCTTAGCTTGATGCTCTGCTTCTTCCCATTCCTTCTTTACCTAGAAAGTACAACATCAAAGAACATTCTTTCTCTTTCTCTCCCCTCCCCTAGGTTGTATTTTTTCCCTCCAGCATTCAGAGAACTCTGTAAGGGACATCAGTCGGCAAAGGTTCCCACCATATTTTCTACTGGTTATTTCCCAAAAGTAAAATAAGTCTGATGGACTAGGCCCCATCCAATGATAACAATACAGGGGAATAAATCTGCTAGGGCTTTTGAAGAAAAATGTTCATTTTTAGAGTATTTCCATGCATCCACAGCCTAATCTCATATTCCTGTTTTCCTCCTCCACAGAGTAGACTCAGCTGATCATTTTAGACTGAGCTATCTGCTTTCTGAATATGAAAAAAGGTTGGAGTAAAACCTACACATAGCTTGGTGCACAACTTTAAACTGCTAGTTTTAATGGTCTTTTAAATTAAAACTGTGCCTCTATTTTCTAAAAGCACTTCCAGGAATGACTTTCTTATGCAAAAAACTATATACAAGTAAACTGTGTCACATAACTGATCATAAAGATCAATGATATTTTACTGTATTTGTAGAACTAGTACCTGAAAATAAATCTTATGCCTGAGACAAGGAAAGAAAGGGGTTTATTAACTATGGATAATTATAGAAAAGTGTAATTAAATAGAAAAGTGTAATTAATTTTTCTAACAAATTTAACAAAGCAAAAATATTTGAAATGCGTGGGATATGAGAAAAGTAGTACAAAAGAAAAGTTCTGTTTATGGTACTAAGGGCTGTGGACTTCAGTATTATCTTTTGAAAAATGTAGGGGGGGGGGGGGAAGATCCCAGATTAGATAGCTTCTAAGAATACACTACCAGGTTTTGGATTTAAAATTCTATTGTCAGAGCATTAAATTGAGATTTTTTAAAAAATGGCAAAGTCCTTGCTTACTCTGTCCATGCGATTACGATGCCGAATTTCCAGTTGCTCCTTGGCCTTCTGGAATCGGGCATGCTCATTGTCATCTGCAGAGGTCTCGAAATACACATCAACATCATTGGTTGGCAGAGGAGTTGGAGGAACTGAAATAAAATTAGAAGGAAGGATCTGGAATCAAGATCTACTGTTAAAAGTGTCTGTTCCTCTGCTATTGGGAGAAATGGAAGCTTAGGACCTGCAAAATTGACTTAGGTTGTCTTAAGTTATGCTAAGGAGTACAGTTTCTGTTGTCTGCCAAGACTTCACTTTATAATATTGCAACCAGCAATCTTACACACAGAAATATTAAATAACTATGTCAGTTCAAATTAGTACAGAAATTTAGTAGTATATCAACCAGATATCTAGGATATTTTCAGCAACAGCAAGGCTCCAGTTCATGAGTGAAGGAGAAAAGATTCATTTATTCTTTATCCCTTCCGAAAGTTTCTTGTAATCTTAAACTGTTAACCACTAATTCAAATGCTCTCTTCACCAAAGGTACAATCTAAACCAAGATGGATCTTGAGGGTAAAGTTGTGACCCTTTGAAAACCAACAAGTGAATAAATATTTGATTTTTAAATTATTCTGGACTGGATGTTCTGGCTTTATTTCTCCTTCTGGTCTCCACCTTCTTATTTCTTATTTCATTACCTCCTTTGGAAGACAGGCAAGGTAAGAAAGAAGATTCCAGCTTAAAGAGGCCAAACTATGTTCTTGTTTTATAGGTTTTGTGAGGACAGAAGCTAAAACAATTAACTAAAAATTAAGTGCTGTGTATTACTTATAGGCACCCATGTTATAACAAATAGTTACTAGGAGCATGGAAAATTAAACTGTCATATTGCACAAAGACAGGAGACAATGACTTAAAGTTACATTTGAACTTATAAACTCGTAAATCTGATTAGCATCCCCTGGCCATTGCATAGGAAACAAAGTTATGTTAAAAAAATGAAAACTTTATTACATTAACTGTTACCAGCCCCAGGAAAGTAGATATGCACAGTTGATTCTGCCAACATGCTAAGAAAAAGAATCAATGAAACAAATTGTTCTTGTCAAATCATTTCCCTGAGATTTCACAAGTTAGGAAGAATGTCTCTCAACTTGTTAACGTAATTCATAGTTATTTAATGCACATAAACTTAAACTTAAGATAAATGCCAAGAACCTATATAATGACATATTCACAAAACCCCTAACCAACCTCTGAGACATTATAGGAATAAAGCAACTAAGTGACAAGCACTTATTCCGAATTCATGTACACAGACTTAACAAGCTAGTACAAAAGTTTTTTCTGTACCTTGTCAGGACAAATCTTTTTCTAAATAATCCCTTTCTCTTTCCTATGTTGAAGATTAGCTGATTCAAATGCTAAAAATACTCATCATAACAAACTTTTAAATGAGAATAAGCAATCTGGATCATTATTCTTCTAAAGACATGTATTGTAGAACAAAGGCATTTATAATGCCATATACATCAATTTAACTGGAAATATAATGTACAAAATCTACTACTCCTAGTAACTCAAGTCTTAACCAGGAAGGTAAACATATAACTCAAAGGTTTATATATTAATAGGTGAAAGGACTGGAAGGTACTTCACAGTGGCTTTCTAGTCTAACCCTTCATTTTAAAGATGAGTAAACTGGTGCAACTGAGTGACTTTAAATAAATGACAGTACAGAAACACATAAGCTGCTGCCACCAACCATCCCTGACTTGTATTAATTATATGATATTTGGCAAATGACATCTCTTGAGCCTCAGTTTTCTGAGGTACAAGATGGGGAAAAAAAAAACACTGACAATCAGACTTATCTCATAAGGCTGTTGGGAAAACCATATAGGAGGAGTGGCCAAGTGACTCAGTAGATAAAGCTCAACCTAGAGACAGGAAGTCTTGGATTCAAATGTAGCCTCAGACACTTCCTAGCTGTGTGACCCTGAGCAAGTCATTTAACCCTAATTGCCTAGCCCTTGTTGCTCTTTTGCCTTGAAACCAATACTTAGTATCAATTCTAAAACAGAAGCTAAGGATTTAAGAAAAAAGCAAATGGGAAGGCATTAAAAAAATTAACATAAGGTGTTTTACAGTTTTACAAAGCATAATTCTCACAACTGTGGAAAGTAAGTGACACAATTATTATCCACAATGTATGGATGAGGGAAGATTCAAAGGTGGCCTAGCCAATGTTTACACAGATGGGCAACAGAGTTTAAACATAGGAGGTGTCCTCTCTTGTTCCCGAGTTCAACGCTCATCTACTAGAATGCATCTCCCTCTCTATGTAAAAACACCAAGTGATCATCAAGTACTAGGTTAGGTTCCTGTTAATTCAACTTCTGTTCAAGCAAAAAATGACCTACTAAAAAATGCCTACACAAACACACACACAAACACACACTGGCATAATTCTTCTCTACTAGGGACAACAATTTTGTAGATGGAATAATTTTTAGTCTTGAATAAATTATTCCAACCTCATCACCCCAAATGAATGCCTCAGACTGGTATTACTACCTCTATTTCAAGAAAGATATACCTTAACAGGTTCTTACAATCTACTTCCATTATAGCATCATCTCAATTCAATTCCAAGTCCCAGCTAGAAATAACTTCTAAACACCAAATTCTCCAAAGCTATCAGGTCTATTCCATACTTTCCAACTATCAGCCTATTAAAAAAAAAGTCACATGTATGAAGCTAGAAGAAAAAAATAGTCCAATTATAAGCTGTACTTCAAAATCCCCCAAAACACAAAAGGCTTTTAAAAGATGTTTAATGGGACTTTAAATGAAGGTGTTAAATTAGGTATTTTTTAAATTATGAGAAGTGGAAAGAATGTTATATTTGATTAAAAGCTATCAGAAGTTAAAATTAAACTCTTGAGAGCAAATTCCAGGATCAAGTAGCAGCTAGTCATTCTAATGAATTCCGGAGTGCACGTCAGAATGGCCTATTCACAACAACTGCAAGTAAGAGAGGGAAGTCTAACAAAAGGACTTGTCGCTCAGGACACTCGTGGGTCTTCTTACCCCGATCATCTGTGATACCTTCAGGTTGTCATTACAATGATTTCTTAGTTTTACAGGGGATTCTTCCTAATGTACCTGCCAAGGAACCTGGTAATATCAACCCTAGTAATATGAGCATTTAAATATGGGCAGTGAAACTCCACCACTGGCATGTCTTGATTTCATGGTTTTCCAAACTGTTATCTTACGTTTCCAGACACATTCCAACTAATGAGAGAACCAACACAACCAAGTCCTGAGTCTGCAAACCAAAATACTAAAAACAAATCTCCAGAAGGCTAGAGCCATACCAGAGAATACGCCAAATATCACCACTGGTAGCAATCAGACAAAGAATGGACACATGGAGAAACTGGTTCTTGCAACTGTCAAAAGGAAAGTGAAGCCTAAAATCTAGGAAGCACAGAGATGAGAAAACAAAATAACAAAACAAAACAAAACAACAACAGCCAACATCAGAGTCAGCGGGGCACGCTACACAGATGTGGTCACAGGGACTGGCCAGAGAAGAAGAGACAGAACGCTGGACAGGACAGTGGCTTGCTGCACAGAGCCAGCTTGAGGCAGGACTTACTCATCGTTTTACACACAGCCATACAATAGTCCTCAGACTCAAAATTGTTCCTGTTGCCTCCGCAGCCGCCATATATAAAGCGCACGCATTTTCCCTTGGAGAGGTCGAAGTACCAACGGGGCATCACGGCCCGGCAGGGCCCTGTCATCGCTTCCTGGGAGCAGACAGCTGTGTGGAGACGGGTTAGAATGTCAGCAGGGAAGAGGTAGCAGCTTCAAATGCTTTTAACACGCTACAGACCAGCAGCACTAGGTAAGGTTAATGTTGTATGATACGCAACATCCAGGAAGTATCAAAACTGGAGATTCGGTGGCAAGCACTTTATCAGTTACTTGACTGCTCACAACCTCAAAAGGTTCCTAATTTAATAAGGTAAGCAACTATCAAGAAACTGCAAGTTAAAAGACATTTGGGCTAGATGATGCCTACAATAACATCATGAACAGATGGTGGTATGTGCAATATGCAGCTAGAAGCCTGATGTCTTCCATATCTCTACTTCCCTAAGAAAAGATACTTAACTATATCCTAATTACCCTCCAAATATGCCTGTCTTTGTTTTTTAGTTCTCCACTACACTCTAATATTCAACCTCCAGTTTCAGGAAATTCTCTTATCTTCAGCATACTGCTATTAAACCTATCACAAAATTTTTACCTGAGGGATTAAAAAATTTTGCACTGAACCAATCGTATACAGGTAAATTAATTTGGCAATTAATATTTCCTTTCAATGGAAATGTAGTTGTATAACCTATATCAAATTGCTTAACCTCTTGAGGAAAAGGAAGAGGAAAGAGTGAAAATTTAGAAATCTAATTTTTAAAAAAGATTACTAAAAATTATTTTTATATGCAATTGGGAATAAAATAGTATTGAAAAAAAATTTTTTTTAATGTAGCTATGGCCACTGACAACAACCTACACTTTGGGGAGAAAAGAGAGGCTAAAGTAACTTTTTGAAAAACTGCCTCCAATTCAGATGGTACTTACAACATACATACATAAAACAGATAGAAATACAGTTATCTATGTCTATTGATATAGCTATATATCTTTATATACGGAGAATGAGGAAAGGAACTTTCCATTTAGGTCATGTGGAAGATGACATTAGTATGTTTAATATATGCCTAACATAGATATTAAAGCAGAATACCTTGCCTCTGGTTTTCTAGCAAAAGGGAGCAAGAAGTCTTAAAAAACCAAACTAACTATTCCAATTGGTGGTAAGGCTTTAAGTGTGCCTATATCCTGTTCTATAATTAAGTCCCAAGAAAGAAAATTGCTTGTGATTCAATCTAGCACCTCTCTCACTAGATGTGTCAGCTGCTAGGGGCTTCCTGCCAAGAAAACAGCCTACCAACTGTCCCAAATGCGACTACCGATGCCACAGACCATTCATTTCACCTTCAGTGCATACAACCACTATTTCTTAATCTCTGATTTACACAGTAAAGTTTAAGTACTAACAACAAGAAGATCCAATTTTATACAAATATAGTTGATTGATCCTATCCACAGACAAGCCAGGAATTACCTTTAACATCATGAGTTATTTCCTTCTCAGAGAGAGTCCCATCACTGCTAGGTTCAGTTGGAGTCTCTTCAACATAGCTATCTACTTTGTAGTTGTTATCATAGTAATAATCACGATCTTCTACCACTTCTTCTTCTTCCTCTTCTTCTTCTTCTTCCTCTTCTTCTTCTTCATCCCTTTCTTCCTCATCATCTTCCACAACTGCTGCTGTGAAGTCTTCTAAATCTGCCTCAGTAGGAAATTCACTGGAAGATCACAATTAGAAATGAGAGTTAATTTTAATTCCTCTGAATCTACTCCAGTAGAGCCCTCATCGACTTTCAAATAAAAGTTTCAACTGTCAAAACTTAGTGATATGACTGGAACAGTATAAATGTTAATAGTCACTAATGTTCTCCATGACTAGATCCTGTTAAAATAAATTGGGAATCTAAGACTATTTCACTTAACTACTTGAGGAAGGGACCAATTTGGCCTCTGCATTCCCCTTCTAGAATTTTGCCCCTTTTAAAAGTGGCGTGTGTGTGTGTGTGTGTGTGTGTGTGTGTGTGTGTGTGTGTGTGTGTGTGTGTGTACACACATGGGTCAACAAAATGAAAGGGTATTCCCATGTTCAGAAAGACATTACCTTTTGTAAATGTCATAGTCTTCATCTTCTTCTTCATCTTCATCCTCATCCTCCTCTTCCTCTTTTGAGGTAATGGATTCAATTACTTTTGTTTGGGGACAGCACACATACTCAGTGCCATGAAACTGGTCTAGCCCACAGGGTAGCAGCATGCCATAACTGTACAAGGTCATTCCCTCAGACATACATGCCTAGAAAACAGAGACAAACATAGTTGAACAGACTTTAGAGTAAAGATGGCTCAAACATTTCCCCTTATCCATCACTTCAGTACATAAAAATGTCTTGTGAAGAATCAAACTATATCAATATTGAACACTGTAGAGCGCTAGAAGGACCTTGGATATAGACCACCTAAGTCCAACTTGCTTTTTTTTTTGTTCTTGTTTTTTGAACATATGAAAAACCTGATGCCTAGAGAGGTAAACGGAATTTGCCTAAGGTCACTGGGCAATATAGAACCACAATTTAAATTCAAATCCTCTAAGTCCAGTACTCTTTCCATTGTGCCTGTTTCTCTGCATTTCCTGAAACACACAATCATTTATATTGCTCTGAACAGGTTAGCATTGAAATATGTATCCTAACATCCATATTCAAGCCCTCCTCCAGCAATCTAAAATAAAACTATACGACTATCACTTAGGGAGATTCACATACTTTGTTATAAATCACTCTGGGGTAACTATCTAGAATCAGTTTTTCCCCCCAGTAACTTTAATGAAACAGATACAAAAAACATGATTTCCATTGCTACCTAAACAGATACTCTTAACATATGCCTTCAGTTAGGGGCTATTATTAGTCAGTTAATAAGCACTTATTAAGGATCTAATATTTGTATCTGAACTTAAACAACCTATCAATTACAAGTCCAGTGTGTGCCCAGTATACCACTAACCAACTCTGTTCACAATAACTAATTTTCTACTCTCGTTTTCTAATTAGAACATTCATATCATGATAAAATATTAAATACTAAAAAAAAATCAACTAAAGTACAAATTATGATCTTAAGTATTTATATTTCCTATTTAGACCTAGCTTTATGTCTTCTTTTACCTCTTTTGTTACAGCTTGCCAGTGCTGGTGATATTCACACACATCTGTTTTCTCTTTATGGAAAAATTGACACCTCTCTGGAACCAGCAGAACATCACTCACAAACTCACCCACTGGAAAAAGAAACAGGATTGTCAGAGGCAATTTTGCTTTTCAGATTTGTTGATGAAAATGATCTATCAAAGTAAGAATAAATACTCAAGGCTATTATAGGAATAATGACTCCTCTGTGAGCAATTCACTTAGAAATTGCTTAATACTCCACAGCCACCCCAAAATAAACTGGTTTCAAGTAACCTTGTTGGTCTAGCAAAATTTAAATCTCAACCAGCACCTCACAGCAAATAACTATGATAAGCCCGAAATGGATACAGGAACCAAATATGAAAGGTCACATCATAAACTAATTAAAGGAGAAAGAAAAGTGATACTTTTTTTCTGACTATGAATTGAGAAAGATTTCCTGACCAAATAAGGAAGAGAGAGGATCATAGAAAAGAAAATACACAATTCTGAGTTCAGGAAAGCTAATAGCCTTTGCACTAACAAAATTAGTACACTAAAACCAAAAAGAAAATGGTGAAATGGGGGACAGAAATTCTACAGCAAGTTACTCTGATAAAGGACTGTTACTCAAAATATACAGGGAACTGATTAAAATATCAAGAACAAGAGCTATTTTTCAATAAATAAATGGCCAAAGGACATAAACATGAAAAGCCAAGTCATGAAAAATCACATGAAAAATATCCCAAATCATTAACTAAGAAAAACTATAAATTAAAATTATTATGAAGTTTTATCACATACCCATCAAACTGCCAGAACTGACAAATGTTGGAGTAATAGGAAAATCACATTTTTTTGTGGCAATGTTGGCAGAGTTGTGAAATGATTCTGTCATTCCAGAAAAATAGTCTAGAACCATACTAAAAAAAGTCACTGAATGAAAATACATACCTTTTGACCCATAATACACTATTAGGTACATACTCCAGAAACATCAAGCAAAAAGGAAAAAGATAAAGTGTGTACAAAAATATTCAAAGTAGCACTTTTTTCCTATAGTAAATAACTGGAAACTAAAGCTATGCCTGTCAAGTGGGGAATGACTGACCAAATCATTGCATATGAATGTAATAGGATTTTGTTCTGTCATAAAAATGTGAAAGAATGAATTAGAAAAACTAGGGCAAGTGATAGAGGAGGAAAAAAACTAGAACAATATATATACTTAGCACCTACACAGTAAAAAAAAGCAACTTAAGAACTTGAGAATAGTGATGCCAAAAGAAATAATACTGAAATCAATGAAGTATTTTTTAAATGCAGAGAAAACAAAGAGGTTCAATGAGGAAAAAAAAACAGCTGCAATAACATGCTAAATGTAGTATATATATCCTTTTAAAAAAACAAGCTGTAAGTACTGAGATGAAATAGTTTCATAAAGTCTATTCTTTGTATATGAAAAAAAGATTCTTGTTTGTACAGTTCAGAATAATGAGAAATAAAAGTAATCTTGCTCTATTAATGAAGTTTACTTTTCACATATCCTAATATATAGCTTCTGTAAAAACAAGGAGTTTGGGGGCAGGAAGGTAGTTTATAATAAAAAGTAGAACCAACATAATCAAAAAATCTAACTGCTGATTCAGTTAGATCTAAAATTTTATGTGTATGTTTATATGTAAAATGTTATATGTAGAGGATTTATATAACTCAGTCTCTGTCAATCAATTTCAGAGTCTATTGTGGACTCAAAAATGGATAAGGATCAAGACTGGATCTGTGAATTTAATGGCATAAGAGAACTCCAAGAGGAGCAACTTCCTTTACCATTGCAGGTGAACAGCTCTGCAAAATGTTGTTTTATTAATTTTTTTGTTTTTATATTATTTCATTTCCCCCATTCAATAACAATATATTCTCTTTCCCTACCACTCACCCCTTGAAAAATAAAGAAAAACATAAGCCTTCAAAGAAGTATGTATAATCAAGCAAAACAAAGTCTCAAATTAGCCAAGCCACACTATCATGCTGCATATCAGTCCTCTGGAATCATGGGATGGTCATTACAACAACAGGAGTTCTCATTTCAAAAGTTTGTCTAGAAAATGTTGTGGATCAAATTGGCAAAGTTGACCAAAAAAAAGAAAGTGACATGCTGGAGGAGCTATGGGAAAATGGGCTCTTTAATGCACTGTTAGTGAGCTTTGTTGAGTCACTTAACCTGTGTTTGCCACCGTTTCCTCATCTGTAAAATTGGGCAACAGCATCTACCTATGTACCTTGAAGGATCAAATGAACTAATCGTTGTAACATGCTTAGTGTACAATGCTTAGAACATAGAAGGTCTTATATAAATGCTTATCAACAAAATTTGCCAGTGATTTTTTTCTGGTATTTTTCCCCTTCTAATCTTAATATAACTCGTTTTCTTTATTAAAAAAATTCATGAATTTATATAATCAAAAGTGTACATTTTATGAACATTTCCCTAATTTATTTCTCTAATTTGTTAAAGGATTTCCATTTTCAGGATTAGAACAAGATAAATAGACATGGATGGATTTCTATTTTTTTCTCCACAAACTTTCCTATTTCCTTGGAAGGTACTAAGATCTTTCCATTCTCCTACCTTCTCAATTGCCTCCCTCTCCTTATCTATAGATCCACAAGTAAACTAAAGTTACCTTCTTCAAAGTTAATAATGATCTTTTAGTGATAAATCTTAATTTCAATCTTTTTAAAAAACCATTTTTGCTATATTTTATTTTATAAATATTTTATATTTACTGGATGCACTCTCCTCTCCCAGCCCACCCTCCACCCTCTTTTGCCTCTCCAATCCTATCTGACAACCTTGCTCCTTTCCTTAGCTGATAATTATCTATATTATGCCCCTAAGTAAGGATGTGACCCAAAGCTGTCTGCTTTTGGTTTTCTACCCTCTCACATTCAACAACTTTACCAGATCTCAAGGATTTACTTTTCTTCTCTATGCAGATGACTCTCAGGTCCATTCTTAATCCCTTTCATCTCTCTCCTAAAGTCAAATCCCATGTCATGAAATGCCCATTCCACATTTTAAACTGGATATTCTCTGCTCAAACCATCCTTCTGAACTTTTCTATTTCGGTTGGGAGTGCCACAATCCTTTCTATCACCCAAGTTCTCAACCTCGGCATTATCCTTGATTCCTCACTTTCATTTAGCAACATATCCATTCAGTTTTCAAACAACTTGACACCTGACTCTTTCTCAATCAATTCACAGAGATCACTCTCATGATCTAATTCCCAAACTACTGCCTCCTTGCCACAAGCCACTACCCTATCTCAACTAATCCTCCCAAGAACTGGCAAAGTGATTTTTCCTAAAGCATGGGTTAAAAAATCTAACTCCAATTGGGTTTTCCTAAATCTACTTACTTTAGGACAAAATATTTTTTCATTCATATCTATAGCTTTTAAAATTTTCTGGTTTTGCTTATGTTTTACAGTCTACACCATTAGTACAGTTGTACAGGTATACAATTAATACACGTATTTATGGGTGAATTTGCAATTTTAAAAAACTGATAGGAGCACATTATCAAAAAGTTTGGTGACTACTAAAAAGTTAAGCAGCCTTCTCCCAGGTCGCATGGTCAGTCTGGATTTGAACTTAACTCTTATAACAAGCAAAATCTGAAATGAAAAGCTTAATCTTCTGAACATATCAACTTATTAAGCAACACGTACCAAGTGCCTAATAAACAGGGATCATATCCCCTTCCTCAGCTGAGGACTGGACCTTAAATACCAGGGGAAGACAGAATTTTATACATAAAAACAATCAAATAAGACCAATTAAATAAGGGAAATAATACAATATTAGGTCATATGATTTCTAATTGAATGATAGCTATGGGACTTTCCAAGTTGGGAGGGGGAAGAGTGAGCAGGTACAATTCCTGAATTCAGGAAAATCCCACTCCTCACAGGTATCTGTAGACAATCAAAGGAACATGGAAATAATACCTGACTGATCACTATAGGGCCAGTTTGCGGGGGGGGGGGGGGGGGGGGGGAGGCAGGGGAGGCATAAAGGTTGCTTGAGATGTACAATTATGAGAAAAGTCCTTACACCAATATTAAGATATGACTGTATTTCTGGTCAACATAACCTAGGGACTGGGTTAGGGGTCTCTAAATAACAGGTACAAGCGGTCCACTTTCCCATCTATGTGGGGCTAAGTTCAAACAATGCAATAAAGTCTTTCTCCCAATTCCACATAATTAAATTTTTCTCACAAGACATAATTTGGATTAGGCCTATAATTGAAAAGAAAGAAAAGTAAACTAGCTCCAGAACTGAGTCAGAAGATGGAGTCAGTGAGGTTCAGTCAATTATCACAGTTAACTACTTGCTCCAAATCTCCTCAATTTCTCAGTCTACCTGGCTCTAAAAGCCAGATCTCTTATGTTTTCTAGAATAATATTATAAAAATTAAATACTTAACTCAACACCAATTATAAACTTAAATACCAAGTTGTAATAATTTATTGAATCAATTACAGCAGATTAAATGGGAAAACTTTTAAAATGTACTAAAAGATGTCCATTTTCCAATCAATCAATTCTGACCAGCTTCGAGCTCAACCAGCTGTCTGGTTATCTGTGTTGACCTTGTTTATAATCTTCACAAGAATTCCAGATGTTGTAGGAAAAGAAGAGCTAAGATCCCCTAGACATAAGAATTCTGTTTTAAATTTTGTGGAGAAGGGTTTTATATGATAGGATCAATATAGAATTTATTAACTAGAAGTTAGCAACTCAACTCTGGTTCTGATTGACAAAGATAAGACAAGTATGATCTAAAATGTCACAAGACAATATGAAGCCAACACTATTTCTTTGCATTTTATCAGCCTACAAAAACAAACCATGTAAAAACATGGCATAAATGTACATAAGATTCTAAATTATGCTAGAAGCATTAAACCACAATTATAGCATATATGCAGTTTTCAGCTCTCCTACCTTTGTACTATGAACCTCTTTGACGCACAGTAGTGCCTAACTGGGATCTGGAGTATTTCTCTAGCTGCTAAAGTTCTTTTTAGTGACAAAAGACTGTCTCCTGCTCCCAATAATTCCCACTTCTCCTCTGATATTAAATCCCAAGAAGGTGGAAATAATAAATCTTATTCCTGACTATCATGGTTTCAAAGTATGAAGTTTTCTAAAGATTAGCCTCACTTGCCAAAGGAAAAACAGCAGATTCCACCTTGCCTGGGAATATGCACTGGGGGCAGTTTTGAAATAACCTGCATTGGAGAAGTAATTCTCACCAATAAATATTTACTTACTATAAAACCAACTGGGCCTCAAGGGTCAAGTTTTCCATGCTATGGTACATTTAAGTTTCACAGAACATTTTTAAATGGCTCAATAAACTCCAGTGAGAACTAAATCTTTAATATAGAGATCATCTATCCTTTAAGACACCCAATTGCAGTTTTTGAAAATTGGTATATCATTGCTTCGAGAATCAGTTTTGATGGGCTTTAAAATTAATCAGCCCAAAAGCTAGCTATAGCTGGACATTTGCAAGAGATCTACAAACCAATTCTGAAGTATTTATTAGATTACAATGGTTTATATACACTCAACCACACTTTTTAAACCAATAAAGCAATGCTTACAAAGCATTATTTTTTCAGCAAATACAATTTTACCTTTATACTTCTGAACCAACTGTCCCCACTTCCATCATTTTATCATTTTTTACTACTATAATTCAACAATTTGCAACTACTGGCAATTTAGGAAATAATAAAGGCTGGTAAATACTGAATTAAAGCTGAAATTAAACCTGAAATATAGTAACTTAAGTAGAAATCCAAACAGTTTTAATGAAGAGTATCTCAGTGTTCTGTCAGGGCCCAGGAAATGGAAAAAACTTCAAGGTACTTATGATAAAAAAGGAGTCTGTGGTGTAGCTGGGTAGCTCAGTGGATTGAGAGCCAGGCCTAGAGACAGGAGGTCCTAGGTTCAAATCTGGCCTCAGACACCTCCCAGTTGTGTGACCCTTAATCCCCACTGCCTAGCTCTTACCACTCTTCTGCCTCGGAACAGTATTGATTCCAAGACAGAAGGTAAGGGTTTAAAAAAAAAGAGGAGAAAAGTCTACAACATAACAGATTATTATACTTTAGTCATGTCAGTTATCAATGTCCTTAAACCACTTTGAATCAAGGCAATATTTCAAGAAGTCCAAGCTTAGGAAAATCAATATCTTAAAGCTGAGAGAAACCATTTCTAAGCACCCAAAATGACTGTTAGAGGTACTCTGCCTATCAAGAATAAAACTCTTCTTCATCCATATCTTCTTTCATTTTTTCATCTCTATTCTTTTACCCCTTTCTTTCCTCTGGTATTACCAACACAGTCACTTCTAGCCCACTGACAATCTAATCCCAAGAGCAGTTTGAACACAAAGGGGAAACTCATTTTGATCCCCCCCCCCAAAAAAACCCCACTTTTATAGATTATGTATAAAGCACTTTATTAGGTGCTCAGGTGGAAATATAAAAGTAAATTTAAAAATTGTCACTGTCCATAGAGAGGCAAATTCTGAATAAATAATACACACAAAGTACAGTGGGAAATATAAAAAGGTTCAAATGAGAAATAAATAGCTAGAAGCCACAAAGGATTAGGAAAAACTGATCCCTAATAGGCTTTGATAGCTCATAGCAGAGATGTACATAATCTCATTAGAAAAGGCACTAGGTCCTATTCCCTACTTAAGTTTCTATTAAGTAATACTCTCTTAGCTATCTAAGGAATACAAATAAGGCTTAGTGGTTAGAAGTCATTAATGTAAAGAATACAGAAATTCCATATTGTTATCAGTGCCCAGGTTGTACTGGCTACTGCACTGAGTCTAGCACTAAGAGGAATCTTTCCCAATGTAACAATTTAATATATATCAGTCTTTTAAAGTGATTTCAATATCACACCAACACTGTCAGGTACAATTCTCCCTAATTAAAGGTAACAGATGAATGATATCTTATAGGACCCTATAAGGAATAATTTCAAAAACTTCACCAAGAAGATTTACTAAAGAATCCTACCCCCCTCATCTTATTAAGTTGACATGTCTATTCAGTGATCATAAAGCAAACAGATTCGGGAGACCTAATTCTAAAACACAAAGATGCCTTTTACACATTTTCTTGTTTGACAGTATCACTATTTGGCTCCGTAATTGTTACTTGAAAATATCTGTCATTTTCAAAACAGATCATAAACCATCTCTGACTTAGTAGGTGGTCTGGAATAGTTGTGATTGCCTAGTATTTCATTAGGCAACAAGTCTTTCTCTAACTTAGCTAAGCTGTTCCTTAGTTAATACTGTCTACTTAAGACTTACCATCTCAATAGGATCTGGCAGAGGTTGTAGACTACTGACATGACCATTAAGAACTCAGGGTCGGGGGTAGCTTGGGGGCTCAGTGGATTCAGTCAGGCCTAGAGATGGGAGGTTCTAGGTTCAAATCTGGCCTCAGATACTTCTTAGCTGTGTGACCCTGGGCAAGTCACTTAAAACCCCATTGCTTAGCCCTTGTTGCTCTTCTGCCTTGGAATCAATACACAGTATTGACTCCAAAACAGAAGGTAAGGATTTAAAAAAAAAAATAAAGAATTCAGAGTCATCTCCAATGTATAATAAGCTACTGGATTATGACATTAGTGGAGGAAGACGTTAAACAATTTGAAAAACTCAAGTTACAGCATTTGGCAAATGTTTTGGTATAAAGAAACATGTATTTGAATAGTCTATCTTTTTTCACTGGTAGTCATGTAGTCTTAGCAGTATTTCAAGGTAATCATCATGAACAAAAAGCCATCTTGTTAAAGCAGGAACAAAAAAAAAATTCTAGTGGTTAAAAAGGTATCTTTCTGCAGAATCATCAGGGACATCTTCTGAAGCAAATCAGAAATTTTTGCACAATTAGCAAATGTTCCTAGAGTATTAAACTAGTGCTTATACATAAAAACTTGGCTGGTTCATTGTGGCTCTTTTTAAAACTGAAGGGGATATTGTTCTACTTGTAGACAGAGACACCTGCTATGAACTAATGAAAATTCAGATCTATGTCTTCTCCAAGAAAGGGTGTATAGTAAAAGCAAACAATCTAATAAGATTTTTCAAGAGTTTTATCCATAGAAATATTGTATTTAAACTAAGTATCAAAACACACAAACTTCTTCCTTTCCTATTCAGTAAGTAACCTAAAACAAATAGCTACTTGTTATATTTGTTGAATCTTTCTTTTCCCTATTGTGAACTACTCTAATTTTCCAGATTAAGTTTATTTCCAAAATCAGATTGTAAATATGGTAGATTCAATGATATTGTTTCACTAGATGAATATTAGATGGTATAAATCAATTGAGCACTTGAAGCAACAATCTTATTTCTAGTTCCCATTTCATGTGGGGCAACACATAGCTCCCTTCACTCTCTAAGATAGGTATAATTCCTCTTTCCATACCCTAAAGCACCTATCAAAATGTTGATATGACCAAAGAAGTCTATATTTTATATATGTTTCTTCAAGATCTTATCCTCAAATAAATCTAGATATAATTGGATTATTTTAAAGTTAATATGACTATTTTGTGCCATTAAAAGATAGCACTATGTTTGAACTTCAAATTGAGACTCAGAATGAAATAGTAGCAGAAAAGAAAGCCAGATATCAAGATGTCATGAAATAAAGATTGCTTTCCCTTTTTCCCTCCCCGTACACCCATCTCCCTTTTGGGCCAAGAGAAGGAAGGTTTAAAGAATAAGACATACATAGAAAAAACGCTCACCTATGCACTTGTAGGGAATAACGATGTGAGACCGAGGCTTGCACTGCTTCTTGCCTTTCTTGCACCAGTTGTCAATAACGACCCGTTTGTTTGCTTCCATCACATTGGTGATCTCAAGTTCTGGATACATCTACCAAAGAGAAGGAGGAAGAACAGAAAAATCAAACAAAAATACTAGTTTTGAAGACATTCAAAACATGCCAATCTAGAGCAAATAGATTCAGAAGGTCTTTCCACCTCTTTTCAGTATGCCTTTTTTGTACCTCCAATCTCTATTTACAAGGTGACATCAATCTACAAGGTAATATGGATGAATACAAAAACAAAGCAGGAAATGATCCCTACTCTCAGAGAACTTACATTCTATTGGGGAGACAACAGTGACAAATATTAAAACCTTTGTAGAACAAGTATGAAGATAATTAACACAAAGTAATTGGGAAGATGTCAATCAGTTTCAGGGATCAAGAAGTGATTTGTATAGAAAGTGATACTTGAGATATGTCTTGAAGGAAGAACACGAGGATACTAATCTGGGAAAGAGTTACATTATTAAATAAGGTCCATTTTTTTGGCAAAGCAACTTTAGATAATATTCACAGTAATATGAGGAGGGCACAAAGATGAATAACCTCTACAAAGATTTGAAAAGAAAACTGGTATTAGGCTAAAAAAAATCCTTAATTAGATTTTAATTCTATTGCTTTTTTTTTGCATAAACTTTAATATTCTAAGCTAAAGATTTTTAAATTAGAAGAGCCACACTTCCCTACATTCATTTTATTGAGATCTTATACACCCACAAACCCACACCAACAACTTTTATCTAACAAAATTTTCCCCATTAAGGTAGAATTTAAATGATTATTTTGCTAAGTAAAAATCATTCCACTAACACTTCTAAGGCAGGATTCAATAAATATATGCTCCTCCTCCCCAAAACCTGAAACATTTTCTAGGCTAATAAATGAGATTTTCTAGGTTAAATGCTATTTTTCTGCTTTATTTTTAGAAATTGAGACAGGGAGTTGGAAGCCTATAACCGCTACCACCTGTTAACAATATACAACGAGGGCTTTCTGGAAACCAGGACATCTTTGTAGACTACAAAATCCTTTTTTAAAATGATCCTGGAGTGAAAACCAATGTGCCTAAAGTGAGCTCCCATTTATTTACCTTCACTTAGGGATACACTGGCAAAGGTCCTATTCTCAAAACAGAGCTCTTAAAGTACACAGCTAAAGCTGCTATGAGGTCTTAAAAACAAACATGGTAATAAAGGGCTGTGAGTGAGATGCTGTAGTCATATTATATTGACTAACAGCAAGGTCCTAAAAATGTGTCTATTTTTTATATAATCCAAATTGCAGTAAAGAAAGTAATTAAGCAGAAGATTTCAATATCTCACCTCCTGACAATACTGAAGAACTTCCTCTCTTGTTCCAAAGCAGGTCTTGGTTCCTGTTGGATCTGGTTCCCATTTCCCAGTTTGAATGTTGACATGCATGTTCAATTTTCCACAAAACATTGCAATTTGAGGCTCAGCTACAGCAAACCCTGTTCCTGCATTTGCTGCAAGTGCCTACAAAGAAAGTAAAATTGAACTTATTTTTATATTTGCTTTATAAAATAATCTGATGTTTCATTGTGAAAAAGTGCTGACCGTTGATTTTCTTTCTTCTTCTTTTTTTTAAACCCTTGCCTTCCATCTTGGAGTCAATACTGTGTATTGGCTCCAAGGCAGAAGAGTGGTAAGGGCTAGGCAATGGGGGTTAAGTGACTTGCCCAGGGTCACACAGCTAAGAAGTGTCTGAGGTCAGATTTGAACCGAGGACTTCCCATCTCTAGACCTGGCTCTCAATCCACTGAGCCACCCAGCTGCCCCCTGATTTTCTTTTTTAAACCCTTTCCTTCCATCTTAGTATCAATATTAAATATTGGTTCCAGGGTAAGGGTTAGGCAATTAGGGTTAAGTAATTTGGATAGGGTCACATAGTCAAGAAGTGTCTGAGGCCAGAAGTGAACCTAGGACCTCCCATCTGTGAAGATTAAATTTAACTCTTCCCCCTCCCCATTGTGAAAATTAAATTAACCCCCCTGCCCATTTTTAGATTGAATCACCAAAGGTATAAACACCCCATTCACCATTGAGTGGGGGGTGTAACGTGTGCAATGGTGGATGACAAATCAGAATTAAACTTATTGCCCCTGGGCAGTCCTAAAGCAAAGCTTCAACTGTGATTGGCAGATGTAAAATTAGGGGAAGGCATAGGCAGTGACTCAAAAGAAAATGTCTTCAAAAGGGAGTGACAACTTCCTGAGTGCAGTTCTACTTGGAGTTGAACTTCCTGTGAGAGACAGTTCTTCATCTTTTGGAGTTGAGACTGGAGAAGAATCTGCTGACTGGACCTGAGACCCTGTTCCTGGTGAGACTGTCTATAAATCTCTTCCTTTGGACTGACACGTGGTGAGTAAAAAAGCTGACTCCTTTCCTGGATTTTTCTGACGAGACTAGCCTCAGTAGAGACCTATCCTCTTGAGAGACATCCCCAGGTCCTCAGCTACAAGGGCCAAAGCCTCCCTGGTTAAGGACTAAACTCCCCTGCCCAGGTTGAGCCAGGGGTTGGAGTAAATTACTTAGTGCTTAGGCTAGATATCTTACCCTATCTTCTCTTTCATTTTCTTCACTCTTTCTATATTTTGTAAATAAATTGTAAATAAATCTCTTTGGAATAAATTAAATTCCTGGTGACCCTATTTTAAATATAATCCAGTCCAACCTTTTTATAAAATTAACCCCTTTTTTCCTTTTAAACATCTCTTGCTGCTCCAGTGACCCTTGATTCTTGAAGGATATCACAACAGAGCTCTGGCAGGTTCCACTATGTTTGAAAGGCTTCAAAAATATGTCTCTGGCAAAGACTCGATCTGTTGCCAGAGAATAAACTTAGCTAAAAGGGGAGCTTCATCACCAGTATGGCTGGCAACAAAGGTGATAAATTATTTGACCATGGCAACCCATGAAAAGGGGAAAAAAAATCAATCACTTTGTGACCTCATCAGCTTTCAGAATGATGGTGATTTAATGGCACAAAAGGGAGCAGAGGGTACTAAGCATTACACTATTTAAAAAATTGTCTACTGGCTCTCTAAATGACGTCTTTGCCCAGTGATCAACGAATCAAACTATGGAGAGTATCTCATGTAATTTTGTTTTAAACCCTTACCTTCTGTCTTGGAATCAATACCGAGTATGGGTTCTAAAGCAGAAGAGGGGTAAGAGCTAGGAAATTGCCCAGAATCACATAGGTAGGAAATATTTGTGGCCAAATTTGAACACAGGACCTCCTATTTCCAGATATTTTTGATTCTGCAACTTCTTAAAAACAACACATACCTGAAACCTGATTAGGAAATACTACATCTGTGTTCTTCAGTTAAAGAATGTCATACACCTGAAACATCTCATGCCTTCATTATAAAAATATATTAAAACTATTGTCAGGATTTGGTTCCTGTTAGATAAAAAGAAATTGAAAAAAAAAAACCTATTTATTTGGACTGGATTATATTTAAAATAGGGTCACCAGGAATTTTATTTATTAAACATTAGACTCTTGATGACCTAGTTCAAATAAGATGAGAATTAACAATTAATGTAAAAATTAGATCCAAGTTAATAGAGCTAAAAATTATCTTCCTACATTAATCTAAAATCTGAATCCACCTTCTTCATTTAACCTTTAATGAACATTTCTAAGAAAAATATTAACAATTTTTATGTGTTGATAGAGTTGCTATATTTTTCCTCTCTTACTTAAAAAAAAAAATTGTTATAAGAGTTACCAAGAGAAAGAAGAGGAAAGGATATAGGAAGAAAATCTAGGCAGGCCATGTTTTTTAAAAAATATTTTTAAAAAATTTTCAAAGTCATTCTAGTAAATCACTGCAGTAAGGAGGGGCCCTGGATCATTGACTATTATATGAAGCAAAGCACTGGTTCTGATCACAAATTTCAATTAAGATTCAAAGGTTTCAAGTATAGGCCTAAATAAGACACTCTTCATTAACAGAATGGTTTTGCTATATTATAATAAGATGTATTGCCAAAGTTGGTTGCTAGATGATGGAAACTTTTTTTGTCCACAAATAAGATTGTTTAGATTCTCCTTGAAGAAAAGCAAATAAAGGATTTTACAGACTTCAACAAAACAAAATATTTCACAAAACACTTAATTCATAGTTAAATGTCATATGTTGAGCTTAAGTAAAACATCTATATTAAAGACTGCCATACCAAATCTGTGACAAAGCAAAAGGAATCAGAAAAATTCTATTAAGGACCTGAGAGGATCCTCCAAACTAAGTAGCATATGCCTTAATATTTGATGATTTTACGTGTAAGTGGATGTAGGGGGCAGTTAGGTGGCTCAGTGGACTGAGAGTCAGGCCCAGAGATGGGAGGTCCTGGGTTCAAATTTGACCCCAGATACTTCCTAGCTGTGTGACCCTGGGCAAGTCACTTGAACCCCATTGCCTAGCCCTTATCACTCTTCTGCCTTGGAACCTATACCTAGTATTGATTCTAAAATGGAAGGGAGGGAGGGAAGGAGGGAAGGAGGAAAGGAGGGAGGGAGGGAAGGAGAGAAGGAAGGAAGGAAGGAGAGAAGGAAGGAAGGAGAGAAGGAGAGAAGGAAGGAAGGAAGGAAGGAAGGAAGGAAGGAAGGAAGGAAGGAAGGAAGGAAGGAAGGAAGGAAGGAAGGAAGGAAGGAAGGAAGGAAGGAAGGAAGGAAGGAAGGAAGGAAGGAAGGAAGGAAGGAAGGAAGGAAGGAAGGAAGGAAGGGAGGGAGGGAGGGAGGGAATGTAGAAGAAAATTTCGTTTAGGAACAAGAAATAAAAAAGGCCTATAGCTGCTTACTATCCTAAGAAACCTATAGTTTTGTGTACATCTATGTCTTTAAGAGTGTGTGGTAAGAAAGTACTCAGTTACAAGTATAAACCAACAGCACAAAATAATTAAACTCTATCTTGAAAAAGAAATGACTAGTTCTCAAAGCAGTAATCACTTCAAAATAAACTATATATTTAGATCAGACTGTTTAGAGGCAAAAGGTCACACTGAGTAGCATATTGGAAAAAAAGGAAAAAGATGAGAAAACACTATAGTATTATAGGAGTTTCAACTGACTTAAATATACTGTTGAATCAGAAAACTGGCTATGAAAGGAACTATTTTAAGCAATTGCTGGACCTGAAAGAGGCCAAAAGAGATTAAAACAAGCAAGATTTTATATCCATGCCATGTGGAGAAACATACTAGTCTAAGCTAACTTTTTTGCAAAACAGTATGGGAGGTTTACAAAAAACATAAACAAATATCACCTCATTGACAGTAAAAAGCAGCCGAGATGAAAATGATCTTGCAATGAGCTTAGAGTGAGATCTAGCTAAAACAGACTTTCCCAAGAGAGCTTGTACATTAAATTGAAAGAACAATAAGTATACATAAATGGCAATTATCTCCTGATATTTCAATATTCATCTATCTGTTCTCAATGACAATTACATCTGAATTCTAGCACTTCAATGCCCAGTGTAAGAGATAAGGAGGATACTAAAAGTATGAAATCATGAAGAGAAACTATACGTATACTGAAAAAATATAAGCAGGAGTTAACAATATGAGATCCATTTTCAAGTTCATTAAAGAACAGGAAGATCCCAAAAGAATCAAAGAGATTAAATGGCCTTTCTACATTTCTGCCCCTACTAAACAGGTCAACTGAGAAGAAAATATCTATTTCCTCCTATCTAAGATGTTTTTTTAAATGACCTATACAGGGGGGCAGCTGGGTGGCACAGTGGATTGAGAGCCAAGCCTAACAAAGGGAGGTCATCCTATGTTCAAATCTGGACCCTTACACTTCCTAGCTGTGTGACCCTGGGTAAGTCACTTAACCCCCATTGTCCAGCTCTTATCACTCGTTTGCTTTGGAACCAATACACAGTATTGATTATAAGGAGGAAGGTAAGAGTTTAAAAAAAAATTAACTATACAGGCTATAAAACTGTGCATACCTTTTGATCTGGTAATACCACTACTAGATCTGTATCCCAAAAAGATAATAAAAAAGGGAAAAGGACTACTTGTATAAAAATATTTATAGCAGCTCTTTTTGTAGTGGCAAAGAACTAGAAATTGCAGGGATGTCCATTGACTGGGGGATGGTTGAGCAAATTGTGGTAAATGTTGGTGATGGAATACTATTGTGCTTTTAGAAAAGATAAGCAAGGGGCAGCTGGGTAGCTCAGTGGATTGAGAGCCAGACCTAGAGATGGGAGGTCCTGGGTTCAAATCTGGAAGAACTATACACAGTAATAGCAATATTGTACAAGGATTATCTGTGAAAACTTGGCTACTCTCAGCAATGCAATAATCTGGAACAATCCTGAAAGATTTATGACAGGGAATGTTATCCACCTCCAGAGAAAAAACTGTTGGAGTTGTCTTTCATATTAGTGTATTTATGGTTTTATTTTGGATTTTGGTTATGCATGAATGTGCTGTTACTACAATGTCAAAAATGGAGTGTTTTGTACAACAATAAAAATAAAAAAGAAAATAACCTATACATCTAATAATGTAATCCTTGACATTACGATAGATTTAATACAGAGATGATTTTTGTGTGAAAAGTCTCTTCAAGGACATGGGCTGGTCATGTGCAAGAGTCAGGAATAACAGATGGACAATCCAAGTGTTCCACTGGTCCCCCATGAAGTATTAAGGGAAGCAGAAAAAAGGTTTCTAGTTACTTGGATGGATTATCTATGGAGATTTAAAGGAAAACATGTATAAATCACAAAGGATTAAAAACAATAATAATAGTGATGGCTTGTATTTTGTACCAGTATAAAAGCATGCACACTGAAAAAGGCATGGATTTGTCCAAGTATGATTAAAAAAGCAGAGGGAGGGGAGGGGAGGGGAGGGGAGAGAGGGGAGGAGGGGAAGAGGGGAGGGAGGGAGGGAGGAAGGGAGGAAGGAGAGAAGGAGAGAAGGAGAGAAGGAGAGAAGGAAGGAAGGAAGGAAGGAAGGAAGGAAGGAAGGAAGGAAGGAAGGAAGGAAGGAAGGAAGGAAGGAAGGAAGGAAGGAAGGAAGGAAGGAAGGAAGGAAGGAAGGAAGGAAGGAAGGAAGGAAGGAAGGAAGGAAGGAAGGAAGAGAAGGAAACATTTCTTTCTGGCAGAAAAGATCATGTACTTGAGGATTTCATTGCAATTAAGAAACTAAAAATAGAATAATTCAACTCCCAGTTTCCTATTTCTATAACCTACAATATAAGGTGAAAAAAATCTACAAAGTCATAAGAAATGGGAGAATAAGGCAAGTAAGGAAATCAGAAGGAAAAAAACTTTTAAAATAATATTCTGAATACAAGCTACTAAGCTAAATTATCACAAAATCTAAAAGATGATTCTCACTTGGGTCCTTACATATTTTTACACACACAAAAAAGTGGTAATAAGAAAGCAAGTTGGGGGCAGGTAGGTGCCTCAGTAGGTTGAGAACCAGCCCTAGAAATGGGAGTCAAATCTGGCCTCATACTTCCCTGGGCAAATCTCTTAATCCCCATTGCACAGCCCTTACCACTGTTCTGCCTTGGAACCCATACATAGTATTGATTCTAAGACAGAAGGTATGGGTTTAAAAAAGAAAGAAAGAAAGAAAGCTACTATCACTAGCTTTCATCTGGCCTATAGTATTTAATCCTTTAAAGATATAAGAGGAAAGTGAACATTATACTTAATCTTGGAAGGGAAATAAAAGATCTCAATTAGTCAACTTGTATCTCAGAGTCATGACCCTTAGAAGTGGTCAAATTTAGTGGAGGCAGCAGTATATTAGCCCAAAAAGATTATGTTTCACATGTTACTCATTATGGTCATTGACCAAAAGACCACAAGAATTCAGAGTGTATAAATGTTCAGTTTATGGGTCAACCACCAAGGTCAATATGCCAGTGGTAAGTGCATTGGATTTTTGTGCCGAGATGGTCAGTTATTATCTCTCCTAAAGAGATTGTAAAGTACCAGAGCTTAAAGCTACAGGAAGAGGCAGGCAACCAATGACAGATCATTTCAGTTATTACCAAGAAAAAAAAAAAGGACCATATCTGGAATCATTCCAGACAGCTAATATGCTACAGTGATTCACTTTTGAGTTCAGAGAGATTAATCCTTGTGGTCATGAGAGACTCTCAAGGAGTTATCATTTGAAACATAAAAAGCCTCAGTGGGCCATGTCTAGGAATCAACTCATCAAACATCCACTACCTTCCCTTCTTCCTCACTCTTTCCCCACTAAGGCTACACAGAAACATAGTTTATTTTTCTATAAAATTTCCATTTTCTCTAACTTTTCCTCCCCCACTAAATGCTAAATCTATTCTCTCCATTTTCTTAAGAATAAATTGATATAGCCCATTTTATCTAACACAAATCAATCTGTCTGTTACAAATGGTAATTCTGTCTTAAGTCAGCATTTTTGATGTCCTATGAACCTGGAAACCTCCAGAAAAGAAAATTAATTGTAGTGCTTTTTGGCACATAAACCAGTGTTCTTGCAATCTATGCAGATTGCAGCATTTTTAAGGGCCTAAAAACAAACTGCACTCAACTGCTTTCTTGGTCCAGTACTTCCATTTTAGTTAATAATTTGGCATCAAGTTTGAAATTTCATTTTCTAATCAGGCTTGCGAAAGCCAAGTTTAGCTTCTCAAGGACACTAATCCAACTTGATGATATAGGTTTTTGAAAACTTAGAACTTAAATTGTTAGAAATTATGAGAAAAAAATTTCAAGTTTGAATCACACCAAAACCCTAATTCAATCCAATACAAAAAACAAACCCCAGCCATTAAGATCAATGTTAGGCCCTGGGCATAGAAATCAAACAAACAAAAGTTTACATTTTAGGAGGTGAATCCAAGATAAATACAATGAACTTTCAAACTTGAAAACTGAGTGATAGAGAAAGCCCTCTTCCTTAAGAGAGTAAGAGAGGGAGTGTACACTTTGAAAGGAAACTAAAGATTCTGAGTCCAAGGTAAAAATAAAGTGTATTCCAAGAAAATGTACAAAGGAACAGAGACAGAAGATGAAAGGTTCTGTGCAATCAATATTTATTAAGTACCTGTTATGTACCAGGCTAACCTGGGAATCCAAAAAGAGATAAAGACAATTCCTGCCCTCAAGGAGCATATAAGCTAACAAGCAACCTATATACAGAATGAATAGATAAGTAATTAACAGAGGGAAAGCACTAGAATCAAGAGAGGTTGGGAAAAGCTTATGCATTGCAGCAATGCAATGATCCAGGGCAATCTAGAGGAACTTATGAGAAAGAACATTATCTAGGATCCAGAAAATCACTGTGGAAACAGAAATGCAGAAGAAAAACACACTATCGATCTCATAGTTTGATAGTAAAGGGGGAGAGGAATCATGAATCATGTAACCATAGAAAAATATTCTAAATTTAAAAAAAAAAGAATAATTGGACTCCTTGAAAATCATAATGGGTAAGATAAGGAAGAGGAAGCAAGTTAGAGAAGCTTGGACACTATTTCAAGAAATCATAAATGAAAACTGTTCCCCTCTCTTAAAAATAGAATATAAAGTAAAAATAGAAAAAAACAGACCTATCAACCACTCTGAAAGGAATCCCCAAAAGAAAAGTAAGGAATGTCATAGCAAAAATCCCATGTCAAAGAAAAGGTGATGCAAAAATCAGAAAGAAGCAGTTCAATTACCAAGGAACTACAGAGTCAGGATCATACAAAAGAATTGGCAGTTTTATTTAAACAAGATCTTGGAATACAATATTCCACAAGGCAAAAGATACAGACTGAAAAACCAATACTAACTTCCTCTGCAAAAATAATCCTAAAAGAAAACAGAACCTTTAATGAAAGAGAGCCTCAAAAATTTCTGGGGGAAAAAAACCCTAAAGCTTAATAAAATCTTTACTTTGAATTTTTTTAATTGATATCTTGGTTTTTTACATTAGTAATTTCCTCCTTAATCTCTCCCCTACCCTTCCCAGAGTAAGCTCATTAAAAATAAAAGACAATTTTTTTGGAGAGGAAAGAATAAGAAGGAAGGGAAGAGATGGTTGAAGAAAAGAAGAAAGAAAAAGAAGAAAAAGTGGACACAATTGACCAATCAATGCACTGAAAAATCCTCCATAGAGTAGGTTGGAGAAGTTCTCTCATATCTTCTAATTCAAGACATACTTAATTCTTATAAATTTTGCTACATTCACTTTTGTGCATGATTGGGTTTTCCATTTACATTGTAGTTATATATATTGTTTTCTTGGCTCCATTTACTTCAGTCCGCATCAAATCACGGAGATTTTTCCAATTTCTCTGTATTAATAACATTTATCATTTCTTAAAGTAATACTCCATTATACATAGACCACAATTTGTTCAGCCATTCTCCAATTGATGGGTACCTAGTGAGAATTTTGAAATACAAATGTTAAGAATCCAGAGATGCCTCTAAGAAATGACGAAAGAAAAGATTTCAGAAAACCCTAGGTAATATGCATTGATGCAGAGTGGAATGAACAAAAGGAGAAAATTTATACAAGGCAAATATACGGGGAAAAAAGTTTAAAAAGACTTAAACAATGAACAAGTCACTGGCCAAACGTGCCTTCAGAGTAAACCTTTGCAAAAACATTTTCCTTCCAGATGATGGAATCAAAATACCAAATGGGGACCTGGCCATAGTGTGAAATATTTTTTAAATGTACAGTAGAGAAGGAAGTTCATGAGGAAGCATATACAAATAGGAAAGTTCTTAAAAAGAATGTGTGAAATGAAGATTAAGTTACATATGCAAAAAACTATTTTACTCCTATTATAAACTAAATCTAGATGTTATATTTTGTCATGAAATTTAAAATGACTGATCTAGTTAATCTGACAGAAGACTGAAAGTTGATGAGGGTGGTTTGTTTGTTTTTCCTTTCTTAACCCAAACACAAAAATATTCTTTTGCATTTTTAAATGCCCCCAAATAAAATTTATCAATAATTTTTTTAATGAACATATAGAAGGGAATAATACAAAGTAAGACTGGAAAGGAATCCTATGGCACAATTCTGGAAGGCCTTAAATGCCAATCTGAAGTTTATACTTTATACTAAATGCATATAAGGCACCACCAGAAGGGAAATAATATGGTCAAATTTGTTCTGTAGGAAGATAGTTTTTGTAGCTTCATGGGGAACAGATTGAAGAAGGGAAGAGACTAGAAGCACAAATGCCAAATGAAAGGCTATTTTAGTAGTCCACTCAAGAAGTGATCGAAGGTCTGGAAAATGACAGTGATTATATGAAAACAGAAGGAATGGATGGAAGAGATGTGCAAGAAGAATCAACAGCATTTGGCAAAGGAATATGGTAGTCAAGGATAAGAGGAATGTCTCTGAAGTTAAACCTGGGTGCCCAGGATATAAACAGAAAAAGAAGTCTGGAGCAGAGGTAGAGGATAGAAGTTTATTCATTATTTGCACAGGCTGAGTCTGAAATACTAATAGGATATGAGAGCAAAGATCTCCAGCAAGCAATTAGCAATGTTTGATTCCTATTCTGGAGAATTATGTAAAATTGGAAATATAGTTGGCAGTGATTTTCATAGAGATAATATTTGAAACCATGGGCCTTATGGTAAGATCTGAATCTTACTCTCAAGATGCAACTTATAGGTGAACACTGTAGTAGTAACAGCAAAATGTTATGATGAATAACTGTTAATTACTCTCAGCAATGCAATGACACAGGACAATTCTAAAGAACTTAATGACAAAGAATGCTATTCACCTCCAGAGAAAGAACTGTTGGAGTAGGAATGCAGATCAAAGAGGGTAACTAGGTGGCTTAGTGGATTAAGATCCAGGCCTAGAGAAGGGAGGTCCAAGGTTCAAATGTGACCTCAAATATTCCCTAGCTATGTAAACCTGGGCAAGTCACTTAATTCCCATTACTTAGCCCTTACAGCTTTTCTTGGATGCAATTCACAATAATAATTCCAAGATGTAAGGGAAAGGTTAAAAAAAAATCAAAGCATACTATTTTTCACTTCAATTTAGTTGCATTTTATTTGGGGGTTTTGGATTTATGAGAGTATTCTCTTAAAACAATGAATGAAGTTTTGCATGGTAATAAATGTAACGATGATCCAACTGCCTTTCATTGCTGGAAAGGGAGAAAGGAGAGAAGGCAAATTAAATCTTATAATTTCAGAAAATGTTTGTTGAAAATTGTAACTACATGTAATTGGGAAAATAACCCCTGAGAGGCTGAAGATCAGCCTGAGCTCAGACCTTCTGGAAATGTAGATAAGACTATAAGTATTCTATTCCTACCTGTAACTAAAACTATCATCTCAGAATCAAATTGGAATCCAAAGATATAGAATATTAGTTTCATATGAGTAAAGTGCAAGAAGAATACCCAAATCTCACCATCACAGAATGAACTCTATTGCCCCAATGTGTATAGATGTACTAATGAATATCAATTATTCAGTCAAGTGAGGCTATTAACTTTTTTAGAGTTACTAATTTTGTTAAATATGAAATGGGAATCATCTCCACATTACTACATAAATTATCACTGTCTCTTTTTAAAAATCTATTCATCAAAGACACAAGCAGTACTTTTACTCCACCTGAAGGAGCAGAGGTTCTAACTGTTTCACTCTAGTCAATCACACCAATGAGTAGAGCCTTGTGGACAATGTGACTAAGCCTGATATCTGTGACTTTTCTTCACTATGGAACAGACATAAGGGAATTCGCAGGTAAAGTCTTATTAGATACCTGAATTTAAAACTGACATGCACAGCATCTATCTAAAGGATTTAGCTGAGCAGTTCTCAATTGTGCCAGAAGGAACACCCCTGCTGTCTTATGTTACGTGAAAAGGATTTATAAGACTTCTATGTAAATATTATTGTGTCCTCTAAAATAATAGATGTGAAACCATGTATCAACATGTTAAATACAAAAACTTTATAACATGGAAATACTTTTTCTTTCTTGCTTTTCTTTTGTCCTGTGGTCAAAGAATTCTATATTCTCAGAACCTCCAATCTATCAGTTTCCTCAATATAATCCAAATCCCAAAATGTTTAATGGTTAAGGTCTAGGAAATGATAGGGCTAGAAAAGAACAAATGTATGTTTTAGGGAAAGCTGAAAGGATAAGAAATTTACTAAGTATATTCTCAGAGGTAAGAGTTACTACCTGAAAAATCCTATATTTATCTTCCTAATATTCATCTATTTATACTAAAATTCTCTATGCAACTCTATGAAATCATAGTTCCCACTGCAATATGAAAACTATTTCCTCTGATAAAAAACTTAATAAGAAATATCAGCCTAAGTAGGTTCAAAATGATGATTACTTTTAACAAGGCCTACAGTCACATTGTCAGAACCCTAATAGGCAATAAGTGAAGATTAAAATTCAGTACCTAAAAGTTAAGCTTTAAACATTCCAATCTACCATTTAGAAAAATGTCAGGATTCTTTAAAAAAAAGTGTGTTTGTTTGTTGGGGAGTGGGGTGGGGCAGCTGGGTGGCTCAGTGGTTTGAGAACCAGGCCTAGAGGCTGGAAATCCTGTGTTCAAATATGGCTGCAGACACTTTCTTGCTATGTGACCCAGAGCAAGTTACTTAACCCCCATTGCCTAGCCCTTAAACCACTTTTCTGCCTTGGAACCAATACAGAGTATTTATTGATTCTAAGATGGAAGGTAAGACTTTAAAATAATAAAATAAAGAGGTTTCTTGCATTGCAATAGTGACGGTTTTGCATCATATTTTTAAAATTCTCAAATCTTTCATTTTAATCTAATTCTAATTACAAATATCTCCAAATTTGGTCTCAAAATAATCTCAAATTGTAAAAGGCTGACTGAATGACTCATCCACCGAAATCTAACAGCTGCTTGCTACTTTTATGGGCCTAAATCTTACACAATTAACCTCTGCTTTTAATAGAGCATTAAATATTAAAATATAAATGAAGTAGCATTTCCAAGAATGAAAATGGTAAGGGCTGTCGCCAAAGCTTTTTATAGGAACATGATAATTTGTCCATTTTGGATCACCCTGGGAAGGATCCAAGAACCAAGATTCAAAAAGAGTTTAATTTTTAGTGTCTGGTCTAAAAAAGAGGATTCTTTCAAAGAATAAGTTATTAGGAGAACGTCTTAAGAAAATTCTACCCTCTGTGACATTCTATTTCCTAATGCTTTAGATTAGTCAGCCATTAAAGTTTAAAAGTATTATACATGCTTAAAAGTAAAATAATTTTCATCTTTGTGCCTAAGATTGTTTTTTTAATACAGCATTTTTATAATATGAAAATAGGCTTTATGTTCTTAATCATCCTTTCTTTATCCTGGGAGTATTTAATATTGCTGGATCCCCCAAACTAGCCTTTAAGAGACTATCAATGTAATAATCAAGTCTTGAAATGCTTTATGGTTGAAGTCTTTTAAAACTTTATGGATATATAATTTCATCTTACCAAATACATAGACAATCAATCCATGTAACTTATCTGAAAGTTTTCAAAGCTGCTTTAGCCACAGACAACCTAGTGTTAAGCTAAAACACTATTTAAATCAGGGGTCCCCAAACTTTTAACACAGGGGGCCAGTTCACTGTCCTTCAAACCACTGGAGGGCCAAACTATTAAAAAAAAAAACAACTTTGAACAAATCTGTACCTGTCTGGGACAGTGGAGGCTGCAGCGCTGGCTGGGATGGGTCTGTCACACCTTACTCAGGCTCATCATCGCCACCACTATACTGGCAGCAGTATATACAGTGCAGAATCCCCTCCCCCAGATCACCACTCATCATGCTGACATCTTCCATTGTGCAGCCACATAATCCTTTGCCCCGTGCCTCGTTCTCCTTCAGTTACTCTCAGAACAAGACACCTCACAAACCAGAAGTTAGTACTGTGCGTGAGCTTTGCGGAGCTGCCACATGCAGTGAGTGCTCCTCTCACTGACCACCAATGAAAGAGGTGCCCCTTCTGGAAGTGCAGTGGGGCCTCCAGCTGCATGTGGCCTGCAGGGCGTAGTTGGGGACCCCTGATTTAAATAATCACAAATCTTTCAAGGCTTAGTTTCCCTACAGAAGCCTTCCTTGCTGTCTGTCCTCAAATTACCTTTTATTTACTAATCTATGTTTGTACCTTCTCTTCCTTTCCTCTTCCCCAACAATGCTAATTACATGAAGGCAAAGACTATTATTCTTGGTTTTATATGCCCAGTGTCTAGTACAGTTCCTAGCATAGAGAAGGCACTTAAAATTTTTTTTTTGTTCTGAAGTTAAATACCAGAACCAAAGAGCATTTCTATACATATAGCAGAACCAAAAAAAAAAAAAAGAATTTTCTAAGCAAAAGGTGAATATCCATTTTCTATAATATGTTTTTTAAGCATACAATAAATTCTACATTTTCATTTTTTAAACTATCCTGCTTGTCTAGGCTTCTCTCAATTTTCTTCTGTTCCGTGATGAGCTTCAATGATGTGTTGTTTAAATGACTCACTTTTTTTGGTGGGGGGCATCTTTACTGCTAACCCCCTTTTCTCTACCCTCAACTAAATTAACCAAGAGAAAGAAAGGTAAGAAAAAAATCCTTGTAACAAACAGTATAGTTAAACAAAACAAATTGCATGGTTCTGCATATAGCTAAACAAAACAACTTGCATGTAAAAATAAAAATGTATCTTTGCATCTTTTGTTTCCATCACCTCAGTGAGGAGATGGGTAACATACTTTCTCTTTTTAAACATTAGAATTAATACTGTGTATTTGCTCCAAGGTAGAAAGAAGAGCATTAAGGGCTAGACAATGGGATTTAAGTGACTTGCCTAGAGTCACACAGCTAGGAAGCATCTGAGGCCAGATTTCAACCTAGGACCTCCCATCTCTAGGCCTGGCTTTTAATCCACTAAGCCACCCAGCTGCCTCAAGTACATATTTTCATCATGGAGCTATAGTTGGCCTTTGCTTTGAAGAAAGAGTGTAAGTGTTCTTTTAAATGAAATTTTATTTTACTTTCAGGACAGGTTTCAAAACCCATACAAACATGTATAGTCAAGCAAAAAAAATTACCATGTTGGCTATCTCTCTTTTTTTTTATTGCAATCTATCAAGAGTACTTAAATCTTTTCAAAGTTGTTTTTGTTACAATATTGTTGTCCTTGTATAAACTATCTTCTTGGTTCTGATCACTGTTTTAATTCATAATTATGTAAGACTATAAAAATTTAGGTTTTTATGCTAATATGGAAGTTCTAAAAGTAATATTGTGGTCACTATACTTTATATATATATTTTTTTTCATATACATATATACACATATAAAATACTCCTATACTGTAGCTTAAGTCAAAATAACTTTTAGTAGCTTTACTTACAAAGAGGTGGAAAAAATGAAAGTAGAAAAATATAAGAAGAGGGTAAAGAAAATATCTAGCCTATCACCCTAAGTGTTGCTCTGGTGTCTGGTTCAGCCCCAGCAGGGCTCAGTAATCTTTAGCCAGAGGACCTTGTGGTGTCTTCAGGAAGGGTTCCACCAACTCAGCCTCCTCCAGGAAAGGAAGGCCTCTCCGGAACCAATCTCTCCAAAGCCAGGAAAGGCAGTCCAGCTACTAACTCAGCAAGCCTACACAGGATCCAGGGGAAAACTCTCTAATATGAAGTCCTTCAAAGGTGAAGTCCAAAAACCAAGTCCAAAAAACAAAGTCCCAAAGAATACTCTTGGATAGGAAGTTCAGGACTTTTTGTAGTCCTTTTGCCACATCACTTCCTGTCCCTTCTCCATTTTACAGGAACCAATCATAGTCTTTCAATTTTCCTAGCACTGCCCACAGGGTGGTCAGAGGCCTCTGGAGTTGTCACCCACTCTGGCAAGTGACTTGTGAACTCTCATACTTAGTGTTAAGTAGGGGTGCTTAAGTTTTTGATTAACTTAAAAGTTGCTGATTGATAGACAAAGAAAGTTTGATTCACTCTTAAGAATTTCCAGGACTCTCTGAAATCATGTCTTTTGTCATTATTTAAATAGTTTTCTGATGGCACAATGGACAGTGTTGGGCCTCAAGTCAGAAGGCTCTTATCTGCAAATTTGGCTTCGGACAAAACAGTGAAACCATAATAGGTAAATTATTCAGACACAATAATAGCACCTACTTCCCAGAGTTTTTTGAGGATTGTATGAGAGTATCTGTAAGCTGCTTAATGGAGTATCTGACACATAGGAGGTGCTAAACAAATGCTGCCCCTGACTCCACTCAAAGTTCCTGTACCATTATTTCATCAGAAAGTCGTCTATTCCATTCAAGGTCTATTTATTATACAAGATAAGTTACTTTGCTGGTAAACCCATATCTCTTACCTGCTGGATCTCTGAGTTTCAGGGCAGTGCTTAGAATATTAAGAGTTTCTGAGTCTGGACTGTCTAGGTCCAAGAACTCTGGCACACATTAGTTGGCACCCTGCTTGTAGCTATGCAAAATACTGCCACCCATGATTTCCATGATTCCCATACCAGTTTTCTTAGAGTCTTCAATTCTTCCTGCCCTATAGACAGGCTCACAAACCATACAGGTGTTATCTGAACACACTGGCATTCACTTTTGCTATAAGGGATCCTTTTCCTATTGTCCTAGATTTCTGCCCGTCTTTGTGCAGTTTTGAGGTGGAAGATGGCACATATTGTAGTTTTTTGTTGGATTTCTTTATCATTATGTAGACTGATGAAAACTTAAGGCTTTGCTGAAGTGTGTGTGTTTTGGAGCTGGGCAGCTTGCCTCCTGTTCAGGCAACAATTTTGGCAGGATGTCCACATTGTACACATAAAAAGGTTTGTTTAAGTTGAACTTAGGAAATCTTGATTTAGTCTATCATATATTCTAGATTTTGAGAAAACATGTCAAAGGGTTCAGAGAAAAGACACATCAACTGGCTAACATGCTTCAGGAAAAGTTAGCTCAGAAGACAAGGCAAACTCCAATAAAAACAAATTCTCAACACAAAGGAGAACAGTGCCAATGAAGAAGAAAACATTTCCTCAATCAACTTTGATCATTAAAGGAAATACACAGAACATGACAGCAAGACCAGGCAATAGTCAAATAATAAAGAGTCATGGTTCTATTAAACATATAAGGAGTGCAAAGGAGTACAAAAGTTGGGAGTGAGATGGAAAAACATGCTAAGGTAAAGGAAAAGTCTTTGTTTTAAGTAATATTAGAACTAAAAGGAAGATCAAGGAAGAAACAAGGCCACTATTTGTAGTGGATGAAATGAAGCTAATTAACAACAGAAAGAAAGTAAAGCTGCCCCAGTCTTAATTAACTTATTTTCTCTATTAAAGAGAATCTCCTTTATACCAGAAGTGATTTAAAAAAAAAAAAGGACCAACAAGTATTTGATGGTCAAAAAATATATATAAGCTTGATTTAAAAAAAGCAAACATACCTGAATGAATTCAAGTCACCTGGTCCAGGTGAACTACATCCTTGGCTACTACTATAAGAACTGACAGGTGTTAAGTTTCTGAGTTGTTTGCTAATGTTATCTTTAGGATTATACAAAATAAAGAGATGCAGCACAAACCCAGAGATGGGCAAATGTCCCAAATTTCAAAAAAAGAAGTCTGAAAACTATAAGGCTGTACTTTAATTCGTGGTAAAATTCTAGGACAACTCATTAAAGAAATGGTTAACTAACATCTAGAAAGTGAAATAGGAATTGCAAATAGCCAGAATGTGTTCATCAAGAATACCAACTTAAAAAAAAATTTTTTTAAGAATGCCAGATTAAGCTCAGTTTAATGTTGTCTTTTTGGGGATCGGGAGGTGGCACAGAATGTCTAAACTAGTAGGTAAAAGAATGCTGTGAATACTTTATAGTTACTGTATTTTTTTCTTCATTGTATGACATAGTTATCTAAATTTTAGCTGACCTCTTGAAAAATGCACCTCTAAGAAAATGGAGATAAGATAATAGGACGAAATGGATTCAGAGCTTGTTGACTGGGGTGATTCAGTTAAATTAATGGTTAAATATCAACACATCAGGATATCTGTAGTAGAGCACACACACACACCCCCAGCTGTGCTTGGCTGTGTGCTGCTAAACATTTTATCCTTAGACATAGGGTAAAGGGATTTAGAGAAGCATAATCATTTTTTTATGTTGCCCCAAACTGGGAGGGATACCAAGCACAGTTGGATGGGGGCCTTGGGATTCAAAAAATTTTTGACAGATTAGGATACTGAGCTGAATCTGTAAGTTTAAATTCAATAGGCATCAATGGAAAAAATTTCATTTGGATTAAAAAAATGCAAATGGATTTTTAAAAAGCAACATTTCAAGTATAAATTAAAGAAGAGGCATGGCTAGATAGCAGTTTCAAAAAAGATCTGAGAGTTTTGGGAAACAAGGAATAAAATAAGCATTCTAAGTCCTTTCTATGTGTCAGAGTAGAGTTTAAAAGCAGGAGATACAAACAAGAAAAAAGACAATCCTTGACCTCAAGAAGACTACATTCTAATGAGGAAAAACATACAAAAGAGAGCTGAAGACAGGGTAGAGAAAGGGTAAAGGGGACACTATTTTGAATCCAAAAACCAGGAAATCTGGAAGGAGAAATGCCAAATATTACCCTACTACAAACTCCATTGAGTTAGCAGTGGTAGGTGGAAGACAACCAAGCTAAATTGATCTTGGGGTACATTGAGGGGAAGGGAACAAGTCACTTTCAGGAGGTGAAAATGTCACTGTTATTCTACCCTTATCAGATCTTGAAATGGGGACTGTTCTCATTTCTTTTGAAGTTCAAAAAAGATTTGACAAACTGAAATGTGTCCAGAGGAAGGTAATTGGCATGAAGTGCCTTAATTTCCTATCATATGAATGTTGGCTGAACTGAAGGAACAAGGTTTGTGTATAACAGGGTGATATAGTAGTTTCAGGAGGTGAGGGACACATGACAGCTAGCTTCTAGTATCTGAAGGAATTTCACGTGAGAAGAGATTAGTTTTTTCTGTTTGGCTGGCCCCAGTGATTAGAACCAGGGGTAATTGAGTAGAATTTTCAAGGAAGCATTTTGTGCTTGCTATTAGGAAAAACACCCTAACAATAGGAGCTGTCAAAAAGTGAATAGGCTACTCTGAAAAGCAGTAAATGTCTCCTTTCTTGGAATTCTTCAAGATGTTGGACAACCGAAATTGTGAGGTATGTTTTCATTGGGATTTTTTTATCAATGGACTGAATTAAATTGCTGCTGAAGTCCCTCCCAATTCTAAGAATTCTTTGAACTTAAATCTGTAGGATGGTTTAATATCTCTCCCCACGTGTAAATTACACTCTAATTTAAAATATAATTAAATAGGTATAACATTTTGTTAGGTATTATAATATTCCAGATATGCTATTTGAATATGTTTGAAGCTGAATTCCCCAAATATAATTTCACTTAAGTAATTCAATAGGAATTTTTAAAGTAAATATAAATTAATTCAACTCTAGCATTTTTTAAAAGTCCCATTCAATGTGAGGTACCAATAAGGACAAATGATGAACTACTAGTTCCAACCTCCTAAGTTCTGGCTCAGTTTTTCCTTGGTAAGGAAATAAGGTGGAGTTGTAGCTACAATCACCACTAGCAAAGACATGAGAGGTGCAGTAAAAATCCATTGCTTCAAGTTTTCATGTCAAAAGATCACTGATTTAGAATTTAAATGAACCTGTTAGAAATGGTCTTATCAAAGGCAATTCTTTGCGACTTTTGACAAAGAATGTCATCCACCTCTAGGGAAAGAGCTGTTGGAACCAGAAGGCAGATGAATCATATGATTTTTCGACTGTTTATTTGGGTCTATGTTTTAGGTTTTGGCTTTATAAGATTACTAACTTACAATAATGAATATGGAAACGTTTTACATGATAATACATGTATAACTCAGTTCAAATTACTGCCAGCACCAGGAAGGGGAAGGGGAGGGAGGGAGGGAAATAAGTTAGGAAAACTTGTGTGGAAATTTGTTGGTAATAAATAAATGTTGCTTTTTTAAAAAAAAATAGCCCTGGCAAGTGGGATCCATAGAGATGGAAGAGGAAAATGAATAAAATGTTGGTGAAATCATAAACCATGGAAAGATTTAGTCCCTATAGTAAGTTTGTTCAAATTCTTTTTCTTACACAAATTAGTTTGAATACAAACTCTTGCTGATATGTTAGTGGAAAATAAATATGAATATGTATGTACATAGAGCATACAATGAAAAATAGAACTGCAATGAGATTTTATTCAAATCAGATTTGGTTAAGTAGTCCTTGACCATGACATACATATAACTTTATGTAAAATGGAAATTTGAACCCTGGACTTCAATCCCCAGAAGTCCTTGGTACTTCCCAGAATTCCTTATAATCTCACCTGAGTGCGAGAACACAATTTAGTATTTAAAGGACTCTCTGCCTCTCAAGCTCTTTCTTCTTCCTCTTCTAAGCACACTAGTCTCTCTACTGGGCATGCAAGATGTAGTAAGTGAAATGTGAATGGGCTAATCAGCCCTAGACACATGCTTTTATTATTCTGTATTTCTTTATCCTTGATTTCTAAAAATCTTTAATAAATTTCATAAAATATAATATTTTTTATCAGTAGAGACTAATTTAATTTTTACATTTTCAAGCAAATTTTAAGAAAAAATTAACTATCACACTTCCTCTCAAAGTGTCCCAAAGTGGTGTTTATTGTAGTCAATATAGGACATTACTAGAATGCTTTCTCTTAGAGAACAAAAAATAAAAATTTGTGACTATCATAATCTAAGTCATCTGGACTTAACATTTACCAAGTCAATGAAAATATTAGGTTTATACTTGCCATTCATTGAAAGTTGTGCAAAATAGTTAGAATTTTCAGTATATCTGAATATAGCCTGCATGGGACTTTCAAGCGTGCTCATATTTGAGCAGACTCTGTGTTCAGAACAGTATAATGAATATGAAGACTACATAGTGGTTACCTGCATATCATTTTGCTCTATTTATTGAATCGAATCTGTACACAAGCCCAGACTACCTTTCATTTGTATGGCAGAAAATAAGTTCACTTTTTTTAAAGTGCTTTTCTTACAATCCTGTGAGGCATGTAGTTGAAGTATTACTATCTCATTTTGTAGTGAGGGAAACTGAGCCTAAGCAATTAAGTAACTTGCTCAGGATAATAGTAGTCTGATTCCAAGTCCAGCATTCTCAGAATCTCAGTGCAAGAGTTTATACTGGATGATTTCTAAGATCCTTTCTGTCATCCTCTGTGGAAAGGTAATTTTTTTGCTAAATGGTCTTGATTTTTCTTTGTGCTATTATTTGTTAATCGTGTATTACAATTAAATAGGATTCCCTATTCCAACAGGAAAACATAGATGAGAAAAGAAATGTCAACAGATTATTCATTACTTATTCAAGGTTTCTGGTCACTCCATTGAAACCAACCTGTAAATAAGGCTCAGAGTGAAAGAGAAATGTGATTGGCATAGCATCAATGGCATTCTTTTCATTCACCTTAGTTCTGAGAGCAAGTGTAACAGAACAGCACTGCAAAAGATAGCTATATTCATTTTGGCAGGTGTCTGCAAACTTAACTACCAATAAATTTCCATTTACACTCTTTGATTGCATTTGCATTCCTTGGTGCAAGTACACCAACCTCTGGTCCCTTGCCAGAAAAAACTGCTTCCAGAATCACAGTCATCATCATAAACAATGGGCATATGCACAGTGCCTAAAGGTTAAAGAGCACTTCTTTCAAACAACCTTGTGAGATAGTACAGGTATCATTTCACATCTCAGGGGTAAGGGATGCACAGCTGCATGCACAATCTGGAAAATCCAAGTAATAATTTTTGGACCCTCCTTTGTACCATAAAAGTATAACTTTTTTCTTTTTCTTTTATGGGGTGTTAATACTATTTTATTGTAAAATGTGGGTTAGGTATTTGGTCACAGGCTACATTCAGGTCAATGTCAATATTTATAAACTTTTTGTGTCATCTGCTAGCTGTTGTGTTCTCACAAGTTTGAATTTTTTCCTTATTTTAACTTTAAAAAGAAATTGTGTAGATTTATGGCATTAAAAGATAAAATGTGATATTACAAGATGCTATACATACATTTTATGCATTTGAGTTTTTAAAACTTTTTCGGTGTCATTTGCAGCTTCTGCAAAACTTCCCCAAAAATTCCCATTTAATTTCTTATGCTGATCCTTCAATATAAAAAACCTCGATGAGGAAAGTTGCAATCTGGAAGGGATACCCATAATGTGTGAAAAATCCTTTTATTCCCTTCTTTTGAGTCTCTGCTTACAGTTGCTATGTAGTTAAATTTGGAACAATCTTTGATACTGGTTGGAATTTTTTTTTAATCTCACCATCATCACTTCCTGATTAAGGCTTTTCTCTTTTTATTAAAACAATAACACTGTTTATATGCATCTGTGCCAGGACCAGGTACTCCACAAAAGTGGTGGGCCCTGCTTCAGCTTACCCTGGATCACCTGGCTTATTGGACTGCCCTCTACTTCTCTGTGGTAGGGCCCCCTGGATCTTTGAAGTTCAGAGTACAGATATTTAGAGCACTCTCTATAGTCTCAGGACAGTGTCAGTCAGTCTGTCAATAAACATTTATTACATACCAATTATGTGCCAGGCAATAAAAAAAAAAAAAAACCACATCAGAACTCCTGAGTCTGGCTTTGTCCAAGCGAGCACTATGAAACTATGCTGCCACTATGTACTGAGGTACCCTGGAGCTTCCTCTGGGAAGCTTTGTACTCTTACTGCATGCATCCAGGCCTTCTCAGATTGCATGGGTGCTCACTTGGCTTGAGGGGCCACCTTTCATATTGCCTGAGTCCTTATCACTGACTTTTTGTACCATTCTGAGTGGAAAATGTCACTTAATGAGTTTCTCATTAATTTCTTGAGCAGCATCATTCAGACTGACTACATCTTCAGGGTTTTTCTGGCATAAATTATTTGGAAGCTCTGGGAGTTGGGTGGTCTGCCTTCATTTCTAGGTAATACCTAAACCTAAAACAAACTATTCTAAATGACTAAAAAATGAACTTTTCCCAAATATACTGATTTCTATAAGAATTGTTAGTCTAGGATTATATGGAATCAGAAATGCTAAAAAACTTAAAACTAAGTAACATGTACAATGGAAAATAAGAATCAACTAAGTTTTTTTAATTGTAAAAAACAAAATTGATTAAATCATGCATGTTACTTTCACAAAGAAGGCAAATCACAATCAGTATGCACTGCAAAACTTCTTTATTCAAAACCAAACTGTAATTTCCAAATATCCACTTTACCAAAAAAAACTTTAAAAGGATGTTTAGTAATAATAACAAGGGAAGGAGAATTACACAAAAACTAAACTCTTGGTATCACCTCTCACTTTTATTTTCTTATTTCATAGTAAGCCATAGTGGTGAAGAAAAGATCAGAAACAGCTGCAAATACTAAGTTCAAAGGATGCAAAAACTGTATCTTTTCCATGATTTATGCAAGATTAAAATTCAAAAGCAAATAAAAGGGAGCATTATCAGCTCACACCAGATCTACTTGCAGACAATAATTCTTCCTGTCTTGGACCCCTGCCCATATGCATTATTGTAATTATCGGCAATTTTAAAAAATAAAGCAATAAAGCTAGGATGAGCTGCTCAACTGTAGATTTACTGCCTGCTGGGTCAGCCATTAATTAGTCTGCCTGGGTTCAGGCCACCATGCTACTAAATAAATGCATAAAGAGTAGGGGGAAAAACAGAAAGGGGAAAAAAGCCACAAAGAGAAAATAAGCACAAATGAAAAATTACATTCCCTTATAATATACAATCTCTTCGACCATTTATGCTTTAAATGCAGTTCTCCAAGCACAATGTTAGGACTATTGCCAAAACACAAAAAACCTCCAGGTGCTCTTAGAGACTTATTTTTTGGCACATTTACAAAAAAGTACTATGTACTTTGAAATATAGTACAAATACTAATAGTTCTAATAATGACTTCTAAGCTTGAGTGATTTGTTATTAGGGAAAATTCTTCCAATTAATTCTGTAAAGGTACTTGTTTTTATTAGGACACAAACATCACCAACAGTTTAGGAACTATTGTTTTATGACCATTAAAAACTATACCCAACCTAAAGACTGGAGAATGTCTAAACAAATTAGCATATATAAATATGATGGAATATTACTATGCCATAAGAAACAATGTAAAAGATGAATACACAAAAGCACAGAAAGGAAAAGATACAGAAATAAAGCAAACATAATGACTAAAACATAACTATAAATAATAAAAAAATGACTTGAAAAACAATAAGCTTGCCTCTAGAGAAAAGTTGCATTATTTTTTGTTTTGGCTGGAAAATCTAAGAATGAATTAAAATCTATCAATAGGTTTTGTTTAATTTTTTTTCTGCCTTTCTATATTTAAAAAATTATTTGTTAACTCTTTATGAAACTGAAGATCAAAATAACTGGAGAAATATTCATTGTTCATGGGAGGCAACTTAGTGTCCCAGTGGATAAAGCACCAGGCCAAGAGTCAGGAGGACCTGGGTTAAAATCTGGTCTCATACTTCCTAGCTGTATGACCCTGAGCAAGTTATTTAACCCAGTTGCCTAGCCCCTGATCACTCTTATACTGGGGAACTGTTTTGAAAGGAATATTAGAATTTTTGACACTACTCCCCCAAATAAGTTTGTCTTATAAAGATGTGTATGTCTCTGGGAGAGGGGAAACTTAGATAGCATAAAAACAAATCATATGAGCAAAAAATATTAATTTTTTTTTCTATTCAGGACTAGATGTTACACAGCAAGTATATTTTGTTAAGGGAGGAAAAAATGAAAGGGAGATTAGAATTGGAAACTGATAATTTTTTTAATTATTCAAAGAAAATGTAACCTTTTAGACACAAATGTAAAATTTTATTCTTGGGTTTAAAAAAAATGACTATCAGAATAAAAGAAGAGAAAGTATGGCTAGACAATAGTTCAAAAGGATCTGAGATTAAGGTAAACTCAGTAAGTCAAAAGTGAAATAGTAGCCCGCTCCGAAAAAGTTATATTAAAAGCAATCTAGTAAAGGCAGCTAAGTGATTCAGTGGATAAGAGTCAGACCTGGAGAGGAGAGATCCTGGGTTCAAATGTAGCCTTAGACATATCTAGCTCTGTGACCCTAGGCAAGTAACTTGACCCCAAAAGTCTAGCCCTTACCCTTCTGCCTGCGAACAGATACTTAGTATTGATTCCAAGACAGAAGGTATGTATGGGCTTGAAAACAAATAAATGGATGAATGAATAAATAAAAGCATACTAGTAAGAGTGAAGAAAGACATACTCTGACTTGGTAAGATCACATCTGAAAAAGTTTGGGCAGCACATTTTAGGAATGCTGACAAACTACATGATTCTAAGATGACCAAAATGGTGAGGGAGTGTGAATCCATATCTTGCCAAGATAGGCTGAAGGAAATGGAACTTAAAGGGATTTAGCAGCAAAAATAAAATAAAATAAAAAGAGATTTAGCACTGACATAACTTCCCGTGTATTTCATGGACTTCCTATTGAAAGAGTTTAGATTTTGTTTTTCTTGGTTGCATGTGGCAGAATTTAATCAATGGATGAAAGATTGTGATGGCAGAGTGTGAGTGGACATAAGAAAAAAATTTTAAAATAATTTAAACTGTTTAGAAATAAAATGAGCTGCTTCTGAGGATAGTGAAATATCACTGGAGGGTTTCAAAAAGGAAGCTAGTTAACTCCTTGTCAAGAATGTTTTAGAAAAGGCTCTTGGCTCCTGTACATGATTTTTAGTGCTGGTATCTAGACTATAAGGTAGGTAGGCTCCTAAAAAGGTTTTAGCACAACATTCTCATGACCTAAGAAGAAGAAGAAAAGTAGAAATTAAAACAAAACTGTAATACTACTACAATGTCCAATTGTGACTTCTGAGGTCTAGGTAAAGCATGCTCCCCCAACCTATCAGAGGCAGAACACTATAGGAAAAGAATGAGGCATAAAGCCAATGCATTCATTTTTATGTTTAAATTAACTTTTTGTTACAAAAGGAGAGTAATTAGGATGTATGCTCAAAAAAATAAATAAATTTCCAAAAAAAAGATAGTTGGTAAGGCAAAGAAAGGAAAAGTTCATAAAGTGAGCAAAAGAATACAAGAGATGGTAACAATGTGAGAAGCAAAATAACAATTCCAAATTGGAAATTCCCTCATCCTCCACATATTTTGCAACATTTCTTGAGAGGAATCTACTACTAAGAAAGGCAAGGCTCTCATAAAGATGGAGAAAATGATTCATTTTACATTAATTTTAACTGCAATATTTATATCTTTTGTCTGTTACCTAGTGACTATATGTGTTCAAAGAGCAGATTCTGAAAAGAAGGTTAACTGGCCTCTAAGAATGCTTCTTTCTCCTCCATTCTACAATGGGAAGACACAGAAAATACATATAGTAGTAGTTGGTGATTCCTTTCTAAGGGAGTACCATGGCACCTATTTGTAGAAAAGGGAACAAAAAAAGAGGAAGTTTGCTGCCTTCCAAGAAGAGGTATCCAAGATGCAACAAAGAAATTGCCCAAGACTTGTCAAATCAAAGGATGACTAACCACATATTATTTATGTGGGCCCATATAACACTGCCAGAAAGAATCTAAAAAGCGCTGCTAAAGTGCTTTAATGGAATCCTGGACAAGTAATAGAAGGCCTTAGGGACACAAGTGGCAGTTTCATAATTTCTGCCACTCAATCACTACCTCTCAAGGGAATCAGAAAAAGCAAACTGTTAAGGAAACAGCAAGGCTAAGATGACGTTATAAACAAAATGTTCTCAAAAGAAAAATAGCAAACTATATTAGCAAATGAAAATAACCCTAAAATCTCACCTCACCAAATTGGCAAAAATAATATGGGGATAATCAATGCTGGAAAGGTTATGCAAAGATAGATATATTAGTGCCTGTTTGATGAACTATAAATCAGTATAATCATTTTGGAAAACAATTTGGAATTTTGCAAATAAAGTAACTTACAATGACCATAAAACCCAGTAATTCCATTACTAGGTTATATCCCCACAAGCAGGCCAATGATAAAAAGTCCCCATACCAAATTATCTATAGCAGCTTTGTCATTCTGTTATGCCCAATTCTTGGTGATCCCATGAACAATAGCACACCAAGTCTTTCTAATCTCCACAATTCCTCAAAATCTGCCCAAATTTGTGTCTATGTCATTCTCTGCCATCTCCTTTTCCTTTTATCTTTAATCTTTCCTAACCCATCAGGGTCTTTTCCAAGTCCTGACTTCTCAAGCTTCTGTATTTGACCTTCCAATGAATAATATGAATTAATTTCTTTAATGATTTCATTTGATCTTGCTGCCCAAGGTACTCTAAAAGTCTTCTCCAGGACCACAATTGAAAAGCGTAAATTCTGGTGCCTGGATTTAAAGCATCACTTTTTCCAAATGGCAAAGAATTTGAAACAAAGTAAATGGGGGATAGCAGAACAAATTGCAGTATAAACATGTGATGGACTATAATGGTTGTGTAGGAAATGATTGATGTGATGATACAGAAAAGTGTGGAAAAATATAAATGAACTAATGCTGAGAAAAGTAAACAGAGCTAAGAAAACAATATATATTAAAAGACAATGATAATGTAAACAGGAAGAATCCAAAAAAAGTCTGAAGTAAATGTTGCAAAATTATAAAGAACATGCATGGTTCAAAATAAGAGATGAGGAAACACTCCCACTGCTCATCCTTTTGAATGTGAGAGTCCACAAGTATTGTATACTACACAAATTTTCATACTTTTTCCGTGTGTTAATTAGTTGTGCTGATTTTTTTCCCCTCAAAAACTGCTATTTGTGTTATATGGAATGGTTCTCGGGAAGGGGGTGAAATATGTTAAGAGAAATTGATGATGTTTTTAAAACACACACAAAAATTTTTTTAATGTCAGGAGGAAGTGTCTGAGAATGCAATTTGTATTTCTGGACCATGACTTAAAATAAAATAATGACAGACTCCTAACCAGGGGTGAAACATACGTAAAAGGGGCCAGTAAAAACATATTTGTCTCAAGATTACAGATATAATTAAAAGGGCTTTAAAATTAAAAGAGTGGGAGAAAATTGCCAAAATATAGTAAAAAAAAAGTAAAATGTAAAGTGAATGGTGAGAGACATAACAGAAGTTTCTAAGACATATAATCTAAGAATGAAATTATTAATAGAAACTCATTGCCTTAGAAGTTCACATAAGTGTACAAAGTATTGGGGGGGGGGGGAGACAAGATAAACTGGAGATGTGACTAGAGTTGTTGATTTGACCTCTTAGGCATCACTGCTGCTTGATGAGATGAGACCAAATCATGAGAATATGGCTTTTGTATATACCTTATACAAAATAGACAGTAAAGTCTAAAAAGTAAAGTTAGGGGAAACCTGTTTAAGTTATCAAGTAAACTCAAGGAATGTTCAAAGATCATTTCTGGTTAGGTAGCATAAGGAAAATGTAGGAGAAATTAGTGAAGTCAGAAAGAAAAAATTTTAGGCTATTAAAGAACTCTTCAAGAATATGTTGTAGAGGGAGATTCTTGTTCACATTTAAATTCTAAAAATCCTATAATCCTAACTACCAAATTTATTGACCAATATCAGATTTCACTAGACCCCCACAAAACTATCACTGAAAAAGTGTTACTTGCCAAGTAAAATCCAAACACTGACATTTAGCCTGGCATTCAAGGCTTTCTTGCATACATATAGCCTTTCCTCCACCTGGACGGCATTCTAATGATTTCACACACACTCCTACCCCCTTCAAGTCATACCTCTACCTGGTGAAATCCTACCTGCCATCTAAGAAACAGCTCAAATGGAAATTACTCTACAAAAACATTGTTTGTTTATTCCACTAGGCCTGAGTTCAAGTCCTACTCAGACAATGAGGTAATATCTATAAAGTACTATTTTTAAAAACCCCTATAATTATTAAGGACTGTGTGACCCAGAGCTTAATTTCCTCATCTATAAAAAGAGGATAACAATAGCACCTACCCTACCAGATTGTTCAAATAAGATAAATTTGTAAAATGCTTTGCAAACTTTAAGCTAGCAATTACTTAAGTAAGATAAATAAATCCAAATAAATTTGAAAAGTAGATGAAGGTTCATTGTTTACTAAGGGAGATTAGACTACTGGCCCTTTGGAAGAAAGAGAATAGCTAAAAGCTTGAAGAACCAGAAATTATATCCCTAAAGGAGGGAAATAAAAGAGATTTAGGATATTTTTTTTGGAGCCACCAAGGACTATGATCATGGAACACTACATATATTGTCTTAGTAATATGGTTGGTTTTGATGAACCCTCTTAACTATTTGTTATAAGAAATTGGGGGATGGGGTAAAAGGAGGGATTAACGGGAAAGATAGATGATTTTTAAAAATCAACACTTTCTCCCTCAGTAATCTTGAGAGCAGGAGTTCTTGTCTTGCCTCTGTATCTACAGCTCTTAGAACAATACTGCATATATAACAGGTACTTAAGATGAAGAGAAAACAGCATCATTTTTGTGATAGCCAAGAATTAGCAACTAAGTAGATGTCCATCAAGTTAGACAATAACTAAAGAAATGGTGAAACATTAATGCAAGGAATTACTATATAACAAAGAAATGACAAATTCAAAGAGTTTAGAAGCATGAGAAGACATGAAAGGATACCCGATAATGATGAACAGAAAAATCAAAGAAAAATAAACAGAAAATACACTCAAATTGAATGCTCTGTAATTATGACCATTTTGGTACCCCAAGAGAACTAAAGACTATGCATCTCCCTAACTTCTTTGCACTTTAGACAGCAGTATCTGCCATTGATTTTTTTTAAACCTTACCTTATCTTAGAGAATCAATACTAAGTATCATTCCAAAGCAGAAAGCAATAATGACTAGGAAATCAGGTTAAGTGATTTGCCAAGGATCACACATTTGAATGAGGACCTCCTTATCTCTAGGCTTGCCTCTATATCCACTGAGCAGCCCAGCTGCTCCATCTGCTACTGAATATTGAATAAATTGCCAAACACTTTGATGTGTTGGTTGATTATGCTTAACTACATTTTCCCCTATTTTAAATTCCAGTTACAAATAGAGTAGAGGGAAATATTAAAAAACAAAGTAAAACTAAAGATCTCAATAGAAATAAAAAACAAAATGAAAGTAATACCTGTAGTACAAGGTTGCTATAGTCAAGATAGTACATATAATGCTGGACTAAACTTTTAAGCAAATCAAGCTTCAAATGCCAGTGAAGATTTTTTTCAAACTTTTGAAATAGGATTTTATGGCAGGAGAGAGAACTTTAATTATAGGATTTTGTGACCAGAAAAAAGAAATTTAATCATAATTAATGATCAAGGCTATCCCACAAAATGTAAGAGTAGTAAAATGGATTAGAAAACAAAACTCAACAAATGCTATGTACCATAAATACATTTTTAAAAATTAAGATTAACCAAAAAATGAAAAGCTCAAGGAAATTTTATTATGCTTGGCTGAATCCAAAAACTAACGATATATTATTTTAGACAAGATAAAAATAAAAGCTGATACTGTCACAGAAAAGAAAAACAATGACAAAAGAATAGAAAAGGCTCATCATTTGCTATTTATCTAATATGGTCATAAGCAATATGATACAAAAACAAAATACAAGACAGTGCCTGACTTTATGGAGCTTACATTCTAATACTAAGAGAGAGGAGACATCATCACTTAAGAGGAATGAGAGGAGGGAAGAAGAATTTGGTTCACTATTGATTTGATTAGAATTCTAGAACAGGAAAGGGGACTTGGGAGGATATGTATGTGGAGGTATGAATGGGGTGAGATGTACACCACAGGAAAAACTACAGATATGAGATTAAGCTCTCTGCCTGTCTATCACACGCATGACAACTGCATGGACAATTACAAAATAACTCATTTTACCATTTCCAAATTTTTGACAAATCAGTAATGTTCTGAAATCCTTCCATTTCTGCCACATTTCATGGCACAATTACAACCTAGGACTCTTCCCATCACAATTGGGCCTGGCTCTCCATCCACTGAGCCATCTAGCTTCCCCCCAACTACTGGTTTTAAAAATATCTATAAGGCATCATTCTAGATTATCTTTAAGATGAAGGAAATTTGGTTTTCCCAACATTAACCACAGAATGACACACAATTGAACCAATTACCCTAGAATTTATCTAGTAAAATCATCTACTTTATTTCCTTCTCTTCACTTAGTTGTCTGGGTACAAGGGCCAAGAGACCAGGTGTTTACATAGCTTTCCTTTTCTTTAACAAAGGGTAAAGCCACATTTACTATCAGTAGAAGTCTCATCGTTTATGCCGTTTTTGCTAAGGAAAAATATTGTGGGGAGATTTCTTGGGTGAGTGTGTCAAAGCAAAATTTCTTAAAGGGGGGAGGGGGGAAGAGTAAAGATGCCCTCCTAGCAAAGATCATTCTCAACATTACCACTAATTTTTAAATTTAAATTTTATTTTTATTAATTTTATGTATTATTTTGTTTTTGTTATATATTATTAAATTTTTAAAAAGATAAAATACTTCAGCCAACTTTCAGTATAAAGCCACAAAAATCATCAGCCAGACTATATATTACCAAAGAAAAAGAAATACAAAATGAGAAAGGAAGATCAATTAAAACATTTAAAAATTACACAGAAGTTCAGAATGGGACACTGAAAAGGAAGGCAATGCTGGAACCATAAAGTTAAAATATACACTAAACTGGATGTAACAGAGATTCATGGGGCCATATATACTTTTTCTATTCTTTATATGAGGAAATATTAAATATTAATTGGCTGACTTTGGAAAGTTTATAATAATATAAAAATATTTTATTTTTAGAATTAAAGATCTATATGATTGAAGGGTTTCTGTGGTTTGCCGAAAAAACCACATTTGGAGTCAGAGGAAACTAGGTCCAAATTCCAGATGAGTCCCTTAATCTGTGTGACCATCAGCAGTTGCAACTTCTCTGCATCTCAAGTTTTCTTCTCATTCAAAAAGGTTAAACTGTATCAACTCTCAAGTCCTTTCCAGATATCTGAAATTTAACATTAGATCCAATGGATTCTTAAGTAGGAGACTAGCAAAGTGACAGGATTAATTTAACAAAAACAACATAGAAGTAAGGGAACAGGGTAAATGGAGGAAAAAAAGAGCTGAAAGTCAACTAACCTAATCACAGCCCTACAACTATGTAATCTTAGAACACAAAATTTCACCTGCAAACCAATTTCCTAAACTATAAAATAGCAACATAGATCCCATAAGGTCCTTTCAGCTCTAATAAGTACATAATTTTAAAGCAACAACTGTACAGGAGATCTAAAAAATTATTGCAATAATTCAAATAATGCAAGTTCAGTAGACAAAGAGAATTGAAAGGGTTAAACCTAGAGGCATTTTCAGGAAGAGACGAAACTTTTAAAAGATAACATTTACATGTAAAGAATGAAAAATAATATGCTAAATGACAGATCTTAAAAGATCAGTAGACAAAAATATGCCAATTTTAACATGATAAAATTTAATAGGGAAAAAATATAAAAGTCTTGTATTTAGGTTCAAAAATTCAATGGCATGAGAACAAGACAGAGAGACATGACTAGATAACAATTCACATAAGAAAATAACACCTTACTTGCATATTCATAAGCCAACAACATGACTTAGTTATCCAAAAAATAGCTAATGTAATCTTAAACTACATTAATAAAAGTATATATTGACCAGAACAAAAGGAGGCAGTGTTCCCATCATACTCTTCTACACTAGTGAGGCTAGTTCTGGACAGATTTTAAGGAAAACAATTGCACACAGGAATATCTCCAGAAGTAGGATACTAACTAGGTGATCTAAGAGGTCTGAAAACCACATTCACTTGGAACTACTAAAGAAATTGGCCATATTTAATCTCAAAATGAAAAAAATTTAGGAGGACATGAATGCAATCTTCAAGAATCTGAATGACTTTTCTATATGTAATTACAGAGGTAAGAACTCAGGACCAATAAAAAATTTTTGTTGTTCTTCAGTCGTTTCAGTAGTGTTCTTCTTGACTCCATTTGGGGATTTGTTTGCAAAGACACGAGAATGGTTTGCCTTTTCCTTCTCTAACTCATTTTACAGATGAGTAACAGGAAAATATGCTTAAGTGACTTGCCAAGGGTCACCCAGCTAACAAGTGTCTGAGTTCAAATTTGAACTCATGAAAATGAGTCTTCCTGATTCCAAGCCCATAAATAAATATTACAGGGAGGTAAATTATAGCTTAATCCAATTAGAAAGCACTCTACAACAATAAAATTCCACTCACATCCCTCAAACACAGCTGATTCTAGTCTAAAAATCTATGTTGATAGAGCCTAAGTTCTAGCAATTCATAACAACTGAGAAGGCTTTGAGCATGGGCTCAGTAACTTTATGTCAATAGTTAAAGGACTGGCATAAATAATTCCAAAGAAATTTGATACTACATTGATCTCAAGGTGAATTTTATAGTTATGTTAATGCTCAATAGCTTCCTACTAAGTACACTGTACAGATCAACATAACAGATATAATAATGAAAAGTTTTAAATATTTTGAAAATTACCAAAATTTGACAAACATGATGTGAGCTATTGGAAAAATGGCACTGACTGACTTGCTCAGCCCAGAGTTGCCACAAGCCCTCAATTTGGCTTAAAAAAAATTCTGTGAAAACAATAAAGCAAAGTATAAGAGAAGGAGGCATGCCTATAATCTTACTTTGAAGACTAGCCTGATCAAGGACTTTTCAAGGCTTCTCCCCAGCATTCCTACAAGGTAAAATATAAATGGCCTTAGCTAATCATTCCAGGCCTTCCATCATCTACTTTAGAAACCTTATCCCACTCCTCTTGACTTTGTCTATCATAGTGAAACTTAAAAGAATCAACAAATGCTAGAAACTAGAATCAACCTTTGTGGTTATTGTTTGGTCATTTCAGCTGTTTCAGCTCTTCATGATCCCATTCAGAGATTCCTTGGCAGATATTGGAGTGGTTTGCCATAGGCTTCTCCAGCTCATTTTACAAATGAGGAAACCAAGGCAAACAGGGTTAAATGACTTGACCAGGGTCACACAACTAATGAGTGTCTGAGAACACATCTGAACTCAGAAAGAGGTATTCCTGACTTCCAGGTGCAGCCCTCTTATCCACCTATTACAAATGAAAAGACTGAGAAACTAGTTATTTATTCTCTAATTTCATCTCCTCTACTACCTCTTATATACCTGCCCAGGTCATTCCCTGCATTTAAAATGGATTCCCTCTATATCTCCACTTGTTGAAATCTTTCTCTTCTGCCAATACAGTGTCTTCTTTTCCATAACTCTTGATTTTCATTCTGAGCTTTCCTCTACACCTATGACATGTATTCTTGCTAGTTATTTCCCTTAAGTCCAACTATAATGGAAACTCTTTGAAAAAGATTTTTACCTTTGTATTTCTAACACAATAATTAGGACAATTATAATTATAGCTGACATTTATTTAATAGCTACAATGTGCCAGACACTTTCTTTTAAGTACTTTACAAATATTGTCTCATTTAAACACATTGACATCTGATACAAAACGTTACATATAGTATAGGCTTGTATTAAGACATTCATCTAATTGAAATAGGGCTTAAATAATGTGTAGATAGGGTGAGCTCTTCTTTTTCTTCTTACTAATGTTTTGACTACTTTCATATTAATCAATACAGGAAGATAGGTAGGAAATAAGAAAAAAAAACCTGAGACATCAATTTATCACTAAATCAGTCTATTAAGATTTAGTTTGTTAAAAAAAAATATTGACTGGCTTAAATGGTATTTTTTGCAATATGTATGGATTTCATTTAAACAAGAATGACTATTCCCAGGGGACAGCTGGGTAGCTCAGTGGATTGAGAGCCAGGCCTAGAGATGGGAGGTCCTAGGTTCAAATCTAGCCTCAGACACTTCCCAGTTCTGTGAACCTGGGCAAGTCACTTGACCCCCCCCTTACCACTCTTCTGCCTTGGAGCCACTACACAGTATTGACTCCAAGATGGAAGGTAAGGGTTTAAAAAAAAAAAAGAATGACTATTCCCTATTTACAAATTATATACAGAGTTACCTTCAATAATCAGAATAAAAGTACTGAAATGTATTTTGCTGGTTTTCTGAGAATTTTCCAATTTTATTCCAAATATGGTATCCCAGGATATTTTATAGCAATGTCAACTATAAAAACTGCTATTTTAATACACTTTTATTGGCTTATTCCAACCTGACAGTTGACAATTTGTCCTGCTTTTTCAAGTAAGCACCAAAGCAGCGATTCAAAAATAAAGCACCATTTTTTAAAAGTCTGCATTAACAACTAAATAGAGCTAGAAATCTAAGAGTAATGAGATAACAACTGGAAGTAGAAACTTTTGCTATCAATATTGCCGTGTCTTATTTTCAGGAATAGGATGATTATAAAAAGGGACTTTGAGTCAGAGAGGACAACATAATAGACATTATAGGCCAATGATGGGGAACCTTTTAGAGGCTGTGCTGGACTGTGCCCTGCCCCCCAATGTGTACAGTGCCCTGTTCCCCAATGTTGATAAGGGAGGGAGAAAGGGAGGAGGGGTGGCCTGAGGGCTGCACTGAGGGGAGGGATTAAGTGGAGAGGGGTGGGGGAAGAGAGCAACTCCTGGGAGGGGTGCAGGTATGCCCAGAAACATCCCTGCATGCCATCTTTGGCATAAGTTCCATAGGTTCACCATTACAGTTACAGGCTATCTTGTCTGAAACCTTCATTTCTCATTTTACAGATAAGTAAACTGAGGTCCAACCTCATTCAATCAACTCTAGCATTTTCCTATCAGTGACATGATCAAAAAGAGAGCCCAAAGCACTTCATTCCCTGGCCCCTTCCGCCCTTTCTAGTCTTTTTTTTCACAGGTCATATTTACACCTTACATTACCCTCATGACTAGAATGTCTTCCCCTCCTCATCTCTGTATTTCCTGGCTTCTTCCAAGTGTCAGTTTAAGCCCCACCTTCTTCAAGAAACCTCTCTCCATCCTATTGAATCTTGTGTAATCCTTCAGACTATGTCTACATAGCGGTTAGCTTGTTGTCTCTCCGATTACGCTGTGGGAGGACTTTTTAAAAGACTGCCCATTGCTTCTGTATCCCCAGTGCTTAGCAAAAAGCCACTCACATACAGATACTTTAAAAATACTTGATTGATTTACTGACTGACCAACTCATCCTTTTTACATATACAGTTCTTTGATGACATTATTTTACTTCTCTCATTTTATTGAGAATGGCTCAACTTGGCCTCTGCAACATCTACTTCATGACAATGACTAACACCTTTAAGAAACATAAACCTAGTTTTATACCTCATTAATACTAATTAGATGAGATTCAAAGTTTTCAGTGTTCAAGAAATCTCATGTCATTTTTATATTTATATGATAACCACCTTTTTGGGAGATTAATCTTTGAGACCTCATTATGCTCTATAAAATAAAATGCTTTTGAGAGGGGGAAGTACGTCATGGTTTTTTTGTTATTTATTTTTATGTATAATATGTAACAATAATATAATACATATGAGGTTATAAATATTATGTAAATGGAGTTTTGTGCCCCAGGACTACATTCCCTTGAATTACATTCCCCAAGTTGTGTCCTCACATTTTATAAATAAGTTTGCTGTAACTCCGCCCTCGCGCTCTCTTCTTCCTGCACTTTCCTCCTTGCTCTCTTCCCTCTTTTCATCATCTGGGCAACTCCTCTTTTCTAAGGCTACCATTCCCTTTTCTTCAAGTTATTATTAATAAATTCTTATAAAATATAATACTTGAAGTATTTGGATATTAATTTTTAATGTTACTATATGTAATAAATTATATTATACTAATCTAAGAGAAACAAATTCTCACATTAACCATATCTAGAAATGTGTCATTCTTTTTTCCACCCTTTTTCCTACCTCTCCTCCCTTCCCAGGAAGGTAATATGAATGACATGGGTGGTACATATATTATCATATAATAAATATTTCTTTGTCATATTGTTAAACAAGATACATATTGCTTATAATTTAGAAAAACTTGTGGAGGAAATAAAGTTAAGAATGTTATTGTTTTTCTGCATTCAGACTGTTTTTTCCTTCTATTGTAAACCTCAAAATTCTTTAGACTTATAAAAGTTGGAAATTTCACCATTGGGATATTTCATACTTGGAAAATTTCTTACTGATAGTCTATTGGAATGGGAACCCCATTGGCATGGGAGGTTCCTTCTCTTCCCTTCTTAAGATTACTTTAGGACAGAAACCTTTTGCTGAACAATGGAAAGGACTTTGACCTATGCTTAAGCATAGAACAGGAATTTCTTTGAGTCATGATTGATTTTAGAATTGATACAATGGAGATACTTGGAATCAATCTCCACCCTATTCAGTCCTAACAGGATTGAGTAAGGGCTGCAGCCTAGATCAAAATTTAATTATTCCAATCTCTACCCTACTCAGGTTAACAGGCTTTAGAAAAGGGCTGTAGCAAAGGAGCAAAGATTTAATCATTTGAAAATATGACCTTCAACAGACATGTGCAAAGCCTCTGGGCGGTCCTGGGTTAAGCTAGAGCCTCCATTGGCACAGGGAAATTGAGGGACAGTGATTGGTAGATGTGAGGACTGAGGGGAGGCAACTTGGATGGTTTTCCTTAAAGATAGGGGGTCTGGGGACTCGAGAGGGTGGAGGAGTTGATCGGAGTGGTGGCAGTGTACTCTGAGAAGCTTGCTCTGAAGGAAGCTGAAGGTGGGGGCCTCTGAGACTGTTTCTCCATTTTGGTCACGTGAGTAATAGGGACTGATCTCTTTTCTTTGCCCCAGCTATCTAAGGGCTTGGGCCTTTTGGCCAGCCTAAACAGAAGGGGTATTTAAGCCCTATTCCTTTCTCTCCCTTTTTCTCTCTCTCTCTAATTCCTTTCTTCCTCCTATTGTAATTAAACTCCATAAAAGATTGACTGCAAACTTGAGTTTTCATTTAGGAATTACATAGCTGAATTCCTTGGCGACCTTAAATTAATATATATCAGTCTTTTAAGGTGATTTCCTTGTCACACTATGGAGGTGGGTTTCCTTTTTTAATATGAGTCCATTGGAGTTGTCTCCTGGATCCTTGCCTTATTGATTAACAGTTGAGTCATTCACAATTGATCATTTTATACACACACACACACACACACAAGCTATTATTACATAAAACATTCTCCTTCCCTTTATATCACTTCATATTGAGAGTCAGTCCCAGAGACAGGTCTTGGGTTCAAATTTGACCTCAGACACTTCCCAGCTGTTTGACTCTGGGCAAGTCACTTAACCCCCATTGTCTAACCCTTACCACTCTTTGCCTTGGAACCAACACACAGGATTGATTCTAAGACAGAAGGTAAAGGTTTAAAAAAAATTATATGCCACAACTTCTATAGCCATTCCTCAATTGATGGACATCCCTTTGGTTTCCAGTTCTTTGCCACCACAAAAGAAGTGCTATGAACCAGGCGAACACTGTACACAGGGATTGATACACTGTGGTACAATCGAATGTAATGGACTTCTCTACTAGCAGCAATGCAATGATCCAGGACAATTCTGAGTGACTTATGAGAAAGAACACCATCCACATCTAGAGGAAGAACTGTGGGAGCAGAAACACAAAAGAAAAACAACTGCTTGACCACATGGGTCGATGGGGGACGTAGACTAAAAACGATCATCTTAGTGCAAAGGTCAATAATATGGAAATAGTTTTTGATCAAGGATACATGTAAAACCCAGTGGAATTGCGTGCTGGTTATGAGAGGGGGAGGGAGGAGGTGAGGGAAAGAAGACGATTCTTGTAACCAGGGAAAAATATTATAAATTGACTATTTAAATAAAATTTTCAAAAAAGAAAGAATTGCTATATTTTAGAACATATAGACTCTTTTCCTTTTTCCTTGATCACCTTAAGAAATAAACGAAGGTGGTATTAGTGAGTCAAAAGGTATAGTTTTATAACCCTTTGAACATAGTTCCAGGTTGCTCTCCAAAATGTTTAGATCGGTTCAGTTCTACTAACAATGTACTAGTGTTCCTATTTGCCCTTTTATCATTTTAGTCAATTTGATAGTTGTGAAATGTTATTTTGATTTGCATTTCTCTATTTTGAAAATATTAAATAACATAAGTACAATGGAATCTTAGATTCTTTATGTCGTCAGATATGTGATAGTAAAGACATGGACATCTGTGAAATATCCCTTTTAAAAGGTACTTCTGTATAAAACAAATCAAGTTAAAATTAGAAGGAAAACAATTAACTGGGGGGAAGAAGGGGAACACATCCTTGCAGCAAGTATCTCTGATGCTTCATTTCCAAGATAAATAAAGAACTGATTCAAATTTATAAGGACAAGAACTACTCGCCAACTAAACAATTGTCAAAGTATATAAAAAGGTAGTTTTCAAAGGAAGATTTAAAGCTACCAACAAAACTACTTAAAATGCTCCAAAAAAAGGGACAGCCAGGTAACTCAGTGAATTGAGTCAGTCCTAGAGACAGGGGATCCTGGGTTCAAATTTGGCCGCAGACATTTCCTAACTGTTTGACTCTGGGCAAGTAAGTTCCTTAACCCCCAATGTCTAGCTCTTAACAGCTATTTTGTCTTAGAACCAATCCAGAAGTAAGATTTAAAAATAAATAAATAAATAAATAGAAACTACATTCAAAAAATAAATAAGCTTTGCATGCTAACTTTGACCCGGCGAAACTGCTATTAAGCATATTCCCCAAGGAAATCAAAATTAGAGGAAAAAAGGTCAATCTGTACAAAAATATTTATACCAGCCCTTTTTGTCACAAGAAAGAACTGGAAATTAAAGGCATTCTCCACCTATTTGGGGAAAGGCTAAACAAATTACTGAAGTAGATAAATGAAATGGAATATTAGTATGCCATAAGAAATTATGAAGAGAATAGCTTCAAAGAAACCTGGGAAGATGTATAAAAGTATAGTTTAGTAGCAAAACCAGAACAACAATTTATATTAAAATAACATTGTGAAGACAAACAATTTGGAAAGACTTGGAACTCTGGTCAATGCAGTGCACCATAATTCCAGAAGACTAATAAAAAGCATGAACCTTCTAACAAAGAGGTGATAGAAAGAGGTATAAAATAATAAAGACATTTGGGAGATATAACCAATGTAAGAATTTGTTTTGCTTGTCTATCCATGTTATAAACATTTTGTAACAAGGAAGAAAAAGGCAGAAAATACAGATTTTGATTAGATGCTTAAAATAAAAATTTTAAAAATTTTAAAGCAATTTGGAACTATGTCCATAAAATCAATGGCATACTTAATGTATATACTCTTTGATCCAGCAATACTATTAATCAGCATATACCACCAAAAGGATGGAATTAAGAAAAGGACTATCATATGTATAAAAAACTTTTATAGTAATAATTTTTATAGTGGAGAAGAACTAAAACTAATTGAGGAATGGCTGAACAATTATGCTTGACTAATGTAATTAAATATTAGTAAAGCATTAACAATTATAAAAGAAATGGTTTCAAAGAAACCTGGAAAGGCTTTTATAAACTTAATACAGAGTGAAATGAACACTAACAGGACAAAAATTTATACAATTACATTGTGAAAACAAACTCTACTTTCAGACTTAAGAACTTTGGTCAACATAGTGATTAATCAGCATGCTACCTCCTAACAAACATCCAATGATGGACTCAAGGGGCATAATGAGGCATACATTTTTGAACACAGCCAAGGATGGAATTTGCTTTGCTTGACTGTTTTGTTCTGTTTTCCTTACTCCCAAATGGGTACAACATAGAAGGTGAGACACAATCCTAGACAAGGCCAGCTTTAAAAGTTAAATGTTGAATTTTTTATCTGCTTTAAAAAAAATACCACACTCTACGATATAGAGATTTGGAGTTTCATGTGCAATCCTTTCCTATTCCAAGCTATATGCTCATTTTTATTTGGCAGTTTAAAGTCAGAATAAAAAGAAAAGAAAATGTACAGTTGCTCCTAATAATACCTTTATCAAGTAAGCTCCCTATATGGATATAGATTATTTTCACAAAAATTATATAGAGAGTAGGCAGATGTGCTGGTTAATCATCTTTATTCAGTAATCAAATCTGACTCCACACAATGCACACATATCCCCCTAAGGTATCATCTTCCTTCTTTTCAACCATCTTAAAACTCTATTACTTGATATCTTAAAATTTGTTTCATCTACTGCATGACTCTATACTTTGTTTTCTTCTGTTCCATTTTCTCTTTCTTTGCAAGTACACCTATGACTGTAACTTTCAAGTCTAAATGAAGTCATTCCACTACCCTTGATAGTGAAAAATTAATTATTAAAAAATAAAAAACTTGACTTAATATGAGAAGTCAATGTTGTAGGGGTGATGAAAAGACAAGCACACTAATGCATTTTTGGTGATTAGTACAATCATCTTGGAAAAGCAATTTGGAATTATGTAAAATAAAGTGGCTAAAATGTCCATAGTCTATGAAGCATATTATAGAGTGCTTTCTATAATATTATCTCATTTGATCCTGTCAGTTCTGACTACATAAAACTTAAGTGTTCTACAAATAAAATAAATGAGTACAAAAGAAATAGAATGGGGAAAAAACATTTACATCAATTCACTGATAAAGATCTAACATCCAAAATATATGGTGAAGTGGCACAAATAATTCTCCAATACATAAATAGGCAAAGGATATTAAAATCTTCAAAAGAATTGCAGATTTTAAACAACTTCATAAAAACAAGCTCTAAATCCTAAAAAAAAATGAGAAATGCATATTTAAAATGACTGATAATGCTAAGGGAGTAGATAAATTTGACAAGAGATGTCTAAATGCTTTTAATTCAATTCTATTTAAATGAGGTCAAAGAACTTTTAAAATAGAAAAAAAATTATATCACTTTATTTCTTTGAGCATTTTTGTTAAGAAACTGAAATAATTCTGAAAAAGCTAATGAATATCTGTAATGTGGGGTTAATCAGCTAATAATAATTAGAATAAGTCCACATTGAGTATAAACTCTCATTTAACAGCAATAAAAAATTAGGTAAATAAGTTTTTTAAAAGAATCATAAAATAGCAGTTATACAGAACTTCAGTAGTTATCTGGTCCAATCTATATCTGGGAGAGTATCCTTCTCTGCAACTCTGAGGCTTCACCTCATTCCATGTAAACTGGCCAAGGTGACAAAAGCTGAAAAGTTGTCAATGTTGAAAGGGCATGGGAAGATATTCCTAATAATGTACTGCTGGTGGAGGTGCTACAGGTTTCAATTTTATAAATCAATTTGAAATTATACAAGAACAATGATTAAAGTGTACATATCCTTTGACCCACAATGCCAATATTAAGGACATAACCCCTCCCCAAAAGAAGTGCAAGATAATTACAATTTATAGGACTTCTCTCCCAGAACAGCTCATTTCATTTTTGGCTAGCTCTGTGTTTTCCTTACATCAAATCTAAAGATGCTTCTTTATGGTTTTCAGCCACTGTCCCTAGTTTAGCCCTCTATGGCTAAGCAGGATAAGCCTAATCCTTCATTTAACAAACCTTCAAATACATGAAAACAACTTTCAGGTGTTCCCTCTACCTTATCCCTAGTCTTTTCTTCTCCAAGAGAAATATTCCCTGTTCCCTCAACCAATCTCCTTATGGGATGAACCTGAAAGCATTCAACATCCAGATGATCTTCAGTTTATCAGAAGTCTTTCTAAAATACTGTACCCAGAAGTGAACAGTATATTTCATATGTAGCATGATCACCACTGAGTACCATGCAAGTTTCTCCTAACTCTGGACATTATTCTTAGGCTAAATGAGGTAGACTAATATTTAAAAGTAAGATTCTATGTTTGGGCTGTTTTTATCAGCCTGCTGAGTCACTGAGCTTGCAGTTCACCAAAACCACCAGATCTTTTTCAAGTAAATTGCTTTCTAGCCATGATCCTCTCAGGTCTCTCCCCCTCCATCTAAGGTTTCTATATTTCAAAAAAGAAAAAATTATACTTATTATTAAAGTTCATGTTATTAGATTTAGCACACTGTTCTAGCCAGTAAAAATTCATTCTGGATATCCCACACCTTAGCTATCCTTCCTAGTTTTGTGTTATCAGCAAATCTGATAAGCAAGCTGTCTGTGCCTTTATCTGAGTCACTGACAAAATCGATCAACAGCACAGGACCATGCACAGGTGGCTCCCTGGAGTGTTCCACAACTCTTGAGGGCTCTACATTCCACCAGTTCTAAATCCACCCAATTGTACCATCACCTAATTCACATTTCTCTATCTTGTCCACAAGAATAGTCACATCATATTTTTTGCTAACAGCTGGACAAATCATGGTTATAGCAATCCCAAATATATTAGTCTAGCTCTTGGGATATGTTGATGGATCTCTGATCTCAATCTGGGAACTACCAACCTACCTACATCTTCTCATCCTGAGACTAATCCAGTTCTTTTCAGGATGGGCAAGTTCATTTCTCAATTTACATATATATATATATATATATATATATATATATATATAAATAAAAAATTCAAAAATAAAAACCAGGTTAAGAAAGGGTTTTTGGAATGGTGAGTGAATGGAATAGTTCCATTTTGGAATGGTGAGGTACATTTTAGAACAGTCAAATAACACAATCATTTGTTTTGCTCTTTTTAAAAGCTGACTGAATTTAATCCCAAATAAAATTCATTAGATGAAGAAACCTAAAAATAATAGTGATAAAAGAAGTCACTTAAAATTAATCCAGTATGCCTATTCAAAAGCCAAGAATCTCCGAATTATCAGTTTAGGAAAACAAAGCCACTAAAAGTGTCTCAGGCTAATTTGCAAACTATGAATATAACCTTTTACTGATATGCTAGTGATATAAGTGAACAGGCCAAGAAGGGGAGTCTATGGTTTGAAGTTAACAGGGATGGCAAAAGCAAGCACTTGCTTCAACATATATAATTAAAAAATAATCATTCCAAAGATGCATTGACTTCTGAATCACAGAAGTTTCTTCTGAAGCAATCTTTCATTCTCATTTCTAGTATTTTTGAGAATTCAAAGGAAAGAAGATATTAATACAAGTACAAAAATATATCCAAATTCCTCTGAACCCTGCTTTTGCTAAAATACCAACCTGCTATTTAAGAACACTATAGCAACTCAATGCCAAGACATTCCACTGCTAGATATATAGCCCAAAGAAATCAATTTTTTAAAAGACCCAAAACCTAGCAGCATTGTTTGTGGTACCAAAGAACTTGAAACAAAGTAGAAGTTCATCAATTGGAAAACAGCTAAACACACTGTAGTATATGAATGTAATATAATATTACTGTGCTCCAAGAAATGATGAGTATATATATTCCCCCATAAAGGTTATGCGAAATAATACACAGTGAAATAAGTAGAACAGGATAAAACTATATACAATTATTTCAAAGATGTAAATATAAAGAACAAACAAAATTATAACAGATAAGTCTTGGTCCAAACTACAGAGAGAAGAAGAGTTCATGTCTTCTTTGCAAAGGGGGGGTACCACTGCATGTAATGCTAAACTTTTCTAATATGTAGTTTAGTTTTGCACAACTTTTTTTCCCTTTTTTCTGTATATGGTTAGAAGGATAAAATAGAAATGTAGATGATGAAAACTAAAATAATATCAATATTATTTTTTCCCAGATCTGCCTATTTTCCTCCAATGAACACTAATCCCATGAAAGACAAACCACAACAGCAAAATAAGTGGAAAAAAAATTTGGTAGGTTAACTACTACAAGTCCTTTAAAATCAGACTCAAAAATTCCACATGAAGCAGAATGACCTCCAGGAATTGATGCAGAGTGAAAGGAGCAGAACCAGGAGAACATTATATACAAAGACTGATACACTGTGGTACAATTGAACATAAAAGGACTTCTCTACCAGCAGCAATGCAATGATCCAGAAGTATTCAGAGGGACATATGATAAAGAACACTATCCACATTCAGAGGAAGAGCTGTGGGAGTAGAAACACAGAAGAAAAAAAAACTGCTTGATTTCATGTGTCAATGGGGATATGATTGGGGTTATAAATCCTAAATGATCACCCTAGTGCAAATATCAATAATATGGAAATAGGTCTTGACTAAAGACACATGTAAAACCCAGTGGAATTGTGCATCAGATATGGGAGAGGGTTGGGGAAAGGGGAGGGAAAGAGGATGACTTTTGTAATCCTGGAAAAATGCTCTAAATTAATCAATTAAATAAAACTTTACAAATTAAAAAAGAGAAAAAACTGTTAGAAGTTAGATGCAGATTGACTCATACTATCTTTCATATTAGTTTATTTGTGGTTTTATTTATAGGACAATGACCAATATGGAAGTATATTTTGCATAATAATACATGTATAATCCATATCTAATTGTTTGCCATCTGTGAGGGGGAAGGAGGAAGGGAAACAACTTGAATCTTATAACTTTGGGAAATGTATGCTGAAAATTGTTACATGTAATTGGAAAAATAAAATAACTTTGAATAAAAAAATCAAAATAAAATCATGGTAAATTTATAAAAATTCACATAGCAACTTTTAAAAAATGTAATGCTCACTAATTTTTCACATAGATAACTGAAAACTTACCATAGTGTCTACCTACTCTCTGATCTTGCATTCTGGATGTCTTAATCACATTTTTGAATAAAGAAAAAAATTATTTCAAAAAGAAACTTTGACCATGTTAATCAAATCAACTGAATTAGCTTCTTTTAGGAGAAAGACAATCAATCAAAGGGCCAACTTTGTACCAGCCACTGTGTTAAATCCTAGGGTTACAAAAAAAGAGGTAAGAGTTTATGCCCTCAGAGAACTTACAATATAATGGACTAGAGGCAGCTAGATGTCTTAGTGAAGAGTCAAGCCTGGAGACAGAAGAGCCTGGGTTCAAATATTTCTTCAGAAGCTTCCTAACTGTATGATCCAAACAAGTCACTTAATTCTAATAGTCTAATGCTTACTGCTCTTCTGCCTTGAATCCATTCCAAGGCAGAAGGTAAGGGCTTTTAAAAAAGTATAGAATGGGAGAGAAAACATGAAAACAAATATATATAGAAAGCAAGTTCCACATGGGATAAATAGGTAATTAAGAGAGGAAAGAGACTGGAATTAAATGAGGTTAGGCAAGGATTCCTGTAGAAGGTGGGATTTTAATTGGAATTTAAAGAAAGCCAGAAAGAGAGGGAAGATAGCAATTCACACATGGGAGACATAAGCAATATTAAAAAACCCACCTATGCTACCTTTGGTAACCTACCTAAACTCCCTAGGCCTATTTTTTTAATCTGTAAAATAAGGGCGCTGGACTAAATAGCTTCTGAGGTCCATCAAAGAAACAGTTTTTATTAAGCATTTACTAGATGCCAAAGAGGGATAAAGCCAGAAAAAAGTTCCTGCTCTCAAGGTGCTTATACTATAATAGAAGCAACACAACATAAAATTTCACAGGTGAGGTAGATAGAAAGGTCGAGAAGTCCTAAGGGTTAAAAAATAGGGCAAGACCCAGTGGCAGGATAAGGTATGTATGGTCTGGTAGTCTTCTATCTCACTGGAAGGAACAAAGTTGTTAACTCCTATCTCATCCAAGTGTTAATCAAGGATCAAAAGAGAAGGGAACAAACAGAGAAGGGAAAAGGCATCCATTCTCCTTAGAAGGTGAAATTATTGCCATCATCACTGAAATATGTTAAAAATCACTTTACCAGCTTTAATTTCTATTTTATGCGTTGTAATTTTCAAAGATTGCAAGTCATGAATGCAATTTATGAAAACAAATTCAGTCTTTTCAGTGCAAAAATACACAACAATCAAAAGTAAACAGCTACATGGATATACTCACAGGAAGGCAAAAGGCAAACTTGCCCTTTCTTAACACCTGTGCAAGTCACACAAGATGAAGGGATGGCATCACCAGAGATCGAGGTAATGCCCAGACTGAATTCAAAGATCCATGAATATAGTAAAGTGCTAGACCATTACATTAAGGGGATGGGGGGATTGACATAACTATTCTTGTAGCAAGATGGGAGAACTAAGATAAGAGATTCAAACTTCAGAGCCTAAAATTAAATGCAGGATTGCAGCAGTTTGTCTGATCAAGCAGAGTACAAGTGGGGACCTTCCTCATTCAGGACAGTATGTCTCTTTATGAAAATAAGGAATTATGCCCTGAATCATTGAGAATGTCAGATGATGACAAAATGAGGACTATAATATAGGTCTTCTCCATGCTGGTATTCTTCCCTTCAAACTACCTTTGAAATTTAAAGCCACCAGAGCTTGAAATGACCCATGATGCCATGGAAAGAGCAGTAACCATGGATAAATCACTTAACCTCTATTATTAGCTTTTATTTCTTCACTAATATAGAAGGAATATTAAAAAATAGCTTTGGTGGTAATGTGTGTAATCTGCTTTGCAGATCTTATATCAACCATTATTATTTTAGCTCATATACAATAAGTATCTAATAAATGCTTACTAAGAAATAAGCAGAAACAGGAGAATATTGTACACAGTAACAGGAATGTTGTAAAATGATCAACTGAAAAACTTAGCTACATTCAGCAATACTGTGATTGAGGACAACCTTGAAAGATTTATGACAAAGAATGCTATCCACCTCCAGAAAATGAACTATTGGAGTCAGAATGGAGATCAAAGCATATTATTTTTCTTAGTTTGTTTTTATTTTGGGATTTTGGTTTTATAAGTATTCTCAATCTGGAAGTAAGCTTTGCATGATAATACATAAATAACTCCTATTAAATTGCTTAGAACTTTTTACATTCTCATCACTATTGCTTTAGACTATGCAACATAATAATTAGCAGAACTGACCCGGCTTAGATTGAAAGGACTATACAGCCTGGAAGGGAATAACATTTAAAAATACACTGGAACACTGAAATAGTTTCAAAAGGATGAAAAATCTTAATTTCAATTAGACCCTATAAACGGCTAAATCTTATGATTACATTGACTTTTTTTTTAAACTCTTACCTTCCATTTTAGACTCAATACTACATAATGTATTGGGGGTCTAAGGCAGAAGAATGGTATAATTAGGCAATGAATTAAATGACTTGTCCAGAGTGAGAGGACAAAAAATTATTTTATTTCATCCTCCAGAGAATAGGTACTCATGAGACAGGGTTACAAGTGTTACTTGCTGGATAGCAAGCAAGTACAAAATATAAGAGCTGGCAGCCTTCTTTTATTCTAGTCCTTGATACAAAAATGGTCCCTCCCCTCATTCACCATTGGCTGGTTATTTGAGAGTTATAATCTTATCCCAGCAAATTTACAAAACCAATTATCCTAATTATTCAAGCAAGTTTTAACCAATCAACACCAAGCCAGTCTATCTATCTGTATATCCTATAGTCTTTTAACCAATCAAAACAAGGACTATTTCACTCTTATCTATGTGAAATAGAGTTTAGGTGGACACAAATTGTTTTTTGCTGGAAAGGCTCCCTGACTCCATCTTAGTGATTCATTGAGAGTCCACCATCTTTCTCAACATCTCTCACAAAGGTCATACAGCTAGGAAATATCTGAGGTCACATTTGAACCCAGGACCTCCCATCTCTGGGCCTGGCTCTTAATTCAGTGAGCCCCCTAACTGCCCCCAATAAACTGATTTTAAAGATCTAAATTATTTGAATGTCCTAGTCTACAGTTTGATTCCTATACCCTTACATGAAATTAACAGGCTTCTGTATAAATTTAATCAAAATCTCTATGAAGAAAAAGAAGTAAAAATAGAATGAAATAATGTAATGGCAATTTAGAAGGAAAATCTTTAAAACCTATAGCATTTTTACCATATTTGGTAGTTAGGAGCACCAATGACACACAGGCAAGCATTCAATAAATGCTTGTTATGATGATTATCAGTTGACTCAACTTGGTTTGCAAATAGTCTGACAAGATGATCTCAAGGGTCCTTAGGAGCACTAAAATTCTGCGAATCTACAAAGGTAGCAATGTTCCAAAAGTTCTTTTTCAAGTACAAATCTAAATAAGAGTTGTACAAGTCTGTCTAAATTTTGGGTCCTGGAATAATTTAGGACGTGAATGCAAGATGTAAGGAAAAAATAAAAACTCTTTACCTTCTAATGACTCAGTTAATCTACACAGATGCTGAAGTGATGGGTAGTCTCTGAAGTTCAAGAGGTAACGTTCATTTTAAAAAGATGATGTTCACCAACCCTACAGACCAAGTAACTAAAAAATTATTTCACTGTGGACAAAAGCATATGGGGGCTGAGAGGCTATCCTAATTAAGATTATATATAAAGTTGCTCTTGCTTTCAACAGCTTTTCTTTCTAGAGTACTACAACTCACAAATAGAACTTTTACACAAGGTTTTTCTACAACTCTTTCTGTGAGTTGCAGGAAGTAGACATTTATTTAGTTGTGTCACTCAAATATGTGTGCATTTTATAAGCCAGGTACAGGCTTCTCCTTTCAATTCAAAAAACCTATTCAATTCATCTTAATCAAGATCCAATTCAATTCAACTTAAGAAGAAGACACAGTATACAAAAAAGAAAGGGAAAAGTCCTCATAGCTTTTGTTGCATTGAAGGATATAAGATCCCCTAGGAAAGCAACCAAAAGTAATCTAGTGGCAAAATAGGGCTCACTGAGATGACTGAGGACATCTTCGTGAATGAGTTTCATTCACCCTGGATTTGAGCCATCCTTTACAATGAGTCTAAAAAAGGGGGCATGTAGAACTGCCAAGTTTCAGTTCAGGAGAAAAATGGAGAGAAATTGAACAGAGACCTCTATCTCAAGGCGGAAAAGCCTGTCTTTCTGCATAGCTCAACAGAGGTCCTCAGATTGAGAAATAGTAGCAGCTGGAGCTGTGGAAGGGTTGCAAGAGTTCCTAGACCCTTTGACGACAAAGAAGCCCAAGAGATAATAGTCCTGATAAGATTTCTCGTACAAAGAATCAAACATTGGCCCCAACACTGGAAAAAAACAAGAGCTGCAGAGCACTAAGCTACAATCAAGACATAGACTTTGCCCTTCACTCAGTCACTAAAGATATGCAGGTCCAACTGAAAGAGGAGGAGGTTTTCTAACAATCCCCAAGTCTGTTTCTGTTCCCTTGGAGAGTCCAGTCTCTTAAGATATTAAGGGTAGCACTACTATAAGGATGAAGGTCTAAAGTTAATGTCTAGAATCAAAAATGGGCTTCTGGAGTGTGAGGCTGACTCTAGATACCCCAAATTTATGCCTTTTCTGAGAAGAGAGGCCAAACACAGAGTAGCACAAGAAAGATAAAAGGCCTGTAAGGTTTTTGAAGTAGCAAGTGAGACACAACAGAGGCAGGAAGGAGTGTTTGGATTGTTTCAGGCTCCTGTGAGTCCTTTTGGGTTTTTAGGCACCACTCCTATGGGGTAAAATAAAGTTGTCCAGTTCTGACAAGTATTGTCACTGAGTGTACTAAGTGCCTTCAGAAGACTCGTACAGAAGCTATGTTTTAAGACTTCCAAAAGAACCTCTGGGTGGGAACCAAGAAGCCAAAGGAAGAGGGGGAAGCAGCCAGCAGGGTGGGAAAAGAAAAATTAAATTTAACCTGATATTTATATTTCTAAGACCAGAGCTTGAGATTCTGGATGTGATACAAATAACTAAATACGAGGAAATTTGATGGGGGAAAGAATGGAAGAATAAGGATTTTAAGAAAGGAGTTGTTTCAATGCTGTCTCCCTTTGGTCTGCAAGTTCTTTGAGGTTTGGGTTTTGTTTTGGTTTTGCACTTCAATCTCTGATGACTAACTAGAACAAAGCCTAGAACACAATAGGTGCTTAATGAATCTTACGGTAGAGATGTCATTACCTACCTTCTATGGAAATGCTATCAATCAAGTTCACCAAAAGTTAATGCAAAAAAAGAAATTATAAACTTGTTTCTCACTTTGAAGAAACAATGTTGATGGCTAGCATCTTTAGTTGTTTTTTTTTTTAGGTATCAACTTTAAATACATATGTAAGGTAAGGTTAGCAGTCTAGGTGATATTAGCTGACATTATCCATATATCTATATTCTAATAGTGTGTATACTGTAATAACATTTAGGAACCATTGATTCAGTGTCAGAAGAGAGCAGTAAACTCATCTTCATAATGACAAAAAAGAATAGAGGATTTATGAAAAATAGAACTTTAACAGTTTAAAGCGTCACAAAAAATAGATGAATACAGTTGACAAAATAGAACTATAACTATTTGATTTGTAGTCAAACGTTGATTATGATTTTGACTGATTGTGGCCAATTAACATAACCTTTTAAACCTGTTTCCTCATTATACACTAATTCTAAGTAGGATCCTCCTAAAGTTTAAAAGGTTAATCATTATAAACCAAAAAAATGTTCCAATGCTAATGGAAAAGACAAGAAAACAGAACAAAGGTCACAAATACTAGTTAATTCCAAGGTATATTCTTCTAACCAATATGAAAAGGGGCTGAATAACATACTTAAAAAAAAAAATCCTTATCTTACTGAGTATTGGTTCCAAGACAGAAGGGCAATAAGGGCTAAGCAACTGGAGTCAAGTGACTACCCAGAGTCATACAGCTATTAAATGCCTAAGGTCATATTTTGAACCCAGGATCTTTGATCTCTAGGTCTGGATCTCAATCCACTGAACCACCTAGCTGCCCCTTGAATAATACATTTAAGGAGGGGCAGCAAGAAGCCTGGGGTACTGGTTTGAAATGGCAAGCTTTACTATAGTTTAAGATTGCTGCTTTATACTTGCATACTTTGTTTTTCTTGTTTTGTGTGTCTTTTACAACATGGCTAATATAGAAATGTTTTATATAACTTCACATGTATAATTGCTATCATATTGCTTGCCTTCTTAAGTACCCCTTGAGAAGGAGAGGAGTTGGGAGGAAGAGAATTTGGTATTCAATTTTTAAAAGTGAGTTTTGTTTTGTTTTTAAGTTACATATACCTGGGAAATGTTTAAAGAAATAAAAAAAAATTTTTTTAAAGACTGCAAATCTGGCCTCGGGCACTTCCTGACTATATGACCCTGGGCAAGTCATTTAACCCCCATAGTCAAGCCCTTACCAGGCTTCTGCCTTAGAACCAATACATAGTAATGATTCTAAGGTGGAAAGTAAGAGTTTAAAAAAAAGACTGTCTGCTTTACTCCCTTTTCCTACAGAAGATCTAAATAAAAATTGCTAATTACTTATACTACATTTATTTCCCTTAGGGCAGTGATTTTAATAGCATAATAATGTACATAAAAAGAATTTCAGAATGTGGTATCCCAAACTTTCATTAAAGAGTTATTTTTCTCAAAAGCTTTAGGACAATGTCTGTAACACTTTTTTTTAAGCTGATAGAATTCACAGTTGGATATCTTTTACATTCTTGCTTACCCCTCTCCCCTCTTCCCCACTGCCCCTAGATATGTATAAAATGATGAAGTTGAATGATATGTTTTCTAATTTTTTAACTCTTCTTATAGTTACTGAGCTTTTGGACTGACAATATTTCGACTTATTGTAAATTATGAGTTTTAAAATTTAGATTTCAATATTATAGAGCATAGTAGTATTAGATCATATTTGTAGCATTTGAGGTTTCTATTCATCCCATCTAAATAATAATGAATCATTCATATTAGAAGACTCCTCCACTAACATAAAACTGCCCTATAAATGTAAAAAAAGGGGTGATCCTAGATTCTCAAAGACCCACAAAGAATATGTTCTAAAAGGACATAAGCTGAAAATTTTTTAAATATGGGTCTACTGGTCAAAAAGCATCATCACCTGACTAGTTATCTAACTCTTGTTCTGGCATTTAAAGGTCCTTCCGGAGTCATACTACCTTTTCAGCCTTATTTCCCACTACTCCTCTAAAAATACCCATACTGGACTACTTGATATCCCAAATATGAACCAGCTAGCTCCAGCACTTAGCTCTCTTTTTGGCTATTCCTTCTAACTGTTCTATCTCCTAATAAAAGAAAATTCATCAAAGTTCAGTTCAAATACCACCTCCTTCATGAAGCCTTCTCCAGTTTTCGAAAACAAGGTTTAAGATTGGGAAGGGATCTTAAAAGATATCTTGCTTCCTTGAAACCCCTCCTCTTTACAATATTTATTATATTTTGTTTTGTATTACACTTATCTGTGTAGAACTTAGTTCTTGCCCTATTCAACTGCAAGCCTCTTCAGGTAAAGTTTCTTTCATTATTTAATATAGTAAAAGCAACTATTAATAATATTAATATTAATTGATGAGATAATCTAGTAAAAAATTCCAATTAAGAGTAGAATTGGGGGGCAGCTGGGTAGCTCAGTGGATTAAGAGTCAGGCCTAGAGCCGGGAGGTCCTAGGTTCAAATATGACCTCAGCCACTTTCTAACTGTGTGACCCTGGGCAAGTCACTTGACTCCCATTGCCTAGCCCTTACCACTCTTCTGCCTTGGAGCCAATACACAGTATTGACTCCAAGACGGAAGGTAAGGGTTAAAAAAAAAAAAAGTAGAATTGCTGTATTTGCTACAATTCAAGTAACACAAAAACAATTTGGTTTGACTATATCTTCATGTGCACTTTAAATCTAAGTCATTAATCAAAAAGTACTACAATAAATACATTTAAGGCTTAAGATGATCTAATTCGTTTCACTAAAAAAAATCTACTTCTATGCAAAATGAGCTGTTTTCATTGAAGGCTGTTATATATATATATACATACACCAAATTTGTTTATTTCTTAGAGTTCTTATAAACAAAACAAAGCCAGAAGAGTAAGGAGACAGTTTGAAAATGTAAAGAGCACTAACAGGTTCCTGATTCTAGCTTTGTCACTAAATATTATTACCTTTTTTGGCTTTCGTTTTCTCAATCAAGGAAAGATAATGGAGATAATAAGCATGCCTTTCACTAATATCGCTCCCTACATTGGCTTGGTGGTACCATAAGAAATAAAAGGTAATGTATCTGTTGTCTTTCATTGTCTCACCTCTTTTCCCTCTCCAAGAGAATAAATCTTTTAGTTTGATCTTTGAAAAATATTAGGGTTCAGACAATTAAAATTCATTGCTTTTTCCTTAATTTTAGCAGACTTAATACATGAATTTTTTTAATTTTTAATCAAATGTGAGTAAATTGTAAATCTCAAATGCTATGTGAGCTACTATACTAAGTAATACTGAAATCTAAGTTTGAAAACTTGCAGTTTACCAAGTCAAAATATAGTTGGTCCAAAAACTCAATAATAGTTTAAAATTAGAAAAAATAAAGTTTAACTTCATCATTTTAACTATCTACTAGGCATTGGAGGACGTGAGGATCCAAAAAACTATTCAATCATGAAAACTACCATGTTAAAAAAAAGGAAGTGAAATATGCATTGTTCTAAAGCTTTTAAGGGAAATAACTATTTAATAAAGAAATGTGCAAACTCAGGATAACATCCTGAAATTCTTTTAACAAGCAATGTAATGTTAACACTACTGCCCCCTATGTAGTACATAGATTTCTCTCCAAGTCATAATTAAACAAGACACTCTCTATACTGTCTTTTAACCCTTACAAAACAAGGCTGACTTCCTTTCTTCATAAGAATGCTCTCATATTTTGACTTCAATGTCCTGGAAGTCATTAATCGCAACTATCACCTGCTTTAAAACATGAGAGAGCAAAACAGCTCTTCCTTTATAATTCTAGAGTATGCACTGTGTGAGGTCAAACAATTTCAGCCTAATATTCAGACTGCCAAGTGGGAAGATGAAAACTACCTTGTATCGGATGCAAAAGAGGAAGTGACCTACAGGCAGAAGAAGTTTTTCAACAGGTGTAAGAGATTAATTCAAGCATCACCAAGCAACGCGCTACAAGTTTTCCAACCAGTAATTCTGTGCCAAGCAACCTGATCAGGCTTTGGCCAGAATCCCTTCAAAGATTCATAACAAGGACTCTTACTATGTTCAGAACTTCCAAAGGCTTTCTCAATTAAGCTTCTCACCTTAAGTTTCAATGTAAAGAACTTCTCTTATATGCAAGGCAGAGAAAAGAATTCCATTACCCTCATAAGGAAAAATGTAACTTCTGTTAAAGAAAACTTGAAAGATACTTTTCTAAGTAACAAATGATAGTCCCAAGTGATAATGATTTTCTCTCTAGTGGAACTTCCAAACTGCCTAGGAAGAGGCTTTTGTTTTAGTAACTGCCCCCTTTTACATCATTAGGTTCCTGATGAATTTAATAAGATAACTAATTCTCAAAACTTTCCCTCTTTTCTCTTTAGAAGGACTAAAATGTCTTCTAAAATTCATAAGTGTTCAACATTTTGCTTAAAGTGTAATAAAGTCTATGCTAAGAAAAGAAGCATCGAATTTTAATTTAACTGAAGCCAAATGTTTTCAAAAGTCAAATTTAAAGGAGTGGGGGAAGAAAGGTGGGAGTATGAAAGACAATTGCTACTCACACCCTCTTTACTTAATTTCTTATATATCAACTAGTCAATAATTCAGGCTGAAAACTAAATCCCAACTTTGGCAGATTCCTTTTCCCCTTCCTCCCTGCCCCATCCCCCTCGACCCAGTCATTTCCCTAATCAAATCTGTTTCCCAGCTAACCCATTCAGGGAAATCACAAAAGCATGTTTTTTTCCCTTGAAAATGATGCCTTAAAATTTACCAACACAATTATTTTGGGGTATGAATGTTTATTAAAAGATCATCAAAATTATTTCTGGGTATATAAATGTTTATTAAAAGATAAAGTATGTTTAATGTGTAACACAACTGAATTGAATACTTTATTTAAATTGTAGAAAGTAAATGTTCTCTTTTGGAAAAAAGATTTTAATTGGAATTATTTCATAGGAAAACATAAGCTAATGCTAGGCTTATTCAAAATGAGCCTTATATCCACCCAGGAACACAAAGGTCAATTCTAATTTTTTAAGGTAGCGAATAGAAGCGTGAAGTCAACCAAACAAGAAAACACATTCCAGTGCAGCAGTTCAAACACTATTTCAAGAACCCGATTATTTATAAAGTCCCACATCTCACTTGGCAACCTAAGGTTTACATAAACCAGCAAACTCATGACCACATTGCAGATTCTTTAAAGAACCAAAAGCCCTGTATGTTCCAATAACTTGAATTATATCTGAATAAGCCAGGAAATTAAGTTACTGAGCAAAACCTCACAGAATAGATTTCACAGTTTACTTCAGAATCAGAAAGAGTTTTGGTATATAAATACTAGGGAGAAATAGGTTCCGGCTTTAAGACATTTACAATATAGGTTCCTCATTTCCCTAAAGGGATCAAACGTCTGGGGGTTGGCAGAGTCCTCCCTCGAGTAGGTGTTTAAACACCTTAACACACCAATGCGAGGGAGGACCACAGTCGTTTATTCCGTTTAGCAGAAGTGTTTTCTTGCTTATCAGATTTAGATAAACAGGTCAATATCAAAATTTCTCTGGAAGGTCTACGGACGTTTACTCGGTTTAGCAGATGTTTTCTTGTTTATCGGATTTAGATAAACAAGTCAATATCAAAATTTCTCTGAAGGTCTGCCACCCGAAGTGGTAACTTTTCATTTTAAAAAAAGAAAAAGAAAAAAGGAAGACTACCACTAATTAAGCAGAAATCCATAGGAAGCAGGAAAGCAGAAGGAAATTGACACGCACACCCAGCGTGTAGCCCTAGCCTTCCTACAACCCAGCCCAAAGCCCCTTTCACGCCCAGGAATCAAGGTTACTTTTTTTTTTAAAGGACAATAAACCAGGAAATCCGGATCAGAAACCCACCTAGCCAAGCTGGAAGCTTCATCCACAGCCTCGTTTTTCAGTGGGGAATCCCCTGCCTCACCCTGGCCAGACACAGAAGACTGTAGGAATTTTTAGGATACTGGAAAGAAGGCGCTTGCCCTTCTCTTCCAATGTTATCCTTGCCCAAGATTTTATTTGTAAGAAGATGAGGTTGGGAGTGGGGGTATCCAGGGGAACCAAATCATCAAGGGCACCTCTCTTAGGGTCCCCCACTTTACCTTCCCCCTCCGGGGAGGGAGCAGTCACACAAAGGTCTGGGAGCTGCAGTCCCAGATGAACAGCAATCGCCTTAGCCAAGGCGGCTAAGCCGCAAAAATACTCGCCAGGGAGAGGCACACATACTCCTGCGGGAGGGTGGGAAGAGGGAGGGAGCGCCACGGGGGATCCCCGGGGATTGGAGAAAGCTGGGGGGAGGGCAGTGTGGGGAGAAGAAAGGGTGGGTGCAAGGAAGGCGGGAGGGAGGCAGAGCAAGCGCCGTCTCCCCTTCTTCCTCACCTGCGACAAGGGGGAGGGGGGCCGTTCCCAACGTGCGCACCCCCTCCCCCGTCACCCCTCTGCACCCCCTCCCCCCCCCCCGCCCCGATGCCTTTCATTTGGCCTCTGCAGCGGAGGAGACGACCGACCTCCAGCACCGAGCACTGCGCCAAGGAGGAGGAGGAGAGGCGGGCGGGGGGAGGACTGGCCCCGCTCTGCAGCACCCGACCCTCTCCATCACAGGGATTCCATCCATCACGGGGGGAATGGGAGGGGGAGGTCGGCGTGGCTCGTCCCCGCCTCCAAGCACACGCAGGCCTCCCTCAGGAGTGGAAAGGAGGGCAGCCCCCATGGGGATGAGAACGATGCGCCCCCTCCCCACCCCCAGCACACACACACATTCTCCACACCCTAGGGCTGGAGAAGGGGGCATGGGAGTAGGAAGAGAGGGAGGGTCCGTGCTCAGGCCCATGAAGGCAGGGAGAGAGCACCTACCTCGATGTAGCCGGCCAGCACGGCCGAGGGCGCCATGAGCCCGAGCAGCACCAGTGCCAGTAGTCTGCCCATTGCGGCGGCCGACCTCATCGCCGCCGCCATCCTTTTGCCGAGGCTCTCTCGTTCCCAAGCTCAACGAACCACACCACAAGGACGGCAAGCAAAAGAACTTTTCCCTCAGCGACCCACAAGCGACTGAACCCAGTCTGCCGCCGCCCCGGGGGTTTTACACCAACCGGAACTGACTTCACAAGACCACGCCCACCCCCTTCTCAGGCCCCCAATACTTGGAGCCTGGAGTTGGCCCAAACACCGCCCCGCTATTGCCTGTAAAGCCAATCAGAGAATGGAAAGGCCCGAACCTGCTCCTCCTCAACTACAAGCTGTTCCCGCCCCATACCCCCAGCCCATCCCTTATGTAGGGATGGTTCTGCCAACTTCCCAACCCCAGGCTATGTGATAGAGGGATAGGTGCTTTTTTCTTTCTTTCTTTTTTGTTTTTTGGAGGAGGTTAAAGCATAAACCCACTAAACGCGGATAAACTGCAACAAGCTATAGAAGAGATGACCCCCCTCCCACTGTGATCAACCCTATTTTCGCACGTGTTACCACCTCTCTTGCTCCTGATGGTCATTATTCATGTTACGGGCACCCAGGAAGCTTTTTCCCACCCGCTATCATAATGCTGCAACGGGGACTTTCTTTCTAAGACTAGGTCCATACAATACTGGGGGGATCTTCTTAAATGCCTCCACCCCGCTTCCCCAGTCCAAATCAAAGATCATTGTTTCTGTGGTGGCCCTTGGCTTCTGGAAGAACAAATTTCCATCTCCCAGAAGGGATTATGCTAAGACATTTTTTCTGGCTAGTGGCAGAACTCAGAGCCTCATCCCTATCATTCCAGTTCTGGGCATCGCTTAAGCCGATGGGACAAGCGTAATTCTCCTCGTGACCTGAACAAATCCCCTTGTGTTTTGAGAATAGGTCACTTTGGTCTAATTTACTATAAATCAAGAACACTAGCAAGACTGTTGCTCAGGTTACCTTCCTTTCTCATTTACATTCCAGTTGTACAGGAAAAGTTTTCTTGAATCATTTTACAAATGGTATGAAATCACTAAGGCAAATTGGTAATTTTCAAGACAGTTATTCACCTAAATATTGGTTTGGATTCATAGTAATAGTCCATTAGCATTTATGTGCCAGGCACTGTGTTAAACCTTAGATCTTTTCTTAACTAAATCTCAAAGAGCTGTCCTAAAAAATAAAATAGGAAAACATGTAACTGTACCTGTGGCACCTAGCATAGTGCCTGACACACAGTACCTACATGTAGAGTTTTGCATGTTTGCAAAACATCGTACATATTTGAAGCACTTTGAAAAGCATAAAACTTAGGCAACTCCATCTCCAGATTCCATGCCTTTGCACAGCTAGTTCTCTCTGCCAGAATGTACTTCTTCCTCAAATTTGTCTACCTGAATCCCAGGTTCCCTTTCGGCTCTAGTTCTGGTACCATCTCCTACATGATAGTTTTCTGATGTCAACAGATGCTAATGTTCTGTCTCTTTCAAAATTATTTTGCATATATTTACCTGTGTACATATTGTAGTCCTCCACAAAATGTAAGCTCCTATAGAAATGAAAAGATAACTAGAAAGAAGTTCAACTCCAAGTAACTGCAAAATCAGTACTGTCTTAAAAAACAAATAAGGAAATAAGCTTCCCTCTTCCCAAGAGAAAGACAGGAAACTTCAAGAGCACATGTACACATTGACAGAGTGGTCACTGGGTCTAGTATTTTGGACTGTTATCCTTTATTGCAAGGAAGGATTATTGATGAGGAGGGGTTATATAATAATAATAACAACAACAACAAATAGTATTTATATAGTTCTTGAGGTTTTGCAAAGCACTTTACATAATTATGTCACTTGATCCTCACTACAGCTCTGAAATGAGTGATACTATTATCACATATAATAATAAGAAAACTAAGGCTGATAAAAGTTAAATAACTAGCCCAGGGTTATACAACTAGTAATGTCTCAGGTAGGAAAGAGAAGGGAATGAACATTTGCATAGCATCTGCAGCCAAGCACTGTGCTATATAAATATGATCTCTCTTGATCTTCACAATCACCTTGTGAAGTAGGTACTATTATCACCATTTTACCAGTTGAAGAAATTGAGACATAGAAAGGTTAGGTGACTTGTCCAAGGTTACCTAGCTAGGCAATGTCTCAAACTAAATTTGAACCCAGATCTTCCTGACTCCCAGCCAAAATATACATATTATGCCACATTGTTGTTATTGTTGTTGTTATCCTTGTTATTGGGCAACTAAGTGGCACAGTGGATAGAGTGGGTGTGGAGTCAAGAAAACATTTTCCTAAGTTCAAATCTGGCCTCTTATGAGCTGTGTGACTCTGAACAAGGCACTTAACCTTATTGGCCTCAGTTTTCTCATCTATAAAATGAGCTAGAGGAAATGGCAAACCAAATGGCAAATTTTCTTTGCCAAGAAAACCCCAAATGAGGTCACAAAGAGTAGGACACAACTGCAGAACAGCAACAAACTTCCTGACTACAAGTCCAGCATCCTATTTCTACTATACCATCTAGCTGCCTTCATATCCAGAAATGACTGATGTTAAAATGTGTCAAAATAATAACAATAGCATTTGTAATTTTCTTTAAGCTTACAAAGTGCTTTACAAAGCACTTTTTCTTATTTTTTTTCTTTCATGAATCCCCATCTCCTTAACTTTGCTGAATTGAATTTGGTGAACATGAAGCACTAGATTAATCCTGGACATTATTATTATGTGAAAGCATACTTAAGAACATGTACATGAAAAGCAATCTAGCAAAAGGTACAAATTTATATATATATATATATATGTATGTATGTATATGCATGTATTAGCCTTCCCTCTGTTTATTATCTCCAATTATTCCTGTAATTAGCTTGTTTGTATATATTTCTTTGCTTGCTATCTCCCCCATTAGACTGAGTTATTTAAGAATGGGAACTATCTTGATTTTCTTTGTATCACTTAGCACAGTACCTGGCACACAGTAGGTGCTTCACAAATATTTATTGACTGACTCCATGTATACTTAGACTGCCAAGTAAAATAAGATATGAGTTGGGTGGTACTGCACATTCAGAATTGTCCTCTGATATTGTGGAAAACAGGAAAGGGAAATTGAAAAGCATAAGACATAGATTTAAGGGCCTGCAATCTAAAAATCTAGGGAGCCATTTAGTTAGGTTCTGCAAGAAGTACAGTCCCTCTTTTAACACACTGAGGGACCCTTGAGGTAGGTGTTATTACCCTATTCATCAATGTTCTTGACTTTTAAATGTTACCCTTTTTGTATTTAGTGAGGCTGTTAGAACATTGCTCATCTTATGAAACTCAAACATCAATTTCTCATCGCTAAATATGTTCATGTCAACAACTTATAAATTTAGCATGTTATGTTTTTAGCTTTATAAATTCATGTGTCAAAAGTGAAAGTCCCCTAAAAGGAACCTCTTATTTTCTTTCCCTTTACAGAAAGGTTTCTCCCTTTACAGCTAAGAGTCTCTTGGCATTCTAAGAACCTACTAAAAGAGATATATTTAAAGGATTCCCCACTGTTCTGGAAGATTACTCTGTAAACACATAAATTATCCTCTTGATTGGAGAGGTGGTATAACCTAAAATAGACAATCCCATTAGATCCTAATGGGGGCAGGGCAAAGGCTAGTATATTTGACCTCGGAATGTTTGTGCTTACATTTCAACTGACTTTGCCAATTGTTCTGAGGAATCAAAGAATTTACTACAAGACCAGGAAACTGACAGGGAGAATTGAAAAGTTGTACATATTCCCCACCTTTCTTCCTTTATCAGCTTTTCCCTGGTTTTATTTTGTTGTAGAGAAGAAAGATTATCACCTTTCAGTCTGAAGTCAACCCTAAAGTCAAGCAGATTTCACTTTATGTGGATTGAAATTCAGTCTGTCTTTTTTTTTTCCCAGTTGTGTCAGACTCTTCTTGCCCCATTTGGGGTTTTCTTGGCAAAGATATTGTAGTGGTTGTAGTGTAGTGTAGAGTCTTCCTGACTCCAGGTCTGGCACTCTATCCATTGTACTACATTTCCTTTCCTGGAAATAGAGAAGATAATTTAATAATAAAAATTTTTTTTTAATTTAAGAGGGCTTTTCTTTTAGCTTCTTCTGGACTAAAAATAGAAGCAAAGTATGTTCCAAAGTATGTTTCAAAGAATGATTGATTAAACCAAGTAGGTGACAATATTGATAAATACTTCAAAGCAAATTTTTTCAGATGAACTACCTAAGGCAACCGAGTTGATTTTTTTCAGGACTGGATTTAGGCATTAGAGAAGAGCTGATATATTGATTTAAATGTCTATATCTACATCTATCCACAGATACATATGTTTGTGTCTGTATACGTACATACATACATAATTTTATTTTCAAAGGTTATGTTCTATGTACACAATAGTTTTTGGAAAGGTCAATAAGGAAAAAAATAGCACATATTTCTACAACATGTGTTTAATGATTTACAGAGTGCTTCATCATGACAACACTGTGAAGATATTGAAGTACAATATTGGATCTCCTTCAGAAGTTGAGTAAAAGAATCAGAATGCTGCAAAATGACTTGCCCAAAATCACATACTTAATACATGATGGGGTTCAGGTTTTGAACTCAAGTCTTTGGATACGAAATCCAATTATTTTCCATTAGTCATGCCAAAGAGTATTTATTAAACACCCTACTATGTTCTAAGCACTGTGCTATGTCCTGGGGATACAGGGAATGGAAAAAATCAGAGCCTATTCTCAAAGAGGTCACAGTTTAATCATGGAGCAACTTGTAAACAATTATTTTCAAACAAGATATAGAAAAGATAAATTGGAGACAATGAAACAAAGCAGCCTTATAAAAGGAATTGGGAAAGACTTCTTTTAGATGGGAAGATTTTATCTTGGACTTAAAGGCAGGAGGTGGAGATAAGAAGGAAGAGAATTCCAGAGATGGAGACATCCAGTGAAAAGATGGAATTTCTTGTTTGAGGAACAGCAAGGAGGGAAAAACAGCATTACATGAAAAGCCTTAACCATACAGTGGATATAAGAGGTATTTTAATTTATGCTCCTTGGAGAGTCTATCATTGTTTGTGCCTCCTTGACCCCAGAGCTAACCCTTAAACCTTTCAGAAAAAAAAAAAGAACCATTCCTTTCCTAAGTGCTCACTTGATCTCAGAGATCAGAGAGTATTTCTTCAGTATTTTTTTTTTAATTAAGAAAAAGCCAGGGGGAAGCTGGGTAACTCAGTGAATTGAGAGCCAGAGGTAGAGATAGGAGGTCCTAGGTTCAAATTTGGACTCAGATACTTCCCAGCTGTGTGACCCTGGGCAAGTCACTTAACCCCCATTGTCTAGCCTTACCACTCTTCTGCCTTGGAACTAATACACAGTATTGATTCTAAAACAGAAGGTAAGGGTTTAAAAAAATTTAAAAAAAAAGAAAAAGAAAAAGCCACAACTAGAATCTTTACCATGTCTTTCTTCCCTGCTTAAAGATATCAACAGGCAAAAATAGCCTTCATTTCAAGAAATTACCATTGTCTAAGCAAATAAACTAAACACCGTTTAATGATCAAATTTAAAATAAATATATTAAATACATGTAATATGTACACATGTATGTATATGCACATTTGTATATGTGTATATATACATATATCTCAAACAACTGCTAATTCTCTTTCCATACCATCCTTCCAGACCCTGATATATTATCAAGACAGATCCCAGATTGTTGACCATAACTAAACCTGACTGACCATTTGAATGAGGTAAAAGAAATATGAATCCACTCTCCATTATATGTGATATTAAAAGGATACAGATTCTCTCTACCTTGTCTCATCTCCCTACCCCCATACCCCAATCATTCTGTTTTATTTTGGAAAAGCCTTTTAAACCAAAATATTTAATTGTTCTATATTTTTTATATTTTTTCATTCCTTTTTCCTTGTTCTTCATTTATTATCTTTCTCATTGCCATTTAGTTCATAACTTTTCTCTCCAACTAAATCATAGGCTCATTGAGGGCAAAGGTTTTATATTAAACTTGTTTGTGTCCTCATTACCTGAGGACTTAATTAATATTTCTTGATTGACTATTTTGCTTAGGGTAATAAATTAAAATTAATTTCTCTTCCTTTTGTATGCCAGTTTTTTAGAAGATAAAAGCTTTTCTAGATATGAACTACAATGGTCAAATATGGAATCTTATAAATTTATGGATGTATTCATATCAGTATACATAAAGGTGTGACAATACTGAAATGTGAGCCAACATTGGACAACTTTCTTGCTACAAAAGGCAGGAAGTTTTCATGGAAAGAGCCCTGGATTTAGTTTCAGAAGTCTTGCATTCTTCCATTGATTCTTTCTATAACTAGCTGCATGACCTTGGGCAAGTTACTTGACCATTAGGGACTTCAGCTCCTTAAATTACAAAATAAAGGGGTCAGACTATAACATGATCTATAAGGTAACATCCTACTATAAGATGAGGAGACTGAAGGTTAATGTGGTATAACTTTCCCAGTGTCACACAGGGAAGAAATGGCAGAGCTGAGTTTCTTGAACAAGAATCCAATTAATTGACAAATCAATAAACATTTAGGAAGCATCTATAATGTCCCAGATACTATTCTAAGCCCTGAGGAAACAAAAAGAAGCAAAAAAGTCTTTGCCCTCAAGAAGCTTACAATCTAATGGAAAGGCAGTATGCAAACAAATATATAAAAAGCAAGCTTTATAGAAGATAAATAGGTAATTAATTGAAGGAAGACACTAGAATTAAGAGGGATTTAGGAAGGTTTCTTGTAGAAGGTGGAATTTTAGATGTGTCTTAAAGGAAGCCAGGAAAGTCAATAGGTAAAATTGAGAAAGGAAAAGCATTCAGTAGATTGGGACAGAGAAAATGCCTAGAGCCAAGAGCTCGAGTGGATTATATGTGAGACATTCAAGAAGCCAGTGTTATTGGATTGAAGAGTACATGTCAGGAAATAAGGTATAAGATGACTGGAAAGGTAGAAAGCAGTTAAGTTACAGAGGACTCGAAATACCAAACTGTAGTCAAAATTCTATGGTACTAAGATCCATGGATAGGAATTCAGTCCATTACCAGTAGAGTATGATCTAATTTCCTAGCATGAGTGAGAGCCAGACTTTCAACCCAGGCTCTTTTTTCTGGAAATGGCTTTCCTTGGACCAGATGGTCAGCTTCATGACTCCCTGAAACCATGAGCTGCTCAGCTTTTCACTCTTCCTCAATACCAATTTGCTATTTTAAAACCAAATACATCTTTAAGTCTAGTAGCTCTGCTATTCTCCCTCACAACCATTTTATGTCAGATTATAATATGGATGAGGATAGTTTCTTATCCAACAAAAACAGCCAACTTTTATAACAGAATATTGTACCACAAGCATTTTATAAGCCATAAGGCACTTTAGCAAAGTAAATTATTATAATCATTACTGACATCAACAATGTTGTCTATTATATGATATAGAAATCTTTTGTTTTTGATTTGGGAAGAATTATATTATCTAATGCTAAGTGAAGTGAACAAAAGAGAACACTTTATACATAAAAAAATATTGTAAGGATAAACAACATTGAAAGATTTAGGAACTCTGAGGAACATAATGACCAACTACAAATTCAAAGGATTAATAATGAAACTTGCTACCCACTTCCAGATAGCTAATAGATTCAGAGTACATGTTTTCCTTCCTTCCTTCCTTCCTTCCTTCCTTCCTTCCTTCCTTCCTTCCTTCCTTCCTTCCTTCCTTCCTTCCTTCCTTCCTTCCTTCCTTCCTTCCTTCCTTCCTTCCTTCCTTCCTTCCTTCCTCCCTGCCTTTCTTCCCTCTCTCCTTGCCTTCCTTCCTCCCTCCCTTCCTCCCTGCCTTTCTTCCTTCCTCTTCCCTTACTTTTTCCTTCCTTTCCTTTCCTTTTACATATGATTTTTTAAGCACAAGTCACAGTATACTCCACCGTTCAGTAGGCTTCAGGGAGCCTGACAATTCTCAGGCAATCATTACATCTATAAGCAGTACACTACCAAGCTGCAGAAAATCCCATATGTGATCCTTGAGATTATAGCCTGATTTTCATCCATAACTACTCTCATTTCTCTAAAGAAAACAACTCAAAGGTCAACTATATCTCACAACTTTAGCAGCAAAAGATCTGGAATAACAAGTTGATTATATTAGCAACATAATTATTATACTCTGTATAGGTATATGTATTTAAAGCCCTATTGCGATGCCAATAGAAATTAAGTTCCTTGAAAGCAAAAACTGTTTCATTTTTGCCTTAGAATGCCCAGAAACTAGTATACTGTTTATCAGATAGTATACTGATACTTAATAACAGCTTATTGAATGAATGATTAAATGAATGAATGTCAAGAGATCAATGAATTGATCCTATCCTTCTGGGAAATAATTACAATTATATTTTTAAAGTAATTACAATGTCTATTACCTGAGCCAGAGATACCACTGCTAGATCTATAGTCCAACAAATTCAAAGTTCTCATATTTACACAAATATTCTAGAAGTACTTTCCATCATAGCAAAGAACTGGAACAAATCACAGTACATGGAATATTGCTATTCCAAAAGAAGCAATGACTATGAAGAATTCAGAGAATAATGAATGTGAAAGTTTATAAGGACATATTGAAAAAGAGAAATAAAAGATTATAGTAACCTTATATTTGAAAATTGTTTAGATCCACTATTTTTAGGATAAGAACTCATTATTTAGTAAAAAAAATGCTGAGACAGAAAGTAGTTTAGCAGAATCTAAGTACAGATCAACATCTTATATCATTCATTAAGAAAAAATCAAATTGGATCCTTGACCTATATATAAAAGGAGATGTCATAACAAATTAGAACAGAGAACATAGTGCCTATCAGATTTATGGATAGGAGAGTAATTTATGAGTAAACAATAGATGGAAAGCATTGTGAGACATAAAATGGATGATTTTGATTACATTGAATTAAGAAATTTCTGTATAAATAAACTAATGCAACCAAGATTAGAAGGAGAGCAGAAAATTGGGAAAATCTTTTATACACAGTTTCTTGGATAGTGGTCTCATATATAAAATATACAGAACTTTGTGAGATTTATAAGATTAATACCATCCACTTATTGATAAATGGGCAAAAGATATAAACAGTTTTTGAATAAAGAAATCAGTCATATTATAGGTATATGAAAAATGCTCTAAATCACTCTTTATTAGAGACAGGCAAATCAAAATTCTGAGATATCATTTTATACCTATCAGATTGACTAAAATGATAAAAGGGCAAAATGACAAAATTTGGAGGACTTGTGGGAAAATGGGAACACTAATACATTGTTGGTGGAACTGTAAACTAATCCAACCATTGTGGAAAACAATTTGGAATTGTGCCCAGAGAATTATTAAACTGTATATACTCTTAGATCCAGCAATACCATTACTAGGAAAAACAAAGTTCCAAGATATTTATAGCAGCTCTTTGTGGCGGCAAAGAACTAGATATTGAGGAGATATTCATCAGTTGAGGAAATATTGGACAAATTGTGGTATATGATTGCAATGGAATACCACTGTGCCATAAGAAATTATGAAGAGGTTAATTTATTTTAAAACTTGGGAAGACCTACATGAAGTAATGAAGAGTGAAATTAACAGAACCAAGGGAACATTATATACAGCTATAGAATTAATATTTGAGAAAGAAAAAGAACTGGACCAACATCCTGAGCCAAGGATCTGACTTTATTTTGAGGGTACAAAATACAGAAATCAGAGGTCTATGGACACTCCCATTCTATTTTGCATAAAATCTCTAATGTCTAGGTAACACAGGTTTCATAAGTTTTGGGCAATTACTCAGTAGTGGTTATGAATAGGGCCAGGTGTTCAGAACATATTCAGAACAGGGGTCTTGAATAGGCTGATGAAATGGTGTTTTTAAGAATATATTCCAATAATAGGGCTTATGACCAGGGCATCCCCCTTTTCTCCTTTCCCTTTTAGGGTGAGTTGGTTATGACACAGCAAGACCAAGGGCCCAGTCTCCTCATGTCACATCTTCTAGGGTATATGGCAAGGAAAGGAGAAGTGTACAGAGGCTTTTAATACTATTTTTATTACTCATATATCTTATTTAAATCACACAGTTACAGCTTTTCAAACTATTATAAAGGAATTCTTATAAGTATAAATTCTTATAAAAACCACTTAATTAAATTTCTTCTTATAAAACTTTTGAATGTCCACCTCAGAGAATGAACTAAAAAATAGAAACATGAAAGACAAAACCTATATATATGCATATCTTTTGTCAGATAATAATTTCTATGGTATAAGGAGGGGAGGGGAAAATGGAGATATCTGGGAGTAAATTCTATTAAATAAATAAAAATTTTAAAATAAATTTTAAAATGTTTAAAGGAAAAATGTTTATGTGAACTCATGTAGAATGGAGAAGAGGAGCCAGAAAAATAATATATACAATGATTACAACAACATAAATTAAAAGAACAATAGAACAAAACTGAATGTTATATATAAATATAATGACTAAATTTGGTCCTGAAGAAGAGAAATATATCTCTTATCTTTCATTGAAGAAGCAGAGACTTTTGCTTCTGGAATGTGGCATATGCTCTCAGACTCAGTAAATGAACTGGTTGGCTTAGCTGAAGAGTTTTTTTTTTTTAATCTTTGTTACAAGGAATGGTTCAATGCAGAAGGAAGTAGGGAGAAGTTTATTCAGAAATCAATGTGATACAAAAGCAAAATATATCAAGTTTTTTAAAAAGGAAAGAAAAGAAAAGGAAGATTTGGTAGAAGACCATACTAAGCCAGATCATTTACAATAGTATTTTAAAATTAAACTGGAAGGAAGATAACAAATAAAAAAGAACATATTTGCTAGAATTTCTGTAGCAATCTATTCTTATCATTGATATAGGTGAATCACCATATTTGGATTCTAACATTTCAATATCCAATGTGTTATATGAGGAAGTACAAATGTCACTTATGATGAAGTCTGAACCAAACCAAAAACAAAAATCAATGATAGGTCAGGGTGATGGAACTATGTGGTCACTAAAGGAATGATTTTCAAGATAGTTGAAAGAAGGGACGATGTCAAATCCTTGGGAAAAAAACTCCCACAAATTACATAATCACCTAAAAGTACATCAGTAACTATACATATGTGTTGTTCTTTCTCCTGTCTATAAAATATATATGATAATGATTAAAACTCAAATCAAGAGTAGATCTGTGAAGAAAATAAAGGAAAGAAACAGGCAGATGTTCACAAATGAATTTCCACAGAAATCCACAATTTCAAAGTCATAAAACTAACTAAAATGTATAAAGAATGTTTGTTATTTCTCACTAATCAAAAACCAGTTGGTTTAGTAAAACATAACATTAATTTAAAGGCTACAAGATGTCTACCATGCATGTGTTAAGGTCATACTAGACTAAATAAATATAGTCATGGGATCAACTTTGTTCAATATCCTTTTATTATCAATATCCACTGAAGAATAAAACAGGTAAATATCCACATCAAAGGTATTAACTCTTGTCATAAAGAATATTCTATGAAGGGTTCAAATATAGGAAAGATTCCATATCATTTAAATAGTAATGTTTCCAAATGTTTCTGTTTTCCTGATTCCCACCTCATCCCCAGCTGCTAGTGCCATCTCTCCCTCCCTCCCTTGTATTGAACTACTTTGGATTGATCTATATGTATTGACTTCATATTTATTCTTCATATATTAGCATATTCATCTTCTCCATTGACATATGGGCTTCTTGGGAATATAGATTATTTTATTTTTCATATTTTTAGCCCTAGTTCTTGGCATATAGTAGGTGCTTAATGTTATTGTTGTTCATCTTTCATTTCAAAGTGGACCAATGACATCACAGAATGATGCCTTGAATCTGGAGTGAACTGGATTTAAGTGAGGGAGAGATACACAGAGTTATCAGCCTCACTCTCTTCCAAAGTCATCAAAATCCAATGGCAAGATAAAAGTCAGGGCAACTGGTGAGGGCCTGGGACACAGATGACTTTGACATCTTTGATGTCTGATCAAGCTGTAAGTGTTCCGCAGTATCTGCTTCAGTTGCCTTCATGGCTATTGGAACAAATTGTTCTCTATCTACCCATTCTGCTGGGGGATGTCTTCATATACCTGGGATAGACATCCCCATAAGTCACCAATGGGTTTGAGGCCAGACAGACAGATGTTTAATAAATACTTGTCAATTGACTGATACTAATGCAATGTGCTAATTGCATCAAACTCTAGAATATTACAAGTTCTTGATATATATGTAGATATATATAAAACAAAGACATCAAAAATGCCCATTGTTCAGACTAACATGTGCAATTGGTTGAGCAGTCCATTGAATGAATTCACCAGTACATATATCATGGATAAGCACTGAAGATTTTCAAGTGTTCCTCTTGGTCCCTAAGGAGAGTAGTTTTTACAAAGCATTTCTCATTCTCTGCCCCCTACTCAGGTTCACTTCCAAATTCGCCATCATCAAGGACTGAATTACTGTCACTCTCTCAATCTAATCTAGGTTAAACAGCTCACAAGACTTCAGTTCTTACTATCTTGTTTCCAGCAAATCTCAGGCTTCCCTCTGGTGGCTCATCATTCTTACGTTTCAAAGCTTACAAGATTTTACCTATTTTTAATACTTCTTCAGCTAGAATTAGGAAGAACAGACACAGAAGAGACAGAAGCAACAATCAAACATGTGTTCAGGGATCCATTGGAAAGGTAAAGTTCTGAAGGTTTCTCCCCATCAAGGTGTTAGTCCTTCCCCCCCTCACCTGACCACAAGAAGACAGGAATGATGACTTCCTCTAGTGTCTTTTTAATGTCCCCTAGTTCTGGCAAAATAGCCTGTAGATTTAAATCTGTATCTTCATCATATGGCTAGCCAACAAGAACCAAGATACAGAATGTTGGGCATTCTCCAAATTGGGAGACAGGGCCCTTCCATCATGTGTTTCTAGAAATAAGCTTGCTAGTTTCTTCCACATGGAGATTACATCAGCCTGACATACTGATCATACTCACAAGTCCCCAGATACACTCTAAACAAAAGTTAAAAGAATTGGGTTATTTAAGTTTTATGAATGAATGTGAAAGGAATCAGTGCAGTTTAGCTAATCTGTTCATGTCTGGTACTTCCACAATTTATGGGGAAAGCACATAATCAGTACACATCTATGGTCAATAGAATTTATTGCCATCCAGAGAAAGAACTGGAGTTGGATGGATGTGGAATAAAGCAAACTATCTTTCACATCAGTATATTTATTGGGTGGGGAGATTTACTATGAGTGTGTTCTTATAACAATGACCAATATGGAAGTGTGTTTTGCATGATAATGAAAATAAAACCTAAATAATAATAATAATAATAATAATTTATTGCAAAGATGACCAAGATGAGTGAATTGTCTGGGATTCATTATAGTTTACTCACTATGTACAGACATGACCCTAACTTATAGAAAAGACTGAGTTAGCAATTGTTTTTGAGAATTATAAAGTATTTGATGGAGGAAGATATCAACTGTGTTCCCTCAAAGGGAATTTTAAACTAAACATAAAGAAAAACTGGTTTGTTAAGATCATTGTTAGATGTTCAAACTGTGGAGTCACTTTCTGGAGACTCAGCTACCAATTTTGATTGATGTGAGTATAGTTTGGCCTAGAGATTGGTCTAAATGTCTGCTTAGAATGATGAAGGACAATCCAGAGAAACTTATGAGAAAGAACGCTATCATGTCCAGAGAAAGAACTGTGGGAGTAGAAACACAGAAGAAAAACATATGATTGATCACATGGTTTGACGGGGATATGATTGGAATTTTGGCTTTAAATGATCACTCCATTACAGATATGAATAATATGGAAATGGGTTTTGAACACTGACACATGTATAACCCAGTGGAATTGCTTGTCAGCTCTGAGAGTGGGGAGGGAAGAGGAGAGGTAAAGAACATGAATCATGTAACCATGAAAAAAATTCTTAATTAATTAGTTAATTAAAAATAAATATCTGCTTAGGAAAGCTTCCAATATAAAGATTCCTATAACTCTACTACTTCTCTTCAAAGTTATTGCTCAGATCTCAATTCTACCTTTATACTGGTTAAAAATCTAACCACTTCATTTTTGCCTCTACCTCTTTCTAAAGCACCTATTTCTCCCCCATCACCTAAATAATATACTAAACAATAGGCATGATTATTATAACCATGACTCTACATGACTGATTAAAACCAAAGAGGCTACTCAGAGCTTCCTGAGCTCATTATCTCTATAGCAAAGTGGCAAAAATCAGGAGCAGTAAGTGATGATTAACCTCTAGTGGTTTCAATGAAGTCAGTGGTAGCAGCACAAGGTGCAAATATTTGTCCAGAGCAGAAATGGAATTTAGAAGGAGATCTGAAAAATCAAGATAAAACTTAAAACTATTTCCCACCCCCTACCCCCAAATACTGATCTTTGAAGGTATGTAACTAAACTGGTTCTTGAAGGACCTGAACTAACTGGCCATTCGCTTCTAAGTCTAAGTGTTGTATATGACTATTAAAGACTTAAGTGGTTTGAGCTTTGGTTACCTTAGTGATTGCTTTTCTTACTCCCTGAGCACCACTGTGGCAATTAAGATCAGTCTAGGCAATCCTACTTCCATCTCCCAAATTCTATCTTACTAGGAACTCAGAGGCTTCAGGGGAGCTGACCATGGGGTCAGTTTTGGCTCAAGCAAAGCATCATCAGCTTGTTATTTTCAGACTTTGGTAAGAGACTAATCTATTGAAACTAGCCTCCCCTTAGGAAAGAATATTTTGTCCAAGTTGCTTTTAAAAATGATTTAAATAATTGTTTAATGTTTAAAGCACACATTTATCTTAGAGCTGAAGGCTTTTATAGTTTCATATAACTTACTGAATATTTTTAAACTTTATGCTCATACCCCAAGGCAATTATTGCAAAGGGCATAATTTCATAAATTGAAATAATAAATATTTTATAGGTATCTTAATGAAATGTGTGATTTAAAGTTTGAATGGTGGACTGAGTCATTTGTAATAGCTGTATATCAGTAAAAGCTAGACTGAAATATTTAGAGGGAGACTAAAGACAAAGAAAAATTAAAATAAAAGTAAAATACACCATATCACAGAAACCTTCTAAACCTATGCTACTAAAGCCTTTCACCTTTGCCAATTTTATAAAGGCACAGATTTTATCTGGAAAAATTGTATTCATTTCCCTTTATTCTTATTCAGAAACCTTGAGAAGTCTGTCATGACTATACAAAGTCTGGCTCTCTCCGCAGGGGATGCATACATATGTAGAGGGATTTGCTGCATCCTTGATACAGGCCCAAGTTTTTCAAAGGCTGGTGCCTTTGTCCCAGCAGGATGGCCCTGAACCCTATTCCTCTACCTTTAGGCAACTAGAGAAATCACCTGGATGAATGTACATAACCCAGATTCTCTGTCTCACTATCTCAGTAGTGAGACAGAAAATCAAAGATTAAGAGAGTAGGAATGTAATTTCCAATTCTAAAACAAATCTGTGAGAGGGACTAACTCAGCAGGAGGCACATTTCCCTGGATATTCTATTTATTTATTTATTTTTAAATTTTAATTTAAAACCCTTACCTTCCATCTTGGAATCAATATTGGTTCCAAGACGGAAGGTAAGGGTTTATTGATTCCAAGGCAGAAGAGCAGTAAGGGCTAGGCAATGGGGGTTAAGTGACTTGCCCAGGGTCATACAACTGGGAAGTGTCTGAGGCCATATTTGAACCTAGGACCTCCTGTCTCTAGGTCTGGCTCTCAATCCACTGAGCCACCCAGCTACCCCCTCCCTGATACTTTAGAAGAAAAGAAGTAAATAAAATGGGTTAATCAATCAGTCAACAAACATTTATAAAATACTATGTGCCAGGCACAGAGCTAAGTACCAGAGAGTCAAAAAACAGTCTCTGATCTTAAGGAGTTCAGAGTCTAATGAGGAAGCCAATGCTCAAGCAACTATGTACAAATAAGATATATACAAAATAAGTACTGGGATACTTTTAGAGGGAAGACACTATGACTAAGGACTGGGATATGCTTCTTGCAGGCAGAACTCCAGGTAGGACTTGAAGGAAGCCAAAGTTAAACCAAGAGGTAGAAAAGGTAAAGAGAGAATTCTGGGAATGAAAATGCTCATGGTTGTATTATCAAGTGCTGACCTACACTAAGAGTATAAAATAGAGATTTTTGAAATAATCCAATAAAAATAACTTCATACTCAAGAAGACCTTTTCTGTGAGGATTGGGTCTGTGAGACTATGGTGGTAAAACAATAAAAGTTTTAAATAGCTCAGAGGTATTTTGACCCTGGGACTAAAGGAACTTTATGTAACATGGTAATCTGGGATTCTAGTATAGGACCCTACTTCCTCAAAATGAGCCTTATCTACCACTGATAAGAAACAAAATGCACTGGGAAACAGGAATGAATGAAAGGCTTGTGAAAAGAGTAGCACATGGGGCACCTAGGTAACTCAGTAGATGAGGAGCTAGGCCTGGAGACAGTAACTTCTGGGATCAAATATGGCCTTAGACATTTCTGAGCTATGTGATCCTGGTTGTGTGATCCTAGTCATTTGATCCCAACCCCGTTGCCTAACCCTTACCACTCTTCTGCCTTGGAAACTATTATTAGTGATTCTCAGATAGAAAAGGTTTAAAAAAAAAAAAGAACAAAGAACACAGATCCTTACAAAAGAACAGCTGTCTTCCCAAGGCACAAGGTCCAAATTTGGAAAAGAAAACCCTAAGTTCCCTTTCCTTTTCCCATATAGTATAGTCCTATACAGGTCTCTGTGAATTCTATAAAACAAATGGACTATACCCATCATCTAAAACTTTTTCCCTCCCAGAAGGAGGAGAGGTCTCTTGATTCACTATGAGACTGATTTTACCATGCAAACAAAATTATTTTAAGTTTATATTCCTTGTGAACCCAAGCACTTGTACATGGGGGCTTGGAAGCTACCCTTGGTGAGGTAAGGAATTAAATTTTGTGGTTAGACTAAATGTATGAGAATTTTAAGATAATACTGTGGTCATTGATTTAAAAATATTATATTGTTCAAGTCAAATTGACTTTCAATAGTTTTATTTACAAAGAGGTGGAAAAAATGAAAGTAGGGGAATATAAAAGAGAATAGAGAAAATGTCTAGCCTATCACCCTAATGTTACTTGGCCCCAGGCTCAACCCAGGCAGAGCTTGTTAACCCCTCAGCCAGAGGTCTCCGTGGTGAATTAAACAAGGGTTCAACCCACATGGCCTCCTCCAAGAAGTGGAGGCCTCTCCAGAGCTAATCTCTCCAGAAGCCAGGAAAGGAGGATCACCTTTTTTAAAAACTCCAAAGGAAGAAGATCCAGGAGCAGTCTTACCAGAAGCAGTCTAAGATCCAGAGTCCCAGGTCCAAGTCCTAGCTCCCAAGCCACAGTCCCAGTCCAAGATTCTCCAACCCAAAAGTTCAGGAAGAAAACCTCTTGCACAGGAAGTTCCTCACCTATTATAGTCTTTTTTTTTTACATCCTTTCCTGTCCCTTCCTCCACTTTACAGAGACCAATTGCAGTTTTTAAATTTGCTTAGCACTGCCCAGGAAATGGTCAGTCATTTCCGAGTTGTCACCCACTTTAGCAAGTAGCTTTCGAACCTCCCCTACTTAGTATTAAGTAAGGGTGTCTACATTTTTGGTTGGTTAAATTTGAAAGTAGACAAGGGGAAAGTCAATCCCGTCTTCACAGTGAAATATCTACCTTCCTCATGTGTGTTTCTTGTAGATAGCATATGGTAGGGTTTTGGATTCTAATCCACTCTGCTATTCACTTGTGTTTTATGGGTGAGTTCATTCCATTCACATTCAGAGTCATGATTACCAGCTATGTATTTCCCAGCATTTTGATTTCTACTCCTGGTCCTGCCTTTTCTTCTTTCACTATTTCCTTCTATAGCAATGTTTGTTTTTAATCAGTCCCCCTAGTTCCCACCCTTATTTTACTTCCCTTTCTACCCCACTTCCCTTCTTATTCCCCCCTTATTTTCTTTGCATTTTTTTTAAAACCACCCCCCCACCCTCTCCCTCCCTTGTACTTCTTCCCTCTCCACCAGTCCATTTTTTACCCTTCTACTCCCCTTTAGGGTGCAAATCTATTCTCTGCCCCAGTGGATTGGATTGTTCTTCCCTCTTTGGATCAATTTTAATGCTCCTGAGAGTTGAGTATTTCCTATCTCCAACCTCTTTACCCTTCCAGTATATTGATGTTCTCCCCCTCCCGCTATCAGCTTCTTTGTGACATATAAATTTACTCCCTTTTGTTTCTTTTCCCTCTTTTTTTAGCTCTAGCTGTATATATATATATATATATATATATATATATATATATATATACATATATATATATACACATGTATATGTATTTATGCATACATATATCTATATATCTATTTATGTCTTGTCATTTCATCCTATACAGTTTTTCACTATTCCCTCTAAGTGTAATTCTTCTTTAGCTGCCCAAGTGATAATAACATTTTTTAAGAGTTACCAATGATCTCTTTTCTTGTAGGGATACATATCATTTTAACTTATTGAGTCTCTTTTAAAAAGTGTCTTTTTGTTTTGTTTTTCTTTTTTCCCTCTTTTTAAATTACCTTTTGATGATTCTCTTGAGTTCTGTTCTTGGGCATCAAATTTTCTGTTCAGGTCTGGTCTTTTCTTTAAAAATTCTTGGAATTCTTCTATTTTGTTGAATGACTATACTTTCCCCTGTAAGAATATAGTCAGTTCTGCTGGGTAGTTGATTCTTGGTTATAGACCTAGTTTCCTTGCTTTCTGGAATATCATATTCCATGCCTTTTGGTCCTTCAGTGTAGATGTAGCCAGATCCTGCATTATCCTCACTGTGGTTCCATGGTATCTCAATGACTTCTTCTTGGAAGCTTGTAATATTTTTTCTTTGGTCTGATAGTTCTTGAATTTGGCTATAACCTTCCCAGGTGTTGTCAGTTGGAGATTAAGTACAGGAGGTGATCTGTGGATTCTTTCAATCTCCATTTTTCCTTCTTGTTCTAGAATATCAGTGCAATTTTCTTGGATAATTTCCTGTAGTATGATGTCCAGGCTTTTTCTTTTGTCATGGTCTTCTGGTAGACCAATGATTCTTAAATTGTCTCTCCTCGAACAATTTTCTAAATCCTCTGTTTTGTGAAATGAGATGCTTCATATTTTCCTCAATTTTTTCATTCTTTTGGTTTTGTTTTATATTGTCCTGCTGCCTTGGGAGGTCACTTAATTCTAGTTGTTGTATTCTGGTTCTAAAAAGTCGGATTTCATCCCTGGCTTTTTGGTCATCCTTCTCCTTCTGGTCTGATTCTCTTTAGAGGTCATCTTTCATTCTCTTTACCTCATCTCTCATCTCCTTTGCCTCATTTTCAAGCTGGTTGATTTTGGCTTTCACGACAGTATTTTCTGTTTCCAGATGACTTATCTTAGTTTTTAAGTTCTTTTCCCAATTGTCTTCAGCCTCTCTTAATTGTGTTTTAAATTGCATTTTGAGTTCTTCCAAAGCCTGTATCCAGTTCACTGGGATTTCTGCTTTATTGTTTAGTGATTCCTCCTCCTCTGTTCCGTTGGCTCTTTGTTCGTTGCCTGTATAGAAGCTGTTGATTGTAATTTCTTTTTTCTTTTTCTGTTGTTTGCTCATATATATCCCTTCTTTACTCCCCATATTTGTCTGTGCTCTTGCTCCTCTTATTTTTTTTGGTTTTGGGGTTTTCTGACAGTTTCCCCTCTTGGAGCTTTGTCAAGAGATCTCTCTGTGCAGTCTGTAAGGGAGGGGTGTTGGAATTTGAGTTTCCCTGTCCTCTGGAGGCTTTTGATTGAATTAAAGTCCAGCAGTCTGTGAGGGAGGGATGTTGGAGCTTGAGCTTCCCTGACCTCTGAAGACTTTTGATGGGATTAAGTTCAGGTGGGTTGGGCTGGATGTGCTCTGGGGCCAAAACCTACTGGAAGGCTAGAGCAATATGGAGGGTCTCTGCAGCGGTGACCAGGCTGCCTACTCTGCACTCCCTCTCCAGCTCCTTCCCCACCACCTTGTTCAATGCTCTGACCCTGGCACAGCCCTGCCCACAAGGTACACCCTCCAGACCAGTGCCTTTGTCCACCCAGAGGTTTCTGCTGCCGCTGGAGGCTTATCACTTTAGGTGGGTGGAGGGGTAGGGGTCCTGGGACCTTCCTTCTGCCTTCCTGTTAAACTTGTGTGTTCTTGAATTTCAACTTTTGGGGGGCATACCTTTTGAATTGAGTCCATCAGGAGGGTTCCTTGGCTCTGTCTTGTTGTTAGGTTTGATTTTCAGTCCCCTAGGAGCATTTAGTTTGTAATTTGTAAGGAAGGGTATTCAGAGTTCTGAACTTTTGCTGCTTCTACGCCGCCATCTTGACTCTGTCTTCTTTTAGGTTTTCAAAATCTAGGCTCAGACATTTCCTAGCTGTGTGACCTGGGAAAGTCACTTAACTCCAATTGCCTAGCCCTTGTGGCTCTTCTGTCTTAGAACAGAAAATAATACAGTAGATAATGGTTAAAAATAAACTAAAAATCCAAAAAATCCAAATGTATACATACAGTTTGTTCAGAAAATTTATAAAGTGTTTTTATGAAAGAGATTTTTAATAAATGGGCTTTCATCTGTCTACATATCCATCCATTTGTTTTTCTCTCAACATTATTAATTAATTCCTAATACTTCTCCCCTACTTCAACCAATAGTAGATGTCATATTTTTAGCTGACTTAAGCTTTCCCATACACTTGTTGTCCTGTGTATTTCAGAGAAGAATGAATGTTCTGTGGAGCATGGGAAAAGTTATTCTGAGTTATGAGCCCTCATAGACCTCACTAGCCTCTTAACACATATTGGCCAATTGCCCACTGTTCTAAATTCTGCATATACTAGCAAGCAATTAATCTGCCTTTTAAGAGGTGATGTAAGGTACATTCTTTGATTAAAAGTTTATTTAAGGGTGAAATTGTGGATTATCTATTAAACTAAGGGATAAGATCTGCTTTAAATCCTAAACTTTGTTGTCTACAAACCAATAGAAATGCTGTTTTTTTCCTTATTCCCATTTTAAGAATCCTTAGAATTGTAAATTCACTTCAATTATGTGCTTTTAGGGGAGAAGGAGAATTGGGAGGATTCTTATCTGAAGAACTCATAATAACTCAAATTTACAAAAACTATGTAAATCTTCTTTTCACATAACCTAGATAACAATTAAGTCCAATATTGTTTTTTCCCATTTTGTGGATGAAGAAAATGAGCCTCAGAGAGATTGAATCTTGCCCAGAATTATGCAGCTAGGCAGAGCCACTAGACTCAAACATAATTTTTTTTTTTTAATTTCAAGTTCAATGCTGTTTTCTGCTAGGCAACATGGCCATAGTGTAAGGCATAGGCATAGTAAGGACAAGTCATGTTTGAGTGGTTTTATAGGACAGCAAGTTTATTGGGGAGTCAGGATAGTATGGAAAGAGAACTTTTAGACCAGGGCTTCTTGAATCTTTCACTTCCTACAGGATATGTTACAGAGAAATGTAGGGAACTAAACCCAAAGGTATATTTAAGAATTAGGCTGATGGGCACAGGAGCAGCTTTGTGGCTCAGTGGAAAGAGGGCTGGGTCTGGAGTCAGAAAGTGCAGAGTACAAATCTGACCTCTAACACTTACTTGCCGTGTGACCCTGGGCAAGCCACTCAACTTTGTTTGCCTTGATTTCCTGATCTATAAAATGAGCTGGAGAAGGAATGGCAGAGCACTCCAGAATCTCTACCAAGAAATCCCCAAATGGGATCAGGAAAAGGACATGACTGAAACTACTGAACAACAATAACAAAAGATGGGCACAAGATATCTTGGGAAGTCTAAGAAAATTGTGATGATGAGAGCTATGATCACTGCTTTCAGGATACAACTGTTTCTTGTCCTGCTGAAATACAGTAAGGCAAATTAGCAGCTTTAATTATATCTTAAGCCTATCCAAATGCTGTACAATTTGAAAGAAAAGTAAAGGAAAACTAAAGAGGAAGTGTTCCTTGAACAATTGCTCAGGAGCAATGAAAAATCATCTTAATCATCATAATGAGTAAGCCATTAGACATCCCTAGCCTCAGGGAGCCAAAGGCAGGAGAGAGACTGGGCCAGAGGGGATTCTTGTCCTTCATACATGCTGAGCTTTTCCGGTGGGGCCACAGGTTCTAAATGGTTTCCATTTTGGAGGATGCAGGTCTGCAGTCAGCTTGTGGTACTTTTAAGGTCTCTCTTAAATGTATCTTAGGGACATCTTCAGGGAATTGTCAGACCTGGCAGACTGTGAGTTCAATCTAGTTTTTCTATTCACTGCTCATGAGGTGTTTATTGACCCAGATACACGACTAGAACCCCATGTTGCTTCTATCCTTCATGCTACCTACACTCTCCCCCACTCCCCTCACCTCCCCTGACAACTACATCCTCCTAGTTCTTCTGTGTCATGCCAGCTCAGTCATTAGAGAACCCTGGAGGTAGGAGCCCAAAAGTTCTTTTACCGTGCTGGCAAACATCTACTTCTTAATCCTTGGTTCCTGTGATTCAGTCTCCATTTCTTGGGGCAAAATTTTTTTTATTCTGGCTACCTCTCCCTAACCTCTCATCCCTTTTCTATTCAACTAAGGGGGCAGTGCCAAGATGGCAGCTTAGTAGGAGTGAAAGCTGGAACCACTCTGAGAATCCTTCATTTTCATTTTATCCTTGCCTATCATAGTTCATATATTCCTCTGTCTTTCCATCCCATGGTTCCCTATGAAACCATCACTCTTTCATTAACAAGTATTCCCTTCATCTTAGGTCTCTTACCACAGGAGAATGTATGGGACTGAACTCCTTCATGGGCTTTCTTTTGCCTTCAGGTATGCTCAAGGGGATATCTTACACCTGTTACATCTTCCTCTTATACTTTCAGTCTTCTGATATTCATGAAAATTTGACTTTCTCCAGAAAACACTGCATCCTGATGCTCTCTCCAGTGTGGGTTGCTCTGTCTCATGTTGCTAATTAATTTTACTGGACTGAGAGACTTTCTCCTTGCTCCCTACTGCTGCTTCCAAACCTTTCCTCCATATCCATCATTCAACAAAACTCTTCCTTTGAAGTTCACTCCATCCCTTGCCAGCAATCCATAAAATGCCAGTTTTCAGGACAATCTCCCTGATTTCTAAAGGAGCTTAGTATCTGCATCTCTACCTTTCACCCTTGCCTTTATGCCTGGATTTCATTATACATGTTAATAACATGGATCCATAATTTTAGAGCTGGCAGAGACCTTAGAAGTTATCTAGTCCAAGATCTAAATTTTACAGATTAGAAATCTAGGCTCCAAAAAGATCAAATGAGTTGCCCAAGGACTGGTGAATAGCCAGAACCCAGATTCTCTGACTCCAAATTCAGTATCCTTTCTGTTGTGTCACAGCTATCTAGAAATGTCCTGAGTTCTTAGTTTATTGGCTACTTCATCTCTCATGACCTAAATCTTTGCTCCACCAAAGGTATTCCCAGAGGTAATCATGCCTTTGATTTCACTGTTCTCCACAGTTGTGCAAGCTCCATGTTCTCAAACTCTTAAATTCTACTTTCTGATACTAATCTATAGACCTTTTATCTTCTGCTGTGGTCTTACTCCTGAACCTATTCTTTGTCTTCCTCTGGACCACCAGTCTCTCTGTCCCTTTATGTTCTCCAACCTATCCCTTTTTCTATAATCTCATTTTCCTTTTTTCTGTCTTGACCCTACAGTTAACTAATTCAATTTATAATAGTTAAAATTAAATCACGAGACTGCTAGTAGCTTTATTACATCAAAGTAGTGACAGTAAAGAGAGGGAAATGTAGGAAAGAGGTAGAGAGTTGATTAGCTGACTACCCTATTTGCTGTTTGATGGGTTGAAGCTCACCACCAACAGGGGTTCCTTCAGGTTCCAAGCTCCAGTCAGAAGAGTAGGAGACAATGAGAGCAGTTTCTAGGGCTGGACTTATAAGCAGTTTTATCCACCCACTAGCTTTCCCATCACATCTCAGGAACCAATCATAGTTCCTTAATTTGCCTGGCACCATCCAGGGGGGCAGTGCCTGTGGAATCAGTTTCCAGTCTAGTTGGTTTCAACAAAGTGACATGGGGAGAGGAACTCCCTTCCCACAAATTATATATGGCATTACTGACCCTTGAATTCCTCATGCCTTTGTCCTACTGCTATTAGCTGTCCTACAACTAAAGCTGATTGGCTTCTCAACTCTGGATAGCCCTCACTGTCTGCCTTCTCTACACATATTCCTATTCTATTGGATACCACTGGAAGAAGTGGTAAAGCCATGTTAACTAGATTCGCAACAAATTTATGTTATCTAATCTCAAACAGATTCTCATTACTACATAGCAATCTTTTTAGTTCTTACTTGCTTGATTCATGCTTATTTCTAAAGTGTGGTTCTTTCTCTTCTTTCCTCAAGGATTCAATGCCATTCTTACTGCCTTTCAGCAGAATATTTTTTACTCAGAAAAACCCAGGCTATTCATCATGAATTTCCTGACCTCTCCTCCATATCTAAAGACATCTTTACCAGTCTTCTCTTTTGTACCAGTCTTCAAAAAAAAGTGGCTTTTGTCCTTGTCTAGAAAACCCTTATATTTTTGCCCTTGAAACTTTCCTTTCTCATCTCCTTCAGGGGTTGGCCCAAAAGATCACTCTTTCCCCTTTCTCTCTTTCTATCTTTCCTTTTTAATGGATCCTTTATACCACTACAAACATTAATCAATCAACAAACAGATTAAGCATTTACTATATGCTAAGGATTGTGCTAGGTGCTAGGAATACAAAGATAAAAACAGTAGTCTCTGACCTCAAAAAGTTAAAATAGTCTAGTGAGGAGAAACAAAGTTTACATAAGTAGGTTTACAGACTAGATAAAAGATCATTCAGAAAGGAAAGGCATTTGGAGCTGGGGGAAGGCAAGGGAGATGAGAAAAGACAATGATCCGGAAAACAACATACTCCATCTCTTGGCTTACAGGCATTTTCTCTTGCTGTTCCTTATGCCTGAAATTCTGTCCCTCCTAATCTCTATCTCCTGGATTCCCTGGCTTCCTTCAAGTCCTTGCTAAAATCCCACCTAATACAGGAAGCCTATCTCAATCTCTCTTAATTCTAGAGCCTTCCCTCCGTTATTTCCAATTTATATATAGGCATATAGGTTTATACATATTTCTTTGCTTGTTGTCTCCTCCATTAGACTGCAAACTTCTTGAGGGCCAAGCACTACTTGTGCCTTTTTAAAAATGTCTAGCATTTAGCACAGTGTCTGGTGCATGGTAGACTCTTAATAAATGTTTTCTGACTAACTAGAAAATAAGAGTTTAAACTGAGCTTGGAAAGGAACTAGGGATTCTAAGAGACTGGGATGAGGAATGAGTGCTTGCAGAGACACAAAGGGCATAGAGTGCAAAGGCACAATGATAGGAAATGGGATATTAAATGTGAGGAATGATAAAGAAGCCAATTTGTGGAAAACAGTGTATGTGAAGGGAAAAATACATTTCAGCAAGGCTGGAAAGGTAAGACTGTGCCAGACTGTGAAGGCCAAAGTTTATATTTTATCCTAGAGGTAATTGGGAACCACTGGAGTTCATTAAGTGAGGGATGGGGTTGAGAGAGGGGTGACAGATCAGAGTGTACTATTTTTTACATTTGTTTATTTATAGTTTTATTTTGGAGTTTTGGTTTCACAGGAGTTCTCTTACAACAACGACCAATATGGAAATATGTTTTGCATATGAATAACCCAGACAAAATGACTTACCACCTCTGAGAAGGGGGAGGGAAGAGATGGATGGAGACAATTTAGATCTTATAGTTTTGGAAAAATGTATATTGAAAATTGTCATTACATGAAATCAGAAAAATAAAATGTCTTTGAATACAAAAATTAAATTAAATTACAAAAAAAGAAAAAAGAAAAACACTGCACTTCATACCATACCATTGCATGGAGCTTTGATACTCTCTTATAGTCATTGTCAAACAACTAGGAAAAGCTATCCTTTCTAAATGCTTCTACTTCCTCTTCTTTGCAGTTTTTTCCAAGATGGCTTTCAACCCTATTGCTCAAGGAAAATTGTTTTCTCCAAGGTCACTAATGGTTGTTTTACTGATAAATCTAGGTGTCTTTTTCAGTCCTTATCCTCCTTTACCTTTCTGTAGTTTTTGGCAATGCTGACTACCCACTGGATATTTTCTCCTTTGACTTCTATGACAGTACTTTCTCCTGGCTTATTTTCTATCTGATCCATTCCTCTTTTTCAGTCTGCTGGGCTGGTTCATCATCTATCTCCTGCTTCTTAATCATCAGTATTTCTCAAGACTTTCCTCTTTTTACTCTCTTTTCTACTTTTGTGATCATATCAATTGCCTTGAGTGAAATTATCATCCCTTCGTGAATGACTTCCAAATTTCTCTATATACAATCCCAATTTCTCTCCTAAACTCTAATCTCACATTGATAAATACTTTCTGGATATCTGTATCTGGGAATTGTATTAACATCTCAAACTCAAGATGTTCAAAATTAATTCTATCATTTCCCCAAAATTCTGTCTTTCTTCTCTCTCTTCAAGGCAGAATCAACTTTCCAATCACTAGCTCAACCTCAAAATCATCCTTCACTCTTTTTTCTCTCTCCCTAATCTCCCTCCCATTTCTTCCTCACCCATTCAATAAGTTGCCAAGCCTTTTTGATAAAACCTTACACTGTCTTTTAAATCAATTCATCCCTTTTTCTCCACTCACATATTCAAAATCCTTGTCCTGATTCTCAATACATTTTGCCTGAACTATCAGAATGATAGCCTAATCAATTTCCCCATTTCTAATATCTCCTTTCTTCAATTAATTCTCCACACAGCAGTCAAAATAGTCTTTTTAGGCACAGGTGAGACCATATAACTCTTTTGCTACAAAATACTTCAGTAGATCCTTAAGTTCTCTAGGACAAAATGCAAACTTGTCAGCCTTGAATTCAAGGACCTCTACAGAATGCCTTTAACCTATTTTTCCAGTCTTATTTCACATTATTTCCCTTTGTCTATTCTATATTATGGTTGAATTGGACTATTAACTATTACACCAACTCAGGATTCCATCTTTTCCCTCCATCCTCTTACACAAGTGATACCCCATCTCTTCAGAGGCAGGGTGGTGGAGTGTATAGAGAGTTGAGTGTACAATCAGGAGAAACAAGGGTTCACCTACCCATCTGATACTTTGTAAGTTGTGTGACCTTGGGCAAGTCACTTATCCTTTAAGGCTCAATTCTCTCAACTACAAAATGGAGGTAGCAATACCTAACCAGGTCATTATATAAAGTTCTCTATGCAAGTGTCAAGTATCATAATTTTCAATATTTTAATCTCTTAGAATCTTTATCTTACTTCAAGGCTCTATGCAGTTGGTTACCTCCCAGTAAAATCTTCCCTGGACCATAATTCCCTTCTATTTCTCACTTTCCCATTTCCTCTTTAAGTTGAGGGTATGAACTATGTGGTTTTTGTTTTTATATTCTCGGCCTTGTCCTTAATAGATTCTTCAAAATATTTTTTGAATTTTAAGCAAGGCATCATTACAAGGCACATATATCTGCTGTATAAGAAATACCAGGAAACTGGTAAATAGGAAGATTTGGGTTCTAGTTCTGACTTTGCCATTATTTGGCTGTATCAGCCTGGGTCAGGCATTTTACCTATATGCATCTCTATCTTCTGACTTTATTTTTTTTTTATTAATTAATTAATTTATTTATTTTAAGATATTTTTCCATGGTTACATGATTCATGTTCTTTCCCTCCTCTCCTCCATCCCCCCTCCCATAGCCAATGAGCAATTTGACTGAGTTTTACATGTATCATTGATCAAGACCTATTTCCATATTATTAATATTTGCAATAGATTGATCATTTAAAGTCAACATCCCCAATCCTATCCTCATAGAACCATGTGATCAATCATATGTGTGAAGAATGAATCAGACTTTTTTTTGTCTAGCATCAGCAACTTTTAAATTAATCAACTAAAACTGAAAATACCCCTACTTAACACTTTGTGGTCAAGTAAGAGAATTCACACGTCATTTACTTGGAGAGCTCCACCCTTTTAAGCCAATCAATCATAAACTTGTGAATCTTAGAAACTGCCCCCTGGGCAGTGCTAGGCAATATGGAAGCTGTGATTAGCCCCTGTGAAGAGGGGAAGGGACAAGAAAGGACTATAAAAGTCCTGAATTTCTTCAGCTGAGGGTCTTCATAATCCTTAGCATTGTCATCTTCTTTGGTAGTCATCTTCGACTGGTGACCCACCTCTTGGAGGTGACTTGGGACTTGGACTGCCTCTTGGGAGAGTGAGTAGCTAGCCTTCCTTTCCTGGTGTCTGGAGAGAGATTAGTTTTGTAGAAGCTTTCCCTTCTAGGAGGAGGCTATGTGGGTGGAGCTCCAGGTCTTCCAGTTGAGGGTTAACAAGCCCTGCTGGCTGAATGGAGCACCTGAGCAATATTTAGTGTGATAGGGTAGACATCTTCTCTACCTTCATTTTTATATTTCTATACTTACACACTCCACCACCATATTATTTTAGAATTCTCACGTATTTAGTCAAACCCTTAGTTTTAACTCCTTACATATGTTTTTCTTCTGTGTTTCTACTCCCACCGTTCTTTTTTTGGGTGTGGATAGCATTCTTTCTCATAAGTCCCTCAGAATTGTCCTGGATCATTGCATTGCTACTAATGGAGAAGTCTATTACATTCAATTGTACCACAGTGTATCAGTCTCTGTGTACAATGTTCTGCTGGTTCTGCTCCTCTAAATCTGCATCACTTCCTGGAGGTTGTTCCAGTTCCCATGGAATTCCTCCACTTTATTATTCCTTTGAGCACAATAGTATTCCATCACCATCATATACCACAATTTGTTCAGCCATTCCCCAATTGAAGGGCATCCCCTCATTTTCCAATTTTTGGCCACCACAAAGAGTGCAGCTATGAATATTCTTGTACAAGTCTTTTTCCTTATTATCTCTTTGGGGTAAAAACCCAGCAGTGTTATGGCTGGATCAAAGGGCAAACAGTCTTTTAGCACCTTTAGACATAGTTCCAAATTGCCCTCCAGAATGGTTGGATCAATTCACAACCCCACCAGCAATGAATTAATGTCCCCACTTTGCCACATCCCCTCCAGCATTCATTACTTTCCTTTGTGGTCATATTAGCCAATCTGCTAGGTGTGAGGTAATACCTCAGAGTTGTTTTGATTTGAATTTCTCAAATCCCATCTTCTAACTTTAAATCAAAGAGAGTGTCCTCCAATCTTTCCCAGCTCCACCCTAGGTACCTCTCCTCTAGAGAAGAGTGCATGTCTGAATCAACCATCTCATCAGCCCCCTCATGGCTCACTCTCCAACCTGCTCCCCCTCCACAAGCTTCCTGGCCCTCTGGGGAAGATTATGACCTACCTGAATTCATTCCTCAGTGATTAGCATACTTTTCTCTTCCCAGTGATTCTGAACCTTTAGCTGTAATTGTACAAATCTTCCTTCCCAATCTGTACTGCCTGTCCTCTTCCTCCCATCCCCCTCCACCTGACCTCATCCCTGCAATATCTCACTCAAGATCTATCCATCCTTTATATTATACTGTTCTGTTAGCTCGCTTCACAGCTAACAAATTTGTTTTCATTTTAATCTTTTCCTATTTCATCCTTTCCATTTTCTGGTACTCATTGAGACCTGGCTCCCTACTAAGAACATGGGATTTTGACCACCCCCTTCCAGCATTGATTGCACTTTCATGAATATCCCTCAACTCAATTCACTGATTGTGATGGGGGAAGAGAAGAGTCAGAATATTCTATACTAACCATTACAAGTTCCAGACTCATTCTACCACCATCACTCAGTAATCTCTTCTCCTTGGAAGTTCATTCAATACAGATTTTTTTCCAATTCTTTCAGGATTCTTGTAACTATTATTGACCTCTCCTTCCTTCTTCAATGAGTTCAGTGCCTAGTTCATGGTTTTCCTCTTTCCTCATTCCTACCCTTGAACAAAGAGATACTCCCTCAAAGAATACAGCTTCAAATACCCTAACTTCCCAGTTCTTCACTATATTCATTTCTCATGATCTATTTCTCTGTCCTAATCTCAGCTATATATAGGAATGGTAAAACCCTTGATTTTGCCATTACCTCCAAATACTTTACTTCTACTTTCAAGAACTCTAAAATTCCTGTATGTCATTATAATCTTTTGTTATTCCATCTTTTCTTCTGCTTTGCAATTCCTAACTTTGTTGTTCATCCTTACTGTGATCTCCAATCCCTCTTACTCTCAGTTCTTTTCCAGACTATTACTTCTGAACTGACTATTCTTTCTCCATCTTGATCCAGGATGAACCAGTTCAATTCCATGCTATTCTCTTCTATCAAGTTCTTTTACTCCTCCTCCTCTAGGCAATCTTGCCCTCAAAGATCCCAGTCTGATTACCTTTTCTCAGTCTCCTTTGATTTGGGTGTCCCCCATTTTCCTGGGCATTTTTCTTTTTTCCCACTATGCTATTATGCTTTGTGATCTCAGTAGTTTACACAGATTCAATGGTCATTTCTTTTCAGATGATTCCCAGCTCTATTTAAGCAGTACTAATCTAACCTAACAAGCTGCCTTCTCATGCTAGGGACTTTCCTCCTCATCTAGGGCTTTTTCCCCCTTAGAACATCCCTCTACCATGTTGTCCCTCTTATCTCCATTAAAATCCCAGTTTCTGCAAGATCCCTAATAATACCTTCCCTTCAATTTATTTTATACATAGTTATTGACATGCTGTCTCCCCCATTAGATTGTTAGCTTCTTGAGAACTATTTTTCATCTTTCTTTATGACTCTAGCACTTAGTTCAGTGCCTAGCACATTAAAACACTTAATATTTGTTAACTTGACCCACACAAACACTTTCACTTCTTACATTCCATCCCCAGAACATTGGGGTCAGTCACTTAAAGCTTAGGTTTACTCATGTCTAGTGTCTCTCTTAAAAGGGAAGGGAATAGGAAGGTTCTCAATGTACAATGAGTTATAGGACATCTATTTATTTCTTCCACATAAAAGAGATGCTTAACACACAAGAGACCCAGAAGCAAGTATTAACAAAGGCCTAAACAAGAAGCAGTAATTACTAGTAACTACTGTCATATTCTCCCAGGGATTGATGTTTAAATATCAAAACAAAGTATTTTGTTGGACTGCTGAATTAGCATTTAACTCACCTTTGCTCTGTATTTTCCAAATAACTCTTTCAAGGTCCATCCATGTCTTCTAACAAGCCAAACCAAGAAATGGGTTCATCTTTTCTCCTAGTAGCCATCTTCTCCAAAGAATATTGGAATAGCTGCCAGGGAATCAGTGCAGTCAGCAAAAACCCAGAGTCCCAAGAGCTCCCAATATTTCCATTTCACAAAATTGCCTTGGAGGCTTTACACATCCATCTCAAGATCTTTGTTCAAATACCTATGTTCAGGAAAGAAACAGAGAACATAAGAACTATCTAGAACTCTGAAATATAGTCACAAATTCACCTAGACCAGAATATGGACTTTAGTTTCCATATGTTTGCAGTGGTAGGTATCCTCTATTTTTTTTTTAAACCCTTACCTTTTGTCTTAGAATCAATACAGAGGATTGTTTCCAAAGTAGAAGAATGGTAAGGGTCAGGTAATTGGGGTTAATTGACATGCCTAGGGTCCACACAGCTAGAAGTTTCTGAGGCCAAAGTTGAACCCAAGATCTCCTGCCTCTAGGCCTGGCTCTCAATCCACTGAGTCACTTTGCTGCCCCAAGGGTATCCTCTTAATGGAGTCACTTCTTCCTGATATCATGGGATCAAGGGACTAATAAAGTTATTACTTTGTCATCCCAAAACATTCAGCTCTATGAATGTGTTTTGGCCTTTGTGCTGATCCTCCCACAGAACACAGCCCAATGGGAGGGCTTCCTCCCTCACCTGTGTGAGCATGGTGGGGAGCATGCCTGGCACTCAGTGAGGGGGGAGGGGCACAGCAAGCATTTGGGGGGGGGGTCACAGCACTCCATCTCTAAAAGGTTTGCCATCACTGACATATTCCATAAAATGTATTCCAGTAAGGGCCATTTTTGTATGCATATGGCTCTGTAGCTAGCAATTTAGAAAGTAACTATGATAAAGATTCTAACTAAAAAAAGAATAGTGTAGCCTAGTAGGAAAAAAAAATTATTCAAGAGGCAACTAGGTATCTCAGGGGACAGGGAGCCAAGCCTGGAAACAGGAGGTCCTGGGTTCAAACATGACCTCATACTTCTTAGCTATATGACTGGACAAATCACTTAACTCCAGTTGCCTAGCTCTTACCAGTCTTCTGTCTTCGAAACCATATTTAGTATCAATTCTAAGACAGAAAGTAAAAGTTAAAAAAGAAAGGAAAGAAAGAAAAGAAAGAACACTTTTCTGGTGTCAGACATAGACTGAAAATTTCTACTCCCACATTTACTAGTTTGTGTACCTTCTCTTAAAATTAGTTTTCTCATTTGTAAAATGGGAATAATAGTACTTTTTTTTTTACCCATTTCACAGGATTATTGGGAAGAAAACATTTTCTAAATATTAAATGTTATATAATTATGGAGAGTTTTACTAGGAAAAATAACAATTAAAACTAAAGAAAATCAAATATTTAGTGTCTACGCAACATTAAAAAGTAGTTTAACTTTTTAAAAAAACTAAATTGACTGAATCGACAGAGGGTTTTGGCATCCAGTAGACACAGCCACACAGTTGAAAAATAAACACTGAACAGACACATAAGTGGATTAAATTAAATATTTATACTTCCCTACAACAGATCTTTTGTACAGGGCAGCCCAGTAAGCCAGAAGCTTTAACAATGAAAGGGAGTGGGGGCTGGTTCTTGTTGACAATGCTTCCTGCTGTTCAGCACCCTTTCTGGAGAAGGGGAAAGCCTCAAAGCAAGAGAGCAGACCAGAGCCCAGCCAAGCCCAGCCCAGCCCAGCAGCTATTTCCTGTGGTAGGAATGGAAGTTCTAACTAAGCTTTTAGCAATTCAACACATTTTGTAAAAGGTCCTCCTAGCAAAGATTTTGGGAGCCCAGTGAAGGAGCTTTAGTCTAGCCTAAAGCCTAGATCAATCTGGTCAACCCAGGAATCAACAATGGGTTAAGCTATTGCAGTGAGGAGAGAAGACTGAATAAAAGAGAAGGGATCATGATAATAGAAAAAAAAGAAAAGGAGAAAAAAGTCCATCTGGTGAAGAATGTGATTAAGTATTGTACTGGATGCCTAGTTCATACCTTTCAAATGCAATTATAGAAGGATTGAAGTCTCGGAAGAGAAATTAAAGAAGGAAAGGATGTAAAATGGGAAAGGATCTTAGAGATCATCTATTCCAACCTTCTTATTTTGCAGATAAGGACATTAAGGCCCTGGGAGCTGAAATGACTTACTTGCTTGAAATCAGTGGTAGTTAAGTGGCAGATCCAGTATTTGTCCCTGAACCCTGTCCCCTGACTCCAAAACTAGTGATCTTTCCATTACACTGTCCTGAACTTTCTCTAAATTACAGTTTCCTTTTCTTGCTTCGACAGGAAAAGGACTTTTAACTAGACAGCCCTGAGAGGGGTTCTACTGCTTTCTCTTATCCAAGGTTGAGAGGCAGATATTTATCTTTTTTTCTGAGGGGCAACTTAAGCTATTGCCCTGGGATTCCAGGTGATGCATAAATAAACCAACAGGGGATATCCGACTGGTTGGAGCCAAGTTCCCGGGTGAGGCAGTTATCTGTTTGCCCCCTGGTCCTAGACACCCAGCCCTGGAAACACGACTTCTGAGCCTTTGTTTCTGTCTCCCTGCAAGGCTTGAATTTAATCTCCCCTCAGCCTATGGAATGACACAGCAAATGAGCAAGCAGGGTAATATGGAGGAGGGTCCATTACCATTACCATCTAAGATCCTGCCATGTACTTTTGATAGTAGTAGTGAGGTTGGCAAATGCTACAGAACAGGGAGTGGAATTTTATTCTGTCCCTCCCTGCCAATCTGAGTCAGCTAGTAGTCAGTGACTGAAAGCACATCAGTTAGCAAGTCCTGGCAACTGCCGCTCTCATTGTTCGCATTGGTTTGTTTTGGACGGTTGCTCAATATGCAAGCAGTAGGGTGTGCAAACTGATTGTATAAGACTTAGGGCAACAACACAGACCAGCTGAAAAGGCCTGCCAACAATCATCCTCGCTTCCTAGATGATGTGCAATCAATCAACCAACCAATCAATCAGACATTTATCAAGCTTCTACTAGCTGGGCTAAATGCTACAAAGAATGCAACAATCTCCACCTGCAAGGAACTTACATTCTGATGAGAGACAACAGGGAAAAAGAAATAGAATACAATATAAGTACAGAATAACTATGAAGAGAAAAGCACAATATGAATTCAGTCAGAGCTCCTGACCTGCTCTTTGGCCACTGCTCTGACGGTGGGAGCAAATTAGAATAAAATTTAGCATTCACAGAAACACATATTTGGGGGCTGCTTTGGACTTTCATTCATGTGGAAATTCCTTCTATGGAAGTAGTTTGGCTAGTTGTCTATATTTTATTTATTTATCTGTAATTTATTTATTTTTAAACCCATGCCTTCTTAGAATCAATACTGTGAATTTAGTTTCAAGGCTGAAGAGTGGTCAGGGCTAGGCAATGGGGATTAAGTGACTTGCCCAGGGTTGAACATCTAGGAAGTGTCTGAGGTCAAATTTGAACTCAGGACCACCCATCTCTCAATCCACTGAGCCACCCAGCTTGCCCCCTGTAATTTATATATTTTGAAAGTTGCTTGGAGTAACCGAGGGGTAAAGGGACTTTAATATGGTCAGTCACATAACTATTGAGGGGGTATGGAGAGCAGGATTTGAAGGCAGGTCTTTCTGACTCCTAAGTCAGTCCTTCTGTTCCTACACTGTTGTTGCACATAAAAATTTGCCTTTACATGCAAGACTGCTGGGAAGGGTTTGGAGAAGTATCCTACTCTTCAATAGCTTACAATATCACTCAGGAGCTGGCTTAATGAGAAACATAATATCTTTGTTGCTTGCTACCTATGGTGACCTTGGACACTCAATCTCTCTGGGCCTTGGTATTTCCTTGTCAGGAAAATGAAAAGGTTAGGCTGATGGATCTCAAGGGTCCCTTTTGGTTCTAAGTATATGACTTTAAAATGGAAACTTCCTTCTTTTTGACCAAAAGAGAGAGAAAGAGAGAAGGAAATGAAGGAAGAAAGAAAAAGGAAGGGAAGAAGGAAGGAAAAAAGAGAGGGAGGGAAGAAATGAAGGAAAGGAGGGAGAGAGAAAGGAAGGAAGAGAGGGAGAGAGAAAGGGAGGGAGGAAGGAAGAGAGATAGGAAGGGAGGAAAGGAAGAAGGAAGAGAGGGAGGGAAAGGGAAAGAAGAGAAGGAAGGAGGCACAAAAATGGATAAGAAACCTTGCCCCTGATAATTTATTGTTGTTCAGTCATGTCTGACTCTGTGATCCCATTTTGGAGTTTTCTTGGCAAAGACACAAGAGGGTGGAAAGGAAGGAAGGAAGGAAAAAAGAGAAAAGAGAGATGGAGAAAAGGAAAGAGAAAGAACAAGAGCATGAAAAAAGAAAGAAAAAAATTCCAGATGACATAAAAAGTTATCTATACTTCACAAACAGCATTGAAGGTCAACATTTAACACCCTAATCAATGACATTCTGGGAAATGTGGCTGAATTAAAGCTACCAAGAGAAACTTAAATTTGGCATTTTCAGGATCAGCACATAAATTTGTTTCTTTAATGGTGTACTAAAAAATTTTAGAATCATATTGCATGTTATGTATGTGGCACTTCAAACACACAAGCCAGCATTATAATGGAACTACTTATCAAAGCCATCAATTATAATATACCTGTAATACAATGTCAGAGGCATATATTGGATAGAGTATTTTAGAGTTAGGAAGCCTTGGCTTCAAGTCCTGCCTCTGACACCCACTAACTATATGGCTAAATCAAAGTCATTTAATCCCTCAGTGCCCCCAGACAAATCTCTGCATAAATTACAGACCCCACTAACCTGTATCAGTGATGGGGGTTCATATGAAATCGTAGGTCTGGACCAGGAAAGGAAAAAAAATCCAAAAATTGTGCTTATACAGACAAGGCTTCTGAAAAACTGGCCCATGGTGTATTCATTACTTTTAGTTTTCAGTCCCCTCGAAGCAGTGTGTCTTTGAGCGGTGAGGAAGGGTTTTGCAGAGGTCTGAACTTTTGCTGCCTCTAAGCTTCCATTTTAGGAAAAACTTTTCTATTCATTACTTTAAAAAAAAACATTTCTTCTATGGAGATTTATGAAATAGCTGCATTTCCACCAAAGCTAGGGATTAAAGAATCATGTGCAAGTAGCAGGGAGAGAAACAAGAAAATTGGCTTGGCTAGTGCCTAACCAGGGGAAAATGAGGTTGCAAAGTACCTGTAGACAGATGCAGGTCTGTGAATGCCAGGCTGAGGAATTGAATACTTTGAGAGCTACCAGGGAGGCACTATATTAATAACTGACATTTTTTTTGTCCTGAACCTGAGATTTAATTCATAGGGGAAACTCTTGATATGGAAACTCTCTAAAGATGCAAATCTTCAATCGTTTTATTCTTAGCTAGATTTGTTGTTGTTCAGTCATTCAGTAATTACTGACTTTGTGATTCAGATAGCCTGGTGGATAGAGAGATGGGCCTGGAGTCAGGAAGACCTGAGTTCAAATGTTGCCTTATATATTAACTAGCTATATGACTTTGGGCAAGTTATTTAACCTCTATTATAGTTTTCTCATCTGTAAAATGGGATTAATACCAGGATTATTTTGAGGCTCAAATGAGATAATAATTATAAAGTGCTTAGCACAGTGCCTGGTACATAGTAAACTCTATATATGTATGTATATATTATATACATACATATATATATTCTCTCTATATATGTATATAAAACACAGAAAGCTATTTATTATTAATAGATTAGAGTAATGGTATCAGAGAAAGGGACACTGAAAGCTGTGATTTGCCCTTGGTCATATAAATCTTAAGTGTCTAAGGCAGAACTTTGAACTAGGTCTTTCTGCTATTAAATCTAGTCCTCTTTCTTATGCCTTGCTGGCTTGCTGCTAGTACTATATAAACTGGCATTTATGTAGCACTTTAAAATTTTGCAAAGCTCTTTGCATTTGAAGAAATTTGCCCTCACCTAACTCTCTCTGAGCTCCACCTTCACCTTTGGGTTGGGAGCATCTTTTTTTATGGTATTAGTTTGAGCCTCCATTCTAAAGGTTCCCTTCACTGTTAGCCCTCAGTGACTGGTGCTTCAGTTCTAGTTAACCAATTAACATCGATTAACTTTTACAAAGGAATATTTATTTGAAGATACAACAAGTAGAGAAGGACAAACTTCCTCCAATATCTCAGAGGCACAATATTTCCTCATATCACCTCCTCGGTCTCTGAGAAGAGTGAGTTCAAATTCAACTAGTTTCTACATAGCGTTAGTCCCACCAACTTTATGTCCATTATCCAGCAACATTGCTGGATAAAGTCCTATCCAAGCTATAGATGAGCTCAGTTCAATTAGTTCAAAAGGCTATTCTTGCTTCTATCCTCAAGTTTATATTGGCTGTAAAATCTAGAATGGAATCCACAGCTAGAGCTTCTCCATACCACTTGAAGCTCCAATCTCTATCTCCATCTCCAGTCTTCTTCATCTAAAGTGAGAGAACAAAACTCAAGGTAAAGTATCATGGCATATATTCACCAACTATATATTGGCTTTGGATAAGGAGGGTTCAAGGCCCCTTCTCCCTTGGCACAATCTCTCTGCTTTCTCCAAATTGCTTCTGGACAGAAAGAAGAATCCAGATAAGAATGAGGTCTGTCAAGTAGTACTTAGTATTCTCTCCCCACCCTACCTTTTCCATCTCAATGTAGGCTGCACAGTCAATTAAGGGTGCTCCTTTGAATTTGGGAATTGGCAGGTAGAACTAGTTATAGAATGTCTGTACATGCTCCAAAATTCACTTGGGGATTACCTTAGCAAAGCAGATTCATAAAGAAAGGTCTCTATTGGCCACTGTTCCTTATATATGTGTTATCTCACATAAGTCTTGTAAAAACCCTGAGAAGTCTAGATTGCCAATATTATTACCATCATGTAATCGTCCTCATGAGATCAGGTCTTTATCACTTTCAGTCCTTGATACTTTGTCTCCTGCTTCCATTTTCTCCAAATTCCATACCATTTTATATCACCAGATTTGTCTTAGATCTATATTTTTATTTGTATTACAGCATCTTTAATAAGTGAGTTTTAATGTATCAGTTATCCTTCAATCTTATTACATGGCGAGCCCACCTTTCTGTTTCCTCATATATGTCAGAAAGTTGGTCTTTCACAGATCTAATCTCTGAAAAGGTTTGAGGTAACAAGGCATAACTATAAAAATGCTGTCAGGTGATTTCTCTATATGGTGTGAATGGATACCTTGAATGATTCAGAAATGAAGCAAAGCAATGGGATGAATAATGATAGGCCACATGTCAAGATATTCTTAAAAGTCATATAAGTATAAGGTATAGATTCTAAGAGGAACCTGGATCCTGATGGAATGAGTGGATGACATCATGAAACTGGAGAAAGGGGAACTATAAGCAGAAATGTGGAGCTTGTAATTCAAGCAAAGATCGAAGGAAAAGCCACAAAGAAAGGAATAAGGATTCTGAGAGCAAGACTGTTTGGGCACAATTTATGTCAGGACAGAAGCTATAGACTACAGACTCCAAGATGATATTCTTGTAATGCCTTTCTGGTTAAGTGTAATTATAGATAGAGCACCGAGTCTGGAGTCAGGAAGATCTAAATTCAAATCTGCTCTTAGATATTTGCTAGCTGTGTCACCTTGGCCAAGTCACTCAACCTCTGTCTGCCTCAGTTTCCTCAGCTAAAATGGAGACCATAATAGCACCTACCTTGTTATGAGGATCAAATGAGATATTTGTAAAGCACTTAGTACAGTGCCTGGCATATGGTAAGTGCTAAGTAAAAGCTTATTCTCTTCCATTCCCTCTTCCCTCTTTCTTTTGAATTCCTTCATGGTAGACTAACTTTGAACACAGGGAAAATCTATTTATCTTTCTGTATTTTAAATGCTTGCTTTGTCTTTATAAATACTATTTATCATTGGCATTTTCTACTCTGGCTGTACTTATTAGGAATACAGTTGGGAAGATACAACTATAGGGGAAACATTCCAGAAGAGATAGAGATAGAACCAACACTGAAGTGTTTTGATAGAATTCCTATCTCAGGCTGGGAGGCTTAAAGCTTACAATAACAACAAAAGATAATAACAATCGTGAATCCTTTCATACTACTTCCCAGAATGGAGAAGGAACATTTACACCAAGAAACCCATTTGGGCAATGAGGCAGTAGCAAGATGTGGGGCAAATAGAAGTGGCTGAACTTGATCACTTGCCATCTCCTTAACACTGCTCTATGCTACTTATCAGGGGCAATTCTTTGTTAATATGTAAAAACTTACACCCACTGAATGCTTACCTATTACCCTTTGAGTGACCCACAATTTTAATTCTTTGAAACTTAATATTCTACAATTTGCCACCATATGGCGATGCCAGAAATATATTATTATTTAAAAAGTGGTCTTTTAGTTAACGGAAAAACTTGAAGCTATGAAAAGCATTTTGTAATTTCCCAAATGCAACCCACTGGGCCCTGTTCATCCTACAGCTGTAGTATCTGTCCAATTTATGTGTATTGATGAACCAACTCTATGGATTCTCCATTTAACTGTAGGTTCTAGTTTAGACAAAAAAGTAGTGTTTATCCTTCTGGCTTTTCCAGTATAGATAGTTAGGTTGAACTCTTTTGAGTGATAAGGATCTCTTTTGTAAAGCTCTACAATGTTCCAGAGAATGATTCAATTAGCACAATGTCATCCACAAATAGGAGAATAATCCCTATGGAAACCAAGTCCTTTTTTGGCCAGGATACTAAACTAATATGTCAAGGAAATGATGTAGATACCATTTACCTCTTTTTTTAGCTAAGCACTTGAAAAAATGTCTCCTTCCTAAACTTGTGGAAAACATAAAGAATCAACTGCAAATTAATAAAATTGGATGGATTTGGAACTGGTTGAATAACTGGACTTAAATAGTTATTGAAGACTTGGTGTCAATTTCGGAGGAGATTTCCATTGAAGGCATATGAGATCCCTTTAACATTTTTATTGATAACTTGGTTAAAGGCATTCATTTTATGCTCATCAAATTTATAGATACCACAAAACAGGGAAGTTAATACATTAAATGGTAGGCAGGATAGAAAAAGATTTTGACAGGCTAGATCATTGGATTAAATTTAAGATAAAATTCCTTAGTAATAAATGGAAATTATTACATTCAGATATAAAAATTTTTTTTTAAAGTATAAGATAAGAAAGGTATGCTGCAAAAGCAGTTTGTCTGAAAAGAGACCTGGGGAACTTAGTAAATAATTAAGTTCAACATAAGTCAACAATATGATTTGAGGTCAAGAAATCTATAATGCAACCTTGGCTACATTAAGAAAGGTATAGATTTCAGGATAAGGAGGTGATAGTTCCTTTGTACTAAGGAGGTGATAGTACCTATATTCAGATCACATTTGGGGTACTGTGTTAATTTGGGGGGGACTTCAGTTTAAGAAGATCAATGATAAATTATTGAGTCACCAGAGACAACCACAGTGGTAAAGGACATTGAGTCATGTGAAAAAATTAAAGGAATTTGAGACATTTAGCCTGAAAAATGTTGATTTATAATAAATAAATAATTATTAAATTTGTTTTGTTTGACCCCAGAGGGAAGAGCAATGCATGGAATTTGCAAAAAAGACAAATTAAAACTTGATTTCCAGAAAAGCTTTCTAACAATTAGAGCTGGTCAGAATTGGAATGGGCTGCCTCAGAATGCATAGGGGAAGTTTCCCAATCAGTTGCTGGAACTTTTCAAGCAGAGGCTTGGTCTTTTAGGGTAGAAATATCTTTTCAGATTTAGGTTGAATTCCATGAGATCCCTACCACTAAAATTATGCAGTTCCTATTTGTGATTCAATTAGTATTCTAGGCTTAATATCCTCCAGGACAATGTCAAACACTTTTGGTGAGTATATATCTTCTTGTTTTATGCCTTGCATGATACTCATGATAAGAGGGCTATCAAGTAAAGTTATCTCTGTTGTTATTTCTTTCAAATAATCTTTTTATAGAGAAATAAATAAAAAGAATCATATACCTTTCAGTCAACCTCCGCTGATCATTCTTATACCTAATCATCCTCATCTTAGGTAAGGCAATTCCCCTCAGATCTCACTTAGCACTTTGGTTTTCATTTACTAATATACTTTTCAGACAATGTTGTATATTGTTATTTATGTCCCTTACCTTCTCTACAATATAAGATCTTTGGGATCAGGGTCATTGTTTTGTATATACTTTAATAATAATAATAATAGTTAACATTTATATAGCATATTAAAGTTTGCAAAGTGCTTTACTAAATTCTTTCATTTAATCCTTACAACAACCCTGGGAGGTAAGTCTACATTTTATAAATGACGAAGTTGTGGGAGACAGATGTTAAGTGACTTGCCCAGGTCACCAAGATAGTAAGTATCTGAGGCTAGTTTTAAACTCTGGTCTTTCTGACTCTAAGCCTCTCCCTCTATTCATTGTACCACTAATGCTTAGCATACTGTTCCTCCTATAGTAGGCACTGGACAAATGTGGGTTGCATAAACAACAGCTACAGCTAATGGAAACCAGGTTTTCCCCCTGAAAATGTCATATTTCTATTTTGTCCTTTCACATGCTGACCACCTACTCACTGTACCTGAAGGAACAATCAGTCTTTACTTACTCTCTTGCCACACTTCCAGATGTTTTGAGAGGTGAGGGATAGGGAAGAGTCAGGAGCTAAGAAATTCTGTATTACCTAGTTTTTGAAAACCCTACTTCCTTCTCTGCCCATGGGAAGGTCTTAATAAATTCGAGTTGGATAAATGACAGCAGTATCTTAAGTCCAAGGAACTAAAGAGATAAGGAGGTAAATAAAAAAGAACCAAGTTTTGGAGGAAAGATAATAAATTCAATCTCTGACCCAAAGAATTTGAGGCACCAGTAGATAACAGATCTCCATTCAGCAGTTGGGGAAATATGGGTCTGGAGTTTGAAAGAGAAGGTAGGACTGTAGATCTGGATTCAGGAATGAGATTCGAGGAAGAAGAGTGCCAAGAGGTAAGGGGAAAGGGCCAAAGATAAAACCTTGGGGATGGGGAACAGGAAGGGCAAGGAGCCTGAGAAGAGTGGGTTGGAAAGAGTATTAGGAAGCCAGGGAAAGGGAGAATATTAAAAAAGAGAGAGATGTCAGCCATGTCAAATGCTACAGAGAGGTTAAGAAAGGAGAAGAGTGTGAAAAGTTATTGGTTTTGGCTATTAGAAGGCTATTGTTGATTTCTGAGATAATTTTTTGGGACTAGGTTGCTTAATTAGTTGATTAATAGTTTGAGGGTGTGTCTGGTTGTGGGAGGGAGTGGATGGGGTGAATGGGGAATACTATTCCCAAAGAACCACACAGGCTAGTGATTAAAGATATAGTTTAGCCTTTGGGGGGAAATCAATGCTTCCTGGATAAAGATGGTGGGATCTAAATGGTGATCCTAACCCTCAACTACACACTCACTTGGTCAACATCCAGAGTTTCCCAGAGATACCTGGTGCAAGAGACTGAGAAGAGACTTGAAGTCCCTACTAATGTAGAGATTTTGAACCTGGAGTTTGTTATGTATTAAAATCAGGAAGTGTTCAGTGAGATAATAGTTTGTGTGATGTAATCCTCCTCCTTGAAGCTTTGTCCTAATAACAATAATAATAACAGTAATTAAATTACTTATACAATAATTTAAGGTTTATAAAATGCTATGCATATATTGTCTCACTTTAACATCATACCAATCTTGAGAGGTAGATGCTATTATTATCCTTATTTTACAGATGATGATCCCGAGGCTGAAAGATAAAATAACTCACCCTATATCAAGGTCCCCTCCCGCACCCTCCACAAATAGACTGGGACTTCATCTTGAATGCTTTTGTGAAGTTATGGCAGCAAATGTGCACAGGGGATCCAGGCTTTTTGATGATTTTAATGATGAATTCTCCTTTTTTATGACCCAGATCACACTGAATAATTCTCCTACAGATCTATTGACTTTCCTTCCTCTTTACCTTTTTTTTAACTTCTCCCCCAAAATCTGAAGGGTAGGTGTAGAAGCCAGAGAGCTGAACCTGGAATCAGGAAGATATGAGTTCAAATCCAGTGGCAAGTCATTTTTTAGCCTGTCTGCCCCAGTTTCTTCCATATAATGAGGATTAAAAATAGCACCGATCTCTCAGTTATTGTTAGGATTAAATGAGATAATGTTTGCAAAGTTTATCCTCGCTTTTCTATCCTCTCCCCCCTCTCTAAACATTTCAATCTTGGATAAATTTTAGAGACACCATAGGGGGAAGGCTCCTGGGATTTGGTAAATAATTGGCTATGGGATTCAAAAGAGAAAAAACAGGTAAAAAATAACTTGAAGTGTTTGAACTTAACCAGGACAATTATGGTACCACTCACTGACAGTAGTGGAGGTTCTATAAAGGGGTTCTAATTTGGCGTGGAACTTTCATTCAACAATTGCTTATTTTGAATTTTTACCATGTGTAGACTCTTGGGAATATAAGGGCAAAGATGAAATATTTCTTTTTCACAAGGAGTTTACATTTTTTAAAAAAATTTACTTTCTTGTCTATTCAAATGAGGAAGAGAGGGACAGGCTAAGCATTGGGGTTAAGTAATTTGCCCAAGGTCATATAATGAGGGAAATGTCTGAAGTCAAATTTGAACCCAGGACCCCCTGTCTTTAGGCCTGGCTCTCAATCCACTGAGTCATCTAGCTGTCCTGAGTTTACATACCTTTACTGGAAGGAATGTCGAATTTCATTTTTTACATGTTACGTTTCAAGACATTCACCTAAAAACACATAAAAACCAACTCTGTGTGAGTCAATTATGTGAGTGGATAAAGAGATGAATGGAAGGAGAGAGTGAGAGGAAAACTTTCCCGTCGTTGTTGGACAAACTCTATTTGCCACACTTATTTTGAACCTCTTGGTAACAAGCCCTATTTATGCCTGAGGCTGAAAAGGAGACTGTATTTCACCGTCTTAGAGATAATGAAACAGTGACAAATGCTTCTTTGTTATGTGTCCAGGAGCAGTCAATTTATACCTGTATCCACGCAGTTTGGGGGACAGCATCTGTTATCCAACCCTTTCTACAGACCCAGTTCTGCGGATTTAGTGGGAATGAGGAGAATCACTGAAGAATTTAATCACAGGAATACAGGACACTTGTTTAAATAAGCCACCAGACCAACAAATACTGGTGAATACTGAAATATTTCATTCTAAGAATAGACTGTATATCTAAGTGTGGCAGCAACCAGCCGTAGGTGGGTGTTTACTGTATGATGCAAGATATCTTATTATATTTTAAAAGACACCAGAATTCTCTCAATGGAGAGAATTTGCTGAACTCTACACCAGAAAGTCTGTAGAAGAGAAATATACATCACTCAAGTCCAGTTGCCTATAGTTAGTTATTCAACCAAATCTGCAAGGGAGTCTGGTCTATAGAGTCCAAGCAGTAGCATATAAATGCCCACTAATAGGCGAATAGATAGGACATTTGTATAACAAGAGGTTAAAAAAGCCTGGGTTTATGTTTGCCAGGAAAAATTACCTGGGAACTTAGTAACACACTCTTCTAGCCATTAGTGACTCAATTCAAACATCTCCAGGACCTTCATCTCAGCTATGGCTGCAGGCCCTTAAGGTGGAGATAATTATCTCCTTCCAGTATTACTGGCTTTTACTCATTATTTGTATGTACATGTTGGCATGAAATCTAAGTACAAGAGCCAGTGACCCTATACACATTGGTACTTGGTAAAACCTCCAGAGTTCTACAGAGAGATGATTTCTAAATGTTCTCTGCTTTCTGGTCAATTTTATAATATCTCATAGTCTCCTCTACAGGCTTTCTAGTCACATTTTCCTGTAGAATTCATCCAAAAAGATTTCTAAAAATTTGCATCTGGTAATACATGTATAACCCAGATCAAATTGCTTGCCATCTCTGAGAGGGGGGAATGGAAGGGAGGGAGACAGTTTTGGAAAATGCATGTTGAAAATTGTTATTACATAACTGGGAAAATAAAATCTTTGAATTTAAAAAAATCTACATCTAGGGATAGAGAGGCAGACCTAGAGAGAGAAGTTCTGGGTTTACATCTGGCCTCAGACAGTTCCTATCTGTGCAAGACATTTAATCCCAGCTGCCTAGCTGTTACCACTCTTCTCCCTTGGAACCAATATTTAGTATTGATTCCAAGACAGAAGGTAAGAGTTTTTTTTTTTTAATCTACATCTACAAAATCTGTATGTATTTTTTATCCCTCTAAGTTGGTCAACAATCAAAAAATTGGTACAACAATCTTGGATGGCATATAAAAACAATACATTTGAATAGGAAGAGGAGAAAATATATTGGATTAGAGATCAAAAATTGTGTAGTTTCCAAAAATTTTGACATTTTTGTAGCAAAACCCCATATGTTTAATACCCATATTCTTTTGTTAATGGTATATGGCTGCAAATCATTGAACCAAAAGAATAAAAATTGTAGGCATCCCAAAAGGGGACTGGAAAGATGTGTGATGACAAAGTGGTATAGTGAGAAGAACTGGTCTCCAAGTGAGAAAACTTGATATCAAATTCTGGCTTCTTCACTTATAGCTGTGTGAACTTGGGAAAGATGACTTAGCTTCCCTGAGCCTCAGGTTCCCAACTGTTAAATGAGGAAATTACGTTTCTTCTATCTATCTTAAAGGGATAATATGATGCTTTGCAGGTTTATATAAAAGGGAATTATTATAATGATGATGGCTATAAGTAGATTAGAGCATAGTATAATATAAAATAGGACTTGAAAGACAAAGAATTTTGAGCGGAAGATAAGAACATTGTAATAGTCTAACCTTTTTACTCTACAGATGAGGAAACTGCTAAGTGACTCTCCCAAGGTCTAATAGGATACAACTGGAACAGCTGGAATTGGAATTTAGCTCTCTGAGCACCCATCTAAGGTACTTTTCAGTATTCAACATCAATAGTATATAAGAATGGAAAAGGAAGTAGACCAGTAACAGGGAAGTTTAAAGGATAAGACAGGCTGCCCCAGGGTGGCACTGCTATTCATAAAATATTAAAAGAGCAGCTGACGGTTTCCAGCACATTAAGTACAGCTCCTATGGAAAACATATAGAAAGGCACGTACAAGAGTCTCAGGATAAGACAAGTGGTTGTGATGAGTTGAGTTCTAGATTAATGGAGATACTTTGCTGATGAGATGAGGGATCTGTGGAAATATTTAAATTAATATATTCTAAAATATAGCTAGAGAGAGTACTTAGAGAAATAATAAGATATACTGGATAGAGAGCTGGTCTCATAGGAGTACCTGACTTTAAGCCCTGCCTCTGTGATAGTAGGCAAGGTATTTAACCTCTTTGTTGTTCTAGATCTCTTGCCAGGAATATTTAATTGTAATGAAGCTTCTGGAGGGCAGCTAGGTAGTGTAGTGAATGGACCTCTGGCTTGGAATCTGCAAGATTCATCTTCCTATGTTCAAATCCAGCCTCAGATGCTTACTAAGCCTGGGCAAGTGACTTTTTGCCTCAGTTTTCTTATCTATAAAATGAATTGGAGAAGGACATGGCAAACCACTCTAGTATGTTTGCCAAGTGTAAAAAATAGACTCGAAAACAGGACTACAATCCCCATGAGCCTTTGCTCCACTTCCCCAGAATGCCTTGTAATCTCACCTGGGCCGAGATCGAGAAGGTATTTAAGCTGATTCAAAGGCTTTTGAGGGGGCTTGGTGCTTTTTGGACTTCCATTTTAGAGCAGGCTAGTCTCTTGCATGATGTGAGGTTATTTTGTCTAGGCCTCTGGCCTAGGCACATGTTTCTTACTTGTATATTCTTTAATCTTTACCCTTTAATAAACCTCTAAAAAATATAATACTTCTTGCAGAGAGAAACTAATTTCTACCTGCCTCAGTCTCCCCATCTCCCCTAAATTTTAACGGTTATACAAGAGAACTCCAAATAGGGTCATAAAGAGAGAGATGAGAGTCAAAAACAAAAACAAACAAACAAATAAAAAAACCCAAAGACAATCTAGGCATCGTCATAACATCAACTTCTCAAAAAAATGCATATAAAATACTTTGCAAATGGAAAAGAAGTTGCTGGATGACCCACAGGTAGAGGGAGTTCCCTACATTGATGAAATTACAGGGTCAGAGGCAGTTAGGTGATTCAGTGGATAGAGATGGGAGGTCCTAAAGATAGGAGATTCCTAACTATGTGATCCAGGGCAAGGCACTTTACCCCAATTGCCTAGCTCTCACTACTCTTCTGCCTTGGAACCAAAACTTAGTATAAATTCTAAGACAGAAGGTAAAGGTTAAAAAAAAAAAGGAAGAAAAGAAATCATAAAGTCAGTCCCTATTCCTAGATCTGAAAACATGCAACATTCCTGTGAGAAGGTTTTAAAGGAGTGGTGGGCAGGAGAGGAAGGTTGTTTATTTTTAAGTTTCCCCCTTCCTTCCTGTTCTTCAAAATCTAAAAGCCAACAAGTTTGGTCAGGTTTGGTTTTAGGTTTGCAATCCTACTTTCTGTTACTTTTACCAAGGGTTTTTTATTTTATTTTATTTTATTTTTTGCTTAATATACAAGGCCTGTGTCCTTTCAGAGTTAAAAAATAAAACGTTTAGGAAAAATGACCACAGTAAAAAAAAGTTTCCTGAATTTCTTCACTCTTGAAAATACGTAGGACACGTGTCCTCTAAAAAGTTCTTTGTAAACCAAGCAACTTTCTGGGGCCTAATCCCTCCCATCTCCCCAGTCTGCTTTGCCTGTGTTTTGTACTTTGCTTTGTACTACTAGTGGGCTAGATCCACTGTGAATGTGCTTTTTTCCCCCGGAAAATAGCCTCACCAGAGGACTGGAATCTGCTCCAGCACCTTCCTCTACTCTACTTTATGTTCCTGTTGTCAATATTTTCCTGAAATTGCTGGGTTGGAAGCCAAGCTTCAAAGTAAACAGGAAAAGATTAAGGTGCTCTAAGTGTACCCTTTGCCAACAAGTCTTTTTCTATTTAGTCAGCTTTGTGCCTGGAGCTAGAACATTATTTTCCCATTATCACCTTGTTATCAGGTAGCTTAACTGCCTGTGAAAGGGGGAAAAATTGTTCCATCATCAAAGTAAGCAGAGAGGCCAAGATGGTCAGGCTTGGAAAATTTTGGTGGTTGCTGAAGGTTGTGAACATGGTACATCACTGAAAATTTTAGACTTTGTTTAGTTATTTCAGTTATGAGGTTTTCTTGGCAGAGATTCTGGAGTGGTTTGCCCTTTCCTTCTCCAGTTAAGCAAGGTTAAGTGACTTGCTCAGGGTCACACAACTAGTAAGTAAGGCTGAATTTGAAACTTGGGTCTTCCTGACTCTAGGCCCAGTGCTCTATCCATTGCACCACCTAGCTACCCCCAACTTTAGACTAGGAGTCATTAACAAAAAAAATTTTTTTTCTTCAATGTTTTCTGAAAGGGAGACTTTCCAGTGAGAGGGCTCCGTTTTCCTCTTGAAAGGGGGTCTAGTTTCAGGCAAAACTGTGTGGTCCTGTTGTGTTTTATGTTTTACCATCCTACACCATCTGGTGCCCATCCCTCCTCTTAAACTTTTCTCCCCTGACCTCATTGCCTCTCCACCCCTTCATTCCACAACCCCTTGCAATCTGATTTCCATCCTCACCTCTTCCAGAAACTGTTATCTCTGAAGTAGGAATTCTTAATCTGGGACCAGGGAACTTGTGTAAATAAATGTTTAGTTATATGTCTATCAAAGAGTACACACATGTATATGCATTATATATGTGTATGTGTGTACATCTATGTTTGATTTCCTTTGTCATCTGATGTATTTTATTTTATTTGTGACCCCTGTTCCAAAGGCCAAATGGATGAGGGAGTTGAGCTCTGTCACCTCTATGGTCCCTTCTATCTCTTAATCTATGATATATAAAAGATTTCTAAACTTGGCGACTTCTAAACTTATTTCACACCATCACTCTTTACATTCTGTATTTTCCATTTCAAATGAGACTTGTTCCCTGCTCTTTCCTGTTTCCTTTCAGGCTTACCCTACATGTGTCTGCATTTCTGCCTATGGAAAATGTTCTCAAACAGTCAGAAAGCAATAATTAAAACAGTTTTTCTATATGTAATTGAAAAAAAAAAGGAATAGAAAGTGGAAAAGAAAAAGAAAAGTTCTCCTCAAAGTCCAGCTGAGGTGCCAGTTTCTGCCAGAAGCCATCCCTAGTCTTCTAGCTAAAAATGACCTCTTTCTATTAAAATTTCTTATTAACATTTTATCTGGGCCTCTGGTTTACACTTATAATATCCTACCTTGTGTTAATCCAGTTATATGCATGACTTGTCCCTTATCCCCTTTCAATTTCACTTGTAAGCACTGAGCTAGGTGTACCAAGAATGCAAATAATTTTTTTTAGAGTTTCTCTGCTTTCAAGGAGATTACATTCTATTTTGAGATTATAGAGACAGGATTCTATATAAACACAGATAAGTATAATACAAGATGCTTAAGGATGAGGGCAAAGGAGAGATCTAAAACAATGTTCTAGAAAAATAAATCAAGAGTAGGAAGAACTTTTTCAACTGGGGAATAGGGACAGTTTCACAAGAAAGTGACACATACGATGAGCCTAGAAGGAAGATAAGAGAAATGCAAATTAAAAGAATTCACACCCAGCAAACTGTCAAAGATGATTTTTTTTTTTAAGTTGGTGTTGAACAGGTAGGGGAAAACAGGAACACTAATATGCTGTTAATGGAATCTAGAATTGGTCCAGCCACTCTGACAATCAATTTGGAACTGTGCAAAAAAAGTGACTAGGGGGCAGCTGGGTGGCTCAGTGGATTGAGAGCCAGGCCTAGAGATGGGAGGTCCTAGGTTCAAATCTGGCCTCAGACACTTCCCAGCTGTGTGACCCTGGGCAAGTCACTTGACCCCCCATTGCCTAGCCCTTACCACTCTTCTGCCTTGGAGCCACTACACAGTATTGACTCCAAGACGGAAGGTAAGGGTTTAAAAAAAAAAGTGACTAGAATATCTTTAATTTTTAAGCCAGAGCTCCCACAACTGGTCTTATGTCCCCAAGGAAATCAGAGACACAAACCAAAGTCCTCTATATGCCAGAATATTCAAAGAAGCACTCTTTGTGATAACAAAGGAGAAACAAAATGAGTTCTCATTAAGTAAGGGCTGAAAAAATGATGGCATTATGAATAGTTGGTATGTGAATATGATTATGCCTTTAGAAATCCAGAGTAAATATGAAAACATTTAAGTGTTCTGGTTCTAAAATCAGAAGACCTGGATCTGAATTCCACTTCTGATAATTATTCCTTCTGTGACTTTGAGCAAGTCTCTTAACCTACCTAGCCTCAGTTTCCACATCTGCAAAATGGAGAGGAGGAGTTAAGACTAAATGGCCTCTAAATTCCCTCCCAGCTCTAGATCTATGACCCTAACTTGTAGTCCATAGGGAGTAAAGGAAGCAGAAACAGGAGAACAGCATATTCAAAGACTAAAGAACTGTAAATAACACCCCAATTGAGTGAAAAATCAATCATATAAACAATCTTGATCTCAGAGAGATCTGATAAAGAAACACAACTTCCTCTCAGTGAGTGGATGGGAATTATGGTCATGGAATGCAGACTATGCTGTCAGACATGGTTACTGTGTGCATTGGCTTTGCTTAAATATTTTTCTGGGTTATAAGGTAGCATTCAGTAGAGGATGAGTGAGGCCATAGGAATTCCACTGGACAGTGGCATAAAAACAATGCCACAGCAAAACTTAAAAAAAATGAAAAACAAGTGATCCATTCCCACATTACCAATGAGGAAACCTTAGAGAGGTTTAGAGGCAACTTGACATAACTAGCAAGAGGAGAACATGGAACTCAAATCACTTCTGAATCCAAATCCAGGGGTTTTTATATGATACTAATTTGTTATCTGCTCTGTGGTATAGAAGGTAGAGCTCTTTCAGGAAGACCTTTGTTCAAATTCTGCCTCAGACACTAGCTGTGTGACTGGGGCAAGTCACGGAACCCTGCTTGCCTCAGTTTCCTCATCTGTAAAATGAGCTAGCAAAGGAAATGGCAAGTCATTCAAGTATCTTTGCCAAGAAAATCCCATGTGGAGTCTTGAAGGGTTAGGCAGGATGGAAGAAAAAACAAAACAAAAAGTGATTGAACAGCAACAAAAACCCGTTATCCTCTTGAATACCTTAAAGGGCAAATAGGTGGAAAGACAAGGTGGGTCCAGTATTACTGCCCTTATTTTTTATTCCCTTTTCTGTCATGATTTTTGGCTATCAGAAAAGCTGAAATGAAGAAAAGAGCTCAGAGAAATGCAGATTTCTCCCCAGATAGTCTTAACACACAGAGAGTTGCCATAGCAGTCACTGGTAGGTGTTTCAAAATTTTCCCCAGGGAGAAAAGTTCTTGAGGAAAAGCTGGAATCTTAAGGAGGGAGCTAGAGACATATATGGTGCCCAAAGGCAAGGATTATATCTCTTCATAAGAGTGCCTTTTCATTATGTGGACAGTTTGCTGTGAAGGGACTGAGAATGGTGGTGGTGGTGGTGGTGGTGATGGTGGTGATGATGGGGAGGCTCTCTGCAGCAGAGCCACAGCAAGGTGGACTCAGGGGACTGAGAAGGGAATGTGGCTAGCACCGTGCTGACATAGAAGACTACCATTTCTGGTGAAGTAGTTGAATGACTGTAACTTTACCAATGCTGCTTTTGTTGTCAGTGCTTTCCCTCATCAGCTCTGTGTTGACCTACTTTCTTCTTCCTTTGGATAAGGGCATCCCCTTCTTCAGGACTCTTAGTCTTCTGAACTCATCCACCCTGTGACCTCCACATGGACTAGGAACAATATTCAGTTTATCCTCTTAGGAACTGGACTCTGCCTCCTGCCTCTCTTCCCCAGGATAGTTCTCTCCTTTTGGCACTGGTATCCAAAAGGTCTTCTACGGGCAAAGTGTACTGTACATCCTTTTTTGTCTACTCTCATTAATTAATAAAATACTGTCACATTTCATCATATAAATGATATTATATGTATATATATGCATATGCTTTATACATATGTATATATGTAGTGTTTTATATACCTTAAAATACCATATTGATGTGAAAATTGAGATAATTAAGGAATGTCATGCATTTTTCCTATCTTAGAAGACTAGGCAGGACAGTTCCAGTGAAGTACTTTTTCCCCCCTTACCCTTACCTTCTGTCTTAGAACCAAAATTATGTATTGGTTCTCAAACAGAAGAGTGGTAAGGCCTAGGCAATGGGAGTTAAATGATTTATCCAGGGTCACACAGCTAGGAAGTATCTGAGGTCAGATTTGAACCCAGAACCTCTCATCTCTTGACCTGACTCTCAATCCACTGAGCCACCCAGCTGCCCCATAATCAAGCACTCTTAACAAATCCTGGGGCAGAAATGGAAGGTTCTGAAAAGATCTTCCTTATCCCACTTCAAAATACTTGAAGGACTCACACCATAAGCATTCATTAGACCCCTGTTATATACAAGGCATTATAACTGGTGCTATAGATACAAAGACGAAAATGAAAAAATATTCCCTTCTTTAAAGGAGCTTAGAGTTTATTTTGGGAGTACAACATTTACACAGATGAGGGAGACACAGATAGAGAGAGGGAGGGAGAGAGAGACAGAGAGATGGGTGGGAGAAGAGGAAGAGAAGGAAGAAGAGGAGGAGGAGGAGAGAATGGCACTAAGTAGGGGAATTAGAAAGGTCTGACTGAGCCAAGAAGAGTCAGTAACCATTTAGGAAAGCCGGATCCTTAGAAGGAAGTTCCAAAGATGAAATTGTTAAAATAGTCAGGGCATGATCTCGGATATAGGTAGCAAGGTAAATTGGTGAGATTGTGGAGAAAATGGCCAGCAAGTAAGGAGTGGGATCATAGGATCATGGATTTAGAGCAAGAAGGAACTTTATATGTCTTTGAGTTCAATACCCTAATTTTATAGATGAGAAAACTGAAGCTCAGAGAGGTTGTGAGTTGATCAAAGTCATATAGCTAAGAAGTAACTGGGGTCAAAATTAGAACCCAAGTCTTCCTGATTCTAAGTCCAGATCTCTATCCACTAATTAAGTTTAGTTTATATTTATTTAAATGCAAAAAACTTTAGAAATGTAAAAACTACTCTTAGCTCACAAATCATAAAAAAAAACACAACCAAAAAAACAAAAACAAAAAAAAACAGGTAGCCAGGCTGGATTTAAAACTACAAGCAGTAGTATATTTAAAAAAAATGATAGCATGCTGCCTCTCAGAGAAGCAAAAGTTAAGGATGAATCCTAGGTTTCTAACCTAAGTAAATAGAAGATTCATGAAGTACTAAACAGAAATAGAGATGTTTGGAGAATGGGGCAGGTTTGGCCAGGAGGAGAGAGACAATGAATTCTGCATGGACATGTTGAGTTTTAAATACTATAGGGCATTTTCGAGTACAGATTTCTAGCAAATGATAGCCTGAAGCTTATGAGAGAGATAAAGAAGGGCTGGATATATAGAGATTTGGAAGTCACTTGATTAGAGAAGTCATCATTGAACCCATGTAAGCTGCAAATATCATCAAAAGATAACACAAGACCCAGAAGACATCACTAAGAACCACCCACATTTGGAGAAGGACAAGAGGGAGCAGAGGGGTACAAGCATTTTTTCCAGTTTATTTTTAATTTTTTTTCAATTACATGTAAAAACACTTTTTGACATTTTTTTGTTGACATTTTAAAATTCAGGTTTTCTCCCTCCCTCCCCTTCCCATCTCCCTGAGGCAGAGGATAATCTGTTATAGGTTATCTCCACACTTTCATATAATACATATTTTCACATTGTTCATGCCCTGAAAGAAGACATATCACACATACAACAGAAATCTCATGAAGGAAATATAGTGGAAGATGGCATACTTAATTTATACTCAGATTCTAACACTTCCTTCTTTGACTGTGGACAGCATTTTCTTCAAGAGTCCTTGGGAGACTGGCTTTGCTGATAATGGTTCAGTCCTTCACAGCTGATCATCATATAATATTTCTGTTCCTGTATACATTGTTCTGATTCTGCTCACTTCATTTTGTATCTGTTCATATAAGTCTTTTCTGAACTCATCCTGGAACAAACATTTATTAATGTAAAGAGCTTTACAAATATCTCATTTAATCTTCAGAATAACCTTGCAAGGCAGGTTCTATTATGACCCCCATTTTAAATTTGAGGCAGATTTAGATTAAGTGACTTGCCCAGGGTTATAACTGGTATGACATGTCTGAGACTGAATTTGAACTCAGGTCCTCCTGACTCCAGGCTAAGTACTCTATCCATTCCATCACTTAGCTTCCTATAGAGGAAAAGGATGATGAGTCACCAAAGGAGATGTCACGCATGTAGGAAGAGAATTAGGAAGAAAAAATGTTATGAAATTGGTGAAAAAGGAGGTTTCTAGGTAGAGAGAGAGAGTAGTCCCACGGGTCCAAAGCAGCAGAGGTCAAGAAGAATGAAAATTGAGAAAAGATCAACAGATTTAGTAATTAAGGAATCATTTATAAACTTGGAGAGAATGGTTTTAGCTGCGTTGTGGATCAGGCAGCAATTTGGAGGGATAGAGAAGTGAGTGGGAAGTGAAGAAGTAAAGCCAAGAATAGATGGCCTTTTCAAGGAGTTTGACTATGAAAGAAAGGAGAGAAATAAGATGAGGACAAGGGAGTGTCATAGTCTGACCCAAATGACAAAGAAGCTGAAAGCTTTTGCTTAACACCTTTAATGTCAGAAGATTGTAGAAAAAGAAACAAGTGCCAACTAGAAGAATGGGGTATGTCTTGAGCAGAGATGGCCTTTAAAGCTTGGTCCAGAAAACCAGAGAAGCTTTCTGAATTTTTACAGTATCCTTCAACACCCAGATCCAATGCCACTATTCCCTGAATGCCTTCTGTAATCATTTCACCAGAATTTCCTTTCTTTTCTTCAATGTAATAACACTTACTTTGTAAATAGCTCTAACCTATGGGGACCTGAGAGAACAAGTCTTATCTCTCTAACACAACTTGACCCTTCAAACACTTGAAGTTAGCCTTGTAATCCTTAAAATATTATTAGTTGTTATATGCTCTTCTAAGTCTTCTCTACTATAAGTTTAACATTTCTAGTTCCTTCAGCTGACCCTTGTAAAAAAAGACTCGAATACAGGACTACAATCCCCATGAGCCTTTGCTCCACTTCCCCAGAATGCCTTGTAATCTCACCTGGGCCGAGATCGAGAAGCTGATTCAAAGGCTTTTGAGGGCTCTCTTGGCTCTTTTTGGACTTCCGTTTTGGAGCAGGCGGTCTCTTGCATGATGTGAGGTTATTTTGTCTAGGCCTCTGGCCTAGGCACATGTTTCTTACTTGTATATTCTTTAATCTTTAACCTTTAATAAACCTCTAAAAAATATAATACTTCTTGCAGAGAGAAACTAATTTCTACCTGCCTCAGTCTCCCCATCTCCCCTAAATTTTAACGGTTACACCCTCTTGTAGCATAGAGACCTATCACCTATTTTCACTACTTTCTTCTGAATGATCTCTGGTTTACCAATGTCTTTTCTAAAACTTGGTACCCAAAATTGAGTGCAATTCTCTATATGTGATCTGAACATAACTGACTATAGTATATCAGATACTCAAATTACAGTGTCAATGTTTGAAAATTAACTTAAGTTGTAGTTTCTACCACCAAACCAGAGACTAATAAAAATTAATTTGTACAGCACTTTAAAATTTTTATTTGTTTGTAGGCAATTGGGGTTAAGTGACTTGCCTTGGGCCACCCAACTAGAAAGTATCTGAGGCTAGATTGGAACCCAGGTCCTCCTAACTCTAGGTCTGGCACTCTATCCCCAGGGCTACTCACTTGTCCCCAACTTAAGGTTCACAAATTACTTTCTTGACAACAACCCTATGATGTAGGTGGTGAAATGATCAGTATTGCGATTTTATGAATAAGAAAACGGAAGCTCTGAGAATATGAGATTTGGCCAATTATACAATTATGGCAGAGACAGTATTTGGACCTACATCTCTTGATTCAAAATTCAGTGCTCTTTTCACTATACTACAAATCAAATTATCTAGCAGCCCAAAGGTAGGCATTCTACTCTACCTTAGTTAACATTTTGAGTCTACCCCTTATCTTCAGAGTTAGGAGAGATCCTTCTCAAATCTTTTGTTTTATTTCCATTATCCTCTATTTTTGTATATATCTTATCTTAATAGATATAAGGTCCTGGGGACTAGGACTATATTGTTTTTTGTTTTGTTTTTTTTTATCTTTTTATACCAAGCACCTAGCACAATGCTTTGCAGGAAATAGGCAGATAATGACAATTTGTTGAATGTTTAATTACCAGACTTACTGGTAAACCACATAATTTCAAAGTTGAGAGACTTCTCTGGGAATATAAGCCTTCCCTAGAAAAATGATTTCCTTTTGGATATACTTATCATCTAGTTTTCCTTTTCCTTCCTTCCTTCCTTCCTTCCTTCCTTCCTTCCTTCCTTCCTTCCTTCCTTCCTTCCTTCCTTCCTTCCTTCCTTCCTTCCTTCCTTCCTTCCTTCCTTCCTTCCTTCCTTCCTTCCTTCCTTCCTTCCTTCCTTCCTTCCTTCCTTCCTTCCTTCCCCACTCTCCTTTTCTCTCTCTCTCTTTCTCCTTCCCTCTCTTCCCCCCTTCCTCTCTCCCTCTCCCTCTTTCTGATTTTCAGCCCTTCTCAGGTTTGGAGTAGGGAAGAAGTAGTTACTTAGTAATCTCTTCTACTTCTGGGGAACTCTGATTGTTAGGAAGTTTGTCCTTACAAGAAGCCTATATTTGCTTTTTGAAATCTTTACCCACTGATCTAGTCTGTCCTCTGTGATCAAGAAGAACAAATCCTCTCTCTTTTTCTCAAGATAGTGCTTCATATTTTTGACGACAGCTATCATGTTGGTCCCTAAAACTTCTCTTCTGAGGCTAAACAGTTCCAGTTCCTTTAATGGATCTTTGTGTGGGAAAAACTGGAGATCCTTCATCATACTGGCCCACCTCTGAAACTCTCAAGTTTGTCAATGTCTTTCCTACAATGTGTTGCCCTAAAGGACCATAATTCAGACCTGGTCTGATCAGGTCAAAGGAGAGGAGGATTATCTCCTTATCCCTGAAGTACCTTGGAAGTCACAAGTATTTACTAACCTCAAGATCATCTCTTTACTATCTAATCTTAAATCTCTTCTTATCTAAGTAACCTTTTTTCCTGGCTACAAACACATCCACTCCTCCTTTATCCTCAAAACAACAACAAAGAAAACTCAAGTACCTGCCATCTTGGGCATCTGGGTGGCTCAGTGGATTGAGAACCAGACCTAGAGTTGGTAGGTCCTGGGTTTGGTAGGTCCTGGGTTTGGATCTGGCCTCAGACACTTTCTTTTTTTTTTTAACATTATTTTTTTATTTTGGTCAATTTCAAACATTATTCCTTGGTTACAAAAATCATTTTCTATTCCTCCCTCCCCCTTTCTCCCACTGGGTATTACATGTGTCCTTGATCAGAACCCATTTCCATGTTGTTGGTGTTTGCACTAGGATGATCATTTAGAGTCTACATCCCCAAACATATCCCCCTCAACCCATGTAATCAAAGCAATTGCTTTTCCTCGGTGTTTTTACTCCCACAGTTTGTTCTCTGTTTGTGGATAGTGTTTTTTCTCCTAGATCCCTGCAGATTGTTCAGGGACATTGCACTGACCCTAATGGAGAAGTCCATTACCTTCTATTGTGCCACAGTGTATCAGTCTCTGTGTACAATGTTTTCCTGGTTCTGCTCCTTTCGCTCTGCATCACTTCCTGGAGGTTGTTCCATACTCCATGGAATTCCTCCACTTTATTATTCCTTTGAGCTCAATAGTATTCCATCACCAACATATACCACAATTTGTTCAGCCATTCCCCAATTGAAGGGCATCCCCTCATTTTCCAATTTTTGACCACCACAATAGTGCAGCTATGAATATTTTTGTACATGTCTTTTTCCTTTTTATTTCTTTGGGGTACAAACCCAGCAGTGTTATGGATGGATCAAAGGGCAGACAGTCTTTTAGCGCCCTTTGGGCATAGTTCCAAATTGTCCTCCAGAATGGTTGGATCAATTCACAACCCCACCAGCAATGCATTACTGTCCCAACTTTGCCACATCCCCTCCAGCATTCATTACTTTCCTTTGCTGTCATGTTAGCCAATCTGCTAGGTGTAAGGTGTTACCTCAGAGTTGTTTTTATTTCCATCTCTCTGATTATAAGAGATTAGAACACTTTTTCATGTGCTTATTAATGGTTTTGATTTTTTTGACTGAGAATTGCCTATTCATGTCCCTTGCCCATTTAGCAATTGGAGAATGGCTTGATTTTTTGTACAATTGATTTAGCTCTTTGTAAATTTGAGTATTTAGACCTTTGTCAGAGGTTTTTGTTATGAAGATTGTTTCCCAGTTTATTTCCCTTCTGATTTTGGTTACATTGGTTTTGCTTGTACAAAAACTTTTTAAATTTGATGTAGTCAAAATTATTTATTTTACATTTTGTGACTCTTTCTAACTCTTGCTTGGTTTTAAAATCTTCTCCTTCCAAAAGTCTGACATGTATACTATTCTGTGTTCACATAATTTACTTATAGTTTCCTTCTTTATGTTCAAGTCATTCGCCCATTCTGAGTTTATCTTGGTGTAGGGTGTGATATGTTGATCCAAGCCTAATCTCTCCCACACTGTCTTCCAATTTTCTCAGCAGTTTTTATCAAATAGTGGAATTTTGTCCCCAAAGCTAGGATCTTTGGGCTTATCATAGACTGTCTTGCTAAGGTCACTTACCCCAAATCTATTCCACTGATCCTTTCTGTCTGTCTCTTAGCCAGTACCAAATTGTTTTGAAGACCACTGCTTTATAGTATAGTTTGAGATCTGGGACTGGAAGTCCTTCTTCCTTTGCAGTTTTTTTTCCCCCAGATATCCTTGATCTTTTGTTCTTTCCCTCAGACACGTTCTAGCTGTGTGATCATGGGCAAGTCACTTAACACCAGATGACTAACCCTTACCACCCTTCTGCCTTAGAATTAATGCTTAATACCCATTCTAAGAGAGAAAGTAAGGGTTTTTAAAAAACAACAACCTGCCACCCTTCTAACTATTGTTTTATTCATCTCCTTCCTTTGTTAGCAAACTCTGAAAAAACTTTCTATGTTTATTGCCTCTACTTCCTCTCCTGTGATTGTCTTCTAAACCCTCAACAATCTGACTTCTTATACTCAACCTTCAATTAATACTGCTCTCTTTTGACCATGTCACTCAGCTGAAATTATTCTCCTCAGAGTTATGAATAATTTCTTAGTTGCAAAATCTAAGTCTTTTCTCAGTCTTCATCCGTTTTAATTCCTCTGCATCATTTGATACTGTTGACTCACTCTCTCTTCCTGAATACTTTCTATTCTCTGGGTTCTTAGAAAAATAATAGATAACATTCATACAGCACTTTTGAGTTTTGCAAAGCATTTTACAAATATTATCTCACTTAATCTTCTTAACAATCCTGGGAGAGAAGTGCTATCATTATTCCTGTTTTACATATGAGGAAACTGAGGCAGACAGTGATTAAGTAAAAATAATACCTAGTGGGAGCAGCTAGGTAGCTCAGGGGATTGAGAGCCAGGTCTTGAGATGGGAGGTCCTAGGTTCAAATGTCCTCAGATAATTCCTAGCTGTGTGACCCTGGACAAGTCACTTAACCCCAATTGCCTAGTCCTTACCACTCTTCTGCCTTGGAACCAACACACAATATTGATTCTAAGGTGGAAAGTTAGGGTTTAAAAAAAAGCAAACCTAGTATTTATATTACATTACTATGTGCCTGGCACTGTACTAAGTAAGTACTTTGCAAATACTATCTCATTTGACCCTCACAACAACCATGGGAGGTAGGTGCTATTATTATCCCCATTTGACTAATGAGGAAATTGAGGCATACAGAAATGAAATGATTTGTCCAGGTTCTTCCTGATACCAGGTCTAGCTCTCTGTTCGCTGTACCATCAGCTGCCTCAGATCCTGGTCTCTCTTGGCTTTCCTGTGAGTATGACCATTCCTTAATCTAACTCACCAAATCTTCATCCATGTTATACCTTTTAAATATGGATATACATCAAGGCTCTATGCTTTATCTTCTCTTCTCTCTACACTCTTTCATTTAATGACCTCATCAGCTCCCATGAATTCAAAGAGTATCTCTATCTCCAATTTCTATTCTCTCTCCTGAAGTTCAGTCCTAATCATGAACTGCCTATTAGATATTTTGAACTGGATGGTCTGTGGGTATCTCAACTACAACATGACCAAGGAAAGAACTCATTATCTTTCCTTGGTTCAAAACTTTCCCATTACTGACAGGGGCACCACCATCCTTCCAGTTGTCCAGGTTCAAAGCTTTTGTCATCCTCCTTATTCACTAACCCCTCATTTAGCTGATAAACCTTTGAGATTCTATCTCCACTATATTTTGCATCCATCCTCTTCCTTTATTCACACAATCTTCAGTCTTATTTCTTGCCTCTACTATTGTCATAGCCCCCCTAACTAATCTCCTTTTTTTAAGTCTCTCTACTCTACTGGTGTGTTCAGAGAGAACTAGCACCATTGGTGTGAGGGCTTGCTGAGACCTTTACAGGGCTGCTCATTCATCTTTGGTGTTTGTCTTCCATCCAACTCTCACCTGTGTCTCCAAGAAGCTGTAGTCAGCACAGGGGCCATACTCTGGTAAAATTGATTCAGCAGATAGGCTAAACCAGACTGAGAATAACCAAGAAGACTCAGACCTTTGGGTGAATTAGGATAGATGTCTACCCCAAGCCTGTGAAAACTTCCCTTGGCAAAATCGGAGGATAAGAACAATTTTTTCCAATGGCTATGAAGGTGGCTGAAGGAAGTGCTATGGAGAGCTTTGTCAGACATTGAAGATAAGTTGTTCACCACATCCTGGTTCATCACCAATCATCTGATTTTTGGCTTGCCCCTGGATTTTGATGACTCTAGAAGAGTAAGACTGTCTACTTTATGCAACTCTGCCTCCCAAATCCAATTCATGATGAAATCAACACATAAGCAAGTCAAGACATCACCTGTGATGTCATTGGTCCTTTTTAAAAATGAAGAACAACTCCAATCCTCTACACAACTATTAAGGTGATTTTTATATAAAAATGATGAATGAAGTGGTTTCAAAGAAACCTGATTGGTCTCTTATGAACTGATGAATAATGAAGTGAGCAGAACAAATTATACAAAAATAATAACATTACAAAGACAACTTTGAAAGACTTAAGAATTCTGACTAACCATGATTACAGAGGACTCATGATGAAACATACTTTCAGACAAAGAAATGAATAACCCTGAATGCAGATCAAAACACATATTTTTGGACATGCCAATGTGGAATTTATTTTACTTGACTATACATGTTTATTGGAAAGGCTTGGTTTTCTTCCTGTCTTCCTTTCTCCCTCCCTCCCTTCCTCCTTTCCTTTCCCCCTCCCTCCCTCCCTCCCTTCCTCCTTCCTTCCTTCCTTCCTTCCTTCCTTCCTTCCTTCCTTCCTTCCTTCCTTCCTTCCTTCCTTCCTTCCTTCCTTCCTTCCTTCCTTCCTTCCTTCCTTCCTTCCTTTCTTTCTTTCTTTCTTTCTTTCTTTCTTTCTTTCTTTCTTTCTTTCTTTCTTTCTTTCTTTTCTTTCTTTCTTTCTTTCTTTCTTTCTTTCTTTCTTTCTTTCTTTCTTCTTTCTTTCTTTCTTTCTTTCTTTCTTTCTCTTTCTCTCTTTCTTTCTTTCTTTCTTTCTTTCTTTCTTTCTCTCTCTCTTTCTCTCTCTCTTTCTCTCTCTCTCTTTCTCTCTCTCTCTTTCTCTCTCTTTCTCTCTCTTTCTCTCTCTCTTTCTCTCTCTCTTTCTTTCTTTCTTTCTTTCTTTCTTTCTTTCTTTCTTTCTTTCTTTCTTTCTTTCTTTCTTTCTTTCTTTCTTTCTTTCTTTCTTTCTTCCTTTCTTCCTTTCTTCCTTCCTTCTTCCTTCCTTCCTTCCTTCCTTCCTTCCTTCCTTCCTTCCTTCCTTCCTTCCTTCCTTCCTTCCTTCCTTCCTTCCTTCCTTTCTTTCTTTCTTCCTTCCTTCTTTCTTTCTTTCTTTCTTTCTTTCTTTCTTTCTTTCTTTCTTTCTTTCTTTCTTTCTTTCTTTCTTTCTTTCTTTCTTTCTTTCTTTTCTTTCTTTCTTTCTTTCTTTCTTTCTTTCTTTCTTTCTTTCTTTCTTTCTTTCTTTCTTTCTTTCTTTCTTTCTTTCTTTCTTTCTTTCTTTCTTTCTTTCTTTCTTTCTTTCTTTCTTCTTTCTTTCTTTCTTTCTTTCTCATCCTAGAATCAATACTAAGTATCAGTTCCAAGGCAAAAGAGCAATAAGGGCTAGGCAGTGGGGATTAAGTGACTAGCCCAGGGTCACACAGCTATGAAGTGCCTAAGTCCAGATTTGAACCCAGAATCTCCTGTCCACTTCTACTAATCTTCTTGATATTCCTCACTACTTTTCACTGATGGTGTCCCTTGCCTGGAATGATTTTCCCATTTCTTTGAAGGCTTAGTTAAGCCTACTTTTTGCATCTGGCCTTTCCAAATATTCACAGTGGTACTCCCTTCTCTATTTTCCCAGATTACTTTTTATGAGTTTCTGTCTAGCCATGATTATATAATATATATGTAAATATGTGCATATTGTCTTCTCCATTAACATTCAAGCTCCTGGAGGGCAGTGTGTTTTGTTTTGGCTTTCATATTTACAGCGCACAAAGTGAATGTGCTTTTTGTTTTTAAAACTTTACCTTCCATGTTAGGATTGATACTATGTATTGGTTCTAAGGCAAAAGAGTGGTAAGGACTAGGCAATGGAGGTTAAATGACTTGCCCAGGATCACACAGCTAGAAAGTGTGTGAATTCATATTTTAACCTAGGTACTCTTGACTCCAGGTCTGACACTCTATCCATTGTGCCATTTAGCTGTCCCAGCATTAGTTTTTGAAACTTTTGAGCTCCAAATTCTCTCTTTCCCTTCCTCCTTCCCCTTTCCCACTCTCTGAGACAGTAAGCAATTTGATATAGATTATATATATATGCAATCTTGATCTTTTTTTAACAAATGATATGATAGTCAAGTCAACAAGCATTTATTAAGAACTGACTCTGTTCCAAACATTGTGCTAGGCACTGAGCATATAGAGTAAGGCAAAAAGTTCCTAGGCAAGGAATTGAGAGTCTAATAGGAGAGATAATAAGCAAACAATTCTATATAAGCAAGATATATAATAATAGGTAACATTTATAGAGTGCTTACTATGTACCAGGTGCTGTGGTAAGTAATTTATAATTATTAATTAATCCTCAAAACAACCCCATGAGATAGATGCACTATTTGAGGGAAACTGAGTCAAAGTTAAATGACTTACACAGCGTTACATAACTAGTGTCTGAGGCTAGATTTGAACTCAGGTCCTCAACAGGTATTTAACTCAGGTAATCAACAGAGGGAAGGCAATAGCATTAAAGGATATAGGGAAAGACTTGTAGAAGGCAGAATTTCAGCTAAGACTTAAAGGAAAGCAGGGAAGTCAATGCAGATTTGATAAGGGAGAAAATTCCCTGCTTAGAGAGGCAGCCAGTAAGTACATGGAGTTGAGAGATGGACTGATATATGTAAGGAAGAGCAAGAAGACTTATGTCATTGGATCTCAGAGTATGTGGAGGGGAGTAAGGTATATGAAAAGACTTTGTAAAGGGCTAAAAGTCAAACAGAAGATTTTATATTTGATCCTGGAGGTAACAGGGAGCCACTGTAGTTTTGGTTTGTTTGGTTTTTTTTTAAATAGGAGAGGGGTGACCTGTACTTTAGGAAGGTCAATTTGACAACTTATTAGAGGACTGACTGGAGTGGGGAGAGATTTGAGTCAGGAAGACCAAGAAATAAAAATATGTAATGGAAATCATAACAGGATAAATATTATAGAAAGAAAAATAAAATAGATAATTTTGATTACCTAAAATTAATAAGCTTTTTCACAACAAATTCAAAGTACAGTAGATAGAATAAGTAAAGAAACCAGAAAGTTGGGAAGAGGGTTTCCACCAAATCTATATATTCAGGATATATAGGGAATTGATACACATATATTGATATAGATATATAAGATCCAGGTTCATATTCATGTCTCCTAGATAGTCATTCATTATCCAAAAAGATTCTCTCATTTTGACCAGTTAACTAGTCAAAGGATATAAAAAAAAATTAGCTTTCCTATGAAGGATTTCTAATTATCACTACTTTACCAAGTCTTGCCCTTTACAAGCAGACTATTGTGCTGAGGTATGGTCCCTCAGGCTTTAGGATTTTTTTTGTGTGTGTTTGTTTTTACATGGGTCCTATCTAGTTATTACAGTTTTTATAGTCCAGAGTCTCATGTAATCCTGGGTTTCCCACTGTTAATTTTATATGGTTGGACTCTGAATATTTTAATTGGTCATGACCAAGGATTTAATTTCTAAATCCCAAATTGAATTACTAAAGTAAATGGAATTTATGAGAGTTTATTTTTACAATAGAGGGAAGATATTAAGGAAGAGAGAAAAGGGAAGAGAGAGAAAGCTCTGTCTTCCTCAGAGCCAGGTAGAAATTCTAAGCACCAGCTAAGGGAAAGGAATCTCAAGACAATGGGCCTTTCTCAGAGATTCACACCTCCAGAAAGGTCAAGGAAACTAAGACAGCCTTTACACTCATCATGGTGACCATCTAAAAGGAAAACAGCCTGAGATCTTCTGCACAAGCTCCTCCAGGGTTCAGTTCCACAGCCAAGTGTCTTCACTCCAAGTCTGACTGTCTGTCTTCCAGTCTCTTCTCAAGTGTCTGTCTTCCAGTCTCTCCTCCAAGTGACTCTTCTTCACTCCAAGCCCAAGTGACTGTTCTATCCAGTCCAACTCCGAGTGACTGAAGATCTCTTGATTCTCCCATATGCCTCTGTTTCCTCTATTTAAAGATCTTTTTCTCTTGTGTCATGTCCCCCAAATTTTACATCTACTAATCACAGCAGAGGCTCCTCTCCAGGACTGCTCACTCAATGTATGAAATAGGTATTCACACCCTTTGTAGTTAGTTAACACCTTTTTGTGGTTAGTTAACACCTTTGTAGTTAGTTATTGTAGTTAGTTAACATCTTTTGTAGTTAAAATGGGTAGATCTACTTTAAATACTGAGTTAACACTTTGGAGATTAAAATCTAAAAATAGGAAGGGGATTACAATTCAATCTTCACAATAAAGGAAAAGCTAAGTACCTTTATTGTTACAATCAGGAGATAGCCAAATCCAATCTTCACACCACTCAAGCCTCAGTCTGTCATTGAGCCTGTGATAAAGTAAGTGTCCAGTTCTTGTTCCTTGGGCCTTCAGAATCCCTCATTCACTTGTGGTGAGGTTTGAACTCTTGCCCTCACAGTCCAACTCTGTGGTATTTTTTCTTTCAATCCCCAGCTTTGGGGCAGCAGGGGCCCTCCAGATCGGAGGCTGTAGAAGACACGGCTGCTCTGAGGGACTTAAGGATTCCAGTGGTATCTTCAGGGAACAAAGTAAGGTTGCTAATCCTGCCCCCAGGGATTATTTTATTGATTCTACTTAGTTTGCTCAGTACCTGGCTCCAGGGCTTAAGGCAATTGGTCTGAAGCTATGGATGTCAGAAGCCTTCCTTTTTATTTTCCCAGGTTGTTTAGCTTCATTCTTTATTCCAGTCTGTTTTTGTCTCCTTTTGCTTTGATGCTGTGGAGTTATTTTTGGTTCTTTGTGAGGGGGATGGTATTAAAAGGGTGAGAAAGTTTCATGTCCTACTCTGCTATCTCCCCATAATGCATCATTATTACTGAGTCTGAAAAGATATATATGAGAAATTTTAAGAAAATTGGAAAGACTTCTTTGAAATGATATAAAAGTAAGTAGAAATATGTGTCACACACCCACACCCACACTCACACAAATGACCATAATTAATTTAATAAAACAACATTAAAAGTTTCCAAGACTCAAATCAACACAATGACCAACCTCTACTCCTAAGAACTGTTATAATTGAAAATCAATATATCTATCCAGTTATTAATTTTCATAAGGTCTCTTAATAGAAAAGGTAGATCAGCATAGATTTAAATCTCATTCTTACTCTAAATTCTAAGACCACATGTAGCCTCGCCTTCATTAACCTTTCTCTCTCCTGTTACCTGCCTGCTCTCTCCCAGAGCCCACACCACCCATCCCAGGTGAGCTCTGCCCCTATCTTTTATTGTTCAGAACATTCACAGACACAAACCCTGGTGCAACTGTGGTATTTGAAAAATGTTGATGGACAGGTCAGTAACCCAGGAGGGGGAGGGTATAAGATCCCCTCTCCATAAGACAAATGATTAAAAAAATAATGACCTCCTCTTAGAATACAAGTGGTGAACTAGAGGTATAAAAGGAGAAATCTGGTGCCAGATGTGGTTAAATTGTTGGTCTGATTTACTTAAAAGAATTTATTAATTTCAAATTAAGTTTCTACTAAGTAAAATGTTTTTGAGAAGTGATAGAGATATAAAAGCATCAATAAAACATTAAAATGTACTTTTTAAAGGGGGGAATAGTTCACTGTCAAAAGCTGAATTGAAATGGATTTATAGAAGAAGTAAAATAAGAAGTGTTAGAGAGACAAGAGCAAATGAAACCAAAGGAATTACTATTTTGTAGGCACTGAGACCAGCCTCACTTTTAGCCCTTTTGATCTCCACCTTTCAGAAATCAAGGAAAAACTCATAGTTGGACTACATTCATAAAATGGGCTAGACAATTCTCTATGATGACTTATAACTAGCAGAGTTTCTAAGAGAGCTGGGTCACTGTCTATTATCTCCCATTTGAAAATGGTAAATTGTAGTACTTATCCTATACTGGAGTCTGAAGACCTGGGTTTAAAACCTCATCTCTGATGCTTACCTATTTTGTGATCTTGGGCAAGTCACTTAACTTCTCTGAGTCTCAATTTCCTCATCTACAGGAATAAAGATGTATATATGTAGTGTGGTCTCTATCCATTTTTTCATTAAAGTTTTTAATCGGTAATAATCTTCCTTTTCTTTCTCCTCTTCACTTCTACCTCCAATTAAGAAAGAAAAAAAACGCAAATCTCCATTATGGATACATATAGTTAAACAAAACAAATTTCTACAATGACCATTTCCACAAAATTGTGTCTCCTTCTGCAGTCAGAGTCCTTCACTTCTCTAACAAGAAGTAACACATTTCGTCATGAATCTTCTAGAATTGTAGTTGGTCACAATGGTATCCGAGTTCCTAAGCTTTACAAAGATGTTTGTTGCTAAAATATGTTTTTTTATTGTATAGACTGTTCTTATGGTTCTGCTCATTTCATTCTCAGTTCATAAAGTCTTTTCAAGTTTCTGTGAAATTGTTTTTCTTCATTTCTCCCAGTAGTATTTTATCACATATGTCATAACTTGTTTAGAAATTCTCCAATTGATGGACATCGTATCAGTTTATAATTCTTTGCCCTTCCAAAAAGAAGTTCTAAAAATATTTTATATATTCTTAGAGTTTATTTTGCTTAGGAATAATCTATCATCTCTTATTCTTTCCTCTATCTTCTCCCTTTTCCTTCCTATGTCCCTGTTCAGTAAATTGTGTATCTTTACTCAACTCTGTGTGTACATATATTCTTACCTTCTTTCACTAACTCAGATGAGAGTGCAATTCAAGTGTCACTTGCTCCTCCATACCTACCTCTTTGTTTGTATATACTTGTACTTGTATATCCTGATTATGTGAGATAATTTCCCTCATTCTTTCTCTTCCTTTCCCCACCCTCAGTGTATTCCTTTATCTTTCTCTTTATATTTTTCTTTTTAAATCACTAAGACATTATGTTCCAGGCATTGTACAAGGAATTTACAAATAGTTTAGTAAATGTTCTCTAAGTGTACTCTAGTTGGAATATTATTTCACATATATTATTATTAATATTTTTTTCTTCTGGAACAAAATAATAGTTTAACTAAAATCTGGTCACCTTCTTATTAGTGTATTTTCTAAAGCAGTGCCAATTTTCCTATTCTCTGGTGGAATTTTATTTTTTGTTTACAAATGGAAGCAAGTGAGGAAGATAAAGTATTTGTTTTGTCTTCCTAAGATGAATCATTGACTTGGAACTTTTGAGAGCTCCTACTCTCCAGTAAGATTGTAAGCTTCTTGAGGGTTATAACTCAGAAGAATACTAGGCCAAAGGGAGCTATGGGAGGAATCTGGGCTACTAATCAAAGGAGAACAAGAGAACTGACAAGAGAACCTTTTCTAGACTTTTTATTCAATTGTAAAATGGGCATAATAACTGCTCTATTAACTTCTGGGATGCTTAAGTAAGATATAAATACCCAAAATTTTAAAGATAAAAATTGCTAAATAGAATATAACTCCCTTAACAAGTCATAATATTTCATCAAATGTAATTGAACAGAGAAAATTTTAAACCAGTAGGTCTTATCCCTGAGGATTTTTTTTTGGGGGGGGTGCATGGTGTTCCATGTCTGTTGGTTTTAGTTATTTTCCCTTAGAGGTATATTCTCATTGGAGTCACATCAAATTCTTTCTCTTATGTTAAAAAAATATATATTTATTTATATATTTTGTTTTTCCATCACCTGCTGGGGGCTGTCAAGCCACAATGTTTTGACAAGGTCACTTGTGGAAATCAGGAGGTCACAAAGTGGCTCCTTAGAAGGATGGAGATACCCACTTAGCCCCCCTCTGTGTGACTGCTTTCACTAACATCCATTACTATTGGAATTGCTGTGATCATTGTTCTCTCCCTATTTTCAGGAACAATAATATGAGAGCAAAATACTTACAAGATTAATTCTAATGTTCCACATCATCCCCCACATCCACATCATTTCTAAGTCTTGCTTGGTTTTAAAATCTTTCCCTTCCCAAAGGTCTGACATGTATACTATTCTGTGTTTGCCTAATTTTCTTATAGTTTCCTTCTTTATCACTAAAAGATCACGCTTATGAAATCAAACCTAAAAGACTCTTATGGGTTAACTTCCTTTTTTTTTTTTTGAGGGTAGAAGGAGTAGCCTTTATTCTTTCTCATAAGAAAGGGCAAGTGTCCTAAAGTAGCAAATGTACAGCATGGGCAAAGAAACAAACACTATATAGGTTCTTTTTTTTTAAACATTATTTTATTTGGTCATTTCCAAACATTATTCATTGGAAACAAAGATCATTTTCTTTTCCTCCCCCCCCCCCCCACCACCTCTCCCATATCCGACACATGATTCCACTGGGTATCACATGTGTTCTTGATTCGAACCCATTTCCGTGTTGTTGGTATTTGCATTAGAGTGTTCATTTAGAGTCTCTCCTCAGTCATATCCCCTCCACCCCTGTAGTCAAGCAGTTGCTTTTCCTCAGTGTTTTTACTCCCACAGTTTGTCCTCTGCTTGTGGATAGAGTTTTTTAGATTCCTGCAGATTGTTCAGGGACACTGCATTGACCCTAATGGAGAAGTCCATTACCTTCTATTGTGCCACAGTGTATCAGTCTCTGTGTATAATGATTTCCTGGTTCTGTTCTTTTCGCTCTACATCACTTCCTGGAGGTTGTTCCATACTCCATGGAATTCCTCCACTTTATTATTCCTTTTAGCACAATAATACTCCATCACCAACATATACCACAATTTGTTCAGCCATTCTCCAATTGAAGGGCATCCCCTCATTTTCCAATTTTTGGCCACCACAAAGAGTGCAGCTATAAATATCCTTGTACAAGTCTTTTTCCTTATTATCTCTTTGGGGTAAAAACCCAGCAGTACTATGGCTGGATCAAAGGGCAGACAGTCTTTTTTGCCCTTTCCGCATAGTTCCAAATTGCCCTCCAAAATGGTTGAATCAATTCACAACCCCACCAGCAATGAATTAGTGTCCCTACTTTGCCACATCCCCTCCAGCATTCATTACTTTCCATAGCTGTCATGTTAGCCAATCTGCTAGGTGTGAGGTGATACCTCAGAGTTGTGTTGATTTGCATCTCTCTGATTATAAGAGATGTAGAGCACTTTTTCATGTGCTTATTAATAGTTTTGATTTCTTTGGCTTAGAACTGCTTGCTTATTCATGTCCCTTGCCCATTTGTCAATTGGAGAATGGCTTGATTTTTTGTACAATTGATTTAGTTCTTTGTAAATTTGAGTAATTAAACCTTTGTCAGAGGTTTTTATGAAGATTGCTTCCCAATTTGTTGCTACCCTTCTGATTTTAGTTACATTGGTTTTGTTTGTACAAAACCTTTTTAATTTGATGTATTCCAAATTATTTATTTTGCATTTTGTGCCTCTTTCTAAATCTTGCTTGGTTTTGAAATCTTTCCCTTCCCAAAGGTCTGACATGTATGCTATTCTGTGTTTGCCTAATTTTCTTATAGTTTCCTTCTTTATGTTCAAGTCATTCGCCCATTTTGAATTTATCTTGGTGTAGGGTGTGAGGTGTTGATCTAAACCTAATCTTTCCCACACTGTCCTCCAATTTTCCCAGCAGTTTTTATGAAATAGTGGATTTTTGTCCCAAAATCTGGATTCTCTGGGTTTGTCATATACTGTCCTGCGGAGGTCACTTACCCTGAGTCTATTCCAGTGATCCTCCTTTCTGTCTCTTAGCCAGTACCAAATTGTTTTGATGACTGCTGCTTTATAATATATTCTGAGATCTGGGACTGCAAGGCCCTCTTCCTTTGTATTTTTTTTTCATTATTTCCCTGGATATCCTTGATCCTTTGTTCTTCCAAATGAACTTTGTTATGGTTTTTTCTAAATCAGTAAAAAATTTTTTTGGAAGTTCAATGGGTATGGCACTAAATAGATAAATGAGTTTGGGTAGGATGTTCATTTTTATTATATTGGCTTGTCCTACCCATGAGCAGTTAATGTTTTTCCAATTGTTCAGGTCTAGTTTTAGTTGTGTGTAGAGTGTTTTGTAGTTGTGTTCCTATAGTTCCTGTGTTTGTCTCAGGAGATAGATTCCCAAGTATTTTATTTTGTCTAAGGTGATTTTGAATGGGATTTCTCTTTCTAGTTTTTGCTGCTGAGCTGTGTTGGAAATATATAGAAATGTTGATGACTTATGTGGGTTTATTTTGTATCCTGCAACTTTGCTAAAGTTGTTGATTATTTTGATTAGCTTTTTGGTTGAATCTCTAGGATTCTTTAAGTAGACCATCATGTCATCCGGAAAGAGTGATAACTTGGTCTCCTCCTTGCCTATTTTAATGACTTCAATTTCTTTTTCTTCTCTAATTGCTACTGCTAGTGTTTCTAGTACAATGTCAAATAATAGAGGTGATAATGGGCATCCTTGTTTCACTCCTGATTTTATTGGGAATGCATCTAGTTTATCCCCATTGCAGATGATATTAGTTGATGGTTTTAGATATATACTGTTTATTATTTTTAGGAATGACCCTTCTATTCCTATGCTTTCTAGTGTTTTTAATAGGAATGGGTGTTGTATTTTATCAAAGGCTTTTTCTGCATCTATTGAAATAATCATGTGATTTTTGTTGGTTTTCTTGTTGATGTGGTCAATTATGTGGATGGTTTTCCTAATATTGAACCAGCCCTGCATCCCTGGTATAAATCCTACTTGATCATGATGAATGACTCTTCTGATCACTTGCTAGAGTCTTTTTGCTAGTATCCTATTTAAGATTTTTGCATCTATATTCATTAGGGAGATTGGTCAATAATTTTCTTTCTCTGTTTTTGGCCTGCTTGGCTTTGGAATCAGTACCATGTTTGTGTCATAAAAGGAATTTGGTAGAACTCTCTCTTTGCTTATTATGTCAAATAGTTTGTATAGTATTGGGGTTAGCTGTTCTTTGAATGTTTGATAGAATTCACTGGTAAATCCATCAGGCTCTGGGGATTTTTTCTTAGGAAGTTCTTTGATGGCCTGTTGGATTTCTTTTCCTGATATGGGATTATTTAAGAAATCTATTTCTTCTTCTGTTAGTCTAGGCAATTTATATTTTTATAAATATTCATCCATATTACCTAGGTTGGTATATTTATTGCCATATAGTTGGGCAAAGTAGTTTTTAATGATTGCCTTAATTTTGTCTTCACTAGAGGTGAGTTCCCCCTTTTCATCCTTGATGCTGTTAATTTGCCTTTATTCTTTCCTTTTTTAAATTAGATTGACCAGTACTTTGTCTATTTTGTCTGTTTTTTCAAAGTACCAGCTTCTAGTCTTGTTTTTTAGTTCAATAGTTCTATCACTTTCGATTTTATTAATTTCTCCCTTAATTTTTAGGATCTTTAGTTTGGTTTTCTTCTGGGGGTTTTTAATTTGTTCGTTCTCAAGTTTTTTGATTTGTATTTCCAATTCATTGATCTCTGCCCTCCCAAGTTTGTTAATATATGCACTCAGGGATATGAATTTTCCTTTAAGTACTGCTTTGGCTGCATCCCATAAGGTTTGAAAGGATGTCTCACCATTGTCATTTTCCTCAATGAAATTATTAATTGTTTCTATGATTTCTTCTCTAACTAACCGATTTTGGAGTATCATATTATTTAATTTCCAATAAATTTTTGATTTGGCTCTCCATGTACCCTTACTGATCAATATTTTTATTGCTTTATGATCTGAAAAGGTTGCATTTATTATTTCTGCTTTTCTGCATTTGTATGCTATATTTCTGTGACCTAGTGTATGATCTATTTTTGTGAATGTGCCATGTGCTGAGAAGAAGGTGTATTCTTTTTGTCCCTATTTATTTTTCTCCATATGTCTACTAACTCTAATTTTTCTAAGATTTCATTCACCTCTTTTACCTCTTTCTTATTTATTTTTTGGTTTGATTTATCTAAATTTGATAGTGGTTGGTTCAAGTCTCCCACTAATATGGTTTTACTGTCTATTTCCTCCTTCAATTCTCCTAGTTTCTCCATTAGAAATTTGGATGCTATACCAGTTGGTGCATACATGCCGATTAGTGATATTTCCTCATTGTCTATACTCCCTTTTAACAGAATATATTTGCCTTCCCTATCCCTTTTAATCAGGTCTATTTTTGCTTTGGCTTAGTTAGATATCATGATTTCAACTCCTGCCTTCTTTCTATCAGTTGAGGCCCAAAAGGTCTTACTCCATCCTTTAATTCTAACCTTGTGAGTATCAACCCACCTCATATGTGTTTCTTGAAGACAACATATGGTAGGGTTTTGGGTTCTAATCTAATCTGCTATTTGTCTATGTTTTATGGGTGAGTTCATCCCATTCACATTCAAAGTTATGATTGTCACTTGTGGATTCTCTGGCATTTTGATATCTTCCCCTAGTTCTGACCTTTCTTCTTTAGCTATATGCTTTTGAACCAGTGATTTACTTTAAATCAGTCCCCCTAGTTCCCTCCCTTGATATGCTTCCCTTTCTAGCCCCTCACTTTTTATGCTCCCTTCCCCTCTCCCCTCTCCTTCCCTCCCTTTTTATACTCCCTCCCCCTCCCCTCCTTAATTTTCTTTTCTTTCTTACTGTAAACCTCAAAATTTCTTAGACTTATAAATGTTGGAAATTTCACCATTGGGAAATTTCATACTTGAAAAATTTCCTATTGATAGTGGGTCTTGGCTATTGGAATGTGAACCCCTTTGGCATGAGAGTTTCCTCCTCCTCCCTTCTTAAGATTACTTTAGGACAGAAACCTTTTGCTGAACAATGGAAAGGACTTTGACCTATGCTTAAGCATAGAACAGGAATTTCTTTGAGTCATGATTGATTTTAGAATTGATACAATGGAGATACTTGGAATCAATCTCCACCCTACCCAGTCCTAACAGGATTGAGGAAGGGCTGCAGCATAGATCAAAATTTAATTATTCCAATCTCTACCCTACTCAGGTTAACAGGATTTAGGAAGGGCTGTAGCAAAGGATCAAAGATTTAATTATTTGAAAATATGACCTTCAACATACATGTGCAAAGCCAGAGACCTCTGGGTGGTCCTGGGTTAAGCTAGAGCCTCCATTGGCACAGGGAAATTGATGGATGGTGATTGGTAGATGTGAGAACTGAGGGTGAGGGTTGAGGAGTTTGTCTGAGTGATTGGAGTGTGCTCTGAGAAGCTTGCTCTGAAGGAAGCTGAAGGTGGGGGCCTCTGAGACTGTTTCTCCCTTTTGGTCACGTGAGTAATAGGGACTGATCTCTTTTCTTTGCCCCAGCTATCTAAGGGCTTGGGCCTTTTGGCCCAGCCTAAACAGAAGGGGTATTTAAGCCCTATTCCCTTCTCTCCCTTTTCATTCTCTCTATCTCTAATTCCTTTCTTCCTCCTATTGTAATTAAACTCCATAAAAGGTTGACTGCTGACTTGAGTTTTCATTTAGGAATTACATAGCTGAATTCCTTGGCGACCTTAAATTAATATATATCAGTCTTTTAAAGTGATTTCCTTGTCACATTGTGGCTGACCACACGGGAGTCTAAAGAATCCTCTCAATAAACTTTTGAAATTCCTTGCCTTTTTACTATACCGTCTCACACTTAGTCCCTTTTTTAACAAAAAACTTGGCTTAAAGACACAACTGCTAGAACACGTGAGTATAAAAAACTTTTTCTCTCTTCTCTTTTCTCCTTAAGTTAAATTGGAATCAGCAGTTTTTCTTTTTCTTCCCTTTAATCTTAAGGGACAGCTGGGTAGCTCAGCGGATTGAGAGCCAGGCCTAGAGACAGAAGGTCCTGGGTTCAAATCGGACCTCGGATACTTCCCAGCTGTGTGACTCTGATAGACAGAAAACAGCTGTTTTAAATCTCAGCAACAGGACTCTAAAGTCCTGGCTGGAAGAGCTGTTTTTAAATATCCTTTCCCTTAAGGAACAACTTCCTGGATTAGAAAAAAAAAACCCTGTGGAAAGTTTGTTGCTTTGCCCTGCTCCCCACGTGTTTTGTGAAATTACAAAATATATATATAAAAATGAGTACTACATTCTTTGACAATTATATGGCAGCTGAAGAATTAGGGGCATTGAGGAATGCAGGATACCTCCAAATTTTTATATTAATAGGTACTGTCATTTTTGTACTCCTCAATACTATATTTAGAGATGCTAAAATTAAAAAAAATGAGGATAAAATAGAAAATATTGAGGATAAAATAGGAAATATTGAGGATAAAATAGGAAAAATTGAGGATAAAATGCAAGCCCAATTAGAAGATCTAAAAAGTTTCTTACAGGATCAATTGGCAAACAACCACTCTACCAGAAACAGACCTGTTTCTGAACCTTTGAATGAGGAAATTTCCTTCCCTGAAATAGAGACGGAAAACACCTTCCCTATAGCCCAGTTAACAGACTGCTTCTCTCGTGTAGAGCAAATCTTGTCTGAATTTAATCCCCAAAACCCTTCCCCTGCAATCCCAGTTTCTCATGTTCCTTCTCCTACAGAAAACCAAATTCCAATGCAAGGGAGATCTTGTCCTCCTAGAGAAACCTGTCCTTGTCAAACTGACCCACAGGTACAAAATTCAACTAGAGGCCTGTTTCCTCTAAAAGAAGTACCTGAAATAGGATGGAATGGTGATGTGGTGACTTTAAGACATAGGATACCATTTACTCCCCAAGAAATAAATGAATTTACATGAAATATCCCCACATATGAACAAGATCCTTTTCTAGTAACAAAAAAGATGGGAGACATATTTTTTCAGTATAATCTGTCTTACAAGGACGTTGAGAGCTTACTACAGGCTTTTTTAAGTGAACGTGAAAAAAATAAAATAATTGCTCATGTCAACAAAACCTGTAATTGGATATCAAATTTTCCACTAAGTTCTAGTCTTTTCTTAGCAAATGCTTGGAAATCTTCTATTTTGTTGAATGCCCATACTTTCCCCTGGAAGTATATAGTCAGTTTTGCTGGGTAGTTGATTCTTGGTTGGAGACCCAGCTCTCTTTCCTTTCTAAATATCGTGTTCCATACTTTGAGGTCTCTTAGTGTGTTAGCTGCTAAGTCATGTGTGATCCTTCTGGGAGCCCCCCTATATCTGAAGTTCATCTTCTTGGCTTCTTGTAGGATTTTCTCCTTTTCTTGGAAGCTCTTGAATTTGGCAATTACATTCCTGGAAGTTGTCTTTTGGGGATTTAGTATAGAGGGTGTTCTATGAACCCTTTCTATTTCTATTTCCCCCTTGCTCCAGAACATGTTGGCAATTTTCTTCTATAATCTCCTGTAGTATAGCATTGAGGTTTTTGTTTATCTCTGGTTTTTCGGGCAGACCAATAATTCTCACGTTGTCTCTTCTTCCTCTGTTTTCCTGGTCTGTGACCTTTTCAGTGAGATATTTTATGTTTTCTTCTAATTCATTAATTTTTTGGCTTTGCTTTATTAATTCTTGCTGTTTTGCAAGCTCACTGTCTTCCAGTTGCTTAATTCTGGTCTTTAGGGATTGGATTTGCTTTTCAGCTTGTTCTGCCCTTTTGTTAGATGCTTCCAGCTCTTTCTCCAATTTTGAAGTCTTGTCTATCAGAGTGCTTATCTCTTTCTTCCATTTTTCTTTCCAGAAGGTTTCCATGTTTTGGATAAGCTCAAATTTGAGTTCTTCCAGAGCTTGTGGATAGTTTCCATTTTGGGAGACATGTTTTGATTTTGTTTGGATTTCATCCTCTTTCTCTTCTTTTCCTTGGGTACTCCCGCCATAAAAGTTTTCAATAGTCACTTTTTCCCTTTCTTCTTGGAGGCTTGATTTTGGACCGTGTGAGCCATTTCTTTGGTGGTTTTATTCCCCTTTCCTTTTTGGTCTGGGGTCTGGGTGATATGGGTGGGTTTTCTGTGAATTTAGGTTGCCTCAGACTAGTTCTTCCCAGCCTCCAAGGTTTCTTGGAGTGCAGGCCCCTGTGCTCAGTGCAACTGCCTCCGTGTTCAGTGCGGCTGCCCCTGTGCTCAGAGCAGGATTCTCCCATGAAACCGCCCTGAGAGGTCGTTTCCTAGCAGTCTTTAGATCCCAAGGACCCTGGTGTGCCCCACCCCCAGACAGAGATGTTCCTCACTCACTCACTGTCCCAGTGAGTGCTCTGGTACCTTACTCTGGTTTGGTGGGGGAGGTGTGGGGGGAGGGAGGCTCAGTTCACATTTTTATGCAAGCTTTTCCTCCTTATAGTGTGGAAATGTTCAAACCCCACATACCTTCGTTTCTGTGGGGTACTGGAGAGTCCCTCCGTTCTCCCAAAGGTGATTTTTATGCTCTTTTGAGGTAGTCTATTTCATTCGGTGCTGGGGAGAGGAAGCGATTTGCATCTAGATTGCAGCCATGTTTACCCAGAAGTCCTGGGTTAACTTCTAATAGATGTGAATTTTAGATTTTCTCCATCCTGCTTAGTCTTAGAATTTTAGCAACAAGGAATGTATACACCCCTACTTAAGGATTAGGTTAGATTGAGGAGGATGGCCTATGACCAAGATGTGCTAGCAAGTGACAAATAAAAAAACGCCAAAAAACTGACACCCCCTGTGCTGTCCTAAGCCAAGCTTAAGCTACCATTGGTACATGTGAGACACAGGAAGTGATGTAAAGAACTGACTTGAGTATTTTATTGGGATTGAATTTTAATCCCTGGTGACCACTTGTATAATATATTTAGTCAATAACCCTAATTTTACCCTTACAATCTGGCTAATCCACGAAGGTTCTGATGAGTACCCTCAAATCTCTGAGAAACTTTTCTTTCCTCTTTCTCTCTTTATTACCTCCTCAAGTCAGTCTTTTAAGCATCTAACTCAGCAGTTAAAAACACAGCGTCAGGATCAGGTGAGCTGCTTCTCTCGTGGTCTGCAAATCTTGGCTGAACTTACTTCCCAAGACCCTTCTCCTGAAATCCCAACTTCTGAAATCCCAGTTTCTCCTGTTCCTTCTCCCATCCCCAAACCAATTCCAACCCCAAGAAAATCTCATCCTTCTAAAGAAACTATTTCTAGTCAAACTGACACACAGGTACCAAATTCAATGAGGTGCCTTTTTCCTCTAAGAGAAGTACCTGAAATAGGACGCAATGAAGATGTGGTGACTCTAAGGCACCATATATCATTTACTCCCCAATAAATAAATGAATTCACACGAAATGTTCCCACATATGAACAAGATTCCTCATGGTAATGAAAAAGATGACAGACAAATTTTTTCAGCATAATCCATCTTGCAAAGATGTTGGTTGAGAACTTGCTCTAGGCTTTCTTAATTGAACATGAGAAAAATAAAACAATTTCTCATGTCAATAAAGCCCGGGGGCACAATGCAGCCCACTGGCCACTTCAGGATCCTGAATGGGACTATAAAAACCTCTGAGGATTATTTACAACTATATCATTGTAGGGAAGCTATTCTAACTGCTATGAGAGAGTGTGCTGAAAGCATGGATAAATGGACAGAATTTGAAAAATTAAGCAAAATGAGGAAGAGACACCCTCCAGATTCATGGACAGAATAATTGAGTTTGGGAGTTGATACCTAGATTTTGACCTTTCTAAAGAAAATTACATAAGACAAATTAGAAGGCACTTTGTCAATAACTCTTGCAAAGTGATCAGGGATTATTTTAGAACTTATTGCCCAAGGTGGCCTCAAATGGATCTTGATGATTTGAGAAAAACTGCTCTATATGTTCCAAAGGGAAACAAAGAAAAAGAGGAAGAGACTAATGATCTCATAGAGAAAATGGAGAAGCAATTAAAATATTTAAGAGATAAGATTGATAAACTGGAAAAAGGACATGGTACTTAATCAATGGCACTTGCCCCGGCTCCAAGAATCTAACTATCAATCCATTACCTGCCAATTCTGTGAGAAGAAGGGCTACAGAATGATGGAGTGTAGAAATTTATTCAAGGCAATCAGAAATAATATGCAGTTTAATAACAACTATAGAAATAATAATTATAGAAATAACTATAATAATGATAATGGAAACCACAACTTTAGGAATGATAACTATAGGCATAGAAATTGGGAAAATGACAACTCAAACCAAATGACTACACAACAATATAACTTAAGTGGAGCTTGTCCAAAAAATACTCTGGGTGCTAATGCCCTTCAGGGGGGATGCTCAGGAAACTTCCCAAATACTATGAAGGTTTCTGAGGGAGGGGGAGGGCACTGGAATCAGAGGATACAAACTTTGATTTTCTGGACCCTGATATCTTACTACCCGTTGTCCCTATCCACTGCCCCCCCCATACTGATGAACCCCATGTTACCTTAAAGGTAAAACCTATTATGATTGTCTTTTGGACACTGGAGCTTCCATGTCTGTATTAAAGAGTACACCTGCTTTACATTGCTATTACATTGGCTCAGAGAATATAATGGGAGTGTCAGGGATACCCCAAAGAGTTAAAAAGCTTTCCCCTAGGATGGTGTCTATAGGACCCCTAGAAGTACAATATTCTTTCCTCTTGATGCCTGACTCCCCTTTAAATTTGCTGGGGAGGGACCTTCTATGCAAATTCAGAGCCACAATAACTTCTCCCCAGATGGTTCCTTATCATTGGAAGTTCCTGAAGAATCTTTAAATTTATTCCCTGTACTTCTCTCAGAGAGCCAGGAGGGGGAAAAGTATCCCACCTTTGCAATACCTGCAGATATGCCAGAGTCTTTTTGGGCCACATCTTCTTCCTATGTAGGCTTACCTTAGTTGGCGGTTCCTGGGCAGATTAAAACTAAATCTAACCCACCTCCTTCCATTCCTCAGTACCCTCTCTCAAAGGAGGCAATAGAGGGCATTACTCTGGTAATAAATTCATTAATTGATCAGGGCATCATAATTTCCTGTAAATCTGAATACAATACATCCATCCTGCCTGTTAAAAAACAAAAACAGGGCCTGATGGCAAGCACCTCTATAGATTTGTACAGGATTTGAGGGCTGTGAATAATCACGTTATAAAGAGACACTCCGTAGTTTCCAACATAAATACGATCATTTTTTCCATTCCTAGCACAGCTACATACTTTACAGTAGTGGACTTGTGCTCAGCCTTCTTTTCCATACCTATACATGAGAAAACATTGATTGAATTTTAATCCCTGGTGACCACTAGTATAATATATTCATTCAACAACCCTAATTTTACCCTTACCCAGAGCTGTACTAAAAAACTCTCCACCCAATGTACAGTCCTGGAACAAGTTCTCCTAAGCCAACACATCAATCACCCTAGTGAGAGGTATGAACCTTAAAAATTTTCAGACCCTACTTCATAGGGTTAGGATTGTAAACCTTAAAAATTCCACATTGGGACCATACCCCATTTGGGCAGTGAAAGTAACTTAGATCAGGAATGTGAGAACTCAACTTAGATCAGAAATGTGAGAACTCTACTTCATCATACTTAAGCATGCCTTAGGGGAAGATAAAGTTGTAAACTCCTTTCTGAACAATGAAAAGTACTTAAACCCATACTTATAGTGGGACAAAAATACAAAAGGGTGATAAGTACCTATAAAGGTCAAGCAACTTGTGAATTTACAAGGAACAAAGAAGTGATAAACTTACTCAGAGCTTTCCTGGTGTGAATTACTCAAAAATTTACAGCTTCTTAGGTGTGAACTAAGAATGATCTGTCCTTTGAAAACCATCTACTGTGATTGGTAGATGTGAGAATTTAGGGGAGGTGACATAGGAGAAAATGCCCCTTAAATAGGAGCTCAGATTCATTCAGTGGGGTATTCAGATTGAGGATTGAGCTGGTGAAGGCAGCTGAGATGATGCTGGCCTGGTGTCACTAGAATCCTTGGACAGATCTTGTGGTGAGTGATTAAGGACTGACTGATCTTTCTCTTAAGGACTTAGGCCTGGGTTGGCCAGGGCTGGCCTGGGCTGGCCTATCCCTTTCTCATTATTCCCTCTTTTTCTCTCTTTCTCTCTTTCTTTAATTCCTCATTGTATTATTAATTAAATTCTCTATAAAACCCAGTTGACTTGGGTATATTCATAATTGGGAATATTTCCCTGGTGACCACCTTATATTTGATTTGAAACAAGACACTGTAGTGAAAACATATTTTCTGAGGTCACAACTTACTCATCCACTTTAGCGGCCACAATTTAAGTCTTCCACTATTTTAATCACTTATAGTTTATGAGGTCACCAATTTTAATTATTACAGAGGCCAGTACACCTCAGTGACTCAATTTACCAACTAAAATCCATCTTGGAAACTTCCCATGAAACACTGAAAAATGATTAGTCTAATATTAAAACTGAATTATGTTTCTATTACCCCTTACAGTGCTTGTTGATTATCTTCTAAAACTTCTGATTGATTATCTATTTTATTATAAGTAACAAATGATTTTCTTTGATTGTCCACAAGCTCAAGCACCTCACAGGTTAATGAAAAAACTGACCTCTAGCTACACCGCCTATGACAAAATCATTTATCTTTTGCAAAAGCTTTGTGTGTGCTTTCAGAATCAATAGTAACAATATAAGTATATAGAATGATCACAGAATGTTAATCAAATGATTTTTTAAAAGTTAATGTATCACTTATCCAATTATCTGCATTTGAACATGTATGTTATATAATGTAGCTGTGTGCCAAGAAAGTATGTAATCATTGGAGTATAAAATAAAGCCAATCCTGGGCCTAGTAGAAGTAGTTCTGTGCAAAGCCTGGCCTAGGCTGACACTCCCAACTGTTTTCCATCACTCATTTACACCTTTGTCGCCATACCTAGCCGAGGACTCCTGAAGCTGTGGACAGGTAGGACACGAGATCACAGCAATCACCTAAATTTTCTATTGTTTCCACCCTTCTATATCTCAAATTTGTCTTTTTCTCAACTTATATAGTCATCATCCAAGTTACTTCATTATCACCTCTGGATTCTTGAAATAGTCTCCTAACTGATCTTCCACATTCTATTTTTCTCCCCCTAACCCATTCTCCATAAATTTGATGAGGTAATTTTCCTAAAGATCAAATCTAACCCTTTCATTATCCTACCCAATAACTTCCCTCACCCCTACTGACTCTAGGATCAAATGTCATTCATCGTTGTCATAGGATTTTGACTTTTGTATTTTTGTATAAGTTTTTTTTTTTTAAACCCTTACCTTCCATCTTGGAGTCAATATTCTGTATTAGCTCCAAGGCAGAAGAGTGGTAAGGGCTAGGCAATGGGGGTTAAGTGACTTGCCCAGGGTCACACAGCTAGGAAGTATTTGAGGCCAGATTTGAACCTAGGACCTCCTGTCTTTAGGCCTGGCTCTCAATCCACTGAGCTACCCGGCTGCCCCCTTTGTATAAGTTTTATAATATAAATAAATTATTAGTATGTGAATACAATTTATAAATAAGTATCTATGTTATGGGTGCAACCTTAATTGTTTTTTTTTTCTGTTGATGAGATACAGGCTCCAAATAGTTTGGAGAACTGTGATTTATTACCTTAAAATCTTCAAAGTGGCAGCAATGCAGTAATCCCAAGTGTTATGTGATCAATCAGTCTCAGGGTGGAAAGATGGACTATAACCCTCTCTTTATAATGGCCTGTCATAGAGAATATTACTAATACAGATACCTCTACTTCAACTTTTTCCCACTTCTAATTATCCATCCATTATGCAAACTCCTAACTTTCCCCATTCTGAGCCAATAGCTATTTTAATATGATTACTGAGCCATCGAGAGTTGTAACTGTGCATGTGTCATTGTCAAAATTCCTACTCCCACCATCAGCATACTCCCTCTCTCCCCAACCTGTGTCATTTCATGGCTTTATCATGCACTCCAAGAGAGTGGTAGTTGGTGAGAAAAGAGACCCATTTCTCCCACTTCTCTTTTCCTTTTAAGATGTGATTGAAAAAATGGCACAGTGGTATCAGGCATGGATGAATTGCAATCATATTGAGGACTTCTTTACCTGTCCCCAGACTTGCCTTTGTTCAATGTCATCAAGCATTTATTTATCAAGTAATTCCTCTGGGCCAGATTCCATGCTAAATTTTGGGGATACACAGAAAGGCAAAAAAACAGTCTGCCTTAAGGAGCTGAAAACCTAATGGGATAAGACAACTTGCAAACAACAATGAACAAACAAGATAAACAGGATAAATAAATTAGAGGTTATCTCAAAGGGAACGCATTAGTATTAAGAACAGTTTATTGTAGAAGGTAGGATTTTAGTATTATTCAAAGGAAGCCCTGAAGCTTCTTTGACATGAAGAACAGCTAGGCAAAATGCAATTAGGAGATGGGGTGTCATCTGCAAGGAGAGGAATATGACTGGATTGCAGGATGTTTGGAGAGAGAACAAAGGGTAAGAAGACAAGAAAGGAAAGGGTTAGGTTATAAAAGTCTTTAAAAGTCAAATAGAATTTTATATTTGATTGTGGAGGAAAAGGGAACTAATGGACTTTATAGATTGTGTGTATGTATATGTGGCACAGAAGATTGCTTTGGTCATTCTTTTGAACTTCCCCCTCAAATTACACAAGTTCAGAAACTCATTCTTCTTCACTCCACATATCCAAGAAATTGTCAAATGTTATTGCTTCCTTCACAATCTCTCTAGCGTCTGCCTCCTTTCCACTATTTGTAGGACCAACATGCTAATTTAGTCCTTCTCCTGGACTATTGCCATAGCCTCTTAATTTGTTTTCTTTTCTCCAGTTTCTCCTGTCACAGATTATTTACACAACTATAATAATAATATAAAATTATAGGTCTGATTATGTCAATTGTGTGGGATGAGATTCAATGTGTAATTCTCAGAATAGTATTTGGTTTAAAACCTCAATTTTCAAGACCCCTTATTCAATTTCTTAGAATAAAACTGCACTCTCCCATAAAAATTTTAGTTTTCCTGACCTAGTTTCAAAAACCTTGAGAAGATCTTATCTGTGGTCTGGTACAGAGGTCTGTCCAGCAGCCTCTCTGAGGACCCAGGGTGTCCCTGCCCAGGTGTGGCATTAGGTCGGATAAATGAGATGAGACACACCATGCATGTGTGCAGGCATCACACACAGTGCTCTGCCATAGTACCGTGGTACGTTTATCATATAGGTTTTTGGTACACACACATAATCATTTCTTTACATATGTGACATTCTACAGTTTGATTGGATATTATCAAATCATCTAAACAACACTCTTGTCATGTTACTACAATAAAGAATTCTGTGATCATTTATTAGGTTTCTACAACACTCTGTGATAGATATGATTAATATGAATAAAGCCATTTGTAGGTTAGTAGCCCTTGACCTGCTGAGAGGATCATTGTGCTTTTGGTGAACTTTCACTATCCATCATAATTGCTTGGGAGATGAATAGCAAAACATTCATATCTAGGTGTGAGGACTATAGGCAGACCAATTTTAGGGTTTTCCTCAATTTATAAGTTATGTTTTTCTTGTTTTACTTTGAAGTGCCTAGCAACAACAAATTCATTTGAGTGTGGTAACTGTAGGACAAGATTCATTATAGTACTCAACCTTTCACCAGGTGTTTCTTGTAGGGCCTCAGAGCATATCTTGTGCTTGAGAAAGGAGGGGTCATGGGCAGTAATCTTTGGGCTTTTATTCTGTAATTGCAATCCTTTTGGGTTAATAGCCTAAGGGACTTAAAGTAGGGTATTGTAAACCTCAAAATTTCTCAGACTTATGAATGTTAGGGGTTTCCCCCATTGGGGAATCTTCTACTTAAAAAAATTCCCTAGCAGATGGTGAGAATTCTACTTGAGTGTGGGGGATCCTAGCTATGGGAGTGTCCCTGCTCCACCCTACTTAAGACTGCTTTAGGAAAAAAAACAACTGCTTGCTAAACAATGAAAGTACTTTGATCCATGCTTATGGAAGGGACAGGAAGTTCTTTGAGTCGTAACTGTTTTAGGATTGATACAATGGGATACTAAGTACCTATAAAGGTGGGGCAACTTGTAAACTACTTAAACCTAAAAGGGTGATAACTTATTCAGAGGTTTTTTCTTAATGAAATTTGTCGACACAGCAGCATTTTTTCCTGACTTACTAAAGAGATTAAAACTACTCAGCTGTGAATTCAAAATGGGCGGTCCTTTAGAAATATCTACAGTGATTGGTACATGTAAGGACTTAGGGGAGGTGACAGAGGAGATTTTGCCCTTAAAAATAAGAGCTTGGGTCTCATTTTCGATTTCTGACTCTCATTCTGAAGGAGAGCTCCTTGAAGAGCTCCTCTGAGGGGCTCTGTCCCTCTGAGGTAGGAGCTCTGGAGGCTCTTGAGAGAGGCCCTTTGAAACAATCTCTGGCTGGAAGACTCTTTGAGGAAGGACTCTGGCCTGGTGTCACTAGTATCCTTGTTTAGTCAGACCTTGTGGTGAGTGTTAAAAAACTGACTGATTTCTCTTTTAAGACTCAGGTCTAGGCCATATTGGCTTGAGGCCCTTCATACTTATTCCTTTCTTACTCTCTCTCTCTTTCTTTGATTACTCATTGTATTGTTAATTAAAATCTCTATAAAACCCAATTGACTTGGGTATTTGAATAATTGGGAATATTTCCCTGGCGACCACCTTATATTTGATTTTAAAACCCAAGACACTGTAGTAAAACATTTCTGCAGTCAAATTTACTCACCCTCTCTTATATCTATCACAATTTATATCTTCCACTATTTTAATCCCTACAGTTTAAGACCTCAACCATTTTAAATCTCACAGTATATATTTATTGATCCTACAAGTATTTGCTCTCATGTTATTTCTCCTGTATTGGAGAGAGAATGATAATCATAACAAGTCCACTAGTGGGGAAAATTTGGGGAAAGAAGTCAAAAAGAGGGATCAGCAGAGGGACCTCATTCTGGGGTCTGCTTTGCTGACTTTCCTTCCTTGGACCATGACCTTATCAATCGGTCAGAGTATGATGGCCTCCAGCAGTGTGGGAAGCATGCCTACTCTGGGAAAAGGATGAGATAAGCTAAAGGAGGAAGGAACAGGAAGTTTCAAATGTAATTTTCTTAATGTCCTGAGAAAAGACCACCTGAGTCACATCACAGGTTCTTGGAGGGTATGTAATGATGAAAATCAGGGGCTCAAGATTGTGAACATCACAGCCCTCCCCTGCCCCCCACTCCCAGTACAAGATTGGATAAAAGAGAGAAGGGGAATCTTGAGTCAATATTTTTATAAAAAGTCTGTGCTTGTATGTAGACAGAGAGAAGACATTTTTGCCCCCCAGCAAACAGCTTGTGGAGGCAGAATTCCTTTTCCTTTCCTTCCCCTCCCTTTCCTAATGTTTTCTCCAAATAAAGTAGCATCTGTCTTTTAATTACATCTGGCTGCACTCTATACTTATTTAGAGTGTTTAAATTTTTCTAGATTTTCACTCCACACAGATGATTCCCAGATGGGGAAACCTGAACACTAGAGAGTGCTTCAATTTACCTATCTGAACATTAGGTGAATTAAAGTCTCCCATTCACTTCTTTTTTTTTTTAACAATATTTTATTTGGTCATTTCAAAACATTATTCATTGGAGACAAAGATCATTTTCTTTTCCTCCCCCCACTCCCATAGGCAACGCCTGATTCCACTGGGTTTCACATGTGTTCTTGATTCGAATCCATTTCCATGTGTAAACCCTAAAATTCCTTAGGCTTATAAATGTTGGAAATTTCACCATTGGGAAATTTCATACTTGAAAAATTTCCTATTGATAGTGGGTCTTGGCTATTGGAATGTGAATGCCATTGGCATGGGAGGTTCCTCTCCCTCCCTTCTTAAGATTACTTTAGGACAGAAACCTTTTGCTGAACAATGGAAAGGACTTTGACCTATGCTTAAGCATAGAACAGGAATTTCTTTGAGTCATGATTGATTTTAGAATTGATACAATGGAGATACTTGGAATCAATCTCCACCCTACCCAGTCCTAACAGGATTGAGGAAGGGCTGCAGCATAGATCAAAATTTAATTATTCCAATCTCTACCCTACTCAGGTTAACAGGATTTAGAAAGGGCTGTAGCAAAGGATCAAAGATTTAATTATTTGAAAATATGACCTTCAACAGACATGTGCAAAAGCCAGAGACCTCTGGGCGGTCCTGGGTTAAGCTAGAACCTCCATTGGCCCAGGGAAATTGATGAACAGGTGATTGATAGATGTGAGGACTGAGGGGAGGGAACTTGGATGGTCTCCTTAAGGATAGGGGGGTCTGAAGACGAGAGGGTGGTTGAGAAGTTGGTCGGTGTGGTTCGTGTGGGCTCTGAGAAGCTTGCTCTGAAGGAAGCTGAAAGTGGGGGCCTCTGAGACTGTTTCTCCATTTTGGTCACGTGAGTAATAGGGACTGATCTTTTTTCTTTGCCCCAGCTATCTAAGGGCTTGGGCCTTTTGGCCCAGCCTAAACAGAAGGGGTATTTTTTTTTAAACCCTTACCTTCCGTCTTGGAGTCAATACTGTGTATTGGCTCCAAGGCAGAAGAGTGGTAAGGGCTAGACAATGGGGGTCAAGTGACTTGCCCAGGGTCACACAGCTGGGAAGTGTCTGAGGCCAGATTTGAACCTAGGACCTCCCATCTCTAGGGCTAGCTCTCAATCCACTGAGCTACCCAGCTGCCCTCCAGAAGGGGTATTTAAGCCCTATTCCCTTCTCTCCCTTTTTCTCTCTCTCTATCTCTAATTCCTTTCTTACTCCTATTGTAATTAAACTCCATAAAAGATTTACTGCTGACTTGAGTTTTCATTAAGGAATTACATAGCTGAATTCCTTGGCAACCTTAAATTAATATTTATTAGTCTTTTAAAGTGATTCCCATGTAACACATGTTGTTGGTATTTGCATTAGAGTGTTCATTTAGAGTCTTTCCTCAGACATGTCCCCTTAACCCCTGTAGTCAAGCAGTTGCTTTTCCTCAGTGTTTTTACTCCCACAGTTTGTCCTCTGCTTGTGGATAGTGTTTTTTCTCCTAGATCCCTGCAGATTGTTCAGGGACATTGCATTGACCCTAATGGAGAAGTCCATTACCTTCTATTGTGCCACAGTGTATCAGTCTCTGTGTACAATGTTTTCCTGGTTCTGCTCCTTTCGCTCTGCATCACTTCCTGGAGGTTGTTCCATACTCCATGGAATTCCTCCACTTTATTATTCCTTTTAGCACAATAATACTCCATCACCAACATATACCACAATTTGTTCAGCCATTCTCCAATTGAAGGGCATCCCCTCATTTTCCAATTTTTGGCCACCACAAAGAGTGCAGCTATGTCTTTTTCCTTATTATCTCTTTGGGGTAAAAACCCAGCAGTACTATGGCTGGATCAAAGGACAGACAGTCTTTTTTGCCCTTTCCGCATAGTTTCAAATTGCCCTCCAGAATGGCTGGATCAATTCACAACCCCACCAGCAATGAATTAATGTCCCTACTTTGCCACATCCCCTCCAGCATTCACTACTTTCCTTTGCTGTCATCTTGGCCAATCTGCTATGCGTGAGGTGATACCTCAGAGTTGTTTTGATTTCCATCTCTCTGATTATAAGAGATTTAGAACACTTTTCATGTGCTTATTAATAGTTTTGATTTCTTTATCTGAAAACTGCCTATTTATGTCCCTTGCCCATTTATCAATTGGAGAATGGCTTGATTTTTTGTACAATTGATTTAGTTCTTTGTAAATTTGAGTAATTAAACCTTTGTCAGAGGTTTTTATGAAGATTGTTTCCCAATTTGTTGCTTCCCTTCTGATTTTAGTTACATTGGTTTTGTTTGTATAAAACCTTTTTAATTTGATGTATTCCAAATGATTTATTTTATATTTTGTGACTCTTTCTAAGTCTTGTTTGGTTTTAAAGTCTTTCCCTTCCCAAAGGTCTGACATGTATACTATTCTGTGTTTGCCTAATTTACTTATAGTTTCCTTCTTTATGTTCAAGTCCTTCATCCATTTTGAATTTATCTTGGTGTAGGTGTTGATCCAAACCTAATCTCTCCCACACTGCCTTCTAATTTTCCCAGCAGTTTTTATCGAATAGTGGAATTTTGTCCCAAAAGCTGGGATCTTTGGGTTTATCATATACTGTCTTGCTGAGGTCACTTACCCCAAGTCTATTCCACTGATCCTCCTTTCTGTCTCTTAGCCAGTACCAAATTGTTTTGATGACTGCTGCTTTGTAATATAGTTTGAGATATGGGACTGCAAGGTCCCCTTCCTTTGTATTTTTTTCTTTATTTCCCTGGATATCCTTGATCCTTTGTTCTTCCAAATGAACTTTGTTATGGTTTTTTCTAAATTAGTAAAGAAATTTTTTGGAAGTTCGATGGGTATGGCACTAAATAGATAAATAAGTTTGGGTAGGATGTTCATTTTTATTATATTGGCTCGTCCTGCCCATGAGCAGTTAATGTTTTTCCAATTGCTCAAGTCTAGTTTTAGTAGTGTGGAGAGTGTTTTGTAGTTGTGTTCATATAGTTTCTGTGTTTGTCTCAGGAGATAGATTCCTAGGTATTTTATTTTGTCTAAGGTGATTTTGAATGGGATTTCTCTTTCTAGTTTTTGCTGCTGAGCTGTGTTGGAAATATAAAGAAATGCTGATGACTTATGTGGGTTTATTTTGTATCCCGCAACTTTGCTAAAGTTGTTGATTATTTCGATTAGCTTTTTGGTTGAATCTCTAGGATTCTTTAAGTAGACCATCATGTCATCCGGAAAGAGTGATAACTTGGTCTCCTCCTTGCCTATTTTAATGACTTCAATTTCTTTTTCTTCTCTAATTGCTACTGCTAGTGTTTCTAGTACAATGTCAAATAATAGAGGTGATAATGGGCATCCTTGTTTCACTCCTGATTTTATTGGGAATGCATCTAGTTTATCCCCATTGCAGATGATATTAGCTGATGGTTTTAGATATATACTGTTTATTATTTTTAGGAATGACCCTTCTATTCCTATGCTTTCTAGTGTTTTTAATAGGAATGGGTGTTGTATTTTATCAAAGGCTTTTTCTGCATCTATTGAAATAATCATGTGATTTTTGTTGGTTTTCTTGTTGATGTGGTCAATTATGTGGATGGTTTTCCTAATATTGAACCAGCCCTGCATCCCTGGTATAAATCCTACTTGATCATGGTGGATGACCCTTCTGATCACTTGCTGGAGTCTTTTTGCTAGTATCCTATTTAAGATTTTTGCATCTATATTCATTAGGGAGATTGGTCTATAGTTTTCTTTCTCTGTTTTCGACCTGCCTGGTTTTGGAATCAGTACCATGTTTGTGTCATAAAAGGAATTTGGTAGACCTCTCTCTTTGCTTATTATGTCAAATAGTTTGTATAGTATTGGGATTAACTGTTCTTTGAATGTTTGATAGAATTCACTTGTGAATCCATCAGCCGCTGGGGATTTTTTCTTAGGGAGTTCTTTGATGGCCTGTTGGATTTCATTTTCTGATATGGGATTATTTAAGAATTCTATTTCTTCTTCTGTTAGTCTAGGCAGTTTGTATTTTTGTATATATTTGTCCATATCACCTAGATTGGTATATTTATTGCCATGTAATTGGGCAAAGTAATTTTTAATGATTGCCTTAATTTTGTCTTCATTGGAGGTGAGTTCCCCCTTTTTATCTTTGATGTTGTTAATTTGCTTTTCTTCTTTCTTTTTTAAATTAGATTGACCAGTACTTTGTCTAGTTTGTTTTTCCAAAGTACCAGCTTCTAGTCTTATTTGTTTATTAATTTCTCCCTTAATTTTTAGGATCTCTAGTTTGGTTTTCTTCTGGGGGTTTTTAATTTGTTGGATTTCAAGTTTTTTATGTGCATTTCCAATTCATTGATCTCTGCCCTCCCTAGTTTGTTAATATATGCACTCAGGGATATGAATTTACCTCTGAATACTGCTTTGGCTGCATCCCAAAAGGTTTGAAAGGATGTCTCACCATTGTCATTTTCCTCAATGAAATTATTGTTTCTATGATTTCTTCTCTAACTAACTGATTTTGGAGTATCATATTATTTAATTTCCAATTAATTTTTGATTTGGTTTTCCATGTACCCTTACTGATCATTATTTTTATTGCCTTGTGATCTGAAAAGGCTGTATTTATTATTTCTGCTTTTCTGCATTTGTATGCTATGTTTCTGTGACCTAGTATATGGTCAATCTTTGTGAATGTGCCATGTGGTGCTGAGAAGAAGGCGTATTCCTTTTGGTTCCTATTTATTTTTCTCCATATGTCTATTAACTCTAATTTTTCCAAGATTTTATTCACCTCTTTTACCTCTTTCTTATTTATTTTTTGGTTTGATTTATCTAAATTTGATAGTGGTTGGTTCAAATCTCTCACTAATATAGTTTTACTGTCTATTTCCTCCTTCAGTTCTTCTAGTTTCTCCATTAGAAATTTGGGTACTATACTATTTGGTGCATACATGTTGATTAGTGATATTTCCTCATTATCTAAAGTCCCTTTTAACAAAATATAATTATCTTCCCTATCCCTTTTAATCAGGTCTATTTTTGCTTTGGCTTTGTCAGATATCATGATTTCAACTCCTGCCTTCTTTTTAGCAGTTGAGGCCCAAAAGGTCTTACTCCATCCTTTAATTCTAACCTTGTGAGTATCAACTGTAAACTTTAAAATTTCTTAGACTTATAAATGTTGGAAATTTCACCATTGGGAAATTTCATACTTGAAAAATTTCCTATTGAGAGTGGGAACTCTATTGGAATGTGAACCCCATTGGCATGGGAGGTTCCTCCTCCTCCCTTCTTAAGATTACTTTAGGACAGAAACCTTTTGCTGAACAATGGAAAGGGCTTTGACCTATGCTTAAGCATAGAACAGGAATTTCTTTGAGTCATGATTGATTTTAGAATTGATACAATAGAGATACTTGGAATGACAGAACCAGGTCTTGGAAAATACAATTTCCACCCCACTCAGTCCTAACAGGATTTAGGAAGGGCTGCAGCATAGATCAAAATTTAATTATTCCAATCTCTACCCTACTCACGGTAACAGGATTTAGGAAGGGCTGTAGCAAAGGATCAAAGATTTAATTATTTGAGAATATGACCTTCAACAGACATGTGCAAAGCCACAGACCTCTGGGAGGTCCTGGGTTAAGCTAGAGCCACCATTGGCACAGGGAGACATGGACAGTGATTGGTAGATGTGAGAACTGAGGGGAGGGAACTTGGATGGTTTCCTTAAAGATAGAGGGGTCTGAGGACTGGTGGTTGGTTGGAGAGTTTTGGCTCTGAGTGGTTGGAGAGGTGCTCTGAGAAGCTTGTTCTGAAGGAAGCTGGAGGTGGAGGCCCCGGAGACTGTTTCCCATTTTGGTCACGTGAGTAATAGGGATTGATCTCCTTTCTTTGCCCCAGCTATCTAAGGGCTTGGGCCTTTTGGCCCAGCCTAAACAGAAGGGGTATTTAAGCCCTATTCCCTTCTCTCCCCTTTCTCTCTCTCTCTCTCTCTCTCTCTCTTTCTCTCTAATTCCTTTCTTCCTCCTGTTTGTAATTAAACTCTATAAAAGGCTGAAGGCTGACTTGAGTTTTCATTTAGGAATTACATAGCTGAATTCCTTGGTGACCTTAAATTAATATATATCAGTCTTTTAAAGTGATTTCCTTGTCACACAACCCGCTTCATATGTGTTTCTTGAAGACAACATATAGTAGGGTTTTGGGTTCTAATCCAATCTGCTATTTGTCTATGTTTTATGGGTGAGTTCATCCCATTCACATTCAAAGTTATGATTGTCACTTGTGGATTCTCTGGCATTTTGATATCTTCCCCTAGTTTTGACCTTTCTTCTTTAGCTATATGCTTTTGAACCAGTGATTTACTTTAAATCAGTCCCCCTAGTTCCCTCCCTTGATATGTTTCCCCTTCTAGCCCCTCCCTTTTTCCCTCCCCCTCCCCCCTCTCCTTCCCTCCCTTTTTGTGTTCTCTCCCTCCCTACCCCCCTTGGTTTTCCCTTCTCTCTTTCCCCGTTGGCTAAGATAGAATTCAAGATCCCAATGGATCTGGATGCTCTTCCCTCTCAGAGTTGATTTCACTGAGAGTAAAGTTAAAGTAAAAACTCTCTTCCTCTCCTTCTTATAGGACTTTTCTTCCCCTCCCTTTCCTATGTGTATCTTTGTGTGAGAATGATTATTCTATTTAGTTCCCCCCCTCATTTCTTGGCGTATATTTTAGTAACATCAATGATTCCCCCCTCCCTTTTCCTTTCTAGCCCCCCCCTTCCTCCATATCATCTTGATGCCCCAAACGTTCCCTATGCATGATTCTTCTTACTACTCTAATGATGCATATAATTTTTGAGAGTTACACATTACATTTTCCCCACATATTAATATACATAAATTGATATAAATGTAGTTCTTATAGAAGAGAGTTTGAATAAAAGAAAAAGATAACATTTTTCTCTTTCTCTCTTTCCTTCATATTTACCTTTTCAGGTATTCCATGCTCTTTGTTTTTCGATATCAAACTTTCCACAGAGCTTTGGTCTTTTCTTTGCAAAAACTTGGAAATCTTCTCTTTTGTTGAATGTCCATACTTTCCCCTGGAAGTATATAGTCAGATTTGATGGATAGCTGATTCTTGGTTGAAGACCCAGCTCTCTTGCCTTTCTAAAAATCATGTTCCATGCCTTACTGTCATTCAGAGTGGAAATTGCAAGGTCTTGTATGACCCTGATTGGCATTCCTTTATATCTAAATTGTCTTTTTCTGGCTTCTTATAAGATTTTTTCTTTTGCTTGAAAGCTTTGGCATTTGGCAATTACATTCCTGGGAGTTGTCTTTTGGGGATTTAGTGTAGAGTGTGTTCTGTGAACTCTTTCAATGCCTGTATTTCCCCCTTGTTCTGGAATCTCTGGGAAGTTTTCTTTGATGATATCTTGTATGATATGTCAAGATTACTATTTATTTCTGGCTTTTCTGGCAGGCCAATTATTCTCAGATTGTCTCTCCCTCTTCTATTTTCCAAGTCTATTACCTTGTCAGTGAGATATTTTATGTTCTCTTCTAATTTCTTGGTCTTTGGGCTTTGCTTTATTAATTTTTGCTCTTTTGCAAAATCATTGTCTTCCAGTTGTCTGATTCTGACCTTTAAAGTCTGGTTTTCCTTTTCAGTTTGGTCAAGCTGTTTCTGTTGTTGTGTTTTTTCATGCTTCATATTGTTGAGTTCCTTTTGCATTATTTCTCATTTTTCCTGCCAGAAGGCTTCCATCTTTTTGATCATTTCCGATTTAAATTCTTCAAGAGTTTGTTAAGAGTTTCCATTTCCTTTGGAGGGTTTTGGAGCATTTGCTTGTGTTTCCTCTTCTATCTCCTCTGTATTTTGTATTTTTGCTCCATAAAATGTGTCCAAAGTCACCCCCTTCTTTTTGCTTTTCTTGGTGTTTGGAGGTTTTTGCACTTCTGTACTGTTTTCCATCTCTATCTGAGTGAGGAGGACTGACTCTTCATGTATCTGTCTGATGGTCCAAGGCTTTAGCCCCAGGCAAATTGTCTGTTCTCTGCAGCTGCTCTGTCTTCCCAGGGAAGCCCAGGGTCTATCCTCCCCTGACTGCCGGCATTTCAGGTGCCATTGCTCTCAATTCCCTCCAGTTGCTTCTCCGCTGCCTTACTTCCATGCTTTGAGCCTGGCACAGCACTATCTACAAGGTACCTCAGTGCCTTTGCTGGCCCTGAGGTTTCTGTTCTTTCAGAAGACCCTGCACTCTAAGGGGATAGGGGTCCTGGCCTCCCTGAGTTCTGAGGGCTCCTGATGGGATTAAGTTCATCTGTGTTGGGTTGGATGAGCCCCGAAGCAAAAAAACCTCCTCTGCAGTCTGTGTTTGATGGAAGGACCGAGCCAGGGGGCTACAGGCTCCCCCCCCCCGCCCCCGTCTCTCTCTGTTTCCTTGCCGTCTGTGTTGGGCACCCCTGAGACTGGCTCAGGTTACTTTCAAGATGCGCCCTTCAGAATAGCAGGCCCTGAGGCCCTTTTGCCAGCCCTGAGGTTCCCGCTGCTGCCGTGGGCTCAGTGCTCTGGGTTGGGGGGTATGGGTCCTGGGACCTTCCTTCTGCCTTCCCCTTAGATCCAAGTGATCTAGGATTCTGACTTTTGAAGGGTGTACCTTTTGATCCGAGTCCAGAAGGAGGGTTCCCTGGGTCTGTCCTGTTGTTCAGTTTGAATTTCGGTGCCCTAGGAGCATTCAGTTTGTGATCGGTAAGGAAGGGTTTTCAGAGGTCTGAACTTTTGCCACCTCTAAACCGCCATCTTGCCCGGAAGCCTCCCATTCACTTCTAAAGGACCTGGTAATAAAAGATTATAGAGAGAGAGTGGCCAATAGAGAGCCAACAGTTCCAAAGTCAACAGAGAAATGGCCAGAAAATGTATGTGGGAGACTATCAATAGGAATTTTGATGAGTGGTGGAAGTTTAGTATGTTAAAGAAGCAAGAAACAGAATCCTGGAACAATATTAGTGATTGATTAGACTATTGAATAAAGGAAATAGAGGTTACACCCTCAAGCTGAGCTGAATGTCTAGGTGTACCTGTAGTAAAAGGTGGTGTAAATAGTTCCCCCTCCAGTTTCCTCTGTCTATGCAAGGTACCTGAGCTGTTTAAGCATGTTTGTGGTATAGCATATTGGTCTAAGCTGTGGTTTTCAGCGGGTGTAGACCATTCTTGCAAAACCTGAATTGATCATTAAGTTTGTGGTTCAGTGATGAAGTTTTGAGCTCTTTGTGTGAACAGAGGACCTCTTTGACCCAGGGCACTTGAGAAAGATTGACGAGTGTAGAAGTCCCAAGCTAATCTTATAGACACTTAAGTGATCTTGTGCTTGGAGGCAGTGTCAGTCTGTCAAGCAGAAAAGAGGGATAGATACTTTGATCCCTTAGAACTAGAGCCTAAAACACAGAAAAAAAAACATTTGCTTGATAATGTGGTCTGATGGGGATATGATAGGGGTTTTGGCATTAAAAAATCACTCTATTGCAAATATAATATGGAAATAGGTTTTGAATAATGACACATGTATAACCCAGTAGAATTGCTTGTCGGCTCTAGTAGGGGGGAGGAAAGAGGGGTAGGAAAATTATTATTTATGTAACCATGGAAAAAATATTCTAAATAAATAAATTTAAAAAAGAACTAGAGCCTACGATTTGAATGATTAGTGTTCTTGGGTTGTAAGATATTTCATACAAGACACAGTGAAAGCCCTATTAAGCTGTGGCTAGAGAGCAAAAATCAAGATTTTAGGGGAGACAGTGAGTCAAGAGTGGTATGCAGTCCTTTGGCTAAGGAATACAGCAGTGCAAAGGAAAGATAGACAAGACATTGACCATGAGAGAGAAAAATTATGGGTTCCTCTTGAAATCCTACCTCCTCCTGGCATTCCACTAGTCTTAGGTAAAGTGGTGAAGCAATGACCATTGAGGGAAATTCCACTCAGAAGGAGGATTGAATTGGTGATAGAATTTGTTAATGCTCTCCAGAATAGCTCTAATTCTGACGGAGAAATGGAAAGTTCCCTAGAAACATGAGAAGAGAATGAACAGGAATGCTTCCCTCAAGACCAGAACACTCCAGTTCCTCAAAAGAATATTGTTCAGGGATGAGAACAGATGTGTCCCAGAATCAGAATGAGGTGTCTGAAGTCAAACAGGAAAAGGATAAAACCTCCACTGATTTTTTGAACTCTGACTTAGATGTGACTGCTAATCCTTGGCTAGATATTAGTAGAAAGCTCTAGAAAATGTAAAGATTGGGTGAATAAGTTATTAAAGGAGCTCTCACAGCAAGCCCAAGGTATTTATGAGAGAGGAACTACAGCAGGCAGGACAGATTAAAAATGGAAAGACTGCTAGGAAGAAAAGATGGAGCAAACAATTTGGAAGGCCTCCAGAGATTATATGTGATAGCTATGGAAAAATAGATTACTTGAAATAGATTTATCTCAAACAACAGAGAGAGCAGAAGATTCTCTCTCTCACAGACACTGAAGACTCAATGAGTCAAGGCTTTTTGATGACTTCCACCCAGAGCCTCTGATAACCCAGAAAGTGGAAGATCCAGAAGTAGAGGTTGCCTTCCTGATAGATGTGGATGCCATTAGTTGTCCCCTATTGTGTTGCCCTTAAGGGCTAAGCCTTACAAAGTGAGACTTATTATGACTCAGGTAAGAAGAGAATATTTTCCTGTTCCCATCACCCAACTACCAGTAGTGGAAGTGAAATATGAGCAAGAGAAAATATCAGAGCAATTACAATTTGCAGAGAAAGAATCTCCTGACCCTGTCAGACAGGACTCAAAGAGAAGAGAAATTTTCAGAGTTAAAGAGGGCTTTACAGTTCAATTTGAACCCTGCCATGTTTCTATGGGAAACCAGGAAGAAGAATCCTGAGGAAAGACATGGAAAGAATAGATTAGACTAGAGTGAGAAAGAATTTGCAAGAATCTTCCCTGCCTGGGAAAGTGAACTTATCTATAAGGTATCTTAGATGTAAAAAAGGAGAAATGGATATTCAATAGTAGATGGAGACAAGGCTACTGCAGTGGATAGAGGCTCACCTTCCAGAGGCCTGGTCAGCTCAAACTTGTGAATTATGTGTATTCAACCAGGCTTTGAAGATGCTAGAAGAGAGAGGTCTGATTTCTAGCAAAGGGAAAGAATTAGTTTATATGGAGTTACTCAATCAAGTGCTAACAAACTTGCTGAGACCAGAATAGTTGGCAGGAGTTAGCCAAGTCACTTCTCAGACAGTGACCAGAATTGTACTTTAGCACCTTGTGCCAAGATATGGACTCATCAAGAATACTGATTCTGAGAATAAGATTCATTTTACATCCAAGATGTTGCAAGGATTAGCAAGAACTTTAGTTATTGACTGGGATTTGCATATCCCATGGTACCTCCCTTCCTTGAGGTAGGTGGAGAGAATGAATCAAGAATTTACCAAGCTGATAGCGAAAACTCAATTATCGTGGATCAAATTTTTTCCTTTGGCCTTACTGAAGATAAGGACAGAGCCTTGAGAGATAATAGGCTATCCTCCTATGCTGCTGAAGCCTGAAGATACAACTGTGAGAGAACTGCTGAATGAGGTTGTAGAGCAGGGGTCCCCAAGCTTTTTACACAGGGGGCCAGTTCACTGTCCCTCAGACCATTGGAGGGCTGTACTATTAAAAAAAACCCAACTATGAACAAATCTGTATACCACTGTCTGGGATAGCAGAGGCTGCAGCACTGGCTGTTATGGGCCTGTCATACCTTGCACAGGCCCATCACCTCCACCACTATACAGGGCAACAGTATACGTAGTGCGGAATCCCCTCCCCAAGATCGCCACTCACCATGCTGATGTCTTCCATTGTGCAGCCACATAATCTTTTGAGCAGTGCCTCATTCTCATTCAGTTACTCTCAGAATAGGGGCCACACAAAGGATTATGTCACCAGAAGTAGTACTGTACATGAGCGATGCCACGCTTTGCAGTGCCACCACATACAGTACTCCTCTCACTGACCATAAAGAGGTGCCCCTTCTGGAAGTGTGGTGGGGGCCAGATAAATGGCCTCAGGAGGCCACGTGTGGCACATGGGCTGTAGTTTGGGGACCCCTGCTGTAGAGCATGCTTTCAAAGTTTATATTAACTATTTGTTGTCCTTATATGTTGTGTAAATTGTGTTGTTGAGTGTGCACTAGATAGGGTTTTCTTTTGGGAAGAGATCTCTTTGTTATTACTGAAGTCTATATCTTGCCCCTGTGAATTTCAAAACTACTGAACCCTGTTCAAACCATTCTTTAGAGGATGGGATTTGGCTATTTCCTAATCAATAACAATAGAGATATTGGTATGGAGGGCTTGTCATGCCCTCCTAGGGCAGCTCTCCAGCCACTGACCCTCACCTGACACCCAGTTCTCACTTGTGGCTCCTAGTAGCTGCTAGCATGCGGCAGTGGCCACACCCCGGGCAACAGCTTCCACAGGCCGGCTAAACCTTGTGAGGGTAGCCATCGGGTCGACGTCGATCCCTGGTGAACTAGGGCTTTGCTCACCCAGCATGTGAAGACTGCTTCGGCGGAACAGGTGGAAGAAACCAACAAGAAGGTTCAACGGCTGAGATGGCGATGCAGCAAGGCATTGTGGAGTGCTTAGGACGTGATGGAGCACAAAAGACAACATGGCCATCCAATGCAGCTGAGGAAGTCTCCAGGTGTAACGACTTTTCGTGCCAATGGACCCAGGCTTCCAAAGCCGAGAGAGTGGGACTGTCTCTGTGCATTGACTTTTCCACTTAAATCTTCATGCACAGGTGTCTTTGTGCACAAAAATGCACAAAGACAATTGTCATCCTCGGTTCGAGAGACAACCAACAACAATAGAGATACTTGGAATGACAGAATCAGGTCTTGGAAACTACAATCTCCACCCTACTCAGGGTAGCAGGATTTAGGAAGGGCTGCAGCAAAGCTCAAGATTTAATTGAGAATATGACCTTCAACAGACATGTGCAAAGGGGACAGACCTCTGGGAAGTCCTGGGTAAAGCTAGAGCCACCATTGGTACAGGTGAGACACAGGAAGTGAGGTAGAGGACATCTGAGGAGTCTGGGGACTTCCTGTGTGAAGGAAAGGAGGTTGTTGGAGCCTGGTGCTTGGGAGTGGAGGCCCTGAGACTGTTTCTCCATTTTGGTCACGTGAGTGATAGGGACTGATCTCTTTTCTTTGCCTCGGCTATCTAAGGCCTTGGGCCTTTGGCCCAGCCTAAGCAGAGGGGGTATTTAAGCCCTATTCCCTTCTCTCCCCTTTCTCCCCCCCCCCCCAATACATTTCTTCCTCTTGTTAGTAATTAAAAACTCCATAAAAGGTTGACTGCTGACTTGAGTTTTCATTTAGGAATTACATAGCTGAATTCCTTGGCGACCTTAAATTAATATATATAAGTCTTTTAATGTGATTGCCATATCACACCTCTTGGGAATTTTTATTTAAAGAATCAGATGAGAAGCATACTCCTGATAAGTGCTGTGCTGGCTGTTTTATGAATATAAGGGTTCAATAAAATGAATTTAAAGTGTATAAGAATTCAATACCAGCTTATTAGAAGATATGATGTAATATTAAGAAGTTTCTCTATGATCTAAATTTTGTATTTAAAAATGAGAATGTGAAAATGTTACTTTAATATATGTACTGTTGAATTAAGCAACATATGAAAATGTAATGAACACTGGGGAAGAAGAATTTTTAAATTTGTAAATTTGTAAATGTGAAATGGTACCTATCTAAAGAATTTGGAGAATTTCTGAATTTGTAACTGATTGGGATATATGAATTATCATCAAAGCATGTACCTTGGATAAAATTGACTTCATTATTGAATGTAAATATGGATTTAAATGTAATATATTTGCTTATAGAATGTAATTTCATGTAAATACAAATGGTTTATGAATTTGTACTGTGAACAAAACTAATTCTTGAGGTAAATTGGATAATATGTAAATATATGATATGTAAATAATGTATGTGAAAGATGTAATTCATAAGAAGAATGATAATCAGGGCTCTTCCAAGCCACTAATATAGGAGGTGACAATACCTGGTGGAATTTAAGTATATGTAAAGTGATGGCAGAAGCAAGTCATAGAAGGTGAGAGAGGACTGTGGGATTATCATATGAAAGATATAAGGTATAGGAGACTTAATCAGAATACGGGGCCTCTTTATGAGAGCCAGAAGACAGACATATATAAACAATGTTTGTTGGACATGTGAGAGGTGTCATAAGGGAACACAGAGAATTTTGAGTTTGCTCAAAGCAGAGGCTTGGGTGGGGTGGGGGGGAGAATGGATGTTTAGAAATTGAGTGAGTTTCAGCAATTAATTATTTCATCTCCTTCTCTTACAAAGAAGGAGGGACAAGCATTATAGCCCTGAGTGCTTTCAGAGAGAAGTGAATAAAATGTTAAAAGGCAGGGATAAGCTATTTTAAATTAGATTTATGATAGAGTAAGAAAAAGTCTTTTGAAGATCATGTTAAGGCAAATATAGATAAGGCATAGAAGCAAGAAGATACAGAATTGACATTTACTGTATTAGAGAAGTTAAAGAGAACATTTATTTTAGATAAATTTGAAGTAAGATTTTTAGAAGCCATTAGAATAAGTAGAAAGCAGGAAGCTTGTTTGAGATTACATATTTTAAAAGAATGAAATTGGAACACTGAGTGAACAAGTTTGTTTTTTTTAATCAAAGGTAATAAGCAGGATTTTTGCCATTTAAGACAAAAGGTTTATGGGAATCACACCTAATATTACTGTAAGCTTTGAATTCAAGTATGGCTGGCTGATAATTGATCTACTACTGAAAAGAGAGAATAATGATATGCTTATAGGATAAATAAAAAGTCCTATAACAGTTGGAAAGGCAGTCTGGGATTCAACTCAGATGGGCTCTTTCTGACTGACTCTAGTGGTTCATTAGTAAAATAACTCACATGAGCCAGTGAATGTTCTGACCTATACATGAAATCATACAATGGTAACTCACTCTGTGTCTTCTTAAGATGTAGGCCTATAAGATAGCACCATAAGAATACTTCTAATCAATTCCCTGCCTTTTCTTTTGTAACAAATTCCTACAATCAGCTCAGGATATAAACTGTGAAGTGTCCATTTTCCAAACAAACAAGTGGACTAGTAGTGGAAAGTTAGAATTAAGTGGTAGCTTAAGACAAGTGAGATTTCTTGATGCTCTGTAATTAAGATTCCATAAAAATAGGTAGAAATAGTTATAAGAAGAAGTGAAATCTGAACTTTAGACTAGGGATTAGGGTCCAAGAATTTCTTTATCTCCTATAGAAACCTGAGCTAGAAGAATTTATTTCACAAAACGTTTGCTTTGCAAAAGAATTTTTGTCAGTTGGAGGATTCCCAGAGATTTTGCAACCAAACTGGAGCAGAGAGCAAATTTCCTGAGAAGACCTATCCCTGGACATCAGAAGATGATTTCTGAAGATGACGATGAAGAATGCCCAATTATGCTTAATCAATGTTATTAGTTGTGGTTGCATATAGGGGAAACTGAGGCAGGTAAGAATTACCCAGCCCTGAAATTGAAAAAGGGAGGATTGTGTGGGATGAAATTCAATGTGTAATTTTCAGAGTAGTATTTGACTTATAACCCCAATTTTCAAGACTCCTTAGTATTACTATTTCCTAGAATAAAACTTTACCCCCCATAAAATTTTTAGTTTTCCTGACCCAGTTTCAAAAACCTTGAGAAGAGGTTATCTGTGGTCTGGGAAGCATGCCAACTCTGGGGGAAAAGGATGAGATAAGCTAAAGGAGGAACGAACAGGAAGTTTCAAATGTAACTTTTCTTACTGCCCTGAGAAAAGACCACCTGAGTCACATCACAGGTTCTTGGGGTGTATGTAATGATGGGAAATCAAGGGCTCAAGATTGTGTACATCACAGCCCTCCCCTGTTCCACGCCCCCCCCCCCCCCCTACAAGGTTGGAAAAGAGAAGGGGGAGGGAGATTCTTGATTCAATATTATTATAAAAAGTCTGTGCTTGTATGAGAGAGGACATTTTTGCCCCCTAACAAGCAGTTTGTATGGGCAGAATCCCTTTTCCTTCCCTTTCTCTCTTTCTCCTACCTTCCCTGCTGTTTTCTCCAAATAAAGCAGCATCTGTCTTTGCATTCTATCTGGCTGCACTCTCTACTTATTTAGAGTGATTAAAACTTTCCAGATTTTCACTACACACAATTGCAAGTTGAATTATGGTCATATGTTTTTATTTCATCCTCTCAAAATTTCTTTGTTTAATAACATCTTATCAGTATACATAGTACATGTGAATTTATAAATAATTAAGAAAAAGCACACTAGAAGTCATACTAAAATTTAAATATGATAGGGTGCAAAAAAAAAACCTGAGTACTACTGCTCTAGATGAACAAAAAGAGGAGGGAATTGAGAACAGAGAGAGGCAGATTGCTGATTGGGATATTTCTTACAGGAGGGAATGATGAGGTGAGGGCAAAGAGTAGTTCAGTAACAGAAAGAGGTTAACTTTTGTGTGGTGTGAAAATAATTAATTTGTTCTTTTCAGGGTGGACATCCATCCTAGACCCCATTAGGGAATGAAAGCCTCTTTAGGGGTACAGAATAAGACCTTAAGGACATTTTGCTATTGCCATAGTCCCAGTGAGTTCCAAGGCCTCATCTCAAGAAAGAAAATCATTAGGCTCCTTATCTCCTCAGACCTTCAGGAGCAAGAGGAGTCACTCTTGAGGACATGACTATCTCTCCATGACCTTTCACCTCCCTGGTGAAAGCTTGTGATGAGCTAATACCATGTAATTGTTTTCTAATTGGATAGACTTTCTGGACGTTGTCATTAGGGCAATGGCATCTTTCTCATGAGAAAGAATAAAGAAAAACTGCTTCTTCTATTATTCATTCTGACTCCAGGTTTGTAATTATAATTTGCGTGGGTGGTCATTTTATTTCATCTCATTCACTTTAAATTAATAGATGTAGAGCTTTTCACGGAGTAAATGTAGAGTGATTCTAAAGGTGTGATTCCACGAATACCGTAGCCATCTGCCCACAAATACTCCCTCCTCTCTTTCCCACTGTAGTCTGAAATCCCACTATTTCCAATTCATTCCTGAGGATTTGAGGCTTTAGAACTAGGTTTTTGGAAGGCTTCGAGTCTTTTAAAAGTATAAATTCATCAGTCTAGTAGAATATAAATTCCATGAAGGCAGGGACTATACTTGTTTTCTTCTGAGATTACTGAGCACCTGGGGATAGGGATGGAGCGAAGATAAACTTCACCTTTTCCTTTATTTTCCAAGGGTGGCCCAGGTTCAAGCCCACAAGGGAACATTCCCGGGCTGGTATAGAAGCTGAATATTCCGTAAAGCGACCTCTCCAGCTGAGGCAGCCCCGTCCCGCCTACTGCAGAGAGGCGTCCTCTGATTGGCTTTAGAAGCAAACGAAGCCCACCACCACCCATCGGCTTCTGGATTGGTTGTTCTATTAACTGTAGAGACCAGAATAAAAAGGTCTTTGGCCATTGGACTGCTGCATGACTCTTCATTTGGCTTCTTCATTGATTAAAATTAGGCATCTCTGGAATATCGCTATGACTATTAAATCCGGGGCTATCTGTTTGGCTCAGCAGTACTCGTCTCAAGGTCTAGTCGTGGGTTTATACAGTTCATCCAATCACATAACATCTATTCCCGGTTGCCAGGCAGAGTATGCTAATGAGCCCCCGCCCGATCTGCAGCTCCCACTCTGCGGCGGGAAGAACCACCTGGAGGCGGCGGGGGGGGTTTGATTTCCATCACCCCTGGGGAGAACGGATCGGGGACCCACCGGCTAGTTGGCTCCCCTCACCCCACATCGTGTAAGTACCCAGGGGACTAAGGGAACGGACTAAGTCGGGGCTCGGAGCACCTTGTGGACAGGGAGGGTGTTTAGCTTCTGCTTAGTCCCACCCAAAATGGCGCCCAGCTCGTTCCGCGTCTCATAGCCCGGCCGGGGCCAACCGACCGCGGACCCGGGTGGGGGGGGATTAATAGTAGGGGGGGAGAAATCCCGGCGGCACCGCCCGATGGTACAGTCCAGCCGGGGCTGGGACTAGGCACCTCACTCGGGGTGGGGGGTCAAACCAACTGCACCTTCTAGGGGGAAAGGGGGTAGGATCCCTGAAGGATCCCAGCCCCGGGGCGCCGTTTAGCTGGGGCCTGCGGCGCCCCTTCTCCCGTTGCCCTGCTGAATCACACCCTTCCCTTCGGCGACCACCGAATCCCTGGCCCGTTCCCCCAGCCGCGCGCACCTCTCCTCCCCCTGCCCCGCATTGGTTGGGCCGGGACGGCAGTTGAGCGCCTGGCCCCGATTGAACAGTGGCGGTTGGGCGAGTGCGCGGTTGGGGTGCTGCGGAGGGCGGCTCGGGTCGCCCTGGCCGACTTGCTCCGCTCGCCCTCAGTGTGGCGAGGCCTCGGAGGGGACCGAGTGGCGTGGGGGGCAGGGGGCGCGGCTCGGGCGTAGATCCTCCTCCCGCCTGCCATGGCGGGACCGGGAGGGCTTCGCTCGGCGGGCAGTCAGTCTGTCAGGCAGAGGTGGCGGCTCTCCCATTTTGGCCCTTGTGACGGAGGCCCCGGCCTCTGCCTCAGCCTCACGTCCGCCGCGGGCTGCCATGCCCTAACGGTCTGGCTTCCCGAGGGGTTGGTAGCTGTTGCCCTGCCGGAGGTTAGGATAGCCCTTAGCGTTGTAGGTAGTGACTCTGTCGGAGGAGGGGGGGGGGGTATGGAGGGGGTGGGTGGGGTTTAGGCGGTGTGTGGCGTGGGGCGGAACGCGGGCGTGGGAGGATGGTGTTTGCTGCGGGCCAAGTTTCTTTTGCGCTTAAAATTCCCTGCAGTACAAAGTGCAAAGCCGGGAGCAAGTGGTCCTCAAATATTGTATGTCTAGTGAATTTTTGCTCTTACAGAGGTTGGGTTCTTTCATTCAGAAAAGTATATGCCATCAAGTCAGAAATAGCAATGCATTATTTGCATCTCTGCGTTCATTGCCTTGTACCTGGTATTGGACAAAGCAAATTGAATGGACACTGGCCTTGAAACACTTAGACTACTCTAGTGTGTTGTGGAATGATTGTGGGATTTGGGGGCAGCTTGCAGTTTAATCTTGTCATCATTTGAAATAGTATGTATATTTTGATCCTGAAACTTTAATGTGTCTCAGTGATTTTCAAAGTTTTTTAAATGTCATACTTGCCTTTATGGAAGAGCCATGTCCTATACTCTGTTAACTCCTTCCCTATTACATCATTTTGACAAAATCTCTTCCTTTCATGGTCTCTTGTAGTATTTAAGAGTTTGCCTACTCAATTTTATATTCACTTGTATCTTTTCTGCTTTTGTCTTGAACTGTTATTTAAATCTCTTCACATTCTATGCCTTGTCAACCTAATGAGATGATTTTATTTAGGCCCACAATTAGAAGCTCCTGATTGGGTTTTGCATTTCCCAGGGGCACTTACTTTACTATATTGCTAATAGTAGGCTTTCAAAGTCCTCTTGATTTGATTTATATATAAACTTCGTTTTAGACTAAATACTATCAGTTCCAAGGCTGAAGAGTGGTAAGGGCTAGGCAATTGAGGTTAAGTGACTTTGCTTAAGTTCACATAACTAGGAAGTATCAAAGGTCAGATTTATTTGAACCCATTTCCTCCCAAATTCAGACTTGGTACTCTATTCCCACCTTGCTGCTCCGTGTTGATTTTATATTGGTAGTGGCATACAATAAAATTCCATGAGTTGTAAGGATGCTGTTTAAACATATCACTCCTAGTGCCCAACATAGTGCTCTATTCCTTAAAGTACTAATAAATGTTGAAATGAACAAAATCTTTTTTTTCTAGTTTTTTTTTTTTTGAGATAGTGTATTATAAAGTGATCTGCCTCTAACATTCCCTGACTGTGTGACCTTGGGCAAGTCACTTAAACACTTCTAAGCTTCAACTATGAGATGGGAATAACACTACTTGTCGTTTACATAATCATTGCTAAGCATTTTGCAGATACCTAATTTAACCTTATAACAGTTCTGGAAGGTAGGTGCTATTATTACCTCAATTTGCATAAACGAAAGTAGACAAAGTAAACTTGATTAGGGTCTTGTAAGTAGTAAATGGCTGAGGTCAAATTTGAACTTAAGTCTTCCTGACTTGAAGTCTAGCTAGCCCACTATCTCTTTTAAGACCTAGCTCTCTCTGAGCAAAATACTTTGTAAACTTTATGTTTCCTTTTTCAAATGAATGTTATTGTCTTGTAAATAGAGACCTAAAAGTTCTGTTAAAAACATTTTTTTTAAACTGGTATAGTAACCTGACATAATTCAGAAGCTTTATCAAAACACTTGATTTAGATCTGCTTGGTTATAGAGTACTTGACTATTTAACATTTAATAAGGCACTGAAAGTAAATGGTACTATTTTGGAATATGTTACATAAAGTATAGTCCTTGTTTTTAAAGAACTTAAAATGTTACCCACTTAAAAAAAAACACAAACCAAAACAGACCAAACTTATCTACAGCATTAGTCAAGGCCTTGTAATTCTTGACTGATATTGTATCTCAACTGTCAATTAATTGCATTTGCTACTCACTACCCAGGTGCATTGTATGTACAATATTCACTATCTGCTTCACTGATTTGAATAACCTAGAGGTATCTGATTATTTCCAGAAGTGTCAGGAAAACCTTAGAAATTTATTGACACAGTGGGCTTTACAGCTTTAATTCCTAGAGTTAAGTGTGTCAAACATTCAAAAGAAATTTGTGTTACAATTTTGTGAATTACTGGATTAAAACTTCCTCTCTTTAAGGAGTTTATAATTTAATTAAAGGTTATCAAAGTACACGTGAGACCTTTTATTATCTGATTCCAGCCTACCTTTTTTTAAAAAAAACTTAAACCTTTTTTGTATTACTTCTAATTCAGAAGAGTAGCAAGGGTTAGGGAATAATACTGTTAAGTGACTTGCCTAGGGCCCACAGCTAGGAAATAATCTGAGGTCAAATTTGAATCCAGTTCTCCCAGCTGAAGCCCTGGTGCTCTATCTACTTAGCAGCTTCAGCGTACCTTTTCAAAAATCAATTTTGCATTGCTATCCTTTATGAACTGTGCACTTTAGCTAAAGGAACATATTAGCTATTTCTTGATCATGATCCTGCATTCTCCTGCCTCTCAGTATACATGCATATTGTCCTTCATGTTTTCTGTATGTTAACAGACTCTTCAGGTTTTTCTTTTCCTTCAAGGGCCTGACTCAGGTGCCACCCTCATCCTGAAATCTTTCCTTTTACTCTAACTTGAAAGTGAGCTTGTCCTATGCAAATAGCACTTTAAAAAAAGTAGGCTGGATCTTTACAAACTTTTTCACATTTTACCTTGTATCATGCTATTTGTATATGCTTTATTTGTATTAGAGTGTAAGCATAGAATTCTGGGATAGGAACTGAGTCATTTATCTTTTGTTACTGGCATTTTAATAAATTTTGAATTGAAACTTGTCAATTGTAATTGTGATGCTTAAATTGTGTAGATTAGTCATTTAAAAAAATGAAATCTGGTATAAGCCTGGCCTTTTTAACTAAGATACATGTAATATTTCTGATCATGAAGACACCAAATTCATTGTGGGTCTGATGGCTGTTCTCTACTCAGAAGATTTTATTGATGCATATGGAACTTTCCCTAGGAGGATAATATAGTTGTCTGGTGAAGAAGTATCTGGTTTCATCTAGAATCAATCAGTGAAATAAATAGGATTTGGTTTACAGATACTAGATCTTATAATACAAAATCTCCCCTTTTTCCAAATTAATTCTTCTCAAATTTTTTTCTGTTGAGGATATCACCATTCTCAGACTTATAAAATTTGAATTGGAAGGGACCTCAGAGATTATCTTGTCGAATCCTTACCTGAACAAAAATGTTTTGTCTTATAGCTAACAAATGGTACTACCCAATCTAACCAATATCCAGACTGCTATGAAGTCCTGTTGATTTTATCTTTGCAACATTTACACTTCTGATACTACCACTATGAAAGCAGAGCTAAGATGGTGGCTTAATAGCAGAGAAAACCTTTGATGGTCCTGATACTAGCACAAAACTGATTCAGACTCTACCTCACGCCTAGATTTGGAATAGCCTTCTGGTTGGCCTCCATGATTCTAGACTTTCTCCTTTTAAGTACATTTACCATGCTTTTAAAAAGATATTTTCCTAAATTGCAGATCTGACCAAGTCATTGCCCTCCTTCAGCAAACTGTTTCCATCTTAACTCCAGGATCAAATATAAAATCCTCTGTTTGGCTTTTAAAGTCTTTGTTAACCTGATCCCTTCTTACCTCTAACTCTTCCCACAGGACATTCCATTTATACTAACTGCGTTTTTGCTGCTTGTCTCCCATACCTAGAATTCTCTTTTCCCTCACCTCTTACTCCTGACTTCTCTGTCTTTTAAGTTTCATCTAAAATCCCATTTGCTGCAAGAAAGATCTCCTGGTCCTTAGTTTTTAGTGCTTTCCCTCAGATTATTTCCAATTTGTCCTCTACTGAGTGTTTGTACAAGTGTGTGTATTGTCTCCATTGTATTGTCAGAACCTTGAGTGAAGGAGCTCTTTTGCCTTTGCCTCTTCCATGCTGCGCATAGTACCTGACACATAGTGGGCAGTTAATAAATGTTGAGTTTACTTATTGACAAACCTTTGCTTGAAGATCTATTTGAGGAGGAACCTACTGCCTAAATTTTTAAATTTCTACCCATTGCTCTGATTTTATATCCTCTAGGACCAGGCAACATAAGATTTATCCTTCTTTCAACTCTTTCAATACTTAAAAGATTTTTTTTTAAGCCTAAACCTACCCAGATCATAGTCATTTTGATTCTTTCAGACTATTACCATATACAATTAATCACCAGGTTATGATAAACTTTTTTTTTCAGTGTCTCTCCTATTTTTATAATTTTCACTCTAGGACCTAAATTTTTTTCCAGTAGCCTTCCAAAGTTGGTGCTGTGATCTCCAGGTCCTCCCTTTCACCCATTGTATACCATGTTACCAGGTTAGTTTTCCTCAAATTGTCATATCACTCCACCCCTTAAAATTCAACAATCCATCTTTCTATAAAACTAATACCTAGTGTGATATCCATTTTGACACAAATTTACCTGTCCTATCTGACCTCAAATTTCCATATAGTATTCTTTTTTTCCTAGTGAAACCAGTTCACTTTCTGAAAATACTTTTTTCCTCAGTTGCTTATATTGTTCTCTCACCTAGAATAGACACCCTGTTACTTCTCCAACACTACCCTCTATTTTTATCAAGGCCCCTACTTTTTTTTTCTGAATCTTCTTTTACTGCCCTACTTATAAATATCTTTGCTTCTGAACTCACTGTCTAGGCATATCTGACATTTGTATACTCTCTTTTAGTAGTAGTATATTATTTTTAGTGTATATATTTTATTGCTTTGGATCCTCTATTTTACCCAATATATTTTTGCATACAATAGGTACATATTCAGTAGTTCAAGAGAGTGGTAACAAGGCCCTAAACTCTAGGATGATAGCAATGACAACAGTAGGAATTTATGAATTTTATTTCACAAAAAAAAACCTAATAGGATTTGGCAACTGATTGGATTTGGGAGGTGAGGGAGATGAAAATGGCAAAGATAATCTTGAAGTATACATAATTATAATATACACATGTATATGTTGGTGCTATTAATAGGATCATGTTTGGTAAAATTCTTAGCATACATTCTTATATGACAGGTAAGTTATCAATAAAGTACTTTGAATTATTTGGAGGCTAAAAACAACTTGACATGAACAGATAGCAATAATCTAGAAAAAGTACCTAGAAGTAGTATTTGCTTAATGAGAAAAGGTGTTTGAATAATTGCCCATATCCTAATTTATGTTTATTATACTAGGTAGGAAACAGTTGTTCACTTTTTAAAATAGCACTTGATTACTTACAAAGTACTTTTCTCATAACACCTTTTGAAAGTATGTAGCAAAGTGTTATCCTTATTTTATTGAGGAGAAAAGTGAGGCTCATAGAGTAAGAAGCATTTTATTTAATATGGAAAAGGTGGTGTAGTAAAAGTTTATGGTCATTGGAGTTAGAACTAGAAGACCTAGATTCATGTCCCCTATTTCCCCACTAGCCATGTGATGCCAGGATTTTTATCTATTAAAAAAAACCACCCTTTTTTGATCTATTATTTAGACAAACATTATAAAGTTCCAAAAAACACAATTATTGTGTGAAGTATATAAAGTTTCTAGTACTAATTTGATTAAGGAGTCTCACTTTTGAGTGGGAAATGAATCTTAGGATGTAGTGTGTAAAAGATTATAAATGTGTGATAAATTTAGGATATTATCAATTACTATATTATATATGTTTTATGAACTTTTTAGAGGAATCAATAAATTTTTCATGGTACATACAATACTGTTGCATATTGGCATTAAAAAGAAAGCCTTTAGCTTCAAGTAGAAATTTGCTGATCATATGTGACCCATGGACAGGTTCTATTAAGTGGATCATCTTCATGTAAATCATAATCTGGACAATAGCCATTCTTTAGCCATTTGATTTTTCTTCTGTGGATGGTTAGGACAAAACTTTTTGAATGGTTATGAGTCTCATCCAATAGGCTTTATATAGTACATCTGGTTTTGATGTAACCTACATAATTTCATTTGCAAACAAGGGCATCTGGAGGACTTTCCTATTTATAGGTAACAATCCCTTTTTGTCTTGGACGTTGTACTTAATTTCTTTCTTGTCAGTGAGGAACATCTTTATCAAGGGTATGACCAGGCTGAGTCATGAAACACTATAGTCTTTGAAGAACAGAAAACAAATATTAGAGAATAGTGGAGAGCTGCATTGTGGACATCAGTAGGTTGTAACATTACAAACAATTATGAAGGAAAACCCCAAAGTAAAAGATGTTATCAAATATGTGAGGGGCAAAAGATGGGCTGTGTAGTCACATGGTGAGAGAGAGATAACTGATAGATAACCTGCATAATTTACTGTTATGTCAGAACCAGGAGGCTCTCCCAGCCCATTTGGTAGAGAATGAACAAGAGATACAGAGGATGAATAAGCATGGATGGGTTGGGATGTTGCATAACTGAAGGGAATAAATTGATAATATAGTTCCATTCAATATTTTAAGTATGAACTACATATTTTTATAACTATCATTAGGACAATGGATTGTGAATATTTAGATTACTTTTCCTGTTAAATGTTTATTAGATATAAAGTTTTCCAATATATTTCCTAATGGTACTCCTTGGAATCAGTCCCTATAATCCTACTTTCTTCTATTTCATTCTTCTTAATGTGAATGCATTTTCTATAACCCCCTCATTATGATTTGTGTCTGTCCTAGTTTTATTGACTTTCATTAACTAGTGCCCAAGGCTTAGGTTACATCTTGGATATGTATGTCTTTCTTTCCTTTTATTCCTGTGGTTGCAAACATAGAAAATTTTGCTTAACTGAGTCACTTCATTTGAAGAAAGATACTCCTATATATGGCTTTGGGTTTTCCTGTTTTAAAATTTTAGTAATTTTTAGTAATATAATTTAGTAATACTGAATGTCTATGAGATGTAAATTAGAGTTTTGATTATACCTATTTGAAAAGATGTCAAGAGCTACCTTTTTTTTTTGGTTGTCATAGTATTTGGTTCTTCCACTTAATTTGCAAATAAGTCAGTTGAAGTGGAAATGTGTATTTGTCTAATTAAAAATCAAAAACAAATTCCATCATTCTGGCTTCATATTAGGAAAATGTCAATAAAATATTAAAAATTTCATAATTAAAACAATTACATACAGAATTTTTTACCTTAAGAAGGGATGAGAAAATATTAAGACAGATAAAATGAACTTGCACATAAATTCACTATCAATTTATCCTGTATTAGCACATTTCAAACCATTTGACCAAAAGATGGAAAATTTTCAAGAATCTAATTGGAGTAACACAGATGTTCAACAATGCTTTCTTTTGTATCAAAATGAGTGTTAAATTGTGAAAATTGTTCTCCAGGATTATTTTCCACTTTAAGAGATTCTTAATTATTATAAAAGTTTTAAAAATACTTCCATTTATTGAGGAACAGTTTACTAATTGAAATTACATCACTCAAATTCTCATAACAGCAAACTGTATAACTTGAGTTTTTGTGATTAGTAGATGTAAAGTTATAACAAATACTAAACTAGCATTCACATAGCACCTTAAAGCTTTTGTAGAGGTCTGCAGGAGATTAGTAGCATATAGATTGTCTCAGACTCAGACTCAGTGTCTGAGTCCATGATCCTCTCAGGATGGCAAACTTGTACCATCTGTCATCTGATAGCTCCTGCAGGAGACAGCTAACTCAGACTGGAGTCAGGAAGACTCATTCCTGAGTTAAAATCTGGCCTCAGACAATAGCTGTGTGATCCTGAGCAAGTCACTTAATTCTGTTTCAGTTCCTCATTTGTAAAATAAATTGGAGAAAGAAATGGTAAACCATTCCAGTATCTTTGCCAAGAAAAACCCCAAGTACTGTCACAAAGAGTCAGACATGACTGAACAAGCTCCTACAGACCCCTCCTTGAAATTAATAGTATCTTTAGCCTTGTCTCACTGTCAGTATTTTTCATTCCAAATTATGTTTGGGTATAAAAGGGATCCTGAGAAGGGGTTTTAAAGTAATTATGGTCTTTAGGATTTGAGGAGGAAGAACTTTCCAGTGATGGGGAAAACCAATGCAAAGGCATGAAGGTGGGAGTTGGAATGTATGTGAGGAACAACAAATAGACTAGTTTGGCCAGATTGTAAAGTACATGGAAGTCATATGAAATCAGTATGTAAATAAAGGGTGAAGTCAGATTGTTAAGGACTTTAAATGCCAACCTAGGAATTTGTTGGGAAGCTGGGTAACACAGTCTGTTCTATTTGTTCTATTTAGCACTGGACTTGGAATCAGGAAAACTCATCTTCCTAAATTAAAATCTGGCCTCAACCACTTGTTACACTTATTAGTTGTGTGACCCTGGGCAAGTCACTTAACTCTGCTTCAAGTCATTGTCTGTAAAATGAGCTGGTGAAAGAAATGGCAAACCCTTCTAGTACTTTGCCAAGAAAACTCCAAAGTGGGGTCATGAAGAGACTGATAATGAATGAATTACAATAAAAAGAGTTGGGACTTAATCCTAGAGCAAATAGAGATCCAAAGTAGTTTTTTTAAGCAGGGTACTGAAATGATGAAATCTGGAATTTAGGGATATCTGTTATGTTACCTGTGTGGACAGTAGAGAGGGGAAGAGACTGGAAACTGACCATAATTTTTATTTATTCATTTGAAAAAAACTTTACCTTCCATGTTGGAATCAATACTTTATATTGGTTCTAAGGCAGAAGAGTGGTAAAGGCTCAGCAATGGGAGTCAAGTGACTTGTCCAGGGTCACACAGCTAGGAAGTATCTGAGGCCAGATTTGACCCTAGGACCTCCTCATCTCTATAGCCATAATCTTTAACCAAAGAAGCATGCTTTACAGTTCAGAAAGCTGAAGCTTGAGGGGCTGAATTTCTATCTAACCCTGTTTATTCATCTCTAGCATTGTTAAGTACTTTGGGCAAGTCACAAATTATGTCATTGTTCATTGATCAGTTGTCTTCATATAATCTTAAACACATCATTTGAATCTTACAACAATTCTGTGAGGCAGGTTTTGTAAGTATTGGTATTTCCCTTTTACTGATGGGGAAACGATATTGAACTCAGGGAGGTTAAGTGGATTGCCTTTGGTTTCACAGAGAGTAGATGTTGGACATTGAATGTCAACCTAGGTTTCACTTGATTGCTACTTTTTTAACTGTATAATATTGCCTTTTAAATGTGAGTTATTGTATTTTTATTGTAGAACTTTAATGTTTTAAAAATATTTCCCCCAGGTGGCAGCTCGGTGGCTCAGTGGATTGAGAGTCAGGCTTAGAGACAGGAGGTCCTAGGTTCAAATGTGGCCTCAGACACTTCCCAGCTGTGTGACCCTAGGCAAGTCTCTTAACCCCCATTGCCTAGCCCTTACCACTCTTCTGCCTTGTATTGACTCCAAGACAGAAGTAAGGGTTTAAAAAAAGATATTTCCCCCAACAACTCTGAGAGCTATGTAGCAATAAGTTATTTTCATCCTCATTTTATGAGTGTGAAAACAGGGTCTGAACTACTTTGAAACAACATTCATGAGACTTGGGAGTCCATATGGCCACTGAGAGACATCTAGGCATAGTGACCGATTAGCTTTGTAAAGGAAGGAATCTGGTATTAATTTATACTTACATTTTCCCCAGTCTTTAATACTATGCTTTGGTTATAGCAGGTGTTTGGTAAACATTTGTTAAATTGAATTATATGGCCACAGATTGAACTCAACCCCTGTCAGCTTTCTAATATTTCCCTAGGAGCAGTCCCTCTTTTCCTCTTGTGTCTCCTTGACAAGTTATGAGGTAACTCATTATGCCATTGATGAGGCTTTTGTTCTGGCACTAGCTCAAGTTCAGGGCTGGTTTCTAAATGTCTGAACCATATCTCTTGGCATCTCACTTTTAAAAGGAAACGCAGGACTCAGTAGAGCTCAGAGAGAGGAGAAAGGGGATACACATGGGAATAAATTGTTTCCTGAAGAGAGTGCAACCACGTGATCCCCCTCCCTGCCCCAACCCCATAGTCTCAGGGATGATGGTGATGAATGGCAGTGGTTAAGTGATAGATTTCCACATCTAACAAAGGACCTGGTTTAGGCTGGAAACTGTGGGAACCAGAATCAAAGTGCTAAACCCACATGGAGAAAAGATATTATCCTTCACTCTTAATTGAGTCATATGGACTGCCTAGGTCCAGGTAAGAAGCTTCATTGACTCTTAGCAAACATGAGTTCTTTCCTTTTATGATCAACCTGGGTAGCCCTGATATTCTAGAGGACTATATAGGTCTTTCTACTGGAAAGAGAAGAGATATTTTCCCCATCCCTCATTTACTGTAGAGTGCTACACCATTCTTTGAGTCCCTCAGGCTCCCAACCTAGGAGTCATCTTGGATTCCTCACTATCTTGTACTCTCCATATGTAATCTGCCAACACCTGTTAAGTTCCCCTTTACAACATCTCTCCAATACATCCTCTTCTTTCCTTTAAAACTGCTACCACTCAGACCTCTGACAAATGAAAAAAAAAAAAACTGCTACCACTCTAGTGTAGACCTTGTCATCTCATGCCCAGATTGTTGCAATAGCCTTCTGGTGGGTCTGCCTGACTCTATCATCTCCATTCCAGTTCATCCTCCATTCAGCTACTAAAGTGATTTTCCTAAAATGCAGATCCCACTGTTTTACCTCCCTACTCAGAAAACTCCAGTAGCTTCCAGATCAAATACAAAATTCCCCTTTTGTCTTTCAAAGTCTTTTATAACCTACCCTTCTGCCCCTACCTTTCCAGTTTTCTTATACCTTACTACTCAAGATGTACTCTGATCCAGTGACATTTCCCAGCTGTTCCACAAGCTTCCATCTCTTTGCTCCAGGCAATGTGTCTAGCTGTTTCCCATGGCTGAAGGCTCTTCTTCCTCTGTTCCAATTGACCTTCCTGGCCTTCTGCAAGAAGTCTTTCCTAACCTCTCAATTCCAGCACCTTCCCTCTGCTCATTATTTACCCTTTATCCTACATATATCTTGTTTTGTATAATTTGTTTGTATGTTGTCTCTCCCCAATTAGATTTTAAGCTCCTTGTGGGCAAGAACTGCCTTTTACCTTTCTTCATATCCCTAACTTTAGCAGTGCCTGGAACATAGAAGGTGCTTTATAAATGTTTATTGATTAATTGATTATAATATAGGCTCAGGTATCATTTCTCTGACTATTCATTTTCCCTTTCAGGTAAAATAAGTAGATTTTTCCCCCCTATGGATTTTTTAAAATCCAGAGTGCTTAAGTGATTTTCCTTCTTTATTGTGGAGACCCAGATATAACCATATTTTGTTGTTTCCAGGGGAAGCCTTAGGTAAATTTAGATTGTCAATTCCTTGAGGGCAGCAACTGTTTCATGGCTATTTTTGTATCCCTATTACTTAGTACAGTGCCTGGCACAGGTAGACATTTGTTTTTTTGACTTGACTGACTTAGATTTACATATAATGCTAATTGTAAATCACTATCTAAAGAGACTGAGGACCTAGGATTGAACCTTTAAAGATTATGCTTACAAATGAATCCCAGTGGTTGAAAAGGAGATGGAGAGGATGCTAATTAATTTTTGGAAAATTTTCATTGGTAATCAGAAAAATAACCTATTTTGCCCTATTTTTTGCATTTAAATTTTTTGTTTTTTTCCAAATACATGTAAAAATTTTATCATTCGTTTTTAAAAATGTTGAGTTTGAAATTCTTTACTTCCCTCTTTTCTCTCCCCCTCCCTGAGATGGCAAGCAATTTGATATATTATATATGTGCAGTCATTATTTTGCCCTATTTTTGGCCAGTCTTGCTATGAAGTCACAGTATTTCAAAAGTATATTTAGATGATAAATTCCTTTAGAGCAAGTACCATCTTTTGTTTCTTTTTTTCCTTCCCAATGAATAGTAAGCATGGTACCTGGAGCCAGTAGGCACTTAATAAATTTTATTGACTGCCTAGCATAGATTTACCTATAATGCCTACTTTAATCACTCTGAACTTCTGGGAGCTACCAAATTGCTTCTTACTCAAAACAAAAGGAATGCCAGTTATTGTAGCTTGATTTTAATAATCTTGCATTTATACAGAGCCCTTTACAATTCATAAGAAGCTTTTATTTAGGGTATCTCATTTGATCCGCACTAAGTTCTTTAAGGTAGGCAGAGTAGATATTATCTCCACTTGACAGATGAAGCTTAGAAAGTAGAACTCACTTTATAAGGGACACCTCTCCCTCCCTGTCATTAATATTCAGAGTGTCCAGGAACAACTTAAATAGCTCTAGGCTAGTGTGAAAGAAAACTGGAATAAAGGACAATTACAAGGGCTTATTGTGGGAAGCTAGAAGAAGTTTTGGAACTTTGGGCTAGATTTACTTGTTGTAATAGCATCTATTGAATTTTTCTTTTTACTAAAGTTTCCTTATGATATATTGTAGCTTACCTTTAGAAATTCATATTTTATGGATTACAAACTACATTGAAGCATGTTTAAATTGTTTCATTTATAACTGGCATTCTTTTGCCTAAGAAATCATTGTAATTCTTCAAATAACTTTTTTTCTTAAAATGTCCAAAATTCCAATTATATAATATTGCAGTTCTAAAGGAATCACAGAAGAGGCTCACTAAGGACAATGAAGAGGTCTGATGGGTCAAAATAGATGTAGCATTTCGCCAAAGACTAATTACATCAAAAAAAGATATCAATGTTTAAAATATCATCAAATACTGGAAAATTACTGGAAAAAAAGAGAAGACACAGCAGTCAGTCACTTTAAGGATGTCAGATGGCTAGGTTGGATAGCCAAAACACTATCCACTAGGCCATTCATCTGCTTTCCAGTTTTTCTTATTGCCTCTTATAGTACCACATTGGTATGCAAGTAAAGTTAGAAGACGTAAAAGAAAAAAAGAAAATGTTAAAAAAAGAAAGAAATTCTCTAGACATTGGGTAAATCAATCATAGAAGGTTTTTGGGAGAACTTGAACACAGAATGAGAAAGTATGGATGAGTTGAGAGTTGAACTTTTGAAAGGATCTTCCAGGATGAGGAGGTCTCAAATCTACTGGAATATTAAAATATCCAAAAGATACTTAGTTGTTTCACATGGGATGGAATTTTCTAAGTTGTCACCTGTCCTGATAATTTAGTCCCAGCAGTCCCTTAAATTGTTCATTTCTCTTGGTTGAATTTTTTTTTCTGCTATGGAAAAATAGGATTTTATTTTTGCTATTTGTCTTAACTTAAAAAACACCAGATGGATTGCATGTAAATTCTCATGTCAACAAGTATTTATTAAATGCCCATCATCATCCTTTGGGTTTTATGTTAGGCTATCTGGAATTTTAAACAAAAAATGAACTAATCTTTCTCTTTAAGGAGACTACTTTCTATTGGAGGGAGAACATTAAGTATACAGACAAATAAATATAGAATATAAGCAAAATAAAATTTTTTATTTTTATTTTTGCAAGGGAAAGGGAGTGGAGAGCACTTACAATTGGGGGCTTCATATAAGTCCTCAAAAAGAACTATGACATTTGGTCTTACTTATTAAAGGGAGCTGAATGAAGATTATAAGATTTGGAAGTGAGGAGAACAATGAATTTGTAATGCAATGAAGTTTCAATGAAATTGTAAGTCAGGTTCTCCCAAAAAAGTCAGTAAACTAGTTTTGTTGGCAAACTATTTTTGAAAATAATTGAGGAAAGGAAAAAAAATTTACATCTAAAGTAAGGATTTTAACCTAGAGTCTTTTGAACTTGTTTTTAAAATATTTTGATAACTGTTCTTAAATATAATTGATTTTCTCTATAAAGCTCTGAATTTTGTGAATTTTAAAAACATGATGCTGAAAAGAGTTTCATAGATTTAACTAAACTGCCAAAAGGGTTATAGCATTTTATGAAACCCCCAATTGTAAGTGCAAATTCAAAAGAGTTAAACCCTGGGTCCAATTCATAGTACCTGCCACATATAAGTATTGATGGATTGGTTTAAAGAAAGTAAGGAAAAGAAATAATATCATTATAAAAATTGTTTTGTATATTCAAAGACTCTTTGAACTTAAAAGGACTTAGGGCTCAACCCTCCCATAACTCTCATTTTGTAAATCAAGAAATTGAGGCCTAGATAGGTAAAGTGATTTGTCTTGAGACTCAGAGTTATATAGTAAGACTTAAATCTACTGATGTGTAGGCTAGTGTTTTTTTCTATAACATTGTATTAATTGTTGCCCCAAATACATAAAACATGTTCCCTCAGGCTGTACAATATTATTTGGAGAAACCTAAACGATAAAAATGTAGATTATAAGTTTACTGATGTTAAGATCACAACAACCTTATTCAACTATAATTCTATATTAACAGACAATGAATATCTTAGCCACCAAGTCTTTGTCCTTTGTGGATGGCTTAAACCCTTATAATTTGACTTTCACATATGTTCTGTTTAAACAATAATAAAAGTATAGACTTAGGTACTGATTTCATATCATCCAAGCTTCTTCCCTTTGGCTCCAAAGTATTGAAAATAGTGAAAAAATGTTCATTTGCATAATGAACAGCATAGTAGTGATGAAAGAGGACTGTGGAATAAAATGGCATTTGAAAAGAGAAGGAAAGGAAAATTTAGGCCAAAATAATAGTATCTGCTGTACTAGGGATCTAGCCTAGAAGATAATTAGTTATAATCCTTTATTTTGAACTTTTGCTTGCTGTCTCCTTCTAGATGTCTGTCTTCTACCTCAATTTGTCAAAAACTATACATATCTGTGTCTTCCTCCTGCCTTGACCCCAAGAAAACAAACCAATCTTAATAATACTAGCTAGCTACATTAATAATGCTTTAAGGTTTGCAAGTACTTTTCATATATCATCTCACATGGTCTATAATAACCTTGTGAGATAGGCACTGTTATCATTACTATTTTACAAGTGAGCCAATTGAGCCCTGAGAAAGGTTAAATGACTTGTACAGTCATACATCTACTAAGTAACTGGAGTGAGATTGAACTCAGATTGTCTTGACTTCCAGATCCGATACATTATCCACTAGGCCATTCATCTGCTTTCCAGTTTTTCTTATTGCTACTTATTTAGTACCACCATTTACCTCATTTCCGTGACTTGAAACTATGTTTGACTATATTTTATCTATATCTTATATTTTTAAAACTAATTGTACTAGGAGATAAGGTGAATAGTGGTAGAGGAAAACAAATAGAACTTGTCTTGAATTTGTTCTTTTTAGTGTAAGTGAAGGCCAGCACTTTGGATGAACAAATGTTGCCAAAGGCCAAATCCTCTATAGAGAGAACTTTTCAATTGACAGGCTTCAAACTCTTATTTGCATAGAAAAAGTGGTAAGAATTTTTGTTCATTCTAGAGCCTGGGTAGGAGATAGAGAAAGATTAAGAAGAAAAAGAGGAAAAGAAAACTATTCAATCCTTATAAGCACAGGGGAAACAAACATTTAAGTCACTTTTAACATTTGTTATTTTTCATAACATCTAGTTTACCTAATCTTAGGTCTTCGCTCTGGTTTCCAGTAGCCCCTTGGATTATGCTCAGCATTTTGTTGGCTTTCATGGATGCCCATTGGATTAATTTACTGCTTTAAGAAATCTATATTTATTCCAGTATCTTTTTTTCTGGGTTATAATTGTTAGGTCATAGCTCCTAATCCTATGGCTACAAACAACATTCAAGTTTATCCACCACTTTTCAGCCAGTTCAAACATCTTCACAAGAATCCCTTGGAGTGTTCATCTGAAAGCATGGTATTTTAGTACTCAGAAGAGTTGTCATCTGTAAATGGAGATTTTGTTGTGTGTTTCTTCTTTCAAAACTATTAAATAAATTTTTTTCTTTTGTTCTTTTGTTTTCTTAGAAGTTCCCATCTCATACAAAATGTTATCCAATGACTATGGTTTTGATGGAAATTTTTGAAAACAAACAAACAAAAAACAACCTTTGGTATGGAAGTTTGTGAAAGACTTTTGAAAATTTTAAATTGTCTCCCAGTTTCCTCTTATTCACATGCTTATTTACTCTCTAGTTTTTTAGGAATAATTTCCACTAACAGAAACCATATTACTTTCCCATAGTTTGCTCAGATGTCCTGCTATATTGTGTTTCTCTTCTCTTTCAGACTTCCTATTAAGTTATTTAAGAGAGGTAATGTGGAATAAATAAACTGGTATAGCTTAGAAGTACAGGAAGGACCTGGATCTGATTTGAATTGGGTAATTTGGGAAAACCTTGAGCTTATGGTTTTTTTCCCTTTAAAAAAAAGGGAATAGAAGCACTTCCTAAATTCCTCTCTTAGGAAGTAAGTTTGGATAGTAAATAGCATGGGGTTTGTAAAAGAGTACATTTAAATAGATTGGGGACTAGTTGAACAGCTGAACCCAAAGAGCGGTGATTAGCAGATTAATTTCAAGACTTCTAGAAAAATGGAAATCTAAGTAGTCATGACTAAGCCCAGTTTCTTTGCACCAGCTCAAAATAATGACCAATGAGCCAAAAAATAAGAATAAAGAAGGGAAAGGAAAGAAATCTATACAGAAAACCAAAAGATATCTGAAGAATTGAGAAAACAAACAAACAAAAAAAGACAATATAATGAATAAGAACTGTGGGATAAAAGAATTAATGTATAAATCTCCAGAAGCAAGGAACAAGACTGTCACTGACAGTTCAGGAAGAGAAAAGACAAAACACAAGAACTTCCAGGATGGTTTACAGTTACAGTAAAACATAAAAAGGAAGGTGTTACATTGTAATATTTGACATGAGTTTGTGGAAGAAATTGACATGAATGAAAATTTACAATGTAGAGAAAATACCAGAAAATACCAGTGAAGCAGTTTTTCTTAGGGAATGCATTTGCATCTACCTGTGACAGAGTCAATTCAAAAAGCATTTGTTACAGGGCCTACTATGAGCCAGGCACTGTGCTAAGTACTGGAGATACAAAGTAGGGCAAAATGTGCCTTCAAGGCTGATTTCAACCTTACAACATCTTATGCATATCCCTCTCTCTCCTTTGATACTGCTATCACCCTAGTGCTAACTTTCATCATCTCATGCTGGGAATATTACAATAACCTGCTTTTGGGTTTTCCTTTCTCAAGTCTCTTCCTTCCTCCAATCCATTCTCCACTCAGCTGCTAAAGTGATTTTCCTAAAGTACAGGTCTAATCATATCACCTTCTTTCCTACTTAATATATTCCATTAGTTCCCTATCATCCCTAGGATCCAATATAAAATCATGTTTGATGCTCAAAACCCTTTATAACCTAGTGCCCCACCCCCAACTTTCCAGTCTTCTTACCTACTGTTGACACTGACTTCCTTGTTGTTCCATGAATAAGACTTACTTCTTGACTCCAGGTATTTTCTCTGACTATCTTCCTTGCCTAGAATGCTCTCCTTAATTATTTCTACCTCTTAGCTTCTCTGTCTTCCCTTCAAGCCTAGACAAAATCCCATTTTTCTTCTATAGGAAGTCTTTTCCAGCCCTTCTTAATTTTAATGCTTTCCTTCTATTTTTCCTGTGGACTGTCTTTTGCCTTTTTTTGTGTTCCCAGAATTTAGTACAGTGCCCGAAACATAGTAGGAATTTAATAATTGTTTATTGACTGTAACCAAGAAAAATGGAAATTTAGACAACTTTAAGATTATCTTCAAATTGTCAAAGATAAAGATTGTATTATATTGTTCTACTTAACCCTATGTGGGGATTGTACCAGAGATCTAATTGTAAGATCTAATTGGTAAAGGAAAAGTTGGAAAAATTCCATATGGTAATTTGGTAGAGTGGAATCATGAGTGAGGCAGCTAGAGAGCACCCTAGATAGAGTTGGGCTTAACCTTAATGAAGTTGAATCCTGCCTCAGAAACTTATTGACTGTGTGATACTGGGCAAGCCCTTTAAGCTCTCTCAGCCTTAATTTTTTTATTTATAAAGTATGGCTAGAATAACTATCCCAAAGTATTGTCAGGAGGATTAAATGGTGACACATGTAAAGAAAGCACTTTCTAAATCTTAAAGTGTTATATGAATTCTAGCTATCATTTTTTTATTGGTCCTGCCATTTTGAAAAACAATTTGGATTTTTGCAAGAAAGTTTAAGGAATTTTTGGTGCCTTTTTATCTATTGTTCCCATTATTGGGTTTATAGCACAACAAAGTTTTTGACTGCAATAAAAGATCTATTTGTACAAGATATCACTTTTTGTAGTAAAAACAAAAAAAATTGTAAACATTACCTACTGTTTGGGGGGTGTATAGGATGGTGAGTGAATGAATGAATTATGTTATATTAATATAATTCACTATTACATGATACAGAATGACTGATCTAAAGAACTAAAAAGAAATTTGACAACATTTTTACGAAATGATGTAGAGTGAACTCTTGAAATGCAACCAAAATTTGTTTGCATATATTATCAATCATAATTTTTTTAACTTAATTTTTCAAGGATTCTGAGTTGTAGAATACACATTTCAGTTGGAAAAATGTTGGAGGTTTGTCTAATGTTAAAATAAAAGTATCAGTAAAAATAAAAAGATTGATTTAACTTCCATAGAAGTCTTTTAGCGAAGTTCTTTGCTTTCATTAAAGGTAATAATAGATGTTTAACTTAGAGAAGACTTAAATACATGATCAGGGGGCAGCTGAGTGGCTCAGTGGATTGAGAGCCAGGCCTAGAGATGGCAGGTCCTGGGTTCAAATATGGCTTCAGAAATTTCCTAGCTATGTGACCCTGGGCAAGTCACTTAACCCCCATTGCCTAGCCCTTATCACTCTTTTCTGCCTTGGAACCAATACATAGTATTGTCTCCAAGACGGAAGGTAAAGGTTAAAAAAAAAATACATGATCACGTATGTGAAGGATCTGAATCTCCACTTATCCAGGACAGAACTTTATCTTTCTTCTCAGGAAGACCTGGGTTCAAATCTAGCTTCTGACTGTGTGACCCTAAGCAAGTCACTCAACCTCTGTTTCTGCTATTATTATTTTTTCATTTTTATAATTAATTATAACATTGAGATGATAATAATGATAATAGCACCTCCTTCCTAGAGTTATTGTGAAGATCAAGTGAGATAATATTTTTAAAAAGCTTAGCCTAGTTCCTGACAAATAGAAGACAATTACTTCTTGTTGGTTTCCTTTCCTTCCCCAAAGTTCTCCCCCCCCCCCCCCCACTTTGCTATTAGTATTGAGGGGACCTTCCAAGCTACCCAGGCTCACAATTTAGATGTCATCCTCAAATCCTCACTTTCACTCCTCATATCCAATCTTTTGTAAAATCCTATATATTTTACCTTTTGTAATATCTGTCTTGTTTATATGTACACCTCTTTTCCTTTGACTCTGCTATTATCCTATCCCAGGCCTGAACTATTAAAAAACAACAACAACCAAAAACCTTACTTTCTGTCTTAATAATAACTATGGCAGAAGGACAAGGGCTAGGCCAACAGGATTAAGTGATTTGCCCAGGGTCACACAACCAGGTCTGAGATCACATTTGAACCCAACTCCTCCAGACTCCAAGCTTGTTGTTTTATCCACTGCACCACCTAGCTGTCTTTCCCACCTGAACTTGCAGTAAATAGCCTTCTGATTTGTCTTATTGCCTCCAGTATCCCTCACCATTTCCTCCCACCCCATTCAACAAACTCCAGGATAAAATTTAAAATATAAAAAAAATCTTATTGTCATTTAAAGCCATTTATTTTTATTTATTTATTTATTTAAAAAAATTTTTTTTTATTTAAAGCCATTTATAACCTTCTCCTTTACTCGCTTTCTTTTACCTTGTAACCCTCCAGTTACACTGTGATTCAGTGCTCCTGATCTTCTTGTTGCTCATTAAACTGATCAGTCACTTTCTCAACTCTCTGTTTTCACTTGCTATCATAAGTCTGAAATTCTGCCTTTCCTTCTGGCTTCTGACTTCTTTTAAGTCTCAGCTAATATCCTGTTACAAGAAGCCTTTCCAGATCCCTCTTAATGCCATCTTTGTGATTATCTCCAATTTATCCTGTGTTTAGCTAATTGTTTTGAGTGTTTTCTCATTAGATAATGAGCTCTTTGAAGGCAGGGACTATTTTTTTTTGTTTTTGTTTTTCTTGGTATTTCCCATCTTTGGCATAGGGCAGTGCCTGGCACATAGTAGACATTTAATCAATATTTACTGATGACTTGCATCAGAGGGACTGATTTTATTCTGCTTGGGCCTATAATGTAGAACTCTTGATCAGTAGGTGGAAGCTTTATGGAGGTGAATTTTTAGTTCAAAAAAGAAAACTTCCTAACAGCTAGATATCCTAAAAAAAGAATGGGATGTTTTGAGATTGTGAATTGCTTTGACATTGGTGGACAAGTGAACACTAGATGATCATTTCTCAGGGATATTGTAGAGGGAATTCTTGCTTCATGTAGGGGTTTGCCTAGATGATGTTTGAGGTTTGTGTGGTGAGAAAAGAATTAATTTGTTCCTCTCAGAGTGGTAGTCCAGGATAGACCCCATAAGAGAAGGAAAACCTGTTTAGGAGTTTAGAATAATATCTCAAAGACATTTTGTGATTGCCATATGGGCCCATTGGGTTGAGAGATCTCTTATCTAAAAGAAAGCATACTGCTAGGTTATCCTACCTCCTTATCTCGGATGCCCTTTAGAAGTCAGAAGAGTCCCTCCTGAAGACATTGCTACCTCTTCATTACCTACCCCCCACCTGTTGGAACTCATGATATCAAGGACTCGTGCTGTGGGTGGATTGGGGAGTGGGAGAGGTACTCATGCTATGTAACTTTTTCATTTCTGATTCAGTAGTCTTTTGTACCTAGATTGTAAATTCAGCCCCCAGACCATGGGGTATTGAACAGAGTGGGTGGGGGTTTGTGTTAGGAATCTATAAAATGCTCAGTCCCCATGTGTGGGACGTCCCCATTAGGGTATGACCCCTTCTCATGAGAAAGATTAAACCTTTTCTCTGTTCATTCAAATGGTCTCTGTTATCTTTAAGTCATATTGTCTCATAGAAGGTCTATTCCAACTCTTAATATTTTTAATCAATTGGGATAAGTGGTATGAAAGTCTTGGCATTGCTCTAACAGGTGTTCTTTTAAAACTGGGCCTTTCCCTTTCTCTCTACTAAAGTCTATATTGCTGTCATAATTTTCCTTTATGAAGGTAAATAAGAGAAAATAGGTTTTTCTTCTTTGATGAGAATTCTGAACTTAATTTTTTTTAAAAAATATATATTTTATTTGATCATTTCCAAGAATTATTCGTTAAAGACATAGATCATTTTCTTTTCCTCCCCCCCACCCCCCATGGCCGACGCGTAAGTCCACTGGGCATTAGATGTTTTCTTGATTTGAACCCATTGCTTTGTTGATAGTATTTGCATTAGAGTTCTGAACTTAATTTTACCGAAATTATCATGTAGCAGTTACTCACTGCTATTTCCTCAGACAGTTCCTGCCCAGTATTTAAGACCAAGTACAATGAACTTTCTTTACTTCTGTTTTTCTGAAATGCTTGTTCTCAGAAATCATCCTATTCAAAAATTTCACACATTCTGATGTAAAGACCTGATGAAATATTCTGCTAATACTAATATGCAGATAATAGGTACTATAGTGGTCCCAGGAGAGGCAGAGGTTGTGAGGTGTGTATATTTTGGAACTTTTCTCCACACTTTCTTTTCATTGGCTGAAACTGTACAGAAAAGTTTCAGTAAATGTTGCTCATCTTGTAATATTCCATTGCCTTTTCCCATAATTTTCTGGATATTCAGACATTCTTGTGGTATTTTAGAAGAGGAGTTGTCTCTTCAACCTATAATATATTGTTGGATGTTTCTAAGTAGGGTGGTTCTTTTATATAGTCTTGCATCCCTTTGTCTTTTATACGGACTAAGGAACATTAACAATATTTCATTGCTATTAATTAGGTGAATGAGACTTAATTTTGGAATCACTTTGCTTTTTAATAGGCTAGTTCATTTTTATACAAAGGACAATGAAAAGATGTGAGGACTAGTAGGCAGTGCAAGATAAGTATTATTAAAAAATACATTGTTGAGGGCACTTATAACTAGCTGAACTGATCAGATTAGAAAGAGAGAAGAGATGAATGGCTTATGTAAGGATGAGTGTATGGAGTGTGTGATCCTTGGGTACCTCTAAGATACTGAGGTAACAGTGGAAAGAATAGATGAATAGATTTTCTATGGAGGGTTTAAGGGAAAACTTGTACAGGAATTTTACAGAATGAGAAATTGTTTAAAGGTTGTAACATATCAGTAAAGGTAGCATTTGTCTAACCAATGAAAACATGGAATCATGAAGGAAACTTTTTTTTGTTGCCTTACATACACAATGTTGTACTTGTCATTTATAGATTGTAGTATATATATGTTGAAACTCATCAGTTATTCTTTTTCAAATTCAGTTCAGCAATATTAAGTGCCTCCTATTGTTATTATTTTCTCCTATGAGTAAGGCACTATGCTAGGTAATGTGTGTGCAAAGACAAAAAGTGAAACAAACCCTTCAAGAAGCTTATTTCTAATGGGAATGAAAACATATCACTTCTTGCAAAATATTTTAACTCATATTTTGATTTTTCTTTTTTTGAGTATTTAAAAAAATTTTTTTGAGATTGGGTCCCCATAGATCAGGGACCCCTGATGACCTGGCTGCACTGTTGATCAGCATGGAAACTTTGACCTGTTTTAACTTGATCTGGGCCAATTCACTTCTCCTTTGGCAGCCTAGCGGCCCTTTGCTCTGGGGTAGGGACTCTGCTTATTGGGGTTGTACTTAGTGTGGACATTGGGTAGACCTTAGTCCTGCTGCAGCTCAGAGCTCCTGAACTCAAGGAAATTCACCAGCCTCAGCCTCCCTAAAAGCAGAGATTATATAGGTGTATACTAGTAAGCCCAGCTCTCTTGAGTACTTCTAAATACATATTTTCTAAGTTATATATGTTACATATGTTTATATATGTGTCTTTTTATATGGTTTTTTATCTTGTTATCCAATATGGGCCTTATGTTACATTGGCTTTCTTTTAAAAAGTTTTATAAATGACTTTTTTTTTTTAAACCCTTACCTTCCGTCTTGGAGTCAATACTATGTATTGGCTCCAAGGCAGAAGAGTGGTAAGGGCTAGGCAATGGGGGTCAAGTGACTTGCCCAGGGTCACACAGCTGGGAAGTGTCTGAGGCCAGATTTGAACCTAGGACCTCCCATCTCTAGGCCTGGCTCTCAATCCACTGAGCTACCCAGCTGCCCCCTATAAATGACTTTTGTAGTTTCTCAAAACACTCTTTTCCCCCTCTACCCACCTAGTGAAGTTTCCCTGATATTCTCTTTCTTGGTAAATACTTTTCTGTAGTTAGCTATATCTAAGAGGGAGCTTAGCTTTTAGATTTTGTGACCTTTGTCTCCTATTTAGTGACCATCATTCAAAGGCCTTACACAGCATTATATCCAGATCACTGCCCACTCAGATCACATTAGTTTTAAATAGAGGTTACACATTTCCTTGTTTTGTCAGCATGTGTTCACTTGGGTAGGATTTTGTGTTGGCTGATAGTTTTTCTTTTCTGTAGCTGGGAAGTCGAGGACTCTCAAATTACAAAAATGTACAAATTAGGATCTAAAAGCTTTAGACAACTGTGAACATTTTTCTTAGGGAAGTTTTATAATTCAATATGACAAAATACTTAAGGTTATTTATATCTTTTTTTACTCTATTGACGCAACCTGGGAGAAAAACTTTCTAACAATTAGACCTATTCAAAAATCGAATGAAAAGTAGTAGGTTCCCCTCATTGGATGTCTAAACATCGTCAAGAATGAATATTTAAATACACAAAGAATAATGGAAAAAAGAACATCATATATAAAACTGTGAGCTTCTATTCTATAAAGATTTTTTTGAAGTTTATATTAATGGTGGAGTTGTGAATTGATTCAGCCTTTCTGGAGGACAATTTGGAACTATACCCAAAGGGTTATAAAACTGCATATCCCCTTGATCTAGTAATATCACTACAAAGTCTATATCCCAAAGAGGTAAAAAAAGGGGGAGGGAACCTACTAATACAAAACTATTTATAGGTGCTCTTTTTGTGGTGGCAAAGAGTTGGAAACTAAAGGGATGCCCCTCAATTGTGGAATGGCTGAACATGTTGTGGTATATGATGGTGATGGAATACTATTGTGCTGTAAGAAATGATGAGCAGGATGATTTCAGAAAAATCTGGAAAGATCTACATGAATTGGTATAGAGCAAAATAAGCAGCACCAGGAGAACATTATACACAATAACAGCAATATCATATGATCAACTGTGAAAGACTTAGCTATTCTCAGCAACACAATGATATAGGACAGTTCTAAAGAATTTATGCCAAAGAATGCCATTCACCTCCAGAGAAAGAACTATTGGAGTTAGAATGTAGATCAAAGTATATTATTTTTCACTTTAGTTTATTTGTGTTTTTTATTTAGGGTTTTGATTTTATGTGAGTATTCTCTTACAACAACTAACATGGAATTATGTTTTTATATGATAATGTGTGTATAATCCAGATCAAATTGCTTACTGTTTCTGAGAAGGGAGAGGGAAAGGAGGGAGGAAGATAGATTGGATCTTATAATTTTGGAAAGTATATGTTGAAAATTATTACATGTAACAGGGAAAATGAAATATTAAAAAAATTTTAAGTGTATATTAAATTTAGCATGATAGTAACAAAGCTACCCTTTTTGTTGTTACCTTCCTTTTGTTGATTTCACTGCATTTAAAAAAATTTATTTTTTGATGTTCTTTTCTTTTTTTTTTTGCATCACTATCACTATCTACCAATTCTTCTTCTCCCTGACCCTACCAAATAGAAACCTTTCCCTATATAAATAATGTTTAGTCAAGTACAGAAAATCTAAATATTGATCTTTTCTTATTTGATATCTTTAGCCCATTTTTGAGAAGCACACTTCATTAATTGGTCTTCTGGTGTCTCAATTGGACTTTGTGTTGTACAGAATTCTTAAAGTTGTTTTCCTTGATCATTATTATTGTCATTGTATAAGATATTCTCCTGGTTTTTCTCATTTCATTCTGCATCAGTTCATAAAAGTTCTCTCATGTTTCCCTGAATCTATCCCCTTCATTATTTCTTTAAGGTACAATAATATTCCATTATACTAATATTCTCTAATTTGTTATTCTGTAATTGATGGTACCCACTTTATTTTCAGGTCTTTGTTACAAAATATTGCTATATTTTAATACAAGTGGGTCCTTTTCCTCTCTTTTTGATTTCTATAGATTATGTGGCCAGTAATAATATATCTGAGCCAAAGGGCACACACAGATTACTGATTAGTTCCCAGATTGCTTTCTAGAATGGTTGGACTTCACAAATGAGTAGTCCTATAGTCACCCCAATAATCACTTCCTTTTTATTAAATCATAATTGCCAATCTGATGGATGTAAGGTGAAAACTTAGAATTGTTTTAATCTTTTTTTGTTCTTATTAGTGACTTGGAGCAGCTTTTTCATAAAGCTGTTGATAGCTTGAATTTCTTCTTTTGAGAACTGCCAGATTATATCCTTTGTTTAATAATCTGTTGGAAAATGGCTCTGTCAGAGAGACTACAGATACTTTGGTTGGACTGCAGTTGGTGAATAACTGTTCTTACTCATAAGTCCAGATAATTTTTTTTGTGTGAAAACCTTTTGTATGTATGAAGTATATAAATTTCAAGTCAATTAAAAAAAATACTGTTTTATTGACATCTAGTAGTTTAGTAGCTTAAAATAGCCCTTAGCTATATTTCCATCAAATAAACACTAATTTTTATAAAGAGGCATAATGGGGTGATGGATAGGATCCATAAGCTGGATTTTAGAAAATGAATTTAAATCCTAATTTTAATACTTTGTGACTTTGTGACTCTTAGCAAGTCCGTTAATATCTGTGTACTTTAGGTAGCTTTAGGATGTCTTTACTAGGTCATAGATGATGGTGAAATAATTTCTCAATCTGAAAATTCCCACTGATGAAATTTCCGTTCCTTTGAGTTATTACATATTGTTTTACGTAAGCTGTTTACCCCTCACAAATATAGGAGCATCCTACCTGGCAGCAGTTCCTGCAAATTTAATGGACAGATAGGTTTTGTTTTTAAATCAAACACTTGGGTGTTATATAAACATTTCCATTCTGTGCTTCCTGGTACTAAATGATCTTATTCAAATGATTGCACTCTCCTTTCTCTTCAATCAAATGTATAAAACTTCTTCACAATGAATCTGCCTCTGAGTTCCGTGTTTTTATACATTCCTTGAAGGCAGCTTCTATATCTTATTCATCTGTGACCTGAGATAGAACTTGCCTATAATAAGCATTCAGTAAATGTATTAATACAGGAGTATATGAACATGTACAGTCACTCTAAATGTTTGCATAATTGTTCTTATTTTATTTCCATATACTTATTAAAAATTAAAATTATAGTAAATATTAATAAAATAAATCTCATATTGTGTAGTGCTTTTACTTATGTATTTTCCTGTTTGTTTATTTGTTTATTTATTTAAAGCCCTTACCTTCTGCCTTAGAATGAATACTATGCATTGGTTCTAAGACAGAAGAGGGCTAGGCAATGGGGGTTAAGTGACTTGCTCAGGGTCACATAGCTAGGAAATGTTTAAGGCCAGATTTGAACCTAGGACCTCCTGTTTCTAGGCCTGGCTCTCAATCTACTGAGCTACCCAGCTGCCCTCCTGTATAGTGCTTTTAGACTCACAGAGGGCTTTCTTCATAATAACTCTGTATAATTATTGCATCAATTGGGAAAATGAAGCTCTGAGAAATTGACTAAGTTGCCTAATGTCAAATAGTAAGTTTCAAAGCTTGTATTTATTGACTTCAGGTTCCTTGTTTTTGTTATCCTGTAAATGTGTTGACCTTCATCTTCAGGGTGAGACAAAATAAGCAATTTTTGAATCTAGAGTGAACTGAGTATATTCTCTGTTTGATGCTGATTGCATTGCTCAGCATATGGAGCAGCTTAGTTATCCATCATGTCATTTTGAGAGGCTGGATGTGATTCATAAATACACACTTACTTGGGACTTCTCATTAGTACTAATGTTTTCTACTCATTTGTTTTGCTGCTCTTTGGTGTCGTCTTCTTCCTAGCTTGGTTCTGAGGATTTTGCTTTTTTCTTTGTATGGGGGGCAGCATGGTGTCACTGGAACACCACTGGGTTTGAAGTTACGATACCTGGATTCCAATCCCCAGTTTTATTTTTTTGTTTGTTTGGTTTTGAACCTTTACATTCTGTCTCAGAATCAATTCTAAGCTAGAAGAGCAGCATGGGCCAGGCAATTAGGGTTAAGTGACTTGCCCAGTGTCACATAGCTATGAATTATCTGAGGCTAGATTTGAATCCAGGCCTTCTTAACTTTAGGCCTGACATTTTATCCACTGTGCTACCTAGATGCTTCCTAATCCTGGTTCTGTCATGGATTAGCTGTGTGGTCCTTAGCAAGTTACTTGAATGTTCTGTGCCTCAGATCCAAATATGCAAAATGAATATCTTAGACTAGGTGACCTCTGAAGTTTTTTTTTTCTCTCTTAATTCTTGGATCTTATGATGTCTCACTTGGATTTATGAGATTGCTGACTAGAATTAAAAATCTAATTTATGACCATGGAAGAATAATACTGTCTTGGTTCTAGTAGCTTTATATTATAATACCAAAATCCAGTACTATTTCTACTATACGACACCAATCCTACAAACTGTTGAAGGGAAATTAGCAGGAGCAAGAAGGTGGACCTAGATAGCTAGATACTCTGTGTGCTGTGATTTTTCCTTGTGATCCAGCCTATCCCTGTGAATTCTGCTGAAGCTGAGAGTATTTTTCTTTACAGAGCTGCTCAAGACTTCCAAAGGACGGCTGTCAGTGAGACTTCCATTGACCCTTGTTCCTGCTACCTTCAAGTCCTTCCCAATTTATATTAACTAAGGGGGGGTTAATTTAATAGTTATAGGAAGTAGATTTGTAGGTAGAAAAATATTAGATAGAGTGGGTAAACAACTAGGTTTTGGATTTTAGATAGATCATCCTAAATCCCTTTCCTTCCTTCCCTTATCCTAAAATAAACTGTTAGTTATATTTATAGTTTATATCCATTATTTATACTTATTTCAAAAGCAATCTGAGTCTCCCACTTAATGTATAGGGAAAAGTAAAATTTCTTGTAATATACCACTATAGAAATCTGAGAGTTATTATTATTTTTTCCTAGTGAGTGCTGGCTATTTCTATGGAGGCAGTATGGTATAGGACACCAGAGCTGGGAGTCAGAAAATCCTGGATATAGGTTCTGAGATCTTGAGCAGATTCATTTCACTTTTTTGAGAGTTTGCTTTTTTTTCTTTTTCTGTAAAGCGTGAATAATACCTTCCTACTTTTGTGAAGTTAAAAATGGGATAATGTGAATGTGCCTTTTAAATGATAAAGTGCTATAAGAATGTAACAGTTATTATTGTTGTTAAGAGGTTTAGGGTATGAGGGAGGTATCAGTGTTGACATGGACTGTCAGTGCCTCCCATGGAAGAGAGAAAGAAGAAGGAAATGAGTTGGGTCATCATTCCTTTCCTTTTAAGTATGTGATGTGGGCTTCTCTAGGATAAAATGACTCCTGCCCAACCACTTAAATCTGTGCCTCCATCTCTGTAAGGCAGTACCACAGGAGAACTCAGAACTCCTTTCAGCCTATGCCTTGAGGAAGGAGAATAGATGAATGAAATTTACTTCCTTATTCAGGTCATAAAAGATCATAGCATTTGTGACTGGTCAGAGCCTTAAAGACGGCCTTGTCCAGTCACTTGTAGATGAGGAAACATGCACAAAGATGAAGTGATTTCTTTAAGACCACACAGGGAATAAATAGCAGAGCTGGGATCTAAACATAGGCTATTAAGCTGTAAATCCAGTGCTCCTGTGAAGCTTTTGTTCTTGTTATTTTAAATACAGTTTACTCTTTAACTGCAGAACTTCATTTCCAGAATATTTCTTGATCAAGGTCTCACTGAAGTGATTTTTATTTCAGGACCTCCACTGATAAAGTATATGGTGCTTTTTAACCATCCTGGGGTTTGTTCTGTTCCTACTAGTTCCCCGAGTATACTGGGAACTACCATAATGGGCAATAATGCATATGTCTCTATTGCCACATTTCACTGGGTTGACTTTCCTGTACACAGACTGTGGACTTATTTTTTGTTGTTCTCTTTTTACTGAGAAGTTCCTGTTTCTTCTCCCTCCCCACTTTTTTGGGGGGAGGGGCTTTATTTTTTGCTACATAGGGGAGGCCTAATTTAGTTTTATTGTTGACATTTCTATTTTAATGCCTACTTCCTTATTCTGGTTAGATTAGGAGGTGGGTCAGCAATCTTTGAATGCTACCAGTTGGAAAATAATCACCTACAGGTGCCGTTGTCAGGCTCCAAGCTTAGGCAGGAAAGAAGGAACAAAGGGATTATGAAATCTCAGGTAATAGGAAAGTAGAAGAGGGATATATATACTAGCCATCAATTTATGTATCTTGTTCTTTTAGATTCTAAGGAGAGGCTTCTTTGCATTTTATGCATATTATGTAACAGTTATCTATAATGAAGACTGGTTCATATCTATGTATCTATCTGGTTGAAGGAAGCAGAGAGGCAATAGTTGGCAGTCAGCTTGCCTACTATGAACAAAGTGGCCACTAAAAATGTTTATTCTTTTTTTTTTTTAAAGAAGAAACCTCACAGAAAGCCAATAGCAACAGTTTAAATTCATTAAGAGCTGTTTGAATGAGAATCAGATGAAAATTGACAGTTTAGAAAATCTATACTATTCGATTATCCCCTTGTTGGGATCTTTTGAAGCTTTATGTTTTTTCCTGCCCTTTGCAAGTATGGAATGGTTTCTGATTTGTTTTATTCTTTGTTAGAAACCATGTAGAATCCCAAGATCCCGTTTTTAATTGGATATCACATTGGTACCTCAAAGTCAACATTTTTAAAACCAAGCTTCCCCTCTCCCCATTAACCTGTTCCTCCTGCCTTGGGTAGTGTATTCACCTCATTTCCCATGCTCATAATCTTGCCTCCTCTCTTATTTACTTCCTATAGCCATTTATTGGCAAGTTCTATTGATTCCACCTCTATGACATGTCTTGTATCCATTCTTTCCTTTTTATCCCATTATGACTATCTTTGTGGTGATTTTTATTACCACTTAGTTAGGATATTTTATAGCCTCCTAAGAGTTATTTCTGCCCTTACTCTTACCTTTCTTGAATCTATTCCTCTTGCCATAATAATCTTCCTTATATTTGGATCTGGTCATGTCATTCCTCTGCTCAAAAGTCTTTAGTGGCTCCCTATTTCCCATAAAGTAGAGTTTATATTCCTTTTCCTTATATTCAAGACCTGCCACAATTTTGCTGCACTCTCTTTTCAATTTAATCACATTTTTTTGATAGTACCTAACCCAAAGCATTTAATGAATGAAAGTTGAATTTATTTGAATTCCCTTTCTTGTACTTTACAACTGAGTTTGAACACATTCTCTTCTTTTCCCACTTCCATTTCTTTGCTCACATTGTTCCCATGCCTGGAATGGCATTCTTCTCTTCATCCTCTTCAACTGTTTAATTCCTACACCTTATGAAGCCCAGTGCCAATATAATTTTCACCCTCCAATAATGTCTTGCTTTCTAACTCTCTAGTGTACTTGCTTTGATATGCTCCTTTCCCTTATTAGATTTTGAGATCCATAGATGTAAGGACTATGTCTTAGCTAAACTTTTTCCCTTGTCAGCGCCTCTCACACATTGTTGTCCCTTTGTTAGATTGCAAGTTTATTGAGGGCAGAGATTTATTTTTACCTTTCTTTGTTTTGCCAAGGCTGGTGATATTAGCATAGTCCCTATAGTGTTTACTAAATATTTATTGACTAGCTCTGTACCCAGTAGTTGCTTAATAGAATGCCTGAATGAATTTTTACATGAGATAGTGGGGCAATTTCTGGGTTACTACATTACAGGGGTTATCATTGTACAGATATATATACAAAGTTTATTCTTTGATAAAGAGTTCCTCTATAGAATATTGAGATCCTGGTTTGCTTTGGCAGAATTTTTTATGTCAGAATATTATTGTGCTTCCCTTCCATCTTCTCAGAACCTACAAGTAAAAATGTTTGTCCTTTAAACATTCATTCCATCATGATTTTCCCAACGTGAGTCCTTTGTTTCAGTTAAATTACTTTTCAGAAATGAGTTTCTAGTATATGAACCTCCTCTTTATCCTCCCACCCCCATTTTCTGTAAGAGAGATATGACAGGAGATAAGGCCTACTGGGAAAGGACCCTGCTCCAAATGGTGAGGGTTTTCATAATTAGCATGACCCAGACCTACCACACTGGTGCTTTCTGGCCATCTTCATGCCATGATGCTACCTGCCTACCCTTTCTCCCTTGATACTTTCCTTGTATGAGTTGTCTTCTTTTATTAGTATGTAGGGCAGAGATTGTTCATTCAGCACTTAATGCTATTTTATGTAAAGGTTTTAGTATGTTTTTTTCATTCATTTCCTTTAAAAATTCTACTCAGAGGCTCATTTTATTTTACACGGCCATTGCTCCTGACCTTTCTTTAATCAGCTATTCATTTCTTTGTGTGAATTACTTTAATTAGATTTCATTCTTTATACTCTATAATTAAGACAGTCTCGTTGAAACTATAGGAATTATTGTTTTTGTGAAGGGGAGGAGGGAGAAAAGGGAAGGATAATTTTAGGACACTGATGAGGCAAGTCTGGGTGGGTGGTATATTGAGGAGCTTGGGGCTGGGGAAGAAGAGAGGTGGAGGATACCAAGGATAAACTTTCATAACACTGTAATTTTCCCTCAGGCTTTGATTTTCTTGAAATTTTTATTTTAAAAAAATTAACAAACATCTCTTTTCTTTCCCTCTCACCTCCCTCTTTGAAAAAAAAAAAGAAAAAAACCTTTGTAACAAGTATGCATAATCAAGCAAAATAAATTCCTGTATTCCTGTATGTCCCAAAATGTATATATATCTAATTCTGCATCTTTAGTCCATCACCTCTTTGTTAGGAGGTAGAAAGAAGTTTCATCATTAGTTCTCTGGAATCATGGTTGTATTAATCATAGTTTTTAATTCTTCAAAGTTGTTTGCTTTTACATTGTTGTCATTATTGAATAATTTGTTCTCCTGATTCTGCTCACTCCATACTGCATCAATTCATACGAATCTACCCAGGTTTTTCTGAAATCTTTCATCATTACTTATAGCACAGTAGTAGTCTATTATATGCCATAATTTGTTCAATTATTTCTCAATTGATAGGTCAGGCCTTGAACTTATATATATCTTGCTCACTTCTTTCTCTTAGCCTTTTCTCTTGCCTTTGTTTCCTTTAGCTCTTGATTTAAAACTCCCTCTAAGAAGCTTTTCTTTATGCCACCTAATACTCTTCCTTAAAGGAATATTTTCCACTTCTTTGTTTTATATTATTTAATGCTTTTTTTACATATAGTTCAGATTATTTTAATCTGTATGTGATCTCATGGATGTGAAAAACCCCTCCTTTGGTGACAATTATAACCTATCCACATCTTATCATCCTGTGTGACTCTTATCTGTGTCCTTCCATAAATCTTCGACAGCCTGTCCATGCAGCAGACCTGGGCCTTCTTCATCATCTCTTTGCTTAGATAGCAGTGGAACATATATGTTCTCCATGTATGAACCCATTTTTGCTACATGACTGGCCTATCTTCTTTTCCATTCATATATTTATGATAGCATGGTTGTTTTTCTATACTCTTATTTTCTGCCTTAGAATCAATACTAAATATTGGTTCCAAGGCAGAAAAATAGTAAGGGCTAGGCAATTGGGGTTAAGTGACTTGCTCTAGGGTCACACAGGTAGGAAGTATCAGAGTTTCAAATCTGAACCCAGGACCTCCTGTCTCCAGTCCTGGCTCTATATCCACTGAGCCACATAGCTATCCCATTAATAACATTCTTTACAAAGCTCCCTAGTTGTTCTCTGTCTGCTATGTGTGGTAGACACATATTTAAATGCTTCATATATAGCATCACAGAACGACTATTGTCATTAAAGACGTGGTCCTTTGTTTAGGAACATCTTTGGGGTCATTAGATGTACCGTTTACTTTTCTAAAGTGAAATTCATCTGCCTTCCTCCTCTTACTCAATTGTGGGCTGAGCTTACTGTCTATATTTAAGGTGTTTCCAATATAGGTATACAGATGGGACAGATCTAGATCAGATGTTCTTTAGCCTCCTTGTTCTTTCTGTATGGATGGTTAGGTTAATCTCTTTTTGAATGATTCTGGTTCTCATTTAGGAGGCTCTGTAATGTCCCAAGGTTTGATAGAGTTAATTCAGGATAATATATAAACAAGAACATCTTTAAGAACTTCATCATATGCCGAGATTCCTTCTTCATTTTGGACTTTCTACTAAACATACTCCATTGATGTTGGCAGACACCTTTAGCAAGCATATATCTTTTTTTAATATATTTTGCTTAACAGTGTCTTCAGCTAGTTTATGGCAACAGTTCATATTATATGACTAACTTGTACTTGTTCACATGTTATTTTGTTTCATATGTTATAATCTTAAATTCATATATGATAATCTTAAATTCCAAGGAGACAGGAACTCTTCAATCTAGTTCAATTCAATGGGCATTGGATTAAGTGCTAAATATATATAAAGTACTGTGCTATCATATTTGATACTATTTAAACAATTTATTCCTCTTATTACCTACTGAATAGGAGGTCATATTTCTAGAGTGCTTTATAGTTTACAAATATTTCTCTCACATTGATATTGTGAGGGAGGTAATAAAAGTATTATCCTTTTTGCAGATGAAGAAATGTATGTGCTCAGATAGGTTAAATGTCAGGGTTCCATAGCTAGTAAATGATAGAGCCAAGATCTGAAGCCACCTCTTCCGACTCCCAAATTCAATACTATTTCTACTGCAACTTGCTGCTTAATAAGTATTTGTTGAAATAATTTCTTATTCAAATAATTAATGATTAAGATCTGTTTTAAAAATGCATAGGAAGGAGCAGCTAGGTGGCTCAGTGAATAGAGATTCAGGCCTGGAGATGGTAAGGGAGGAGATACTGGGTTCAAATCTGGTCTCAGACACTTTCCAGTTTGTGACCCCAGGAAAATCACTTAACCTCCATTGCCTAGCCTTTATTGCTCTCTTTCCTTGGAATTGGTACTTATTATTGCTTCTAAGACAGAAGGTAAGGTATTTTTTTTGTTTGTTTGTTTTTAATGCATGGGAATAAAGGAATTAGAAAGAATTTGTCCCCTTTATTGAAAGTACTCTATTTCTCAAATAAGGTATTTTAATTCTCATATTAATTAATTTTAATTAATTCTGATATAAGAGTGATATGTATTTCAAAATAAACTAAAATTATTGAGGCTTGCTTTAAAAAAGGTTTAGTAATGCTATTCTAGCTATCAAAGCAACCCTTGTAATTCAATTTGACATTAGATCTTCAATTAGATCTTTAAGGTTAGGAAGGTATTTAATGACTATATCAGTCAGGAAAACAGTAAATTATAGGTCAGGATGTTTCTAATATGATATTGAGAGTCTCATTAAACAAAAATATGGGGAATTTGATTTAAAATTTTTTAGTTGTCAGTTTTTCTTTCTCTGATTTGAACTAGTATATAATAATTCAGTTCATCCAGCATTTATTGAACACCTTCTATGTTTAAGGTACTCTGGATAAGGAGAAAAAAAAGTGAAAAAAACAAAACAAAACAAAACTAAACGGTCTGTTCTCCCAAGAGATGGCAATCATCCTTCAGTCTAGTTGATCTTTAGCCCTAGTTAAAAAAACCCAGACTAACCCTTGCTGAAAGTAGTAGGAAATAAAACAAATCAATAAAAAATAATTTGGGAGTTTCCTTATGATAGGATTTAATGTGCATCATAAAGAATAACTTGAATGTCATGGAGTTGTGATGAGCTCTTTTTTTTAAAGTTTCTTTAGTCCTGAAAGGTACTCATATGTAAGAAGTCTGATGGTGTAGAAAAGCAGAATATTCTCTAAAGAAATCCTGTTTTGGAAAATTGCTTTTAGAGTCAATGACACATACTTCTAAATATCCACTAGTGTCAAGACTTTGTCCTTAGAGGATGGAAGTTTGGAAATAGTGGAAAGCTTTCATCCATGTTTAGTGTATAAGCTGGATAGTACTGCTTTTGGTGCCAATGAATGAGGGTCAGGGCATTGTGGTCTGTTGAGTAGTGAAACTTGACCTTACTCAGAAGATTATAAGATGCTTTTATAAGTTTCAATATTTTGTCATCATCAGAAAGGAAAAATGACTTCTAAATGAAAATCTGTATGTTTAACTTACTTATTTTGCAAAAGGAAGGAATGAATGCCTAGAACAAAACCAGTTTGCAAACCCTAGAAAAAATCATTATATTGAACAATAAATCTCACATAGATGGATTTTTAGTAAGGCTTTTGATAGAGTTGCACATGAAATACTCTTCCAGCAGAGGGTAAAACAAGTTTTACACTAGCCCACTCCAAGCTGACATTCAACAATTCCAAGTCTTCCCTCACCTTTCTCCTCCTTTGATTATCTATCTCCATTGTGTTGTACACTGAAGATCAGTCAGGTCCAGGAGGTGGCTTAAAAAAGTTTCTATTTTTCTACCTCTATTCTTAGATGTGTTCTATAAATAAGACTTCTCATCTCATATTGTATTTGTTTACAAAGACATAATATGTTGACATATACTAGTCTGCTCGAAGTCTTAATTCCTTTTCCTCTTTCTAGGTACACTAAAGGCGGATCACTGGATCTTCCATGATTTAAATATATGGCAGTCAAATGAGGCTTTTCTGCCTAATGTCACTCTAGGTGCCAGCTCTCCTGGAGTAACCAAAAAAGCAGTGAAATGGACTCCAAAGCCGAAGGTTCACAGGTGTGGTCTGCATCTGCCGAACATGAACAGAATACTGCACAGGTGAAGCAAGTACTTCATGGTTTTAGTATTATGGCAATTTCTTAGTTGGGTATAGTGGCACAATTTGTGTTAAATGAAGAATTCACCATTTGTAGAACTGTTAGTAGTTGTGTGCAATTCTGTCTTTGAAGCCACCCATAACACCACACTGGCACTTTGTTTAATTCTGCCTTTCTATATGTAAGTTCTCAGGAGTTTTTACTTGTTTTTTTTCATATTAATGACTGTAAGATCTTCACTTTTTACATACAAAATCGCTTTGCAGAAGTCTTGTCTCTATGGCATGAAGGATCCCTTGGGTTCTGCAATGCTATTCCAAAAGAGTGCAAGCTCAGGCAGGCCTGATGTTGAGTTGTATGTCATTTGATTTAGGACTTTCCTTAAGACTTATTTTAAGGTTGGTTGTAGTGTTAAACATTTTTTTTTTCTTGTAGCAATTCTTGAAGATTATGTAATTAGTCACCAAATGGTTTCAATATACATTGGTGGTGGGAATAGCAACACCAAGAAAATTGCCCATGAAGTATTGAACTAAATAGAAAGACACAAGGCACAGCTGTATAAATTAATGTGATTTAAAAAAACCCCATCAGACATACCTGAACTTAGGCATGCTAAGTGAGTATTACCCACTTTCTTATTCCAGTGATGCTGTTTATTGTTCAAAGCATATTTGGAAAGCTTGAAAATGAGTTACAAGTCTTTTCTTTTTGAGGAGCAGGATTTGATTTTTTTAAATAGTTGAGAATTTTTTGTGTCAGCTGGTGAGTAAACCTGGTGATCAAGCTGGAAAATAATGTTTTTGGTAAAAAGTGATATGTAGCTCTAAAAGAATGAGATGAGTTTCTTTTTCCCAAGTAGTGCCCCATCCTTTAGTCAGTTAGAAAATATTTTGAATAATAGTAATAACATTAGAGAAAGTATACCAGTGACAGTTTTGGAGAGAATATAACAAAAAATGAATAATAAGAAATTATAAATCCTAACATGTTTGTTAATAGCAATCATATCATGCTTACTTTTTAGTACTATTGAGAGATCCTGTATGAGGTAATAGCCAATTTCTAAATGGTTGAGAATCAAACTCATGGCTTTTATCTGCCTTTTTTCTACTTCTAGACCATATTTTTTCCTTCTTTTGCTATTAGTTGTGGATAAGCAGAAGTCCTTGTGGCACACAGAACTAAGTAAGCTTATTGTCATATTCCTTTCAGGTTTAAAGACCTGGAAATCCACTTAAATTTTAAGGAAAGCATTTCCATTTTTTTTCTAAAAATCAAAACTTAAAAATCAAGTTTTATAAAAGTTTATTTTAACAAACACCTATTCTCTTCTGGGTGCTGAGGACACAGATACAAATTAGAATATAATAAGGCAGCATAACCTCCTTCTTGGCATCATTTGCCTTCATTATCCCTTCTTTCCCCACTGAAGCCAAAGAGAGGACTCTGCCTAGGAGATAGTATTAGTAGAGATCCTTTCACATTAACATTTTAGTTAGAACCTTGGAGCCAATTTAATCTGTAAAATTCTCCCTAGATGGTGGTATCTCTGTAGTATGAATTGCAGATTCCGGCTTCTCTCAATTCTTGTGATTCAGAATTGTCATCTACCTAGGGGAAAATTCCTGTCCCCTGTTCATTTCTCATCTCCATAGGCTCAGCCTAAGTCCTTAGAGTCTCTTATCCTTCTTTGTCCTATCCTTTCTCTGTTTCTTCTGGAGCCTCACTTTATCAATAACACATTTGCCTCTATTCCTAAATCTGTTTCTCTTGTGCTCTTATATATACCTTTTAGCACTAGATGCAACCTGGCTTTCACTTAAAAACAACTCATCCCTTTCTGGTCTGTTCTCTTATCCTGTTATGCTACCATTCCCCAACTCTTCCCCCTTAGTCTCACACATGATGAGTTTGAGACATAAGTACTTTTTCTCCATTGTTCTTGAAAGTGACCTTCCTTCTACCACCATCACTCAGCAACTTCTCATCCTGTATTCAAGTTCAAAGCAACCAATTATATTAAAAAAAATCCCTTTCCTTTCTTCTTCAGCTACCTCAATACATTGCTCACATTCTTTTCTGTCTTACCACTAACCCCTGCCTCCACCCTTGGGAACTTGGGTGACTATTATGATAAAGATTATATAACACTGTTCTCTTACTCAGTCAGGTTCCTCAATTCTTCTTACCTCTTGTCTTTATTCTCTTAGCCATGCATAAGGGTAGACAAAGCTTACATTTAACATCACATTAAACTCTCTGATTACCAAGATTCTGACCTCTGAAATTCTCATCCTTGACCATAATGCCTTATCTTTCACTTCCTCACTGAACTCCTCTAGAATCTTTTCTGTCTTCATTGCAAATGCTGGTCCCTGATTCTCTCCAGTATATTACCCCATGGCTTCTTTTTCCTCTTTTCACAGTCTTGAGCCTGTAGGTCACCAGTTCATTAACAATTCTTGAATCCCTTGGCCTGTTGTCATTCTATTGCACATATTTTGCTAATTTATAACCCTGGAAGATCTTCACTATCAACCCTCTTGCTCCTACTCCTAGGTTGTTAAATGCTTCTGGGGGAAGTGACAAAACACAGATTAGGGCCTTTAAAAATTGACTACTTCAGAGTAGTCATCCTAGGAATTGGTTTAGTGTCACCGTTGGACTCCCTAGCAAACTCCCTAGCAAACTCCCTGTACTGCATGTTCTAAAACTATCCCCTCTGACTCCCAATTCTGTCTCCATAATCTTCTTTGTCAACAGATAACTTTACCTATTTTTCTGAGAAAATTCATACTTTTCATCACCAGTTCTCTCATCTTGAATTCTTTGATATCAGAATTTCTCTGCATTTTTACCCATCACTCTTCCAACCTCAGAGGATGAGATAGTCTTGCTTCTTGTTGTTGCTCATGTTTCTACTTGTGCTCTCAATCCCTTTCTTTCTCATCTTCTTGGGGAGTTGTCTCATCTCTTATTTCTCTTCCCTTTCTTTAATTTCTTTTTAAGTACTGACTCCTTCCCTTCTGCTTACAAAAATATTCAGGTCTCTTCTTATAAGGATTAATGACATTATTTCAAGTTCTGCTTGTCCCAAAGAGAACTTACTATCTTTCCCTCAAAACCCACTTTTCTTCCTAACTTTCCTGTTTTTGTTGAGGTGCCATTGTTCTTCTAGTCACCTAACTTTGCTGTTTCAGGATTATTTTCACTTCTTAATTCTATCTTATTTGCCCTATGCAGTCACTTACTATGTCTGTTAATTCCACATTCACAACATCTTTCCATCTCCCTTTTGCATCCTTTCCTCCCCTAACATAGTCATTTTGCTAGCTAGTTTAGGCCCTTATTCCTTTGCAACCTAGACTATTGTAGCACACTCCTAATGGGTCTTCCTATCTCCTTCTCTCTCCAGGCTGTCCTCCATGTAGCTGCTGATGTTCTAAAGCATGTGTTCTGAGATAATACTCCTCTCTTGAAAAGTTTCTAGTCATTCCCTCCTGTCGTTCAAAGCTCTTCACAACCTGGCTCTAGCCTATTTCCAGGCTTATTGTACTTTACTCTTCTTCATGAAATATATGTTCCTGACCTGGAATTAGATGGAACAGCAAGTTGGTGCAGTGGATAGAGTGCAAGCCTAGAGGCAGGAAGACTCATTTTCCTGAGTTCTAATCTAGCCTGAAAAACTAGCTTTGTGACTCTGGGCAAGTCACTTAACCCTATTTGCCTCAGTTTTCTCATTTGTAAAATGAGCTGGAGAAGGAAATGACCAAGCACACCAGGAACTTTGTCAAGAAAACCCTAAATGGGATTGTGAAGAGCTAGACATTACTGAAATGACTGAACAACAACAAACTGATTTAATCTGTTTGTTTTTTAATCCCATCTCCCATCTCATACCTTCTCATAAACTGTCCTCTCTACTGGGTTCTTAGAATCCTAGCTCCTTTCAAAGCTCACCTCAGGGATCCCCCTCTATGCTAATGTCCTACTGCCCCTCCCTCCTCGTCCACCTCTCTGGGAATTGTATATATATTTGCATTATTTGTATCTGCAGAAGCCACTGGTCATAATGGATAAAGATTCATATTAACTATGTGACCCTGGGCAAGTCACTTATCACTTCAGGGTTCTAGGCAACCCTGTAAGGCCACAAATTGGTGAGAAGTTGCATTGGTAGAGGACATTCCCTTTGCTGATGCCATTAAGCTGCATTCCTTATTCCCCATCTTTGTATTTATTCATGTGTGGAAGTTGTTTCTTTGGATGAAATATAAACTTCTTGAGGGCAAGGACTATTTTGTTTCTATCTGTATGTTCTTAGTACCTAGCATGGCACCTGGTACAAAGTAGGTGCTTAGTAAATGTTTGCTGATTGATTGAACTGATTTTTTACCTCTGTTCTTTATCCTCTCTCCTGCCTCTCATTTGTTTCTCAGCCCTTGGCCATCTGGCTTATGACAATGAGGATTTAGAATGGAGCTTGAGGTCACCAGTGACTATGAATTACTAAAGTTTGTGACCCTGTCTCTGTCCTGCTCCTTCTGGCCTTGTCTACAATCTTCTCTGCAGATGATCTTTTCTCCTGGTTATTATTCTCTTCTCCCTCTGACTTCTGCTCTCTTCAGTTTCTTCTCTTATCTGTCTGAGTTTTCTTCCTTGTTCTCCTTTGCTGGTTTGTTCATTATTCTCCTTTTGTTCTCCAAATACTGGTATCCCTGGAGGACCTCTCCTAGGTCTTCTCTTCTTTTCTCTTTGCCTTGGTGAACTCATCTGCTCTCATGAATTGCAATTCAATGGACATTTAAGTAGTTAATTTGTGCAAGGCACTGTGCTGATTGCTAGAGGCATTAAAACAAACAAGTCTCTTCCCTCAAAAAGTCTAGGTTTTATTTATTTATTTTTTCAAAACCTTTAATAATTTAATGCTTCCCACAGCCAGACCTCCTCTCAGGGGGCCATTCTGCCACTATATATCCATACTACTGCTTTCTTCTTGAACTCCTTAATGCTTCAAACCCTGTCTTGTGCTCCTAAGCCCCTACCTCAGAGTACTGGGCCTGCTGAGTAGGAAGAGAGAGGCATCTGTCAGAATAGGTTGAGGAAAAGCTAACCGTTTTATGCTTTACTGGATTCAATTATTGCCACAAAATAGAGGCCTCCCAGTTTTTTCCCCCCAAATTTCAGTTTTTCCCCTGAACTCCAGTCATACATCTCTATTTGTCAATGGGACATCACCCAAACAGCCCACCAGTACCTTAAACCCAACAAATTTAAAACTTTCTCCTTAAATTTATCCTTTCTTTTTTTATTTTATTACTTTCTGTCTTAGTAACAACTCTAGAACAGAAGAGCAAGGGCTAGGCAAAATGGGGTTAAATAACTTGTCCAGGGTCACACACAGCTAGGAAGTATCAGAGATCCAATTTGAACCCAGGCCTTCTTGACTCCCAGACCTGGCACTCTATCCATTGTACCACCTAGCTGTCCCCACCCCATCACCTTTCAAACCTGAACTATTGCAGTTGCTTCTTAACTGGTCTTACTTTGTTCTATTTCACTTCATTCCAATCCATCCTTCATGTAGCTACTAAAATAATCTTGACAATGTATGGATCTGAATGTGTCACTCTTCTGCTCAGAAACCTCTAGTGGCTCCCTGTAATCTATGAGATAAATTAGACTTCTGACCTGTACCTTTAGGGCCTTTCACAGTTTTGACTTCTGCCTAGCTTTTCAGCCAGATTTCATGTTCTCTTCAATTTATCTATATATCTTGTTTGTATGTAGTTGATTGCATGTCATCTTCCCTATTAGTCTCAGGATCTTGGAGATCAGGATTTTTTTTTTGCCTTTATTTGAATTCCCAGAACTGACACATAGTAGGTGTTTAATAAATGCTTGTTGACTGATTAATTCATGCTCTTTACATTCTAGCCACACTGAATTATTGGCTAGAATCTCAACTCAAAATATCTTTTCTTACTGGAATACATTTCCATAGATCATTCATAATGTCTAGAATGTATTCTCTCTTTTGCTTCATCCTCTCAAAAATTCTTTTCTTATGTCTTCTTCTCAAGGCTCAGCTCAGGGGCTACCATCATTGTGAAATTTTCTTTATTTTCTCAACTGACATTATTCTCTTCCTTCTTAAATTTTCTGGGAGTACTTTGTGTTTATGGACTTATGCTTTGATCTCATCATATTATACCTTGTATTATTATATTTTTGTATCTCGTAATAGACTGTAGATTTCCTGAGATATTTTTAATTTTTGTATTCTAAACACAATACAGTGAGATACCCTACTTTCCCCCCACTTCCCTGTTTTGGGTGATTTTGCTGCTACAGGGAACTTCTGGTGAAGTAATTTCCTTTACCAAATGTTGTTTAGTCATTAAAGTCTTGTCTGATTCTTTGTGACCCCATTTGGGGTTTTTTTTGACAAAGATACTGGAATGGTTTGCCATTTCCTTTTCCAGCTCATTTGACAGATGAGGAAACCAAAGCAAACAGAGTTAAGTGACTCGACCAGGATCATACATCTAGTAAGTACCTGAGGCCATATACATATTAACTTGGGTCATCCTGACTCCAGACTGTCCTCTGACCACTGCACCACCTCACTGCCCCCTATACCAGTGAAGATGCAGATTCTACAACTTATAGTTTTAGAGAGCCATCTGGGCCACTCAGAGGTTCAGTGACTTACTTGTCTAGGACCGTGTAGCTAACATGTACCAGAAGAAAGACTTGAACGTATATCTCCCAGCTTACCAGGCCAATCTACTATTCCATCCTGCCTTTCTGAGCCACTTGGTGGGTGATTTATGAAATGTTTCTTGAATTGTATTGGATTGTACTTTCTACTGTGGGAAACTAAACTGGAGAATCAAAGTCCAGGACTAAGTATAGATATCAGAAGAGTCAAGATTTCATCTATGATCCCGACTTTGAATTACATGGATGATTTCTGTCCTAAGTGTATACTTTGTGAGGGTTAGATGGGAAGAAATGAACATTTATTAAGCATCTACTATGTGCCAGGCACCATGCTAAGTGCTTTACATATTAGCTCATTTGTTCCTTACAACTACCCAAGGAGATAGGTGATATTGTTATCCCTACTTTATAGTGGAGGAAACTAAGGCAGATAGGGGCTCAGTGGCTCACTCAGAGTCACATAGCTGATAAATGTGTGAGACTGGATTTGGACTCAGGTTTTCCTGATGTTGAGGCAGCTAGATAGTGCAGTGGATAGAGTGCTGGGCCTGGAGTCAAGAACTCAAGCTCCTGAATTAAAATCCAGCCTCAGACACTTACTAGCCATATGACTCTAGGAAAGTTCTTTAACCCTGTTTGACTCAGTTTCTTCATCTGTAAAATGGACTGGAGAAGGAAATGGCAAACCACTCTGGTAACTTTGCCAAGAAAACCCCAAATGGGATCATAAAGAATGGGAGACAACTAAAAACAAAAACAACAACAACAACTTCCTGTCTCCAGGCCTGGAGCTCTATCCATTGTGCCATCAGCTCTCTCTCCTTTGGGCATGGGCTTGTGCACCTGTCAAAGATCAGCCTTAATGTCAAGTTTAATGTCACCCTTAACAATTAAAGCTACATAATTAAAACCAGACTTATACTTTTCGGTCTTTGATCTTTGGGAGGCTCTTTTCATTCTACCTGCTGATAAATAAAACATCTTTGTGAAATTTACCCTCCAAGCTCTCAGAGAGACTCTCTGTCCCTTTTAGGTTATAGTTCTTTGGTGCATTTTTTTAGTTTAATTTTTATTTTAATTTAAAAAATATTTATTTTTCCAGATCATTCATTTTTATAAGTGACTGATCTTTTAAAACCAACCCCCCAAAACATAAACCCAAATAAACAATTGTAAAATTGTATGTTTCATTTGCATTTTGACTCCCAACAGTTCTTTCTCTGGAGGTAGATAGCATTCTTTGTCCTTAGTCCTTCAGAATTGTGTTGGATTTTTGTTTTGCTGAGAGCAGCTAAGTTCTAGTTCTTTATTTTGATCAGTTCTAAAGAAACTCTACTTATACCCCAGTTGTAAGGCCTTTAAAAAAATAAAGTGATCCTATAAAAATACTTCCCTAAAGTTTTGAAATAAGGAGTCTTATGTTTTTAAGAGAAGTTGGTTCTTGAATCTAGATACATGATTCTATCCATCAGCCAAATCCTCATAATTCTTGGCAAGTGTTGGCCACATCCACAGTTTGGGGTGCAGTGAATTTAAACTAGTTAGTTACATAATTTAAAAGAGGGAATTCTCTCTCAGTTTTTTTCCATCATCTGCTATTTATTGCAGACATAGGTTCATCAATCCAAGTTCTTTCATTAGTCCACTAAGCCCAGCTATATACAGTACATGGTTGGTAGCATCACTTTGTGAAGGTGACTCTGGTTGCAAGAATATTTTTGTCTGTTTTATTCCTCCAGGTGCACTTTGTCCCTGAAGGTGGAACGGTAGCTCAGATCGTGTACGGTGATGATCAGGACCGTCCATCACAGCAGGTGGTCTACACAGCAGATGGGGCTTCTTATACTTCAGTGGATGCTCCAGAACACACCCTAGTTTATATCCATCCTGTGGAAGCCACCCAGGTATGTAAAATAGAATTTCTGAACTTTTCCCCATTGGCCATAAACTAGAGAATTTAATGATTGTTTTTATTTTGGATAACTGATACTCAAAAACCCCAGGTCTACAATGACTGCATAATTACTTTCAAACAGGTGAACAGAGAGAGCATGCTGTTTATGTATAAAATATTCAGATTATGCTAATGACTTATTGATTGCATGACAACTACTGTAACAGAAATGGAATTATCTTTTTAAAAATCATTTTTATTTATTCCATATTTCTTGATTACATATAAAAATTTTTTAACAATTATTTTTTAAAACGTTGAGTTCTAAATTCTCTCCCTCTCTTCTTTCCCTCCCCCTCCTTGAGAAGACACACAATTTGATATCAATTATACATGTAAAGTAATGCAAAATATGCTTCCATATTAGTCATGCTGCAAAAGAGAAAAACAAAGAAAATAAAACAACAAAAATAAAGTAAAAAATAGTATGCTTCAATCTGCATTTAGAGTCTGTCAGTTCTCTCTGGGGGTAGATAGCATTTTTCATTGTTGATCACCCTTTGCTAATACTGTGTACAATGTTCTCCTGGTTCCACTCACTTCACTTTGCATGATTACATATAACTCTTCCCAGATTTTTCTGAATAACTTTTCAGGTTATCCTGATCATCTGAGATATCTTTTAAGCTCTCATAAGTGCCACAGAATTGTAACCATCTCTGTTGCTTGGTATGCTGTCTCGAGGATACATTATTAATCCAAGTAGTTATCAAAGTAAATAACCATTTCATTTACACTAAGGTTCTAGTAACATTAATTTTCCCTTATGTAACATTCAACAGTGAGCTCAAATTGCTCCTAAGAAGAAAGCATGCTGTAATTTTCTAGTGGTACCCACTTAATGTAATACTTTTAATACTCATAAAAAATAAAATAGGTAAGACTATATCTTGAGCACTTCTGCTTATTCTTTTTTTTTTTAACCCTTACTTTCCATCTTGGAATCAATACTATGTATTGGTTCCAAGGCAGAAGAATGGTAAGGGCTAGGCAATGGGGGGGGGAGGTCAAGTGACTTCCCCAGAGTCACACAGCTAGGAAGTGTCTGAGGCCAGTTTTGAATCTAGGGCCTTCTGTCCCTAGGTCTGGCTCTCAATCCACTGAGCCATTCATCTGCCCCCCTCTCCTCTTCTGCTTATTCTTAACCCTTACTGTTTTTAATGTAACATAGTTTATGTAAAGACGATCGCTTGTCACATTTATTGTTGTGTCTCTTTATTATTGTATTAACCTTCAAGATCTGTACTGGAAAATTTAATAATATCCAATGATAGAGAAAAAATCTTGACTAGTTCCCTGAGTTAGGACTGAATCATAATTCTTTTCAGGTAATATTTGTTGCCAGAGTCCTTATTTGAACAAGGCATTAAATACGGGTTTTCTGGTTTGAGTATGGAGACTCCTTTCTTATTTAAAGGGATCATTAAATACAGGCCTTGAATTAGAGATGTAGATTTTATGTAAAAATAATGAAGACATTTTTAATTATTAGAGTTGTCCAGTAACCACATAGGCTGTATTTTAATTAGATAGTGAGTTTTCTGCCCCTGAAGGTATTCAAATAGAGGCAAGATGACCTGTTGGCTTATATATATGATTCATGCATTGGGCAAGTAGTCAGAGTCTGTGATTTCATGATCAACTGTTATAGCCATTTAGAATTTTTAAGGAAGAGTAGAGCTTTTAATGAAACTTCTATGCCTAAATAATAACTTAAGTATATTCTTCCCAACTTCTCCCCAGTTATACTTTCAATTTGATGTGAACTGCTTTGCTCCCTCCTGTTCAAAATTGTTGTAAACCTTTTAATTAGTTGTCACATTTAGGTGAGGTGCAGAGGTGACTTTACTTGGGCGTACAGTAGTGACATGTGATATTTAGTTTGGGATAGTCATCTCATAAAATCTCTCTGGAGCCACCCGAATAAAAGGTTCTAGCCAAATGTCAGATTGCTATCTGTCTTATTTATTCATGGAGGATTATGACTGACTATGGTGAGAAAGAACTGTCCCAGGAATTGGTGCTTAGCATAGGGTAATTTTCACTGTGGGGGTTGTATGTAGGTAATCTACTTAGAGATCTGTTTGATAAGTATTTTTCTCTTTTGTCTAGACTCTGTTTACAGACTCGGGCCAGGTGACTTATGTGCAGCAGGATGGCACAACTCAGCAGGTAAGAAGGTAGCTTTTTCCTTTTGAATAATCCAGTCATAACTCCCATTCCCTGATTTGATCTACTTTTACCCCCCTTGGACATACTTGGTACTCTAGGTCAGAGGTGTCAAACATGTGACCTACAACAGTCCTGAGTAGGGTCCCAACCAGATTAAAATGTAATTAGGAAATATTTAGCAAAATAAATAAAAATACAATAAAACATGGATAATATTACATTTAAAATATTACATTTTAGAATTAAATCAATATTTGTCCCACAGGGTTCTGTACAGTTTAGTGGCCTCATTTCTATTTAAATTTTACTCCACTGCTCTAATTATTTATGGTATTTTTTTTTTTGGCCAATTACATATAACAACAAATTTCCATGCATGTTTTCCTAAAAAGAAAAATATATATATGATTGAATTTATCTCCTTCCCTCCCTTCCCTTTCCCTCTCCAGTGCAGGCAGGTGATTTGATTTGGGTTATATATATTTTCTCATGCAAACATATTTCTGTATTGTTCATTTTTATAAGTGTGTAATCTTATAAAACCAAAACCCCAAAACATAAACCCAAATAAACACTATTAAAAAATTTTTCTTTAGTAAGTGTTTTAGGTCTTTCAATTAAATTAGTAAAAAATTAAATTACAAGTTACCATCCTTAAAATGTTAAGGGAATCCACATTTGAACAGCTTTGGAATATGATGGTATAGTTTAAAAACTAACCAATAAAATGACTTTTGGTTGATGCCTAATGAAATAATTCAGAATTTTGAGAATTCACTTTGGATTTTAGAAGCACTTTCAGAGTGGTGTTCCTTTTCAAAAGGACCAGCTTCCTATTAATATCCCACACATAAAGGATGGAGTCCTGGCTTTCACCATTCATTTTGCTGAAAGCATGGGGTATTTTGTTTCTAAGGAAAGCACAAGGCCCCCAAAACCTGATTTGTTTTCCGTTGCCCACATACCTAAAACAATGTTTTAACTCTGGGATTTGGGGAGTAGGAGTAGCCTGTTTGAGCTTTTCCATGGTGTGAAACTGATTAGAAGCAGCATGAAAATGATTGTTAAGATGCAGAGGCTAGATAGAAGTCAGTCTAATGGGAATTCAAGCTAAAAACAAACTTTCATTTTAAATAGTACAGTACATATTCAGTGTAGCTACCAAATATATTGGGTGGCTGGTAATAAGAAATTTTGAGGTTTACACTATTAGGCTAGGTCAGATTTTGGTGATATGCATTTACCCAAAGGATTTTGATGCCTTTGTTTTCAAATTTAAAGGATAAGGAAAAAATGATCTTGAACAAAGCTATGCTAGTCTCTGACAATCCTAGGGTCTTTAAGAGTGTTGGTCATTGATTGCATTTATATGAGGTCTTGTGTGACTGAGAATTTGGAAGATCTTGTTGAAGGCAACTTCCCAATGGACAGAAACTACCATTTTTTCTACTATGGATATTAGAAAATATATATACATAAATTTTATAATGAAGTCTGAAATAGTAGAAATGAAAGTATAAGTCACTATTCCTGTAACATACATTGCCATTGTTAGAATGAACAAGAAGTATAACAATTCGTAATTCCTGGGACAAATGTTTTCCATGTTTGATAGCAGATTTTGCAGATTTAGGTCAGTGTAATTTTCTTTAGGTTTTGATTGATGGCTTCTCTACCAACTGAACTCAAATGATTCCTTTTGAAAACTTGCTTGTTGTGCTACAGATTCTGTTTTGCAAAATTGAGCAATTTCTCCAGTGCCATTCTTTTCTTTTCTTTGTGAATCTTTTTAAAAAAAAACAACAAAAACCCTTAACCTTCTGTCTTAGAATCAATATGGTGTTGTTGGTTCCAAGGCAGAATACTGGTAAGCTCTAGACAATGGGGATTCAGTGACTTCCCCAGGGTCACACAGCTAGGATATGTCTGAGGTCAAATTTGAACCCAGGACCTCCCATTTCTAGGTCTGACTCTCAATCCATTTGTGAATTTTCAACATTTGATATTTCTATTTTAAAAAAATTTTTACTAGACAATCTTTAAGGCATTTCTTCCATGCTTACTCTTTTCTTAACCTTCTAAGATTACTTGCTTTTCCATTTGAATGGATTCAGAGAGTTTTTCTATAGAATTCAGATCTACTAAAATTTGATATTTTTCCTTTAAAATCTTCTGGATTTTGGCCTTTTTTAGCTTTTCCTTTTGAGAACCTGACAACTTCAATACTTCTTTTTTTTCCCCCTTTCTTTTTAAAATATTTGTGACAAGGATAGGAGTGATGTAGAAGGGTCCTTCCCAGCTGCTAATGCCTTCCTCTCTGCTATTACCTTCTATTTATTACTCTATGTTATAGTTGTACCTGGTCATTTACTTGTTGCTTACTTCATTAGAATGTCAGCTTTTTCCTTTGTGTCCTTAGCACTTAGCAAAATTCCTAGCACATAGTAATCACTTAGTAAATTGTTGACTGACTGGCACTTATATTGAGGCTCTATTCCTCAACATTCTCAAAATTATGTCTTCTTCAGCACAACTTTTTTGTATACTTAATCTAGTCCAAGTATTCCTAACTTTGTTTTCCTTGAAAGCCATTTCCATTTTCCAGTTGTTACGATTTTCTGTATCTTTCTGATATCTCAGTATATTGTGTAGATTTTTCTCACATTTGCCTTCTAATTCTGCCTTTAATATTTAATTCAACAGGCATTTACTTTTTTTTCAAATTCTTGTTTGGGATGTACATGTTTGCTCCTAGGAAGTAACATGAGCTTTATTTTGTTTCACCTTGATTTTTCTGGAAATGCTTATTTGTCTTAGGAAAGTTGTTTGTTGTTTTAGTAGTCAGGTTTATTAGAGCAATTTCCCATTTATCTCCTTCCTTTCATAGCCAAACTCCTAAAAAGATCTGTCTGTATCCATTGCCTTTACTTTGTCTTCTCTTATTCACTTCTAGCCATTTGCAGTCTTCTTTTTTCTGACTTAATTTCTCATCTACCCTTCCCAAAGTTACCAGTGATCTCTTTTAATTGCATAATTTGAGACTGTTGGATGCCTTCTCCTTTATCTTTATCTCCTCTGTGTTTTTCTGACATAACTTTCTCCTAGTTCTTTTATCTGATTTTTAATCTAGCTCCTTTAATTGCCCTTCTCAATTTTCTCTGGTGTGTCATTTATATCATGCCCTCTAATTTTAAATGTATTCCCAGGGTTCTGCCTTAGGACTTATTTTATTTTCTTTTTTTTAAGTATTATTTACTTATTTATAGCATTCTTTAATTTAATTTAATTTAAAAGATTGAGTTTCAAATTCTCTCCCTCACTTCAGCAACTACCCTACCCATTGAAAAGGTAGGAAGTAATATGATATCAGTTATACAATGCCTTTACCTTTGAAAATTTCTTTAGCTCCCATGGGTTTAATTATTATCTATTCTGAATGTTCTCAAATTGATCCTAGACTGTCTCTAGGACTCCAGTCATGCGTCTCTAACTACCTATTAGTTTATTTCAAACTGCATGGCATGTAGGCATCTAAAACTGAATTTAACTTTTATTTCAAACCCACTCTACTTTTGACTTCTTTTTGTTGAGGGCATCAGCTTTCTTTCTTATTCAGGTTTACAACCTCAGAATCATCCTCAGCTTTCCACTGTATCTTGTTTCCTATATCTAATCATTTCCCAAGTCTTGTCAATTCTACCTGTACAACATCTCTCCCATCTGTCTTCTTTTCTCTACTCACACAGCCAGTACCTTAATTCTAGTTCTTGTCACCTATCACCATAGTTTGTTGCAGCGGTCTTGTAAATAATCTCACTGCTTCAAATCTCTACCCCCTCTAATCCAATACAACTATCAAGTTTTGTTTTGTTTTTTTTTCTTTCCATAAAATGCATATTTTACATCACTTCTCTACCCAATAAACTCTATTGGTTCCCTATTGTCTAGAGAATCAAATAAAAGCTTTTCTGTTTAGCTTTTAAAGGGGTCTCAACCAGATCCCTCCTTACCTTTCTAGACTTATACTTTATTCCTCTAAATGTAAAGTGGTGCACTTCATAAAGTGAGTCTGATGGTGCCAATATTTTTTTTATTACTGGCCAGGCAAACCTTCATAACGACTGGCCCTCTCTTTGTTTCTCATGTGACATTCCATCTTCTGTCTCTGTCTTTTCATCAGCTATTTCTCATGAATGGAATGCATTTCTTCCTCACTTCTTGTTTTCTTCAGAGATTCCTTTTACATGAAACCTTTCTTAATTCATTCCCAGCTGCTAGTAGTTTCATCCCCAAAACATTTATCCTTTATTTATTTTATATGTGTATGTACATATGTGTATTTGGGGTACATATATGTGTATACTAGAAAGCTTTTTAAGGAAGTTCACAGTACCCACACAGTGCCAGGCACATAGTTGGTACTTCATAAATGCGTATTGACTGATTAATTGATCAAGTTCCAAGTTGTTTCAAATAGATTTTATATCTATATCTTGAATTTGTGTAGAATACATGATGTGAAAGTTTCTACCTTTTCCAGTTCTGTTTCACTTGAGTTGCTGTCATTCAGCACCTTTGCATTGAAGCATAGTTTTGGATTAGTTACAGCATTGGCAAAGATGTGGCACATGTGCAGAGCCAGCACTCAAGGAGCTGCTCAGTTCCCCCTCTGGGGCCTGAGGACATTTTTTGCATGCCCTACCCCTCTGTCCAGCCATCCAGAGAAAGCACTTTCTTCCTCAACTTTCTCAAGTAATGGGGACTCACAGATAGCTTGAATTTGCCCTCTGGGCACTCGAACTTGGAAAAGGTTCCCCAACAAGGGTCTAGAGTCATGACCCTTTAGATTTTAAAGAAGCATTTAGAGTTTGACCAGGCTAATCCCCATCCTGCTGCATATGATATTGGAAGTAACATTCTTGACAAGTGATCACCTAATGAGGAACTCACTTTTCTCATTAAGCAAATCCATTCTTTTATTGGACAGGTCTGATTGTTAGAAATTGTTTCCTTTTATTGAATCAAATTCTGCATCTCTGAACTTTCTAACATTGAGTATTTCTCCTCTTTAGAGGTATGTAGAATAAACTTAATCCTTCCTCCACATAATAGCTCTCCAGAAATTTGAGGAAAACTGTGCCCAGTACATAATAAATGCTTGTTGATTGATTGTTTCCCCAAGTCATCTTTTCTCCAAGTTAGACAGACACTCATATTTCTTCAAATAGTTCTTCCTTATATTATGTAGTTTTTAGTTCTCTCACCCTCCTCTTCATCCTCCTTTTAACATTTCCAGCTGACAATGTCCCTCATTAAGTAGGGTATCCATAAGTGCCCACAATTAAAAATACTTGAAGTAGTCTGATTGAAACAGAGTAAAATGTGACTAAGTCTTTATTACCTTAACCTTTCCATAACTACATTATCCCTAACCTATGCTTGTATAATTTTTTAATTGTACTTCTTTTGAATTAATTTAGTCTGATTTTGTCCTCTTAAATTTTCTTCATCATTCCTACCTGTTAACATCTCTAATGATTCTGTCATCCACTGGATTAGCTAGGCTTTTTTTGCTTTACCCTGTTCCATGCATTAATATGCTCTGGATCCTGTTTAACTAATTCTGGCTACATCTAAGTATATTATCATCTGCCCTAAAACTCTCCTATAAGAATGATATAAGAGAAGGGGTTAAATTCCTTTCCTGAATTCACATATTGTGTCTACCAGTTTGATAAACCTGTCAAAAAAGGAAGTGAAATTAATATAGCATGGTTTGCTCTAAACAAACTCAGACTGACTTCTAGTGGTCAAAAATTTTCTGCTTATTTTTTTTAAGTGTTCTCTAAACCACAGTTAACAAGCTCTTCTTGTATTTAATTGGGTCTAAATGCTAAGATTACTGGTCTGTTGTTTTCAGAATCTTTCTTTTTTATGAAAATTGGTAAAGCACTTCCAGTCCCTTTCTTTACAACTCCGTATAGGTTCACATTTGCAAGTCCTTTCAGGTCCTTGGGATGTTATTTGTTTGGGTCAGATAGTTTGATAAATTCATTTAAAGCACTGCATTTACCTAGATGACTCCCAATTGTACATATCTAACCTTAATCTTTGCCCTCAATCTCAGGGTTACAGCTCTACTTGTTTGCTAGATATCTTGCCCCTGGATGATCCATTAATCTCTTAAAGTTTTCTTTTATAGAACTTTGATCTTATTGATATGTATTGATATGCAGATCATAACACTTCCATGCTTATACATCCTATCTGACTCTTGTGTACATTCTCCCATAAATCCTCTAACATGGAATTGTGTCTGCCCAACCTGCTGGGAATTATTTTCAAAATTTCAACTTTTCATGGATATTAGTGCAGCATGTGACCGACTGTCACATTATTTAGTTATAGCTCTTGCTATATGAATATATGTGCATTTACCTAGATGACTCCCAATTCTATATATCTAACCTTAATCTTTGCCCTCAATCCCATATAAGTATGTCTATATAAATAATAAATAAAAATATCCATTTTCCCCTGTTCACAAAGCTCTTTGATAACATGGCATTTCAAAGGATGGGTTGTGTAAACAAAGTGGGATAGCTTGATCACATCCACTTCTCCATGGCTCTGTAGGTGTTTAATCAATTTAAATTCCTTTGAGACTGTAGTATTCCATGATTCAGAGCCATGAAGTATCATCTTGACCTCAACATTTCTTTTTTTTTTTAACCTCCTAAAGCCCATTTATTTTTTCAATTTAACTTTGTTTATTAAGTAAATTTTTTCAAAAGACATGTACAAGAATATTCATAGCTACGCTCTTTGTGGTGGCAAAAAATTGGAAAATGAGGGGATACCCTTCAATTGGGGAATGGCTGAACAAATTGTGGCATATATTGGTGATAGAATACTATTGTGCTCAAAGGAAAAATGAACTGGAGGAATTCCATGTGAACTGAAATGACCTCTAGGAAGTGATGCAGAGTGAGAGGAGCAGAACCAGGAGAACATTGTACACAGAGACTGATACATTGTGGTACAATCGAATGTAATGGATTTCTCCATTAGTGGCAATACAGTGATCCTGAACAACTTGGAGGAATCTACGAGAAAGAACACTAGAGGAAAAACTGTGGGAGCAGAAACACCGAAGAAAAACAACTGCTTGATTACATGGGTCTAGGGGATATGATTGGGGATGTAGACTCTAAAGGAACATCCTAGTGCAAACATCAACAACATGGAAATAGCTCCTGATCAAGGACACAAGTAATACCCAGTGGAATTGTGTGTGGACTATGGGAAAGGTGGGTGAAGGGGAGGGAGGGAAAGAATATGATTCTTGTAACCAAGGAATAATGTTCTAAATTGACTAAATAAAAATAAAATTAAAATAAAAAAAGAAATTTTCCATGGTTACATGATTCATGCTTTTTCCCTCCCCTCCCCCTGACCTGCTCCTGTAGTTGACGTGCAATTCCACTGGGTTTTACATGTGTCATTGACCAAGACCTATTTCCTTATTATTAATATTTGCGCCAGGGTGATAATTTAGAATCTACATCCCTAATCATACCCCTGTCAAATCATGTGATCAAGCAGTTGTTTTTCTTCTGTGTTTCTGTTCCCAGAGTTCTTCCTCTGGATGTGGATATTGTTCTTTCTCATAAGTCCCTCAGAATTGTCCTGGATCATTGTATTGCTGCTAGCAGAGAAGTCCATTACAATTGATTGTGCCACAGTGTATCCATCTGTGTATAAGGTTCTCCTGTTGAACTCAACATTTCTAAAAATTAAATGATTGCTTATATAGATCTTATTTTTGTTGTTGGCTTCACTATTCTCCCAGCCCTAATTTCAAACCTCATAGATTGATTCTTTCTTCTTTCTTGCTCCCAATATAAAATCAGTTTGCAAGTCCTGTTGACTCTTCTTCCACAAGATTTAATTCTTAACCTTTTTATTTGAACCTCATGCCACAATTCTGATGAATGTATACTTTTTATTCTAGCCAAATGAGGCCACAAGCTAGGGAAGTACTGTTCCCTAAATTCAACATACTATTTTCTCCCTCCACACATTTGCTTGGGCCATTGTTTGGAATGTATTCCCTTGTCATCTTGGTCTTTTAGAATCCTTCTCTTACTACAAGGACCACTTCCAACAAGTGGTCTTTTTTGATCTTTCTCACATTAATAAAATTATAGACAGTTGAAGTATTGGCATAACATAATTGGCATAATTCACCAACATCCACACATGGGCTTTTGTATACTACTGAATGCCAAACCGATACTTTGTCTTGCTTAAAGTTTTCCTGATGATCGTGATTATCTTTCTTTCTGACATCAAAACATCAGTCTGGAATTTTAGAAATGAAAATATACTATGTGACTTCCCTTGCCTTTTTTGGTTTCATTTTATTTTGGTCTCACCTGTGATTTCATTGGTTTAAGAGGATTTCCAGGTTGGAGTGTCCTTACATGATGCACATTGACAGCTTTCTCTAACTTGTATTCTTAGGGAATTGTCTGAAACATGGAGAAGTTAAAGTGACTTGCCTATAATTAGATAACTAGTATATGTTTAAGGTAGGATTTGAACCTAGGGCTTCTAGACTCCAAAGTTGTCCCACTTTGCTTTATGTAGTACTATCTCTCTGGCCTTAATAGCTAAATATTTGTATACTTAGTAGTTGGTTTATTTTTCAACCCTTACTGTCTGTCTAAGAATCAGTAGTAAGTATTCCAAGGCAGAAGAGTGGTAAAGAGTAGGCAATGGTGTGACTTGCTCAGGGTCACACAACTAGGAAGTGTCTGAAGTTAGATTTGAACCCAGGACCTCCCATCTCTAGGCCTCGCTTCCAATCCATTGAGTCACCTGCTTGTCCCCCTACTTAGCAGTTTTAACAGTGAAATATTTGACATCAGGCCCAAATCTCTGTATACCCTATGGACAAGAAAGCTGTTTTTCTAAGACTTTAAAGAAAGTAAGATGAAGAATAAATACTGTTAAAACCTCAAGTCCTCTGTAATAATTAATGGAATTTTAAAAACTTTTTTTAAGTATTTGTAACCATGTTGTCAGAATTTTTTTTCTTTAGATCCTTTTATCCCTTTTGTCCTAGTGCCCTTCTTGGAATCTTAGGCTTGTCTATTTATACTTGTCTATTTTCTGAACTTTTTGAAATCTGTTTTGTTAAAGTCTAGGTTGCCCTTTTTAGCTTGTTAAAAAGTTTGCATGGTCACTTTTCCTCAAGGTTTTTATTTCTGCTTGACACCCCCATCCTCATTTCCATCTTTTTATGTGAATTAGGTATAATGTACCTTTGTTGCGTCTTCTACTTCTTAAAGATGAAATTATAGGCAAGACATGAATTTTTCATATGCTCTGCTTTTAGTGAAAAAATCAGGATAGCTGAAGACATCTAATCCATTTCAGTAGAAGATAAGGTCAAATGTAACATCCTCCTTATATAGCACATAGTCCACATTCAGATGCTAGTTTTCATAAACCATGTCAATTGAGAATCTGTTATTTGAAATAAAATCTCAACACCTAAGAGGGCAATGAGTCCCAGCATCACCTGAATAAGAATCTACTCTGCAGCATGTCCAACCTGTGATCATATAGTCCTAACTTGAAAAATTTCAGTGAATGATATAGATTTCCTTCTGAGGCAGTTTTTTCCCTTTCTAACCAGACCTAATTATTAAGAACTTTTATCTGACATCAGTTCTAAATCTGCCTTTTATTATTTTCCCTCTTCCACCTCATATTTTCCCAAATCTGTACTCTGTAATCTGTAATAATATTGGTCTTCTTGATGTTCCTCCAACAAGGCACTCCATCTCTTGACTCTGGGTATTTTCTCTGACTTTACCTCATACCCCAAATTTTTTCCTTTCTTATCTCTGTCTCCTGGCTTCCTTTAAGTTCCAGCTAGCCTTTTCCAGGAAGTATTTCCCAATCCCTTTCAACTATATGCTTTTTTAAAATTTCCAATTTATCCTATATGCCTCTTATTTGTGTAAAGTTGTTTGTATATGTTCTCTTTCATTAGATGAGCTCCTTGAGAACAAGGATTGTCTTGTGCCCTTTTTTGTTTAAACCAGTGCCTGGCACATAGTAGGTGCTTAATAAATATTTATTGACTTATTGATGAGTGACATTAAAAATATGTTGGTAAATATTTATTTGAAAAAATAATAATATTAAGCTTAGTAACCATCAAAAATTCCTTTCAAACATTTACCTAACATCTACTATACATTGTACATTGGTGGTCGGCTTACAATGTGTGTAAATTTGTTCAAGGAGCTGTCAGGAAATGAGAGACACAGACAAAAAAGATGACAATCTCCTCCCTTCAGTTATTAACATTCTCTTCAGTGGGGGTGGATTAGGGAATATTACTGGTAAATAATTATAAAATAATTTGAGTAGAAAAAAAGCAGTAACTACTAGATAGATCAAGATAGGCTTTCTGGGGCAGCTAGTAGACTGAGTGGCTCAGTAGTAGACTGAGAGCCAAATGTGGCCTTTTTAGATCTACCCCAGTTGTCCAGCCCTTGTTGTTCTGCCTTGGAACCAATATTTAGTATCTCTTCTAAGCAGGTAAGGGGAAAGGAAGGAAGAGGAGGGAGGGAGGTCTGATTGTCATAGGAGACTAGGAATCCTAAGGAATGAAAGGGGTGGGGCAGGGGCAGAGCATTTCATATATGAAGAATAGCATGTGCAGAGACCCCATGGAGGCTGGAGGAGAACAGTGACTAGGCCAATTTGTGTGGAATGTCAAATGCCTGAAGGAGACTAATTTGCAATAAGCTAAATAAGGTAGGCTGGAGTCAGCTTGTGAATGGTTTTAAATGCCAAATAGAGGAACGATATTTGATTCTAAAGGCAAAGTGGAGCCACTGGACTTTTTCTGCATGGTAGTAACTGGTCAGACTTGTGGTTTGTAAATATCAGCTGTCCGGCCAAGTGAACTATAGACTGAAGAAAGGGATTAACTTGAAGCAGGAAGACCAATGAGAAAACTGTTGTAATAGTCTAGCAAGAAGTGATTAGGGTCTCTGCTGGGATAGTAACTTTAGGAATGGAGAGAAGGGGATGCATGGGAGAATTATTTGGAAATTACTTGGAAACTAATTAAGTATATGTGCAAGGTGAGGGAGAGGAAAGAGTAGACAATGACTAAATTTGAAAACCTAGTTACTGAAAGGATAACCATGCCCTTGGGGAGAAATAGGGACACCAGAAGAAGGAGGTCATGGTTAGAATTATCTAAATCCAAGTAGTTTGTTAGGAGGAACCAGTCTGACAGATCTTTGAGGAATCAGTTTTGCACTCTGTCTTTCATTGCATAGCATAATCCTAATACTTCTAAGGAGCACTGTTCTCCCCCTGATGTATTGTATAACATTATGATGGTATAGAAAATTAAAGGAAAATGTCATGCTGATTATGATGCTCAGTAGTATTCTCAATTTAAATAATGACCTGTAGTCCCGCATGACTCCAGTCCTTTTTCTTTTCTTTTCTTTTTTTTTAAAACAGCAATCAGTTTTGAAAGGGTTGCAAGTGATACTAGCTCTAAATATCTGGATTGATATGAGCAAGAGATTACTTTTTTTTTCCCCCAGGCACATTTCATGTAGATTGGAAGCATTAAAATAATTAATTCAGTTAATTTTTTACCCACTAGATCCTCCAAAATTGATTAAAATGAATTTGTTTCGGGAATAATAATTTTTAATCTTCTTTAGGTTCATATCCTAAAACTGCAGGATAGACTTTAGAGCTATGTGCAATTACTGTATTCAAGCTGGAAGCAACCATAACTATCCTGGCCCTCTTAAATCAAATGAATTACTTTAGACTTCCAAATTGTTTTGTTTTATTGAAAGTTTGTTTAAAGGAGGTTCTGGAGGTTAAAGAGATTTGAAAATTTTACAGTCCAAATTCTCTATAGTGAATTAGTAAATGAAAAGATCTACTGTGAGTATAATTAAGGAAAGAAATAGGTGTAATTTCACTTCTTTTCTCCAAGGCTCCTGAAACTTTTCTTGTGATGAGTGCTTTATTGGAGAGTTGGGAATTTAGTTGTTTCTCTCTTTGTAGTACTTGGAGATGGAGGACTTGAGCCAATTGTCACTTAGTGGCAGAACAAATCAAATCTGAAGAGCTCAGTTCTTCTGTTTATAATGCAAATAGAATATAATCAAGCTCTTACTCCAAAAATAGTGTTTTTTTTATGGCTTGGGACCTCAGGAAACATTTTTTACGACCAGATCAACAAGGTATGGTTTCTGTGTTTAAAATTAAAAAATATATATAATTCTTTTTTATTATGAACTTTACGAATATCAACAAACAAATATTTCTATATAAAAAGAATAGAAAAGAGACATGAAAATGTCAATCTCATATACAGTTTTTTTAAGAAGTATATATCAAATTTAAAATGATAATTCCAACACTATTTCAACTGGGTCTCCTTCTGAACTTCTTTTTGTTCTCTGTGTATTTTAAAGTATTTCATTTATGATTTTTTTTTTGCATTTGGCCCATTACAAAATAAAAGCCCTCCCTTGTAAGAAATTATAAGTAGAGTTGAACAAAACAAATTTGCACATTGAACATGTCTGAAAAATATTATTTTGCATCTCAGATTTATTGTCTCCACCAAGAAATGAGAGCCATGCTCCATCATTCTTTTTTCCCATCATTCCTTTAGAGCTATAATTGGTGATTGTTTCAATCAAAAGATCTTAAGTCTTTCAAAGTTGTTTTCCTTTGAAATTATTGTTGTCATTGATAAATCCTCCTCCTGTTTCTGCTAACTTACCTGCATTAATTCGTGCAAAGCTTCCCAGATATGGGTCTGTTCTTTTAGTAATTTCTTATAATGTAATATTATTCCAATCCTTTAATATACTATAATCTGTCCCATCTTTCCCTAACTGATAGTTGTTTGCTTTTTCCCCTTTGATACCACAAAAAATGTTACTCTGAATATTTTTGTACTTATGGGACCCTTTTCTGTGTCTTTAATATCTTTAGGTCATATGCCTAGTAATGCCATCAAATGAGACAAAGGCATGCACAAATTAGTGACTTTTTGGATATAATTCCAAATTGCTTTCCAAATTGGTTTAACTAATTCACAGCTCCATCAGCAATGTATTAGAATGTTTCTACCCCAAGCTCCTCTAATAATTATCTTCTTTTTTTGCTATCTGTGTTGTCTGTGTTTTTACTATATGCAGAAATGATTATTGTATAGAACCTTCTTCATAATGGTTTTTAGTACAATAGAATTTTACTTGTAATTAGTGAAGCAAACATTCAATTGAGAAATTGTTTTAAAACCCTTACTTTCTGTCTTAGAATTGATACCATCATTTCCAAAGGTAAGGAATAGGCAATTGAGGCAAAAGTGACTTGCCCAGATAGGAATCTTGAGATCATATTTGAACCCAGGTCCTCCAGTCTCTATCTTTTCATTTACTAATTCACTATTTGTAATTCAGATTTTAAAGTTTCAAATCTCTTTAACCTCTAGTACCTAACAAACTTTCAATAAAACAAAATAAGAGGCCTGGTTTCCTATCCACCTAGCTGCCTCTTCAATGAGAGATTCTTGAGATGCTGAGCTCCAAGAACTCTCCATTCTCTTTTTATCTAAAATTTTATTAGCAATCTACTTGTTTTGTTTTGTCTAGACCAATGATGGCAAACCTATGACACGTGTGTCAGTGCTGATATGCATAGCCATTTTCGATGACACATGGCTGCATGAGGCCGCATACAGAGAAGTATGGGGTCACATGCTGAGAAGGACCTTTTTTTCTCAAAGTGACACACCATCTGAGTTATGCTTGCTTTTTTGGCAAATTTTGACACACCAAGCTCAAAGGTTGCCCATCACTGGTCTAGACCTAAGGGAAGTTTGTACTCTAGGCCTTGGAGATAGTGGTTGGACCAATAGCTCAAAAATATATAGGATTTTATGTATTGCTTTATAGTCTTACTTTTCTCATACTGCCCTGTTAGCTAGTGTATTATTATACCCATTTCACAGAGGAAGAAACTGAGGCCCAGAATTTGAGACTTGCTCAAGGCCACATGTCTAGAGTAAATATCAAATCTAGGAGTTAAGCTCTTGATTTTTGTGGTAGATTGATTGTTATTATCTGTGTAATCCTGGATAAAGCCACAGCCTCTTTCAGCTACAATTTCCTCATCATTTGTCAGAGTGGAATTATAATAGCATCCATCTCTGAGCTGTGAGGATCTAGTGAGATCCGATAAGTAAAGTGATTTGCAAATCTTTTGGCATTCTAGAAATGCCAACTATAATAATAATTATTATCTTTTGATTCTAAGTCTAATACTCTTTCCAGTGAATCATACTTTATTCTGCAAGTCATTATCACCTACTGTCAGTTCAGCACCTTCTTCTTTGCCATACCTTTTAGCTGTAAGGAAATGAACCTATCTTGCTTTTTATTCCTAATGACAGTACTTATGTGTGAGTATAGATTTTTTTTTAATGAACTGGATAAACTAGAGAGAGACATAGTTTATTTTTATTTTTTATTAATTAGTTAATTTAGAATATTTTTCCACAGTTACATGATTCATGTTCTTTCCCCCCCCCCGCCCCCCTCCCCTCTTCCTTTCCCCCTCCTGGAGCTGACAAGCAATTACACTGGATTATACATGTATCACTGTTCAAAACCTATTTCCATATGTGAACCTTAAAAATTCCCAGACCCTACTTCATAAGATTGGATTAAGACCAGTCCCCATTTGGGCAGTGAACTCTACTTAGATCAGGAATGTGAGAACTCTACTTCACCTACTTAATTCTGCCCTAGGGGAAGATAAAGTTGTAAACTCTTTGCTGAACAATGAAAAGTACTTAAACCCATACTTATAGTAAGACATAAAAGTTCTTAAGCCATGTCTATTTTTGGATATAATACAAAGGGGTGCTAAGTACCTATAAAGGTCAGGCAACTTGTGAACTTACAAGGCCCAAAGAGGTAAAAACTTACTCAGAGATTCTAGTCTACTCAGGTGTGAATTTCTCAAAAGATTAGTCTACTCAGGTGTGAACTAAGAATGGTCTGTCCTTTGAAAAATGTCTACTGTGATTGGTAGATGAGAGAACTTAGGGGTGGTAACATAGGAGAAAATTCCCTTTATAAGGAGAGAAAAAGCTGGGTCTCAGGGCAGTCAGAAGAATTCCTCTTTGGAGAAGCATGGCTGGCTGAACTGGTGTCTATATTCTTGCTTGGACAGATCTTGTGGTGAGTGATTAAGGACTGACTGATCTCTCTCTTAAGACTCAGGTCTAGGCCATGTTGGCTTAAGGCCCTTTATACTTATTCCTTTCTTATTCTTTCTCTCCTTTTCTTTAATTCTTCATTTGTATTAATTAAATTCTCTATAAAAACCCAGTTGACTTGGGTATATTCATAATTGGGAATATTTCCCTGGCGACCACCTTATATATTGATTTAAAAACAAGACACTGTAGTGAAAACATATTTTCTGCGGTCACAATTTACTCATCCACTCTTTTATCTATCACAATTTATATCTTCCACTATTTTAGTCACTACAGTTTATGGCCTCAACCATTTTAACTCTTACACATATTATTAATATTTTCAATAGAATGATCATTTAAAGTCAGAATCTTCAATTATATTCCCATAGAACCACGTGATTGATCATGTGTTTTTCTTCTGGGTTTCTTTTCCCACAGTTTATCCTCTGCTTGTGGATAGTGTTCTTTCTCATAAGTCCCTCAGAATTGTCCTGGATTATTATTGCCTTACTGCTAATAGAGAAGTCTGTTACAATCGATTTTACCACAGTGTGTCAGTCTCTGTGTATAATGTTCTCCTGGTTCTGCTCCTTTCACTCTGTATCAATTCCTAGAAGTCATTTCAGTTCACATGGAATTCCTCTAGTTCATTATTTCATATAGCACAATAGTATCCCATCACCATCAGATACCAAAATTTGTTTAGCCATTACCCAATCAATGGACACCCCCTCATTTCCCAATTTTTTGCCACCACAACAAACCCAGCAGTGGTATGGCTGGACCAAAGGGCAGGCAGTCTTTTAAAGCCCTTTGGGCATAATTCAAAATTGCCCTCCACAACCCTTGGATCAATTCACAGTGGATAAAGAGTTTAACAACGCCAAATAAGGGATTTACTTTTTTTAAGTTAGTGGCAGATTTTTGTTTTTGATTCTTTTTTCCCATTAGTGATAGGAAAAAACTTTTGAAGCTTTGTTTCATTATATGCATTTCCTAATCCTTAGGGAAGATATCTGTATCCTCCGGATATAGGAACACAATCTCTCCTTTGTTCTTTGAGATGAGCATGTCCAATCCCCTATACACACTGAAAAGAGAATGTGTTGCCTTGATAATTGGCCTCTGTAGGACTCATAAAGTGTCTGTTTACATTTGCTGTCTTCCAATATTGTTTCATATTATACTTTTCAGAGAGACTGTCTCATATTTTTTGTAGTTCCAAATGACAGTTGTAGAAATTTGGCATTAAAAAGAAAAATAAACCCAATTTGCTATAAGTTGTAGCAGTAGAAATTATTTTGGCCATGCTTGCATTCTATAAGGAAGAAAAAATGCTATTTCTGTTCTCTAGCGCTAACTTACCATTTCCCCATATTCTCTGTCAACAGACTGAATAGATGTTGTCTCATAAACATAATACAAAAGTTCATTGTTCTAATCTTTAGGGAAGCTATATAATGGTCACCAGTTGAGCAGTGTCCTTTATGTAGATATGAAATGTATCTGTTCTTCCTAGGAATGATTCACTCTTTCCTTGGTTTCCTTATCAACAAATAGCCTGCATACTTTTGGCATCTGCTCCAAGCCCTGCTTTGGCAGCAATCTTTCAAGATGCTGCTGACTGATTCAATCTTTTCCTTAGCCATAGGCTTTACAGAAAGCTCCAGAAGATTGACAGTGGCTGTGTGTTAGCACCTTTTTTAGTATAAGCTTTCTCAGCAGTGGACAGTAGCCAGCAGTAAGCTTGTCTAACCAGTGTCCTTTCAGCAGCATCTTCTGGGAAAAATATATTGGCCATAACTGTTTCAAAATAATAACATGGAAATTAACACAGAATTGCTTTATAAAACCTTTCCCAGTTGGGCTTTGCAAAAAGATGAAGAATTGATGAGCTATAAAGGTATATGTGCCCTTCAATTTTATGCTGTCCTTAGTGATTAATTTGAATGCATATTGAATAATCCAGTCTAAGTGGTTCAGAATTCTGAGTGGGTAGCTGAATCCTGAGTGAATAAATGCATTGGGAAATTGTGAGTGCAAGACATAAAGTTCTAATGAGGATAACATAATAAATGACATTTATGTAGGGCTTTAAAGTTTGCAAAGCACTTTAGAGACATTATCACATTTCATCCTCACAATACTCCTGAAAGGCATATACTTTAGGTATTCCTTTTGTTTCTATTTTATATATGAGGAAACTGAGGCACAACTAATATGTTAAAATGATTTTGGGGGCACACAGATGGCAAGTGTCAGGGGTGCATTTGAGCCCAAGTCTTTTTTAACTCCAAGTACACTGTTGTCTTCCTTTGTAGAGATGCATTGCTATGAACCTTCTCTGACTTTTTTTCTCTTTTGGTACTCACCCTCAACTAGTGTTTTCTTCTTCTTTTTTTTTTAGATTGAACAATATTATTATTTATTTTATTTCATCCATGAATTTTCCAAGGCATAAACAATGTGTCTTTGTTCATAAAATGACAAACATTAAAATATGTATTACATGAAAACACATGTATATTACTATAGTAACAATGGCAATTCCATCCAGATTACTTTACCTATTCAATGCCACATCAAACTACCCAAATATTATTTCAGAGAGCTAAAAAAAGAAAATAAAATTCACCTGAAAGAACAAAAGGCCAAGAATATCAAAGGAATCAATTAAAAAAGATGAAGGAGGTAGCTAAGCTGTATCCATTCTCAGTATATATTATACAGTAGCAACCATCAAAATAATCTAGGGCTGGCTAAGAAATAGAATAGTGTATAAATGAAATAGATTAGGCAATCAACACAGTAGTAATCAACTATTGTAATGTAGTGTTTGAAAAAACCAAAGATCCAACTGTTGGGAAAACTGGAAAAGAGCATGATATAAACTAAGCACAGACTAACATCTCATGCCAAGGGTAAAGTTAAAATGGATACATGATTTAGAAACAAAGTGATACCATAAGTAAATTAGTCAACTTCTATTTTCAATCAATTAGCATTTATTAAGCAGCCTATTATACACCAGATACATTGCAAAGTGCTGGGGATACAAAAAGCAGCAAAAGACAGTCTTTGCCCTCAATGAACTTATTACTCTCTTTTTTAAAAAATGTTTTTAGTTTTTATTTTTTCAGTTACATATAGAAATACTTTTTGATAATGGGTTTTTTGACATTTCAAAGTTCAGATTTTCTCTCTTCCTACCCCCTGCCCCAGGCAGTGAATAGCCTAATATATAGGTTATACCCATACTTTCATGTAATACATATTTCCATATTGCGCATATAACGATAGAAGATACATACAATAGAAATCTCATGAAGGAAATATAGTGGAAGTTGGCATGCTTGATTTGCACTCAGATTTTAGCAGCTCCTTCTTTGGCCGTAGATAGCATTTTCTTCATGAGTCCCTTGTGGTTATCTTGGAGACTTGCTTTGCTGACAATTGTTTTGTCCTTCACAATTGATCATTTTATAATATTTCTGTTACTGTAAAAATTTTTCTCCTGGTTCTTCTCACTTTGTATCAGTTCAGATAAGTCTTTCCAGGTTTTTCTGAAGTCATCATCCTATTAATCTTTCATATACTATAACTTGTTCATCCAATCCAAACTCCTCAGTTTTCAATTCTTTGTCCCTACTAAAAGAATTGGTAAAAATATTTTGGTTCAGGAAGGTTCTTTTCCCTCAACTCATATCTTTGGGATACATAACCAGTAATAGTATTGCTGGGCTAAAGGGTATGCATAGTTTTGTGGCCTTTTGAGCATGGTTCCATATTGCTCTCCAGAATGACTGTATTAGTTCACAGTTCCACCAACAGTATATTAGTATTCCTAATTTTCCCACAGCTCCATTTATCATTTTATTTTTTGGTCATGTTAGCCCATCTGGTAGGGTGAGGTGGCATCTCAGAATTGTTTTAATTTGCATTTTTCAAATCAAAAATGATTTGGAACATTTTTTCATATGACTATGGATAGTTTTAATCTCTTCCTCTGAGAACTGCCTGTTTATATCCTTTGACCATTTCTCAATTGGGAAATGTGAATAGACTAGTCTCCCATGATTACTGCCCTCTCCTAGATCTTCCTTCCTTCCCTCCTTCCTTCCCTCCTTCCCTCCTTCTCTTACCTTCCACCTTAGAATCTATGTATTGGCTCCAAGGAAGAAGAATGGTAAGGGCTAGGCAATGGGGGTTAAGTGACTTGCTCAGGTTCACACAGCTAGGAACTGTTTGGGTCCAGATTTGAACCCAGGACCTCCTGTCTCTAGGCCTGGCTCTCAACCCACTGAGCTCTCCAGCTGCCTCCCTCCTCGCTTTTTCTAAAAGGTTTTGAGGTGCAGAAGAGGAAGATGGTGTACTCCAACTACAAAGAGGCCTGGTCCTGGGTTCAAATTAGGCCTGAGACACTTCTTAGCTATCTGACCCTGAGCAAATCTATTAACCCCAGTTGCCTAGTCCTTACCACTTTTATGCCTTAGAACTCATATTTATTATCTATTCTAAGACAGGTCAGGGTTAAAAAATAAGATTATGTTTTGTTTTAGTTAACATTTGTTCTCCTGAATCTAGACAGGTAAACTAATACACACACACACACACACACACACACACACACACACATATCTCTCTCTCTCTATATATATATCTTGCCAGACCCAAACTATATTTCATATACCAGTTGTCCTGACATCATCATCATCATATTTCTTTTTTGAACAAAATCTCTGAATCATTTACTTTTTAAAAAAACCCTTATTCTTCCATTCTAGAATCAATTCTGTGTACTGGTTCTAAGGCAGAAGAGTGGTATAAGAGTTAGGCAATAGGAGTTAAAAGACTTGCTGGTCACACAGCAGGAAAGTGTTTGAGGTCAAATTTGAACTCAGGACCTCCTGTCTTTTAGGCCTGTCTCTCAATCTACAGAGCTATCTAGCTGCTCCCTGAATTATTTACATTTTAAAAAGTGGCCAACAGTGACTTATTCTGCCATAGCAGCCAGGAAATTTAGAGACTTGATTTCTCAGAGGCATGTTTTAAGGTCATGTCTCCTGTGGGCAATAAAGGAGTTTTTGTTGGACCTTGAAACAAATAGGGCTGAAAGATAAGCCCCATGAAAATCACCAGCCAAATATATGGACCCTCTCACTTTTCCTTAAACTTTCTTCAGGCCTCATTGCCAGTCCATAATCAGGTGTTACCTCCTATGGAGGGTGTGGATGGGTCAGATCCTTTAGCACCTCTACAGAACCCCATGGGTAGATTGGAGGCGAAAGAAGAAGAAGAAGATGAAGAGGAGGAGGAAGAGGAGGAGGAAGATGGTGAAGACACAGACATGGATGACTGGGAACCAGATCCACCTCGGCCCTTTGACCCTCATGATTTATGTAAGTAAAAGAACTCATATCCTGAGAGAGAAAAAAGAGAAAGGGGAAGAGAGGAGAGAGAGAGAGAGACAGAGAAGGACAGAGAGAGAGGGAGAGAGATAGAGACAGACAGAGAGACAGAGAGAGAGAGACAGAGAGGAGAGAGACAGAGAGAGACAGAGATTCAGAGAGAGAGGGAGGGACAGAGAGAAAGTGAGAGAGAGAGAGAGAGAGAGAGAGAGAGAGAGAGAGAGAGAGAGAGAGAGAGAGAGAGCGAGCACACTTCTTTTTCCTGCTTCACACTATTTCAAAAATGTTTGGGACATTTTTGTTTCCCCATGTTGGCCTTGCTGCTTTTTATCCTGTTCCACCTTATTGTTGCTCAGAGGGCTACTCTGAAGTTCAAGATCATTATATTTTTCCATTTATAGATGTTTATTATACTTTTATGCCATTTGATTCTATGCTTCTTTGTTTTGGAATCAGGACCATTCAGAGCTTTGCAGTGGCATCATATTTATGTGCTGACTCTAGCACTGTCCAATTTGAATGCGGCTAGTGCCCTTCTCCCCTGTCCCAAAATGTTTACTCTCAGGGAACTTGCTGGCTTTATTTTACATGAATCTAAAAGGTTTTCAAAATAATCCCTTTAGTTATTTAAAAAATATTAGAAAGGGTGCTTTATTTTAAGGCAAATAAATATTTATCATTTGTTGATTATTTAAGAGATAATAGAAATAGAAAAACATCTTCTAAGTTATCCAGATAACTATTTAGAAACTATTGAGTAAAATGAGATTAAATTAGTTAGCTTTTTTGGCTAGAACATAGGGCTAATGATGGTTTCTGAATGCCAATGATGTTCTCTAGGTATTCTAATAATTTTTTACTCTGTTTCATGGCCAAAAACTGTAGCTAACTTTGACCATTTTTTTCATACATGTATTCCATTGGTCATGAAGGGAGATCCTGAAAGATAATTTGAATGAATCGATGCAAAATTGTTATTTTTCAAAAAACAATTCAAAGAACATATACTAATGACATTGCTAACCTACTATATCATCTTTAAAAAATTATTTTATTGATGCCTTTTGTCTTTACATCACAGTCATTTGCCACCTCCCCCCTCCTGATTGAACCTTCCCTTATGACAAAGAAAAACAATTAAACAAAAGAATGTGATATGGAAACCTTCTCTGACATTGTTTACATATTCTGTCCTAGTAGTCTCCCACCTCTCTGCTGTGAGGGAGGAGGTATGTTGTATTATCTCTTTTCAAGAACCTTAATTTCATTGATTTTTCCATTCCTCTGAGTTCAGTTCATTATGTATCCACTGCCATCATCATAATATGCTAAGCACAGTACATTGCAGTAGTCCCTATTCCACAGTATGTTGCTTATTATCATTAGATGGTATTCATTGAATTCTCATATTGTTCAGTAAATTTCCTGTTTGAGTTTATGTCACAGACAATGGTGCTTCTCCTTCAGTTTCCTTTGAGGAAACTGAATAATCTCATCAGATTTTGTGACTCAAATGAATCCATCTTTTTGCTCTCCAGATATAGGTCTAATTGATTTGTGTATTTAGTGACCACCAACATAATTGCTGCCCAGCCCAGAGATGTGACAGCAATATGAAATTCATATATTGTTTGTCTTTCATTTTATTTTATGCAGGCATAAATAAGTCCTGCCTGTTTTTAAAGAAAAAAAAAAACCCAGCAATTGTATTGTTTTTTGCTCTAAAAGTTATGTAATATGCATACTATAAGTACTAAAATGTAAAGTTGGGCAAACTGATTAACTTAAGTATCTTGGCACCAAGGATTGAATTTGGAAAGTCTTCAGGCTAGAATTTTGTATCTCAGGGGGTTAGTGACCTCTTTTGTCTAGTTATGTTCCCATTGCATGTGTTTAGGAATTTTTACTGTACCTCAAGTTCTTTTGTCTTTTTCAGGGTGTGAAGAGTGCAATAACGCACATTCTTCAGTATGCCCAAAGCATGGGCCCTTACATCCCATTCCTAATCGGCCAGTCCTTACCAGAGCAAGAGCCAGTCTGCCTCTGGTACTCTACATAGACCGATTCCTAGGAGGAGTATTTTCCAAAAGACGCATTCCCAAACGTACCCAGTTTGGCCCTGTGGAAGGGCCCCTTGTCACACAATCAGAACTGAAAGACTGTTATATTCATCTAAAGGTAGCATGCTTTGTTAATATATTTCCTTCCTGCTTCTAGGTTAAAGTAATTTGAAAGAGTCACCATTTGTTCTATTGACTTAGTTACATAGTAGATATTTTATAGTATCTTTTGCCTTTCTCTAATGATTTTGTGTTTAAATGGCAATGCTTTTTCCTTAGAAAGAATATTTAGATTTCATTAGCATCTCTGGATAGTCAGAGAAATGTACTTTTAAAATATTATGGTTACATTATCCTTAAAACAATTTTTCTTTCTCTTTCCATGAACTTAGCAGAATACAAATTATGAATTGGTATTTAAACACTGAGACATAGTTTATGCTGCACAAAGTGTTTGGAAAGAACATTTCTCAATTTCTAATGTTGGTTGGGTTTTGTTTTGAAGGATTTCAAAGCTCTTTAGGAGAGAATTTTGGTTTATAGATCTAGATTCTTCTAATTTTCAGTTTGTTATAGTTGACAATTCTGATGTCCGTCCAGGGTTTTTGTTTTGTTTTTTGTTCAGACTTGTGTTTTCATTGATGTGGGAAATTTCCATTGTGGAAACTCCTTCTAGCAATTCAGATGAATAATATTTATGTAATTTAGCTCCAGAAAATTATCTAGTGATGCTTTCAAGTTAAGTAAGTTAGCCATAGCTCCATTAGAGATAAAACTTGAACCCAGGTCCTGCTGGTTCCAAGGTTAACCTTTTATCTATTATGCCACACACAATCTCTCCCTTTATTTGATGAGGAAATACATTTATCTCTGATCTGTTTTTTATATCTGATCCATGATTTCTATCTATTATAATAACAGCTAGCATTTATATAGCACTTTTAGTTTTGCAAAACTCTTTTCATTTAGTCTTATGTTGTCATAAATAAATAAAATAAATTGTTGTCATAAATAAAAAATTTCTACCTCTTAGTTACCTATTTCTTGTGGCTCCACTGTGAGTGGCCAATAGTGGGTAATTAGGGCTAGGGATGTAGACTTTAAGATGTCAGGTCCTGATCAGAAGAGTAGTTGCTGGTAATGAGGAAGGAGCTATAATCTCCAATTCATAAATTTAATAAATTTACAATCCTGTCTGTAAGCTAGTGTTTTCTGTAGATGATACTATGGAAATAGGAGCCTACGATTTAGGCATTCTTTTTTTAAAGTTAGTCTCTCTTATTTTTGATTTTTGATACTTGTAGAACATATATTCTAAAGTTTAGCCAGGGACAAATTCTTTTCAATGAACAAGTAAAGTATTTTTTAAGAAATTACTTTTAAGATATTAAAAAGAAATGCAACCAGACATATAATGACTCATTAGTTTGAGTGCATATAGTGTTAAGATATGTATTACGAACTATTATAGTAACTCTAGTAATCAGCTCTCTAGTATCTATCATTCTTCCCTATAAGGATTATATCAGAGATCTAAGAAGTAAGAAAAAATAGCCTCTTAGCTACTAACATCACAAAAGCCATGTACTTTCAGAGTGTGAAGAGTGAAATAATGCACATGGAACTATGGAACTTTATTGTCATTGGATAGAAGGTATATTTATTTTGGCAAGTGCTTATCAGCTGGCCAAAAGGGAAGAATACTAGTTAAAGGTAAAGATTTTTTAAAATCATCTGATTAAAAATGGTCAGAAAAAAACGTAAAGGGAACATTAGCTGGTGGATTGGTGGAAGAGCTAGCAAGTATATTCATACATTTTTGAACTTTTTCTGTTAGTTTTGACCACAATCTGATTAAGTCATACAATAAAGATCAAAGTCCCAGCTTATAGCTAGGTAATTCTCTAAATTAGAGGTATAAGTACGAGGACAACTCTTTCCTTTATACTGAGGAGACCACATATATAGCAGGAGTCTGGAATACAAAATGTATAATCAAGATGCAGAGCTGCTACCTTTATCAAAGATATATATTCAGTATGTTATGAGATTAATGCATGTGGTGCTGAAAGTTTCCTGTGACTTTTTCTTCATGTTCTTTGGTTGCAGGTTTCTCTTGATAAGGGGGATAGGAAAGAAAGAGATATTCATGAAGACCTATGGTTTGAGTTGTCTGATGAAGCACTTTGTAACTGGATGATGTTCGTACGCCCAGCACAGAATCACTTGGAACAGAACCTGGTGGCTTACCAATATGGTCACCATGTTTATTATACAACGATAAAGAATGTAGAACCCAAACAGGAACTCAAGGTAGGGTTTAAACTTTGTTGTGCCCTTTTCTGGATAGGAATGATCACAAATGAAGCATTTCCTCAAATCTCACCAGAGCTGTTCTTGTTATACTGATAACAATGCTCGAATTACAAAAATTGTGCATTGAAGAGACCTTGATTTTAATGTCCTCCCAAAACTTCATTAATACAGTAGGGTAGAAGCAGAAAGGGAGATAGAATGCCAGACCTGAAGTTGGAAGATCCTGGGTTCAAATCAGGCCTCAGACACTTACAAATTGTGTGACCCTGGGCAGATCACTTAATCTCAATTGCCTATCCCTTACCAGTCTTTTACTTTGGAACCAATACTTTGTATTGATTCTAAGAAAGAATCTGGTATGTGTTTTAGAAATAAAACAAAATATAGAAGGGCTAAGAGAAAAGGGCTGATAGATTTGTGAGGAATAGCCTGGTGTGTGCGACCAGGGAAATGTTTGTACATTAACACATGATCTTTTATGAATTGGTACTTAATTGATATATTCTTTCATATGTAGTGGGCAATTCTATGTGGTTGATTGACATGTTGATTTCAGGCAGTCTGGCTTCCAACTTATTCACTAAACTGAAAATATTCTCTCCATACTTAACCACTGGTCTTCTTAATTGCAAAATTTGGTGGTTTTCACACCCCTTAATCCTCATTTTTTTTGACCTCTCTGTGGTATTTATCACTGTTAGCCACCTTCTCCTCAGTGGATAGAGAATCAAGCCTGGAGTTAGGAGGACCTGGATTCAAATCTGGCCTCAAAAAACTTCCCAACTGTGTGAACCCGTGCAAATCACTTAACCCCAATTGCCTACTCCTTGCCACTCTTCTGTCTTAGAATTGATATTAAGACAGAAGGTAAGGATTTAAAAAAACAAACAAAACATTTTTCTAGTCCTAGATGATCCAGATTGGAAGATAGAGTTGAGTCTGGCTAAGTAAATTTTTTACCTGCATAGCACATTTCAATGGTGGACCCAATGATGCTGCCCACAGACATACTTGGCTTAAGCCAGTTCTTGTTTACCAGCCAAGATGGATCTCATAATATTTATTCTAATTTAGAAAATTCTCTGGGGTAGTGAATATAAGAGAATGTCAGGAAAAAGGAGTGAGGAAAGAGGCTTGAAACACAGGCCAGGCCTCAATTAGAAAATTATACAAGAATATTACTTAGAAATAATAACTCAATATTAGAAATCCATCCATCCTTTCATTATCCTAGACTTCTTATTGCCTCTAACCCCCATAACCTAGTTACCAATTTCACTTTTACAACCTCTCTCAGATACTTCCCCTTCTCTCCTCTGGGGCAGGCCTCACCACTTCACACCTGGATTATTGCTTGCTGGTGGGTCTTTCTTCTTTAAGTCTCTCTTTCTCCTCCAGTCTCTCTTCCATTTAGCCACTAAAATGATTTTTCTTAAAGAGCAGGTCTGATCATAGCCCCCTACATACTTGATAAATTCCAGTGGCTATCTGTTTTTTCCAAGATCACATACAAAATGCTCTGTTTGACATTTAAAGCCCTCATAGTCTAGCCCTCTCCTATTTTTCCATTCTTCTTATACCTTATTTCCTTCCTTGCATTCCTTGGACATTGATCCATGTCCTTGATCCATGGACACTAGTCTCTTCGCTGTTGCATAAACAAGACTCTTAATCTCTTGGCTCCGGGCATTTTTTTGACTGTTTCCCCATACCTGGAACACCTCCTCTGCTCTGATGACTATTAGGGGTAAATTTAGGTGTTTTTGACTAATATATTATACTGAGGGTCTCCAGGGATTAATTTAAATCCCAATAAAAATACTCGTCAGTTTGGGAATTTTATGGTGGTTTCATTAATATAGAGGGAAGGAATTAAGAAGTAGAGAGAAAAGGGTATAAGATTTCTCTGGCCTAGCCTAAACCTAGGGAAGTTCAGAGAACTCAGCCACGAGGCCTCCTCAAAGATTAAAATTAGCTCAGCTTCTAGCCACGAGGTCTACTCCAAGATGAGGGGCCTCTTAAGAGGATAGCATTTTAGGAAAGGTAAAGGAAAAAAAAGGAATCAGCCTAAACTCTGAGAGAGTTTAGGGAAGACGCCTCACCTGACCCCCGCTAATGAGCTTCTCCTAGTCACTGCACCAAGAACTCTCACTGCCAAACCCGGACATGAGCTGCAGGCACGCCAAGATGCCAAGACCACTTCCATGAGCCACGTCTCCGTCGCAAAAGAGAGAGGCCAGCAAGAGAAAGTCACACGAATATATAGACTTTTTTTTACATCACTTCCTGTGTCTCACATGTACCAGTGGTAGCTTAAGCTTGACTTAGGACAGCTCAGCGGGTCTGTCAGTTGTTTCTTATTTGTCGTTTGCTAGCACATGTCTGTCATAGGCCATCCTCCTCAACACTTAATCCTTAAGTAGGGGTGTAGACATTCCTGTTTGTTAGGATTTTAAAGATTTAATCAGGGTGGAAAAAATCTAAAATTCACAATCCCCCCTGATAATTGGGGGACTAGTCTCTCCAGTTGATCACAAAACATAACCATCCTGCACCTCTAAATTTTCTAACTGCAGGTGTATACAGAATTTTCCCTTCTAAGAGGAAACTACAATAGTTAGATAGAAGAGGGGGGAATAGAAGAGAGAGAGACAGCAAAACCAATGTTTGCTGGGTGCATTGACAAAAACCCATCGGGGGAAGTTCCCTTTTGGCATAAGAGTATACATTCAAATAAATGTTCAGTCAACCTTCAGTTCAATCAATCATACCCAAAGTTCATTCTGGATCTTCTTGATGTAGTGTAGGTTTTCTGGCATCTTTCTGCAACAGTTCATTTTCTGAATTTTAGGAGTTAGTAATCTTTCTTTGAAGATCTTTCTTGAACAAAAATTTTTTTTTTTAAATCTTGGATTTTATTAAAATACAATCCCTCCCTGAAGTGGGTGTTAAGAAACATCCAGTTCAGGGTAGGATGCATGGTTGAGTTATGGGGGTGTATGAGTCAATTATCAAAAGAAGAGAAAGAAAAAAATAAAGAAAAAATGGAAGAAAGTTAAACTTTTGGGAGAAAGAAAAAAAAATCAAAATCAGAATCAAAATATCAAAATCTATATATATAAAATGTTGAGTAAACAAGAATAAATTCATAATAGGCCCTTGTATTAGGGTCCCATAAATTTCTAACAGACCCTTGTATTAGGGTCCAATTTAAAGTAATTTCTATACCATAACTCTGTAGGACAGAATGCAGTAACATTTCACTTACCTATTTGCAGCCAAAACTACAGGAAGTTGCCATACTATAAGAGAGAAAAAGTACTAGGTTTTTATTTTAATAGGGAAGTGTCATTCCCTGGTCTGATTTTTTGTCATTCTCAGGGATATGGGGAGCCAGGATGATAGCCAAACTTTGGTTCTTGTCTGTGAGCATTTCACAAAGAGTATGGATACAAGGAAGTCCTCTGTCTTAACATATGTCGAGCATCGCAACCTCAAGTCTCACACTAGGTTCAAGTCCTTTTGTAATGGCTTAGAAGTACAGCAATCCTACCTGAATTGGCTTATTTCTTTTTTGACCTGTGTGCTCTTTTTGGGACTGTTCATGTTAAGTCTGTGATTCTAGGGCACTGTATAGATGAAGTCTGAGCTTTTTTTTTTTTTTTTGAGATCCCATTTCCTAGAATCAGACACAAATGTTAATCACAGTCCCATAACATTTTATCAATAAATGACAGGTTCCCACAGTTTAAAGCTTTTGGGTATGCATTAATATTATAGTAAGTATATATATATGTATTTTTTTAAACTTATATTACTGCTGAATAAAAAGTTAATATTGATTGTATGCACCTTAGTACCAGAAATGAAAAAAAGGAAAAAAGTCAAATATTCTAATAAAAATAAAAGGAAAGCAATAATATAAAATTCAAGAATTCAATGTGTTTCAAAAAAAAAAAGTATCCATTAGTCTATGGATTATTATCTCCAATGCATGTGATAGGATACAGTCAGTCTCAATAGAAGTAACATGTGCTTTAAATGCAAAAAATGAGAGGAAAAAATCAAATACTGTATGGTACAAGTAAAGTGCAACAAAAGAGAACAGATCCATCAATAGGGAAGAAAAACAAAAATGTTAAAAATGTGTATATTTCATAATCTCAGGGGTACTGTATTCAAAAATCCATTTCTTCTTTTATCTTCCTTCTTGCTACTATTTGGAGGGGAGAAAAAATTGAAAAGGGTTAATATCTACAAAAACAATAGAATCTACGAGGTACCGCCTTCATAGTATTTGGGAAGTTCCTTGGGAATCCTCCTGAGAGGCATTAGCACCCTGAGTATTTTTTTGACGAGCACCACTTAAGTTATATTGTTGTGGAGTCATTTGGTTTGAGTTATCATTTTCCCAATATCTGTTCCTATAGTTATCAGTTATCATTCCTAAAGTTGTGGTTTCCATTATCCTTATAACTATTTCTATAATTATTATTTCTGTAGTTGTTATTAAACTGCATATTCTTTCGGATTTCCTTGAATAAAGTCCTACACTCTATCATTCTGTGGCCCTTCTACTCACAGAATTGGCCGGTAATGGATTGATAATTAGATTCTTGGAGAGGGGCAAGTGCCATTGATGAGTATCATGCCCTTTTTCCTGTTTAGTAATTTTATTTGTTAAATATGTCAATTGTTTCTCAATTTTCTCCATGAAATCATTAGTCTCTTCCTCCTTTTCTTTGTTTCCCTTTGAAACATATAGAGCGGTTTTTCATAATTCTTCAAGGTCCATTTGAGGCCACCTTGGGCAATGAGTTCTAAAATAATCCCTGATCACTTTGCAAGAGTTATTGACAAAGTGCCTTCTAATTTGTCTTATGCAATTTTCTTTAGAAAGGTCAAAATCTAGGTATTGACCCCCAAACTCAATTATTCTGTCCATGAATATGGAGGGTGTCTCTTTCTCATTTTGCTTAATTCTTTCAAATTCTGTCCACTTATCTGTGCTGATAGCGTACTCTCTCATGGCAGTTAAGATGGCCTCCCTACAACAGTATAATTGTAAATAATCCTCAGAGTTGTTATAGTCCCATTTGGGATCCTGAGATGGCCACTGGGCTGCATTGCTTCCCTGGGCTTTATTGACATGAGAAATTATTTTATTTTTCTCACGTTCCACTAAGAAAGCCTGGAGCAAGTTTTCTTTGTGTAATATTTATTTTGAAAGGAAATGGGGGGATTGGAAAAATGGGGGATAAGGTGAGGTTTGTATAGGGGTATGGAGGAGTTGAGGGTAGAGAGGGAATATTGCTCGGTGAGGCAAAGGAGAGAGATGCCCCTTGCCGAGAGCAAGCAGCTGGGGTTCGATAAGGACTGTTTGTTGTTGAATGACTGAACTGATGTTTAGCTCCCTCTATGCCCAGATAGTCCACTTATCTGACTGCGAATTCAAATAATATAAAGTTTAATAATCAGTTGGATTGGAGTTTTTTCCCTCCACTTCAGAGCTGAGGCCAAGCCCCAGAGGCTGGCGGAGGGTTTCTCCCACTCTGGTCTACTCTATATCAGTCCTCGCTTTGTCTAATTGAGAATCTTAGCACTAGACAGAAAGCAAACAAGAACAGTTCTGACCTTCAGAAGTGATTGGGCCTCAATTTTCGGGCTGAACCAAGAAAAGTTGTCTTGAACATTATGTGTCACTATTATTTCTTTGTGTTGGATTTTCTTTTGTTAATCAATTTTTTGTTTTCATTTCTCAGCACTATCTTTTGTCTAATTATCTTCTATGTCTGTTAGAGTGATATTGAACTTTTTCTGGTTTCACGTGGGAACAGTGAATCCATGAGTCTTTCCCTGCAACTTTTATAGCAGTTGGGGTAGTAAGCAATACTTCTTGTGGTCCAGTCCATTTTATGTCTGTAGCCAATTTTCTATTGAAATTTTTTAAGTATACTATGTCTCCTGGTTTGATGTTATGCAAATTGTAATCCAGGGGTACTGTTTGTTGTATCAAGCCCATTTCATGCAACTCTGCTATTCTTGTTTGTAAAGCTTGTATATATTTTGTTAATTGACAGTCTCCACCTATCATTGTAATGTAAGCTGGTTTACAAGTCCTTCCTTGCTAAATTGCGTGTCCATATAGCATCTCAAATGGAGAGATGTGCAAATCTCCACTGGGTCGTGTTCTAAGATGGAACAGAACTAATGGCAGAATATTTGTCCTTTTTTGGTGTGTTTCTGCACAAAATTTTCCTATCAATGTTTTAATGTCTTTATTTAATCTCTTCACTTGCCCTGAACTTTGGGGATAATATGGTGTGTGGTATGTTGCTTGTATTCTTAGATTTTTATAAATTTCATTTAATATTGACTGAGTAAAGTGACTTCCACGGTTTGAGTCCAATTTTGAGGGAATCCCAAATCGAGGTATGATTTCTTTTAATAGGATTTTGACCACAAATGCTGCGTTGTTCTTTTTGGCAGGAAAAACTTCTGGCCATCTAGTCAGTCTGTCTATGATGACAAGGCAATACTTAAACCCTTTGTCTTTTGGCATATTAATAAAAATCTAACTGTATGCATTCAAATGGAGTATATGCTAAGGGACGACCTCCTAACTCTTTGGTCTTATAAACTCCCTGATTGAACTGCATACAAATTTTACATTTTTTGATGAACTCTTATGGCATATGACGATATTCCTGGTGCAGTCCAAAATCGTCTCACTGAATTGATCACAGATTCGGTTCCACAGTGTCCTTGTGCATGTATTGCATTGCACACGTGATAAAATAAATTTTTAGGCAGGATGGGCTTGCCTAGTTGCGAAACCCATATTCCTCTCATTTGTTTTGCTCCTAAGTTCTTTATCCATGATTGAATTTCCTCCTCATTATAGGCATTAGTTAGATTGTCCTGTTCAACTATTGAGAAATTCAATACATGTAAAGATCCTTCTCTAGCTCCAAATTTTGCTGTAATGTCAGCTCTATGGTTTCCTAAAGACACATGATCATTAACCCCTGTGTGTGATCTACAGTGGATTATTGCCACTTCCTTGGGAAGTTGTACAGCCTCAAGAAGTTGCATTATTACTTTGGTGTATGCGATCTCTTTGCCTGCACTTGTCAAAAATCCTCTATGTTTCCAAATTTCTGCAGTGGCATGAATTACTGAAAATGCGTACTGGGAATCTGTGTAAATATTGACCTGTTTATCTTTACCGATTTGCAAAGCATTTAATAAAGCAACTAGCTCTGCCCCTTGAGCGCTCATGTGCTTTGGTAAGGACGCATACCATAATGTCTCTGTGTTACTACTGCCACTACAGTATACCTTTCTCCGTTAACTATCATGCTCGGCAGGAAGTCCTCGACAGAGCCAACTCCACCAGCATCGAAGTAATGGTCCTCAAAACCCAGGTACGATGGTCTGGACATGTCATCCACATCAACCCACAGCGAATACCAAGACAGGTATTCTATGGTGAACTGTCAGCTGGACTCAGGAAACAAGGCCGACCAAAGAAAAGATTCAAGGATCAGCTAAAGTCAAACCTGAAGTGGGCTGGCATTACACCAAAGCAACTAGAACTTGCTGCCTCTGTCAGAAGCAGCTGGCAAACCCACATTAACCATGTCGTCACCACCTTTGAAGATGAGCGACGTTGATGTCTTGCCGCTGAGCGGGAACGTCGACACCAGGCCACAACCGCACCTCCCGTAACAACTGGCATCCCATGCCCCATGTGCCACAAACTCTGCGCTTCAGCCTTTGGACTCCAAAGCCACATGAGGGTACACCGTAGATGAAACTGCACAAAGACAATAGTCATTCTCAGTCACCGAGAGACTACCACTATTATCATGCTCGGACCATTGGTATACATTTCAATGTTGGGTTGTTCCAGGGGAGTATCTTTTAAATCATTTCTTGGTTTTTCTACTACTGATATTGTTTCTTGGCAATTATGTGTGAGTTTCCCTTCCAACGGCAGATCTGGAATCAAGGATGCTGGATTCAATGGTTGGCAACGTTTTAACGTGATGTTTTTGTTGCTTAGTAACATAATTTCTTATTGAGAAAGTCTTTGCTGTGTGAAAGCTTGTAAATGACATTTCTTTAATATGGATTCTAGTTGGTGTGCAGAGTAGACATTGAGTTTTGATCCTAATACCAAATCAGATGACTTTTGGATCATGGTTGCTGTGACTGCGATTGCTCTCAAACAGGGAATCATTCCTTTCTCAATTATATCTACCTGTGTACTATAATATGCCACTGACCTAAAATTGGGACTAACACTCCAGAAGCTATGCCTCTTGCTTCATGTACAAAGAGATGGAATTCTTTGTTGTAGTCTGGAATCCCTAAGGCTGGAGCTGTTATGATTGCTTCTTTGAGCTGTGCCAAGCCTTGGAGGTGCTCTTTCATTAGTTGCAAAGGTGTTCTGTGACTGTGTTTTTGGTTAAGTCCTTAAGGCATTTTGTTATTTGGCTATAGCCTGGGATCCATTGTCTACAGAAACCTGTCACTCCTAAAAAGGCTCTCAGTTGTTTCTTAGTCTTTGGCACACTGAATTTCAGTATGTCCTCTACTCTTTAATTGGAAATCTTTCTCATCCCCTTTTCCAAGATAAATCCTAGGTATTCCAATTTAGGCATGACCCATTGTAGCTTTGATTTGGAAACTTTGTGATCTTTCTTATATAGCTCTAGGAGGAGTTTTTTACTGTCCTGGAAACAAACTTTATCAGATGGGGATGCAAGAAGAACGTCATCCACATAGTGCACGATTTTGCTTTCCTTGAATCAGATGTTCTTTAAATATTGTTGCAAGATTTGGCAAAATTCTGTTGGGCTATCACAGAATCCCATTGGTAATCTTCCCCATGTCATCTTAGTCCCATTCCAAGTGAAAGCAAAGCTTTTTTGGCTTTCCTTTGCAATTGGAATGCTAAAATAAACACTACACAGATCAACGACAGTATAATATCTAGAGTTACTTGGGATTTCTGAAATTATTTTAGATGGGCTTGGAATGACTGCGTGGGACTTTTTCACAAAGTTATTTACTGCTCTTAAATTTTGGACCAGTCTCCATTGAACTTTTCCTTCAGGTGAGGAGAAGGTGGAGGAGGAGGAAGAGGAAGAGGAGGAGGAGGAGGAGGAGGAGGAGGAGGAGGAGGAGGAGGAGGAGGAGGAGAAGGATTTGGTTGACTTGTAGCTGTTTGTCTGTTAGACACAGGCTCGGGCCCGATTGGGTAGACAGAGGTTTAGGACTGCTGAGAAGCTGGGTAGACCCCTTCCCCTCCCCCCCTTTCCTATCCCTTTCCCAACCTACCCTATTCTTTGACCATGACAAGCAGAGGCACAGCTCGGTCCAATAGCCATCTCCAGACCAGCAATATCTGTCAATTCAAACTTGTCCTGCTGGGGGAGTCTACAGTAGGCAAGTCTAGCTTAGTGCTATGCTTTGTCAAGGGGCAATTCCATTAATATCAGGAGAGCAACATTGGAGCCACCTTCCTCACACAGTCTGTCTATCTTGATGACACAACAGTCAAGTTTGAAATCTGGGACTCAGCAGGACAGGAACAATATCACAGCTAGGTGCCTATGTACTACCGGGGTGCCCAGGCTGCTATTGTGGTCTATGATATCACCAACCAGGAAACCTTTGCCTGAGCAAAGACATGGGTGAAGGAACTACAGTGACAGGCCAGTCCCAGCATTGTCATTGCCCTGGCAGGAAACAAGGCTGATTTGGCCAACAAGCACATGGTGGAATATGAAGAGGTCCAGGCATATGCAGATGACAACAGCTTATTGTTTATTGAGACATCGGTCAAGACAGCCATGAATGTTAATGACTTCTTCTTGGCAATAGCTAAGAAATTGCCCAAGAGTGAACCTCAGAGCATGGGGGGTACAGCAGGCTGAAGCCGGGGAGTGGATCTTCATGAGCAGTCGCAGCAGAACAAGAGCCAGTGTTGTAGCAACTGATGGGTGGCTGGCAGCAAATGAGTGTGGAGCAATCACGAGAGCTAAGACATAACTTCAGTCCCCACCCCTCAGCACACAGCCCGAACCCTGGCTCCCAAAGGCCGCCTCCCAACAGCTCCATCATGCTTCAGCAACCAAGAACAGGCAGCTGTTGCCACCGGCCTCCCACCCTCTGCCCTGGGGCTTAAGGAGGTGGTTTGTTCCCCATTGGAACTTACCTTCCAAAACAAACTTTCTTCACTTTGTATTATAAGTGCAAGACAATAACCTACTTATCTATCTTTCTCTTCCCACCCTTTGTCCCCATGTCTTCAGATAACATTTTTGTCACTTGCTCCTTCTGCTTTCCATCAATAACTGATTTGGGTCCCTTTCCCCACCTTTATGTTCCATCTCCTCAGGGTTGGAGAAGTGAACTTGAGATCTTTGAAGGAGTTAACATCCACATTGGTAACCTGGGGGTGGGGGTGGGAGGGTTCTTGTAGGGAAATGGCTTCTTTTTGTCATTATATAATTGGGATTTCCCACGTTTGAAGAAAGCTGCAGTGTCCAAGATCTTCCCCTGCCCCTCGGTGGGTATTGGGAAACTTCTGGAGAAGGATGCATATAGGGAGAAAAGTTGCAGGGTCCTGTGGAATTAGCTAACCTGGGCAGAGGAAGAGGCTTGGTACTCCTCAGGAACTCTATAGTACTTTCTTTGCCTTTATTTCCCCTTCGCCTTTGGGGGCTCTTCCCCCATGGTGATTCAGCCCCAGGGTCTTCCAAAGAACCTTTATTGGGTGCCTTTTTCTTGGCTCTGCTGTGGTTTAGAGGAGGGACCAGTCTCTGATACCCATCCTCTGATTGATATCCATATAGAATTGTTTTCTGACACCCATCCTCTCCCAACCCTGGTTGTGGCCTGTCTCACTACAGTTTGCACTTTAGTTGATGGTTGCTTTATTTGGGATGCTTATTTTATGGGGTTTTTAAACACACCATGGAAAGAGAGGTTGTATATAGAGGGTAAGAAAGGGCAGTGACAGCTACCCAGGCCAAACCTTATCCTCAGCCCTATCCCCAGACTCTTATTCCTCTCTACTTTGTCCACTCCACAACCCTTCATTATGCTTGATTCCATGACACTGAAGAACTGGTGGGGAGCCTGAGATTGGAGAGTGCTCAGGGAAACACAGGCCAAGATAGAATAAGGCACGTCCCAGGCAAGAGGCAGGCATATGGGGTGAGGAAGGGATGGCCACCTTGCCCTCAAAGGGGAGTCACCCATTCTGATGTCCTACCCCTCTTGTCTTTTCTACTTCCCTGTAAATAAGTATGATGATCTCTTCCCCAATGTACAGTCCGTCATGTCACAGGTTCTTCTGTTAGGATCACTTACCTTAACCTCCTACCCCTACTTATTTGGTTTATTCCTGGATACCTCACTCCTGAGGGGAATGACAAGTCATTCTTTCTATCTTATCCCTTACAATATTCCTAGGAGATACGGCCTGTGAAGCCCCATCTCCCCACCATTGTATCCTGCTCTTCTGGCACCACTGCTCTCTCCATGGGTATTGTAAGCCACAAAGTCCTAGCTAGCTGTAGCCCCTGTACATACCATACCAGCTGCTCTTCTGGTCAGTGAAGTGGCTGGTGTTAAGAGTTTCTTCTTTTACTTCACCAAAAGGGATTAACACTTGCTGGATTCAGAGTATAGATCTCTGAGGTGAAGGTAGGTGGAAAGGGACCTGGGCCTAGAGTATTTGGCGAAAACTGGCAAGGGAAGGGAGCAAATTCCAGAAGAAGGTAGAAAATTATTGTTGCTCCAGGTTTCCTCTTGTTCATTATTAGGAAGGTGGTCTGATATTTACAAGAAAGCTATATAGGACCATGGCTAACTTATGGGTCCTGTAAAGATTAAAATTTAGGGGAGATGGGGAGACTGAGGCATCTGAGGCAGGTAGAAATTAGTTTCTCTCTGCAAGGAGTATTATATTTTTTTAGAGGTTTATTGAAGATTAAGGATTAAAGAAAATACAGGATAAGAGACACGTGTCCAGGCCATAGAGTGGCCTAGACACAACCTCACCTACATTATGAAAAAAGCCAGGCCTGCCCCAAAACAGAAGTCCAAGAGTCAAGCGCCCTCAAAAGCCTTTGAATCAGCTTAAATACCTTCTCGATCTCGGCCCAGGTGAGATTACAAGGCATTCTGGGGTAGTGGAGCAAAGGCTGGTGGGGATTGTAGTCCTGTATTCGAGTCTATTTTTTACAGTCCCAAGGCTTGGAGTCCTACCTGTTTTCCAGGCCTACAGACACTTGAACTGCCTTACCTGCCTCAAACATATACATTTACCAAAAGAGCTATGCAATTTAAAACCCCAAAACTACCCTTACCCAAACTTTCTGGCTAAGAATTCCTTAGAGCAGATTTAGTAAATTGGTAACTATCATATAAATAAGTGACCTTGGGAAGATCACAACAAAAAAAGGGGACGATTGTGGAAAGGAAACAAGACTGACAGTTTGTGGGGGAAGGGGCAACTGGGAATGGCAGTTGGGTCTTGTGATTAGCACTTCCTTCCTGCCAGGAGTGGCAGTTGGGTCTTGTGACTAGCACTTCCTTCCTGCCAGGCGGTACTGCCTTCCTGGTGTTGGAGGAGGGAGGAGCTTGTTCAGCCCAGTCTGGTGTGGTGTGCCTCTTCTTGGTTCAGCCTGAAGATTCAGGCCCAATCACTTCTGAAGGTCAGAACTGTTCTTGTTTGCTTTCTGTCTACTGCTAAGATTCTGAATTAGACAAAGCAAGGACTGATATAGAGTAGACCAGAGTGGGAGAAACCCTCTGCCAGCCTCTGGGGCCTGGCCTCAGCTCTGAAGCTGAGAAAAAAACTCCAATCCTAACTGGTTATTAAACTTTATATTATTTGAATTCGCAGTCAGATAAGTGGACTATCTTTCTGGGCATAGAGGTAGCTGAACATCAATTCAGTCATTCAACAACAGTCCTTATTGGACCCCTGCTGCTTCCTCTCGGCAGGGGGCATCTCTCTCCTTTGCTTCATCAAGCAATATTCCTTTTCTCCCCTTTAAACTCCTCCATACCCTACTACAAACCTCACTTTATCCCCAGTTTTTCTCATCTTCCCCATCCTTTCCAAATAAATATTACATTTGTAAGACTGAAAAAAATATGTCTGTCATCTTTTTCATTACCAAAAAGGAATCTTGTTCATATGTGGGAACATTTCATGTGAATTCATTTATTTCTTGGGGAGTAAATTGCGTCCTATTTCAGGCACTTCTCTTAGAGGAAAAATGCTTCTAGTTGAATTGGGTACCTGTGAGTCAGTTTGACTAGAAAGAGTTTCTTTAGAAGGATGAGATTTCCTTGGGGCTGGAATTGGTTAGGAGAAGGAACAGGAGAAACTGGGATTTCAAAAGTTGGGGTTTCAGGAGAAGGGTCTTGGGAAGTAAGGTCAGTGAAGATTTGCAGACCACAAGCCATATCTCTGCTGCTAAAGAGAGAGGCCAGCAAGAGGAAGTCACACGAGTATATAGATTTTTTTTACATCACTTCCTGCGTCTCACATGTACCAATGGTAGCTTAAGCTTGACTTAGGACAGCCCAGCGGGTCTGTCAGTTGTTTCTTATTTGTCATTTGCTAGTACATGTCTGTCATAGGCCATCCTCCTCAACACTTAATCCTTAAGTAGAGGTGTAGACATTCCTGTTTGTTAGGATTTTAAAGATTTATTCAGGGTGGAGAAAATTAAAAATTCACACTACCAACCTCCTTGGCTTCCTTTAAATCCCAACTAAAATTCTAGCTTTACAGGAAGCATTTCCTTACTCTTTTTATTTTTAATGCCTTCCCTCTGTTATGTCTTATTTGATCTGTATATAGCTTGTTTTGTATATGCTTGTTGCCATTCTTTTGCTTCTTTTTGTATCCCAAATGCTTAGCATAATATTTTTCATGTAGTAAGTCTTAATAAATGTTGATTGATTGCTTGCTTGCCTGAACTATTTTGATAGCCTCCCAAGTTGATCTACTCCCCTCAGGACTCTCCCTTCTCAGTACAACCTCCAGCCACTGCTAGAGTGATATTCCTAAGCATAGATTTGATCCTGTCAATGTCATTCCTTTGCTTAACCTCAGTGACTTCCTGTTACTAATGAGATAAAAATACAAATTCCTCTGTTTGACATTTAAAGGCCTTTGCAACATGATTCCACCTTATTTTGTAATACTTTCTTTCATAAACTATTTGGTTCAGCCAGACTAGCTTTCTTGTTCTTGATATGTAACAATTGATATTTTGCCTCCTGGTGGATAGAATCCTGGTTCTGGAGTCAGGAAGATCTGAGTTTAAATTTGGCCTGATGCCCTAGTTGTGTGACTCTGGGCAAGCTACTTCAACTCTGGCTAGCAAAGTTTCCTCCCATGTAAAATGGGGATTGTAATATCATCTACCTCCCAGGATTGTTGTGTGGATCAAATGATATAATATTTGTAAAATGTTTAGCACAGTGTCAGTACATAGTAGGTGCTCTCCTTCCCTCTTTCCCATTATTTCTCGTGCCTCAAATGTGGCTTTTTCTTACTTCTGCTTCAGAATCCTTAATTTCCTTCAGAATTTAGGTTAATTGCCAGTTTCCACTTAAGAACCTTATTGATGCCCCTAATTGCTTAGGGTTTCCCCCACTCACCTGAAATTACCTCTCATTTTTTGTATATATTTTGTATACACTTACATATATGTATTTCTCCTACATGCAATGTTAGCTTCTTGAGGGCAAAAAGGATTAGTTTTTGCCACTGTATTCCTAGTGCCTACCCCATTAATAAGTCCTGGTTAATGCAATGATATATTTAACAATTTGTTTTTATGGGGAGAATATTGTATTAAGAAAGAGGAATCTAGGTGGCTCAGTAGATAGAATGCCAGGCTTGGACTCAGGAATGCCCAAGGTCAAATCTGGCCTCAGATACTTTCTAGCTATGTCACCCTGGGCAAGTCACTTAACCTCTGATTGCCTGATTCCCACTGGAGAAGGAAATGACAAACTATTCTAATTTCTTTGCCAAGAAAATTCCATGGACATCTATGGTCTATGGAATTCCAAAGAGTCAGACCCAACTGAACAACAAGAAGAAACATTATATACAGAATTTATGCTTGCTAGACCTGATCCTAATGATGGTAGATCATATAATGAAGATTTTGCTTGTAATTTTCAGCGAAAGGCAGGATAGTGCTACATTTAGGTGATAGTGCTACTTACTCTAGTAAGTGTGCTGTGCTGTGAATTACTCTAACATGTGAAATTTCTGACTTGAATAATGTGTAGAATGATACTAAATAAATACTCTGGTAAATACTGTAAATTGTTACCTTTTGGAAGGAGGCTATGAAACTGTAAAAGGTATAGTATATCATACAGAGCTGTGAAAAGCTGGAGACTATGAAAATTTGTCATTTTTATGTTTTGCCATCCATGAACAAGCTTTTTTGTTCAGTTAAGTGGAGGGAATGGTTAAAGCACAAACAAAGAAATTGAGGATGTCTGTTTATTTCTGCCAATGCATGTGTGTTCTGCAGGTGTGGTATGCTGCTTCCTATGCTGAGTTTGTAAATCAGAAGATCCATGACATTTCTGAGGAGGAAAGAAAAGGTAATTGGATTTTTTTGAATTTTACGTTATATGTATGAATTTTGTAAAAACAAAGTCTTTCTGTAATCTAGGACAGTGATGGTGAACCTATGGCACAGATGCCAATAATGGCACACTCTCTGCGGGCAAGTGTCATTCCCCCCTGCTCTTTCCCCAGTTTGTTACTAGAAAGGCAGAGGGACCCAAGCGGAGCAGCTTCCCTCCTCCTTTCTACTGTACCTAATGACATTTTTTCCTATCCCCCGCTCCTCTGCCCAGCAGCCAGTGGGAGCGCACAAGGGATAAGGTGGGCAGCTCACAGGTGGCAGAGCTGGAGGGGAGCAGAGTGTTCAGGTGACTCCCCTGTTTCTCTTCATGTACCTAAGGACATTCCTCGCTTCATCTACCCTTCTACCCAGTAGCCCAATGGATGTGCTTCCTCCCTCCCCTGTGTGGGGTAAGGGTTGGGGCAGTGCACACCTGACACTTGAAGGGGAAGAGGGGCACAGCATGCCACCTTGGGGGCAGGCATGTCACTTGGCCTGGGGGGGGGTTGGGTGGGATATGGGCAGGACCTGGCACTCCATATTTAAAAGGTTTGCCATCACTGATCTAGAATATTAAATGTTTTGTCTCTTCACAGTGAAACCTCTCATTTTTCTATATCATTTGATATCCCAGTTAACTTATTCAGAGCTACATGTCTCTATTTAATGCCAGCATCAAATTATAATGATGAGTTTTTTTTTCTCCTTAATTCTGGAAAAGGACATTTAATATAATGAAAACTCCCCATATATTAGAGAATATTCCCTATCCAGATGTAATTAACTTGAAAGAGCTGCAAGAAAGACATTGAATTTCAATTGCTTATGATGTGATAGATTGGTCCTTTTAAACCAGGGGCTTCTAAACAAGGTATCCATGAACTAATTTTCTAAAATATTTTTATAAATCTACTTCACTATAATTGATTTCCTCCATAATCCAATATGTTTTGTTTTATACATTTAAAAACATTACACTGAGAGAGTCCATTGACTTCACCAGATGGCCAAAGGGGTCCATGAGACACATAAAAAGTTAAGAAACTCCTATTTAAGATTATTATCACCAGGTCCAAAATCTCTACATTATTTGTTTGTTTTTTCTCAATGATAGTACTTGTGCTCTTGTCTAGTGTGGTGAGTGCCACTGACAATCTAGAATGAATTGGATAAGGACTCTAATAATTATGTGTTGAATGATCATTTGACCATTGGACAAAGCATTTGATAATTCAGTAAATACAGGTACCACATGATTCAGCAGGGCAGAACGAATGTGGATGAAAAGTGCTAGGATCATTGATGAAGTATAGTTTTGTCTGGTGACTTACTGATCATTGACCTTAATATTTCTTCTTTCAACACAGTTCTTAGAGAGCAAGAGAAGAATTGGCCCTGTTATGAATGCAATCGGCGATTCATAAGCTCAGAGCAGCTTCAGCAGCACCTCAATTCCCATGATGAAAAGTTGGACTTCTTTAGCAGGTGTTTATCTGGTATATATAGAATGAAGAACGAGACTTGGTTTTCCAAGCCTCAGAATTTTTTCCTTATTTTCTATTAATTGCTTTTTTTGGTGGAAAGATTCCCATTAATTTTTACCATATAGTCAGTATTTAATCATAGCTATAAGAAACAATAAGGTTGTTGAGAGAAACCTCTTAATACATTTTCCCCTTCTTTCTCCCTTTGCTGGTTCTAATTTAGGGGAAACTAACTTGTTGCCATAGGTACATTCCTCACTTGACCCTTAAACTGTAGAGCTAGCATAGATCTTATTGATAATCTAGACCAGGCCCCTCATTTTACAAATGATGATATTCAGGTCCAGAAAAATTAGGTAACCTAACAAAGGTCATGCTGCCAACCTTGCTGTCCCTTGTTCTTTCCACTTATCATAACCACACCCTTAATAAGTGAAGGAAGGATTTGCACTGAGAACATTATTTATAATTTGCTGGTATAAGGGAAGGTGTGCATGTGGAAGCTTGATCAAGATCTGAAATACACTTCCATTTCATTTTTTTCCAGGTCTTATTAATAAGGGATTGGTAGCCAGAAAGCCCTTTGTAGACCACCATCATCATCATCATAATAGCTGACATTTATATCGCGCTTTCAGGTTTGCAAAGCGCTTTACATACATTATCTCATTTGATCCTCACAACAACCTTGTGAGGTAGGTGGTATTATTATCCCCATTTTACAGATAAGGAAACAGAGGCTCAGATAGGTTAAGTGACCCACTACATGATCACAGAGCTAAGTGTTGGAGGTGGGATTTTAACCCAGGTGTTTATTGACTCCACTTTGACCATTTTTTCTCCTAAACTACTCTGCCTCTTAGAGAAATTTAAGTTAAAATGGATCATAGGTCTAATATAATCTAGTCTCTTGTTTAGAATAATTTTTAGAAATCTCCCTTATAAGAACCATTCATCCTCTTTTTGAATATTGCTCAGCCACCACCTCATAAGACTGTCCATTCCGTTGTTGGACAACTTTCATTGTCACTCAAATTCATCTGGATATTGAATTTAAATATGACAATCCTTCAGATATTTTAAGGTAGCTATTATGTGCCTTTCCTTTTCTAGGCTAAACATCCTAGTCGCTTCAACAGATCTTTAGATAATACAGTTGAGTTGCCTCACCATCCTTACTGCCTTTCCTTGGACATGCTGCTTTTTGTCAAAGATCTTCAGTAATGGATCTGAACTAAACTGAACTAAACATTGTATTCCAGTTGTGTTTTGACCAGCAGAGATTAAAATGCAATTATTACATCTTTTGTTTTAGACACTAAACTTGTAATAGTACAGCTTTATTCTTTTTTTTAATATATTTTTTTATTTTGTCAATTTCAAACATTATTCCTTGGTTACAAAAATCATTTTCTATTCCTCCCTCCCCTCCTCCCATCCCTCCCATAGCCGATGTGCAGTTTCCCTGGGTATCGCATATGTTCTTGATCAGAACCCATTTCCATGTCGTTGGTATTTGCACTAGGATGTTCATTTAGAGTCTACATCCCCAACCATATCCCTTTGATTCATGTATTCAAGCAGTTGTTTTTCTTTAGTGTTTTTACTCCCACAGTTTTTTCTCTGGATGTGGATAGTGTTTTTTCTCCTATAACCCTATGAGTTGTTCAGGGTCATTGCATTACCACCAATGGAGGAGTCCATTACATTCAATTGTACCACAGTGTATCAGTCTCTGTGTACATTGTTCTGCTTCTGCTCCTTTCTCTCTGCATCACTTCCTGGAGGTTGTTCCAGTCCCAGTGGAATTCCTTCACTTCATTATTCCTTTGAGCACAATAGTATTCCATCACCAACATATACCACAATTTGTTCAGCCATTCTCCAATTGATGGGCATCCTCTCATTTTCCAGTTTTTTGCCACCACAAAGAGTGCAGCTATGAATATTCTTATACAAGTCTTTTTCCTTATTATCTCGGCTCGATCAAAGGACAGACAGTCTTTTAGTGCCCTTTGAGCATAGTTCCAAATTGCCCTCCAGAATGGTTGGATCAATTCACAACTCCACCAGCAATGAATTAATGTCCCAACTTTGCCACATCCCCTCCAGCATTCATTACTTTCCTTTGCTGTCATGTTAGTCAATCTGCTAGGTGTGAGGTGATACCTCAGAGTTGTTTTGATTTGCATCTCTCTGATTATAAGATATTTAGAGCACTTTTTCATGTGCTTATTAATAGTTTTGATTTCTTTGACTGAAAATTGCCTATTAATGTCCCTTGCTCATTTATCAATTGGAGAGTGGCTTGATTTTTTAGTACAGCTTTATTCTTTAGGTTTTTTTGAAGCTAGGTCATTCCATTGACTAAGGAGTCATGTTAAACTACCCCATTGCTTTCTTAACTTCATAGAAGATGAAACTGACATTAAGGGAAGTGAAGATTTTTTTCCCCCGATTTTAGACTTCTAGCAGATGACCAAATGTTTACATTCTCCTGTCTTCACTATATCTTTTGTGCTGTTTTTGTCATTGGTTTCTGAAAAGTATCTGCCTTCAGGGAATTACACAGACATCATTCCACTGCAATTCCCATGTAATTCTCCTGAACTGATGTCTCCTTGCTAGTCAGGAATAAGAGAAATGCTATTCTATTTCCTGCCAGTCTCCTGGACTTCTTCCCATTTGAATGGAATTCCTCTTTCCTAAAGGGTATCTTCCCAGCCTCGAGGCAACAGAGAGACTCCCTTCCTTCCTGCCCCATCTACCTGTCTTCTCTCCTGGCCTGTCTATAATGATAGGAAGAAAATACTACTACATTTGCTTTTCCTAATGGACTCTTCAACTGAGCTGTCCAACACCTGAAGAGGATATTAATCTGAGGCTGAGCTCCTGGTAATGCTAATAACCCTACTGAACTCACTTGGCAGTGACTACTAGACTCCCACCTGGTCAGACCTTTCTATTCTAATGATTCTGAATTTTGGGTCATCATTATACAAGGTGTATTTTCTATCCCTCACAGTCCATTTCCTAATTACCATCTCCCTTAACCTTGCTGGTATCTCAGTCTACCTACCCTTTCCACACTATACTCTCTGGAATACAAGATCCATAGATAACACATTTACTTTCATCTTAAATCTTTTCCTTTCCCACTCCTTTCAGTGCCCAGTTGTTACTGAGTCCTGCCTCTCCTTATTACACTAAGAAAAATTCAGGACATTTGCCAAGAGCTTCCTCATCTCCCTCCTCAACTCACATCTCCCAGATACATTCTGCTACTATCTCCACCTGAAACCCTGTCTTACATAATGTGGTGGGCTTTCTCTATGCACATGTCTCCAGCAGATTGTCCCTCTATCATCTCTACTTTTTTACTAATCTTCAATTTCTCTCTGTTTTATTAACTGCTTCCCTATTGTCTTACAAAGATGCTCATGTGTCCTCCATTTCAACTTTCAACTTTCAAATTTCACTTAATCCACTCTTCCCTACTATCTATTTTCCCATATTGCTCTTCCATTTTGTGACTAAATTTCTTGATAAGGTTGTCTATAATAGATGCCTTCTCTTCCTTTCCTCTCTTCTTAACTTTGCAAGCTGACTTCCAGCCTTATTTTTCAAATGAAATTACTCTTTCTCCAAAGTTACCAGTAATCAATCCTTATCTTTGAACACTGTACATAGTAATAGCAATATTATGGAATGACGAACTGTGAAAGACTTAGCTATTCTTAACAATGCAATGATCCAGGACTGTTCTGAGGATTTCTGACAAAGAATGTTATCCACCTGCAGAGAAAGAACTGTTGGAGTCAGAATGCAGATAGATCAAAGCATATGATTTTTCGCTGTAATTTATTTGGGTTTTTATTTTGGGGTTTTGGTTTTATATGAATATTTTCTAATAAGAATAAACTATGGAAATATGTTTTACATGATAATACATGTATAACCCAGATTGAATTGCTTACCAGCTTTGGGAGAGGGAGGAGAAGGGAGTGAGGGAGACAATTTCGATCATATAACTTCAGAAAACTTATGTGGAAAATTGTTCTTACATGTAATTGGTAAAGTAAAATATCTTTATAAATCTTCCCCCCACCCCAAATGCCCCAAAGCAAAATAATCTTTGTCTTCTTCCTCTTCCTCATTCCCCTCCTTCTTCCTTACTTCTGGCTTAAAATTGATATTAAGGCAAAAGAGCAGCAAGGGCTAGGCAATAGGAGCTGAGTAAGTTGCCCAGGTCACTCAGCTAGGTATCTGAGGTCAGATTTGAACCCAAGATGTCCTGTTTCTAGGCTGGCTCTCTTACACTAATCCATCTTGCTGTCCTGATCTTTCTTGACATCTATAGCCTTTTACATTGATCATCTCCTTTCTCTTGGTTTCCATAACCCTACATTCTCCTTGTTTCCCTCTTTCCTAACTATCTAACCACTTCTTCTTAGTCTTCTTTGTTAGATTTTCATCCTGATCATGTCCATTAACTTAGGGTGTCACAGGGTTCTAGCATGGGCCCTCTTCTCTTCTCTCTATACCTGTGATGTAAACCTATGGCACATGTACCAAAAAGGGCATGCAGAGCCCTCTCTATGGGCATTCCTGTTATTGCCCCCCAGAGTTCATTACTAAGAAGCCATAGGGACTCAGGGAGGAGCTTTTCCCCTCCCCCTTTCCATGTGCCTGAGGACATTCCTCACTTCCTCTGCCCCTCTGCCCAGCAGCCAATGGGAATGCTTCCTATTCCTCCCCTGTGGATGAAGTAGTGGTGGAGTGAGGCATGGCACTGTCTCTAAAAGGTTTGCCATCACTGCACTATACTATTCCATTTGTTTATCTCATCAGCTTTCATGGAGTCAGATATCTCTTTGCAGCTGATTCTCAAATCTAATTTCCAGTTATAACTTCTCTTCTGACTTCTATTCTGCTCACTGCCTATTTGACATCTTGAACTTACTTTCCTGTTGACATCTTAAAGTCAACATGTCCAAAACAGAATTCATATTTTCCTCTAAGTCATCCCCTCTTCCTAACATTCCTGTTACTGTTTATGGTACCATCATCCTCATAGTCACCCAAGCTCACAGACTAGGTATTATCTTCAACTCCTTACTATCCATCATTCAATCTGTAGCCACGACCTACTGATTTTACCTGCACATTATCTCTTTCATGGATCCTCTTCTCTCCTGGTGCAGGCCCTTATCACCTCATGCCAGTTCTCTTGGAACAGTTTGCTATTTAGTCTTCTTGGCACATCCCTTCTTCACTTTAGTCCATCCTTCACTTAATTTCCAAAGTGTTCTTTCTAAATCATAGGTCTAACCATGTTACCTTTTTTTAAAAAGAATAAATAAACTCCAGTGGCTTCCTATCCCTCCCAGATTAAATTTATAACCTTCTGTTTTGCATTAAAGCCCTTTGTAATCCTTCCCTCATTCCCATGCCCACACTTTCTAGTCTTCTTACATTTGATATCCCCACATGTACCCTTCAATCTATTGATATTGACTTCCCAGTGTTCCTTGCATAAAATATTATATCTCCTAACTTTGGACATTTTCATCAGTTATTCCTTATTCTTGGAGTGCTTACTTTTTACTAATCTCAGTGTTTTGGCTTCCTGGGATTCCTTAAAGTCCTAGCTAAAATCCCATATTTTACAGGAAGCCTTTCTCAATCCCTCTTAAGTCTTAAATTGCCTTCTCTGGGTTGATTATCTCTAGTTCATCCTGTAAATAGTTTGTACAAAATTGTTTTCATGATGTATCCCCCATTAGATAATGAACTCTTTGAGGGAAGAGATTTTTGCCTTTTCTTTTTTTTTTGTCTCCAGTTGTAAGGTGTAAAATTTATGGTTGGACAGAATATATTTCAGTTGGTCACCAGGGATTTAATTACTAAATCCCAATTAAATCCCAATTCTAACTCAAGTTAGAATGGCTTTTATGGTAGTTTATTTACAAATAGAGGGAAGAAATTAAGGAAAAGAGAGAGAGAAATAAAGAAAGAGATAGCTGCTCCAGCTTGATCTGAACCAGGCAGGCATTCAGAGGCCGCAGCAAGGAAGGGGCCCCAAGGATTAAATTTAACACAGCTTCCAGCCACAAGGCTTCCTCCAAGATGATGGGCCTCTCCAGAGACTGGTGCCTCCAGAAAAACCAAGGAAAGTCCTTTTCACTCACCTCGTGGCAGTCCAAGGGGAAGCAGTCTGAGATCTCAAGCCCAAGCTCCTCCTTGGTTAAGTTCCAAGGTGAAGGCTTCCTCACAGGAAGTGACTGTGAAATATAACGACATTTCTTTACATCACTTCCTCTGTCTTACATCTGCCAATGGTGACTTAAACTTGGCTTTGGACTGCCTAGATGGGCAGTCTGTTGTTTCTGATTTGTCACTTGCTACCACATGTGGGTCATAGACCTTCCACCCCTACACTTAATCCTTAAGTTGGGGTGTATACCTTCCTGGCGGTTAAAATTCTAAAGAATAGGTAGAGTGGAATAAATCTCAATTTTACAAGCTCCCCTGATGATGATTGGGATACCAGTCTCCCCAGTTGATCACTTATTATAATCATCTTGTAACTCTAAAATCTTCTAACTACAGGTGTATACAAAATTTCATTTCTAATAGGAAACTACAATAGTTGGAGATAAGAGGGAGATAGAAGAGAGAGAAAGCAAAACCAGTGTTTTGCTGGGTGCATTGATAAAAACCAATTGGGGGGCAGTCCCCTTTGGCAATAGAGTGTACATTCAAAATAAATGTTCAATCAACCTTCAGTTCAATCAACCATACCCCAAAATTCATTCTGGATCTTCTTGATGGGAGTGTAGGTTTTGCGGCCATCTTTCTGCAAATAGTTCATTCTCTGGATTTTAGGCGTTAGCAAGCTTCTTTTCTTGAAGATTTTTTTTTCTTGAAAACAATTTAAATATTGGTTTTTTTGAAAATACAATCCCCTCTGAAGAGGGTGTTGAGAAACACCCAGTTCAGCTCAGGATGCATGGTTGAGTTTTGGGGTGTATGAGTCAATTATCAAAAGAAAAAAAACAAAAATATAAAAGAAAAACAAATGGAAGAAAAATTAAACTTTGGGGAGAAAGAAAAAAATTCAAAGTCAGGATTAAAATATCAAAAATCTATGTACATTAAATTTTGAGTAAACAAGAATAAATTCATAATAGGCCCTTATATTAGGGTCCAATTTAATACATTTCTAATAAGCCCTTGTAGTAGGGTTCAATTAAAGTAATTTCTATCCCATAAGTCTGTAGGACAAGATGCAGTAATATTTCACGCACCCATTTTCAGCCAAGACTACAGGAAGTTGCCATACTATAGGAGAGAAAAAAGGACTAGATTTTTGTGTGATAGGTAAGTTTCATTCCCTGGTCTGATTTTACCTTCACTCTCAGGGATAGGGGGATCCAGGATGATAGCCAAACTTTGGTACTTTTCTGTGAATATTTCACAAAGAGTGTAGTTGCGTCTTAACATATGTCAAGCATCACAACCTCGAGTCTCACACTAGGTTCAAGTCCTTTTGTATTGGCTTAGAAGTTCATCATTCCTACCTGGATTGATTTGGTCCTTTTTGACCTTGTGCTCCTTGGCACTGTATAATGGCTCTTTTTGTATTCCCTTCTCCTGGAATCAGACACAATCATTAATCACAGTCCCATAATGTTTATCAATAAACGGCAGGTTTCTATAGTCTAAAGCTTTTGTGTATGCAGCAAAGATATGTTATTTTGACTTATATTACTGCAGAATAAAAAAAATTAATATTGATTGCATATACTTTCAGTTCAAGAAATGAGAAAAGGGGGAAAAATCAAATATTCTAATCAAAATAAAAGAAAAGCAATAATAGAAATTCAGGAATTCATTGTGTTCCCCAAAACAGCATCCACTTGTCCATGGACTATCATCTCCAGTGCATGTGATAGGATACAGTTAATTAGTTTCAATAGAAGATGCTCTCTTTACATGTGAGCAATGAATCCAAGAGTCCTTCTCTCCAATTTTTATAGATGTTGTAGTGGTTAGCAATATTTGGAACGGCCCTACCCAGTAAGGTTGAGTTGCTCCAGTGCTCTGGAAGTTCTTTATATATACCTTGTCTCCTGGGTTCAAGTCATGTAGTGGAAAGTCTAGTGGTCCTGCTTGTACTGCAGCTCTGGATTCATGGAGTTCACACAGTTTGTGCTACAATTCCTGTGTATAGGAAGTAATAGAAGTATCTCCCCCAAATAGTGATGTATATGCAGGGGAGAAAAGCTTAGCCTATATAGGTGGATGTACAAAAAGCATCTCAAATGGTTAGATGTGTAGATCTCCCTTGGGTCTGCTTCTAAGATAAAATAGGGCCAGAGGGAGAATTTCAGGCCATTTTAAATGTGTCTCAGTGCATAATTTGCCAATCATAGTATTAAGTTCTCTGTTCATTCTTTCAACTTGGCCTTAGCTCTGGGGATGATATGGTACATGAAATTTGAGAGTTATCCCCAAACAAGAATATATCTGAATTAAAACAGAATCGGTAAAATGGCTTCCCTATCTGAATCAATATGTGTTGGCAGGCCGAAGTGAGGAATAATCTCTTTTAAAAGCACCTTAGCAACAAAAGCTGCTGTGTCTCAGGCTATAGGAAGTGCTTCCGGCCATCTGGTCAGTTGATCTACTATGACTATACAAAATTTATAATGTTCAGCCTTTGGCATTGTTACAAAATCTATCTTCAGTTGTTCAAAAGGTGTGTAAGCCAGAGGATGTCCACCAAAAGCTTTGCCACAAAAGGCATGTTGGTTATATGCTTGGCAGGTAGAGCAGGCTGTACACACTTTAGAGGCCATAGTAGTTATACCGGGGACTATCCATACTCTTTTAACAGAGTCCATGATGCCCTGGGTGATCATTTTTATGAACAGACTGGTAAATTTGGTGTTTAAACTTCTAAGAAGCAGGGGTTTTCCTTCAGATGTCACCAATACTCCATTAAATTTTTGCTTCCATTTCTCCACTTCCTTTTCATTATAGGAAAGTGATGAATTTAAGTCATCAGTGGTTGTTAATGTTAAAATCAATTCAGGCCTCCCTTTGGAAATCCTGGAATCCTCATTTATAGGTATAGAAAAGAAAATTGAGCACAAGTCCCTTGTAATGTATGTAGCTGTACTAGGAATAGAAGAAATAATAGTATTTATGTTGGAAACTACGGGGTTTCTCTTCATAATGTAATTGTTCACAGCTCTCAAACCAATCTATAGAGATGCTTTTTTTTTGTTTGTTTTTTAACAGGCAGGATGGGTGTATTGTATTCAGATTTACAGGGAATTATGATGCCCGGGTCGGTTGATGAGATTATTACGGGGTAATGCCCTCAGTTGCCTCCTTTGAGAGAAGGTTCTGAGGAATGGAAGGAGTTGGTCTAGATTTAGTTTTAATCTGCACAGGAACAGTTTATTTAAGTAAGTCTACATTGGAAGAAGATGTGGCCCAAAGGGACTCCGGTATATCAGTAGGTATTTCAAAGGTGGCAGGCTCTTTCACTTTCTAGCTCTCTGAGAGATATACAGGGTGTAAATTTAACGATTCCTCATGTACTTCTGATGACATAGAGCCATCAGGAATGCAATTTATTATGGCCTTTAGTTTGCACAGTAGATCGCTTCCCAGCAAATTTGTGGGGGTCCAGGCATTAAAAGAAAAGAATGTTCAATTGTTGGGGATTATAAGGGGTAAATTTAGGGGTTTTTGACTAATATATTATACTTATGGTTGCCAGGGATTAATTCAAATCCCAATAAAAATACTCTAGTCAATTTGGGAATTTTATGGTGGTTTCATTAATATAGAGGGAAGGAATTAAGAAGAAGAGAGAGGGAAAAGCGTATAAGATTTCTCCGGCTTAGCCTTCTCCTCCAAGGGGAGTACAGAGTACAGAGACCTTCCAGACACAAGACCTCCTCTGAGATGAGGGACCTTCTAGGATAGCGTTTTAGGGAAGGTAAAGGAAAAACGAATCAGCCTAAATTCCGATTGAGCTCAGGGAAGACGCTTCATCTGCCCCATGCCAAGATGCCAAAACACTGCCACAAGTCATACCGCTAGTTGAACCCAACGTTTCTGAGAGAGACCCCAAGCTCATTGCCTCCACTGCCAAAAAGAGAGCGGCAAGAGGAAGTGACGCGAATATATAGACAAAACCTTTAGAGGTGTTCCTGATACACGTACTACATTTAGAGTGTCTATAGAGTTACATTTTGCATCTTGTTTACTTACCAAGACTGACCTAGATGCTCCAGGGTCCAAAAGGCAATCATAGTATGAATTTCCCACCCTTAAGGTGACATGAGGTTCCTATGTGTGTGTGTGAGTATGTATAGGGATAATTGGCATTAAAATATCAGGGTCTGGAAAATCAAAGGTTTCACTCTTTGATTCCAAGGCCCTTACACCCCCCTTCCCCATCACACCTTCATAAGGATGCTTGGACAGTTTTCTGGGATCCCCCACCCTGATGGAGATTTTCAACCTGGGTATAGTGTGGATGAGTTCCACTTTTTATATATTGTTGTTGGGAATTTTGTTTTGTATTATCATTTGTCTCACTTTGAGCACTGTCATTATTCTGATTGGTGTAAGGATAATTTTAGGCTTGTGACTTAATCTAAATTAATTTTTGGTCACCAGGGAATATCCCAAATAAAATACCCAAGTTAGTTTGGAAGTTTATGGTGGTTTAATTAATATAGAGGTAAGGAGTTAAGGAGAAGGGAGAGGGAAAAGGTGTAGGATTTCTCCCGCCTGGCCTGTGCCAGGGGGATTTCAATGTCCTCCGCCGTGAGGTCTCTGAAGAAGATTAGTGGCTTTCTACAAGGATAGTGTTTGGAAGGTAAAGGAGAAACAATCAGCCTAAATTCCAGTAGAGCTCAGTAAAGATGCCTCACTTGAACTAGGCTACTCAGCTTCCTCCAGTATGGTATCAAGGAAAACTCACCGCTAAACCTGGACAATAGCGGCCACCACCCAAGATGCCGAAATGCTCAGCGTGCTCTGCCAGCCACGTCTCTGCCGCCAAAGAGGCCAGAGAGAGGAAGTGACGCAAAATATATAGATGGTTTTTACATTACTTTCCTGTGTCTTACATGTACCAATGGTAGCTTAAACTTGACTTAGGACAGCCCAGGGGTCTGTCAGTTGTTTCTGATTTGTCATTTGCTAGCACATGTCTGTCATAGACCATCCTCCTAAATACTTAATCCTTAAGTATGGGTGTACACATTCCTGTTTTTGTTAGACTAAGTAGGGTGGAGTAATCTAAAGTTCACATTGGCATTACAATTCCTATAGTTATTATTTCTAAAGTTTTTATTGTTTCTTTTTTCCTGTAGCCAATTCATTCAGATCATCATTACATGGCCTCTCTTTCCACAGTAAAAACATGCTAATGATTTATTTGTGGATTCCTGCAAAATGGCTATGGTCTCTCCCTGATCTTTCAGATTTGCTTTTAACATTTCAATTTTTTTCTTTAAATCCTCTATTGATTTACTGATTTCCTTTTTTTATTTTGCATGGCCCTTATAAACATAGACTGCTACTCTCCTTAATTCCTTGAGGTTCATAGAGTCCCAATTTGGGCAGCACTAAAGTAGTCTTTTACCACTGAACAGCAATTCTTAACAAATTGTCTATATATTTGTCTAATATCCTATTCTCTGTACAAATCAGAGTCCATGTATGTATTTCCCACATCAATAGGTCTGTCCATAAACTGAGAAGGAGTTTCTTTAATTTCTTTCTTGTTGGGTGCTTTCGAATTTTGACCATGAATCAGGCCTATTGGAGCAAGCTCTCATGGCTGTCAATAATGTTTGTATGGGCTGGTTTAGTTTTGTGTAATCTGGTTCAAAATTGGGGTTCCAATGTGGATTCTCAGTTGGCCAATAATTTGCTTCCCTACCTTCTGATTAGCAAGAGAGATGATTTTATTTTTCTCTCTGTCAGAAATTTTTCTAATAAATTTTAACATCTGTCCAAGAGGGGTCAAAAGTTTTGAATATGTTCTCCATTTTTTTATGATTGGCTCTTTCTCGAAAGAAGGGATATCTTCTTTGAATTTATTTAAATCTTCGGGATTGAAAGGTGTATGGTGTCTTATAGACACTAAGTCCCCACTTTTATTGAAGGTGGGTACTTCCCTTAAAGGGAATCAGCTTTTCTCTGAATTATCCCGGCTCTAGGCTCCTTGCTCTGTTTTCAGTGGGGTAGGTAGGAGGGGAAGGGATGGGCAAGCTGAGGGGGAGGGGTTTTGTGCCTGAAGTGTCAGAAGGATGAGAGGTAGGAGCAGTATGGGAAGTGAAGTGGGTGGGAAGGGACTGTGGCAAAGGGAGAAGGGCAAGGGACTGGGGGGGGAGAGGAGGCAGCATGGTTGAGGGGAAATGGTGTGTTGAGTAGGCAGAAGAACTGGCATAGAGGGGCCATGGAAGGAGGCATGGGCAGGGGGAGGAATAAGTTGGGTAGGGGAAGAGATGGGTTGAGAACTAGGAGCAGAATTGTGTAGAGCAGGGTGGGACAAAGATTTTGATAATGAGGAAGTAGGAAGAGGTAAATATCTCTTACTCTGGGGTGTTTTTATGTTCTTTTTAATGCTTTTTATAAAAGCCATGATCCTCCTCCAAATTCTCTTTCATATTTTAGAGGTGACTTGAGTTATACTCAACCTGAACTTTTAGTTCTGCATTTTGTTGAGTAGTAGAAGGAACATTTGGTTGGTTTGAACAGGAAATGTGTTTGACAAGGGGAGAATGACATGAATCTTTTATTTGATTCTCTAGCACACTTATGCTATTTTCCAGGTCTCTCCTAGAGAGAAAAAGATACAACATTCCACATACAGCAATTATAATCACACCCAAGAACAGTGCTGTGTATAACCATTGCCATATGTTCTCTGGGATGAGCCAATTCAAAGAGAAAAAGAACAATGCTTTTCCAAATTTGGTTATGATATTGAAAAGTCAATTGCAAAGTAGGCTGTGTACTGGCTCTAACCACATTTTCTTAAATCTAATTATTAAGTTTCCTGTAATTTTGCTTTTTGTCAGTAGATAGTGCTATTACCTAGGATCTTATTTTGTTTTTATTTTGTTTTCTTTCTGCTAGGTGTTTGGGTTTGGTCATTTTCAAAGCCTTAATCCAATTAACTCAATGGGTGAAAGGGCAGATGGAAAAACAAAGCTTTTGCCTGAGGCTAAGTTTAGGAGGGGCTGCCAGGGGCCCTAGCTTATGTAGCTTGTAGTTCAATAAAGATGTTGTTAGAAAGTTTTTAGTTCTCTCCTTCCCCCTCAGACTAAAACTGCCAAAATCATGTGTTTCCCTCTTTGGACAAAGGCCCCACTTTTCCTAGCTGGCCTCACCAGGTCTTTTTACTTCTCACTTAAACTTTAAAAACTAGAGACATGTGGGGCTTGGAAAAAAGGAAAGTAGACTTCCAGGAGCAGAACATGGCTAAAACTTTAATACAATCACTCACTGTAATGAAAAAACTCACCGAGCTGACTCACTACCTTTATTCCAGTGGTCTAGCCATTTTTTTTTTTTCAGAGAGATTTCGATTTTTGGCTGTGAGATGGAGTTCTGGCGGGGTGGAGCAGGGCTCCTTTCCTCTTGAGAACTAGTGAAAGCTTTCCCCCAGGTTTTTTCCTCACAGCTAGTTAAGAACAAACCAGCCAGCTAGTACTGCAGCTACCCCCCCCCCCCCAAGGTGAAAACCTGAGTGGTTGGCTAATTTGGGGCTGTTTGTTCTCTAAGGCAAGGGGGTTTTGGAAAGAGCTTCCCCAGCTGAGACCTCAGGGCTCTGCTGCTAAGATTAAAAACAGCTGTGTTCTATTTATTGTAAGGAGAAAAGGAGGGGAAAAAATGTTTGAACTCACCTGATCTAGCAGCACCCCCCCACCCCCAACTGCAGACTTAATTGTTTTAAAGATTGACTTGAGGAGGTAGTAAAGAGAGAAAGAGGAAAGACAATTCAGGGATTTTTGAAGGTATTAGTCACAATCTTCCCAGCTTAGTTAGCACAGTGCCTGGCACATAGTCATGCTTAAGAAATGCTTTGTTTACTTACTAATTCATACTGTTGCAAAAACTGTGTTAGAATGATTATCTTTCAACAGTATTTATCTCCTTAAATTAGAATTTCAAGTTCATTTTAGATATTACACATATTCCTGACCTTTTCAGGTCCTCATTATCATTTGTAACTTTTTAGGTATTGATATTTCATTAATTCCTTTGCTTTCTTCCACTCTTATTTTTCTATTGATACCTTACCTGCATTTTGTTCTGCCATACTTTTAAAACTCCATGGTATTTGATGTGTCAGTTTTGCCTGAACTTCCTCCTATCCCTTCTAAAGTTCCTTCCTTCCCTTTATCATCCATTGGACAGCTAAAGGATTCTTGTTCAGATTAGTGAATCTTAGGTCAAATATTTCCATCCTATAGCTCCTGATATTAGACATTTGTTTTCTTTATCAAATTAAAATTTATTTTTTCCATTGTTTAGTATTTGATTTGTTTTGTTTTTTTCATTCCAACTATTCCTTTCCCTCTCCTCCAAAGAAAATAAAAACCAACATCCTTGCAATAAATATGCATAATCAAGCAAAAGTCTTTCCCTCCTTAGTCATATCTAAATGTGTATTAGTCCATTGCCTCTCCATTAGGAGATGGATAGCATTCTTTGTAATTGTAGTCATCTTTCTTAGCCAGTACTCTAGTATTTTTGATCATGTTAATAATCCATTATCAGAATAACAAATTCTATTCTTAACTCTATATATCCTATTTCTCTTCTTCACTTCCTTCCAATTTTAATCGTCAGCTAGAAAACTAGATACCTTTGAGTTTATGATCTATAGTTTCATAGATAATAAAGCCATTTTTCATGTTCCTTTTAGAGAAATAACTCTTGAGCAAGAATTATTTATTCTTACATAAAATAACATGGTGGTTGGGAGGTATGGTAAGTTTTGATTGGGGATAAAGATTCCTTGCTACTATAATAGTTACTAAATTCTATATGGAATTAGTGAGCTAGGAAGTTCTTCCCTTTTAGAAACTGACAGTCTGAGGAGAGAGTATTGTTTAGCATAGTTTTCTTTCACCTGGACTTGAAGAAAATGATTTTAAAAGCCAGAGAACTAATTAAATCCTCTATTGGTCCCTGGCTAATAAGCATCTCTTAGGCACATTCTCTAAATATGTACTTTCAGAATTTCTCACATTGATTCTGGGCATTCTAACATTGCTCTCATAGCTTTCAGGATTTTCAGAAGCAAAAGCCAAGTTGGTGATATACCTTTGTATTTTGATAATATCTTCTGACTCATTTAAAACTATTCTACATATAATCTTGTTTGTCTTCAAAATATCTCTTTGAGTTATATCAATGGCAGAGATAACTGTAGATAAGAAATATTCTATTTCCCCAAAGTCATATCCACTGCAGAATTAAATAATCAGATTAGGAGACATATTAACTAGAAGATAGGGCAATATTAGTTATGGTGATACTGGCAAATAATATGAATATTTTCAACCAAATATCATCTCTTTCTACAGAGCAAGAGGCAGAGGCAGGGGGAGAGGCAAGAGGAGGTTTGGTCCAGGACGACGACCAGGTCGACCCCCAAAATTCATGCGCTTGGAAGTGACCAATGAAAATGGTGAAAAGTGTGAGGAAGCAACACAGGTACTTATGGATTGAGGGAGGAAAACAGAACATATTTGTTATATACTAACTTTGTGATGTGAAGACTTAAAGTATTTTTTAAAAAAATTCATGCTCATGTCTTCCTATTCATTCTGTGTTTTTCATAATGAAAATATCATTAGAGAGAAGCAAGGAAGAATAATATATCTTCATATTATGTGCCATCAAAATTTGTCATCCTTGTTCTCGGGTGATGATGTAGATCAAAGCATTAGAATGGAATCAGACTTAATTTTAAAATGTTTTTGAATTATGATGATGAAACTCCAGAATAATCACAGGATGGTTTTTCCTTTGCCAAGGTTTAAATAATTTGTTGCTTTTGTTGCAATATTGCTTTTTATGCTTATTTACCTAATTAACTTTCTTAAAGAGTAGATATTTTCTCTTTGTACTCATTTGGAAATGTGCAGCAATTCTCTTTTCTCCTGTTAAGGTCCTTTTGCAGCCTTCTTCCATAAATGGGGAAAATAATCACTGTACAATTTTAAATTTCAGGATTTGCTGCCTTTTCCCAGTAAGGCGTTGGAAAAGTTTGATGAGGACGGACCAGCTCCATTGAATGGGCTGGACCAGCAGGAACAGACCCCTGTGCCTATCCCTCAGCTTACACCTGAAACACAACCTGCTTTGGAACATCCACCAGAAACTCATCCAGTGCACCTGCAGCCTCCACATGAAGAGAGCTCAGTGCCCACCCAAAGTACTATGACGGCAGATGATATGCGCCGAGCCAAACGCATTCGGGTAAGTAGGGATCGTAGTGCTCTAACCATTTTGTCTTTTTTCCTCAGGGTGATTTTCTGAACCTATGTCCACTTCCATCTCTCAAGTCAAGCCTGGCAGGCTTTTTGCTGACTTAGTTGGAGCAGAAATATAAACTATTTCTCAAAAGTATTGAGTACTGTGATAAACTGGAGTTTATAACTGGTCCTTGATTGGAACAGTTCTTTACTGACTGTCAGACTTTTTTATTTGAGGTTACAGCTAAAAAAACACAGCTTTCTAGTTCCTTAAGCTCACTGATGGGAAACTGACTAATTAGAACATTTAAACACAAGCATTTATTTATATTTTTGAACAGTCCCTTTGCATTGCTAGGTATATGTGTAATAGTCAAGTTGTGCCTCCCTGGATGACTTAATGTGCCTGAATATGATTCTCTTTTCCTGAGAAAGACCAGTAGATACCATTAACTTTTCATAAAAAAGGATGTGTATAAATTGGCATATGAACAGGTTTATTTTTGAACATCTAAGGATGATGTTCATCATCTAAGGATGATGCCCAGGTTCGGGGACTATTTATATGCACGTCTCAGTTATGTGACTTGTCTTTTGGCTTTAAATTTTGTTGTTGGAGAAGTGCAGAACCTCTACTCAGATGTGCTTTGTTCTGATTATTGTACTGATATGGGTGGAGTTGCAAGGGGGTTACTGGGGTTAGGGCTACAGTCTTGTGGAATTAATGCATGACCTCTGCATTCACTGCTGGAAGGACAACCTATGTTTGAACCTATGTTTGTTGCAGCAGGGAATTCGTAGTTGAGGACTTCCTTGTGTTGGGTGGAGAAAAACTTTTTAGCCACATAATCATGTCGATATATATAACAGATGGATTTAGCTCATATTTCTCTTGGCTTTTTTGTGCCTAAAATTTTGCTTCTAGAAGGGACCTTGAAAGGAATTCTAGTCCATTTCATTGGTTATTCAGAAACTTGGAAGGCCTTTGTGAAAAAATTTTTCTTGGAGATCCTTGGAACTGAAACATAAAGAATCTTATTGTGACATATGATATCAAAATAGATATGTAAATTTAGGAAAATATAGACCTGTTTTAAACAACTACCTTCTTACCATTTATTCATTTATTCACTCATGCAATTATCCTTTACTGTTGCTGCCTTCTGCTTTACATTTTATTTTTATCAAGGCCACTGAAAAAAAAAGAAACCAAAACTACAATCCTTATCTATAATTTTAGCACAGTACCTGGCATGGGTAAAACACTAATAAATGGTTTGTCATCTATTTATCTTGAAACTGGTGTATACGAGAATATCCCTTTGTTCAGCTTGGACATATACATTAATATATCCTTGTCGTAGAGTGTTTTTTGTATATAGGCCTTCTTTTACAAAAAATGCCGATGGCTTTTGGAGGCCAGAGAATAGTTTAATTTTCTTTCCTTACACATAGAAAGTAGGAGTATGCATTTTTCACCATTTTTATCCACGATTGGTAGTAATTAACTAAAATGAAGTCTTCCAATCCAGTTGATAATATAACTATTTTTCTTTCCTCTAATGCTGCCTGCTCAGTTGGAGTTGCAGGTAGGTTTGTTTCTTTTATTTCCTATTACCAAATATAACTGAACCGTTTTCCCTGATTCATTGTTCTTTGTACCTATTTTTACCATATCCTAGTTGACCCATCCTATTTAGATCAATTAGTAAATGAACATATAAAATTTAGTTTTTAGATTAATCAGTCAGTGAACTCTGGGCCTAATTATCTTCTGTAAAATCAAAGGGTTGATCTAGATGCCCTAAGGTACCTTCTAGCTCTTAAATTATTGATCTAAAGTATTTATTAGTGCCTACTATTTGCCAAATGCTGTGCTAGGTATGATATAAATTATCTATGAATAATAAGCTGGAGGAATTTACAATCTAATTGAGATCCCCAAATAACATTCATATTAAAGTATTGTTGCTGTAGAAATTTAAAGGAGTAGAAGTGTTGGAGCAATTAGCTCTTTGAAGTTTTCTCTGGTATTTGTAGGATGAGCAAGATTTGGATAGGAGACAAAGAGCAGAGGGCATTTCAGGTGAGCAGAATAATGTGAGCCAAGGCAGAGAGGGAAAATATGCATGTTTTCTTTATCCTACGCTGGAGAGACTGACTTGATTGGGGGAAGGGTTGGCAGAACAAATTCTGACAATATGTGCTATAGTCGATTCCTCAAGTCTACCACCTCCTTGCTAGGAGATGGGGGAGGCATAATTTATGATTTATTGTCATAAGTTATTATATTGATCAGTCTTTCATTGTTGCTTTCCTTTGTTATTTTGCTTGTTGGGTAAATTATTGTCCTAGTTCCGTTTATTTCACTCTTCCTCAGTTTATATATATGTGGAAGAGGGCCATGCATACAGAAAGCAGTTAATTAGTTATTTATGGAATTGAATTGGAAAAAGGTTCAATAGACAGGGTGGGACCTACATTTTAAAGGACTTTTATGATCAGGCAAAGAAAAGGGAGAGAAAACCATTAAAAATACCTCCTTGTTCAGAATGCTCCTAATTCTTGTCCTAAACTCTGAAACGTTTGATCAACATTGTAAATCTCTTTAGCTAGCAACATAAAACTTTAGATAACATTTCATTAGCTTGGTCAATAATGCATTTGATATTTCAGTCTCTAATTCAGTATTTTTTTTTGTGCCAGTGAGAACCCATTGTCACAGGATTTAGCATCCTTTCTATTTTGAGATCCTGAGAGCACTTGATACACCATACAGTATGGTGTGACTGCCTGGCTATACCCCAAGGTTCTGAAGGGACATTAGCTTTGTATTGCCTTGGAAGTTTTCCATGCTTTTTGTGATATGAATTTTCAAGTACGGTATGGCCAAATCACAGAAGATAACTCAAAGTTTAGAATCTGCTTGCAAATCTCTTAGGGGTCAAAGGATGGGAAAATTTAAGTTACTTTCATTACTGTGTAACATGAGTAGCAAATTAGGATTATTAGATCAGGGAACCACAATTGAGTTCTTGAGTGATTAGACAGTGTTCAGGGCTCCATGGAAACTAAAAAGATGACAAGAGCAAGATTTATAGAAAGGACTGAGAGTGTGGAGCCAGGTGGCTGTTCAGTTTAAATCATTGTCTGTGGGTCCTTGGGCTAATCAGAAATGACAGAAGACTGATTAGCATAATGGACCAAAGCAAAATTGAGTACTGAGTTTGGCACCTAAGGATAAATGTAATCCCCAAAGGAACGGATCAGTTGTCTAAACAGTGCTTTTTGACAGTACTTGGTAAATTATTGAACTTGGATGAAGGGAAAGATTTTTGATAGCTGTAGGCTCCTCAGATGCTAAATTTCCAAATAGCCTTTACTTTCTGAAACTTTAAAAGAAGCCTCATGTAAAGGTTGAAAGCAGTCCAAGTGGTATGAGCCTTTACCTAATGTGTTTACATGTTCAGGAGCTGTAGAAGTATTTGATACTTACTTGGAAGCTATATAGAAATGAAATCTTTGGTATTCTTAGCCTGATTATGATGAGAGACTAGTGAATTCACTAGATGTTGTTATGGAAAAATAATTTTCAAATTCCTTTCTTTGACTCCTTAATTTGACACACATTTTTTAATAACTTTTTTTTATTCTAATAGTTTATAATTGTATGATTGTCTATTAGGATCAGCTGATCAATGCCTTCCAGCCCAAAGCTACCCTATATTCATTTTGTACATATTCTGGATATATTTATATGTATATGTTGCATCCTGTGTTAGACTTGTAAGCTCTTTGAGGAAAGAAACTATTTCATTTTTGTCTTTGCATCCCTAGTCATCAACACAGTGCCTGGGACACAGTAAGCACCTAATAGATGCATGTTATTTTATTATCCTAGTATTAGATTATACAGCTGCATATTTTATATTTCTGTTTAGATGACCCTTAAACCTATCAAATGCAATATATGTCCAAAACTGAATTAATTAACTTTTCCTTCCAAATCTGCCCATCTTCACTATCTCAATTTTTACTTTGAAAACATCACCATCCTTCTTGTCATCCAGTTGTAACTTGGGTTTTATCCTTGACTTCTTACTCTTCCTCATGCCACATAACCCACCATAATCAAGTCTTGTGATTTCTGACTCTGTAACATCTCTCGAATCTGTCCCTTTCTCTTCTTTATTCTCTCAGCCACCAGCCTAGGTCAAACCATCATCATCTCTTAATTAGATTATTGTAATATTCCTTTAATTGTTTTCAGTCCTTATGTCTCTCTGTGTTCCAATCCTTATTACACATAAATGAGAGTGTGATCATTTTTCTCATCAGTGGACACTAATGGTTCCTGTTGCCTTTTGGATCAAGTATAACCTCTGTTTAGCTTAAAAAAAAAATTAAAAAATATATATATATTAAAATTGTGAACTTTAAAACTTTTTTAAAAAAGCATTTTTGAATATACAGAAAAACAAACAAAAAAGGATTATATAGAACTTTGAATTGCCATCATATACTACTTGCTTTTAAAAATACATATAAAAATTCAATGTTATTTTTAAAACTGTCCTTAACTGTGCCTTCTTTTTCTTCTATGCCTTTTAAAAAAATGTTTCAATACTTCTATTTTTGGTAACATTATTGCTAACTTTCCACCGAAAAATAAAGAGAGAAAAATTAAACAAATCAATATCTTTTGTAACAAATAAGCATGGTCAAGCAAAACAAATCCACATGTGGTGGACATGTGCAGAAATATCTATTTCTTTCTGAAAGTTGTTTTTCTGTATAGTATTGTTTTCCTTGAATAAATTGTTCTCCTGATTCTGCTCTATTTCACTTTGTTCCATTTCAAACGGTAGGATTCTCTGAAATTATCATTTCTTAAGATGTAATGATATTCTATTATATTAATACACCACAATTTGTTCAAAGATTCCCTGGCTGTTTAAGAGATAATCTAAAATGCCCTTTTAGATTAAATTTTATCAGTACCCTTTGAAGACAATAAGGTTTTAAAGGGTTTGTTTCTTCTTACCTTGTTAGAATGTTAGCACTATATCATCATACAGTTCTTTCCAGTTGCTCAGTTTAATTTACTTTTCTAGCTTTTTATGAACTCTCATGTTTGTATTTCTAAATTTCTAATCAGCTCTAGTCTTTGGACCAAAAATGCTTGAGGGGCTGCTAGGTGGCTCAGAGGATTGAGAACCAGGCCCAGAGATGGGAGGTCCTGAGTTCAAATCCAACCTCAGACACTTCCTACCTGTGTGACCCTGGGCAAGTCACTTAACCTCCATTGCCTGGCCCTTACTACTCTTCTGCCTTGGAATCAATACACAGTATTGATTCTAAGATTGAAGGTAAGGATTAACCTAAAAATACTAGAGAAAGAAAGATAAAAAATGAAGGCATTACAGGCATAATTAACAAAGTATTAGCAAATAATATAACATTACAAGAAATAACAAAGTATTTCCCCACTTCTAGGATTATACTTAACTTTGTAGAACCAGTTATTCTAAACTTTTCTTTTGCCTCTTGGGTTACTGTATTCCAAGGTCTCTTCTGCTTGTTAGTAAGTAATCCTTGCCAGTTCTTTAGAGTCTCATTTTTTGGTCCCTTGGTGCTTGACCTACTTATTTCTTGGATGTTTATTGTATTTTTTCTCTGATATGGGTGTTCTGGAGTTTGTCAATTGCATTCTTGGGGCTTTTCCTTTTGGATTTCTTAGGAAGTGATTGGTGGATTATTTCTATCTTTACTTTATCCTCTGGTTCAAATAGATTTGTGCAGTTTTCATTTATCTTTCTTGAAATATAGTGCCCAGGCTTTAAAAAAAATCATGGTTTTTCAGAGAATGCCATGATTCTTAAATGATCTCTTCTTGACCTTGTCTTCTACATCATTTGTTGCTATATAGCTTTCATTTTCTTCTAATTTTTAAAATTTTTAAATTTTTTCCTAACATTTCTTGTCTCTTAAAGTAATTGATTTTTATTTGGTCTCTTCTGGTTTTGAGAGAGTCCAATTCTTGGGTAAAGTCACTTTATTTTCTAAGCACCTATTCTTTCTGTTATTTCCTTGAAAGCTTTTATTTCATTTTAAAAAACTTTTTGCTTTCTTCTAGATATTGATGTAGTCCTTGCAGAAATCCATTTTCCTCCTTTAAGTCTCTATTGGTAGTTTTTAGAGTTACTTTTGCCTTTAAGGAGATCTTTTGATTGGCAATAATTTTTCATTCTGGTCAGTGTTTTCTTTGATTTATTCATGTCTCAGGAGGTGTGGGAGATGGTCAGTCAGCCTCCGATTCAAGGAGCCATCTTGACAGAATATTTCTGCTTAATTTTAAAGCTCTTTATTTCCCACATGTCTTAAACTCATTAAATGTATGTATTTAAATTTATGTAAAGCAGTCTTTGTTCATGTATTTGTCATGTTCACACGAATGCATACATTTTCTTTCTTTCAAGGCTTTTTCAAGACTTTACTATTTTTTTTTTTCTCTAAATATTTTAATCAGACTCCCAGTTCTAGAGGCACCATTTAGTGCCTCTGGAGAGACCTCGATATCACAAAGATATCAAGAGAACTGGCCTTGATATTACTATAATGTGCCTGTTACAAATACTGCCTCTGTTAATCTGAGCTAGGACAGTTAACCAGTAAACTCATACAGAAAAGAAGGGTTGCTAAAATTATACATAAGGATCCTTGTGGTGCTGCAGATTGCTTCAGAAAAACACATATTTACATTACCTATGTTTTATTGCATTTTCATTGATTTTATTAAATATTTTTCCACTAAATTTTAGTCTGGTTCAAGCACATGGGCTTTGCTTTTGACATTTTTGCTCTAGGCCATTCTCTAAAATGTAGAGAATGCCTTGTTACAAGTCTCTTCTCATGGGAATTCCCTTTGCCAGTGACCTCATGGGTTTTAGTCCTTCTCCCTATCCTTAGCTCTAACATAGTTCTTTAGAACTTCAAGAATTTCAGCAGACAGACTGTGCCCTGTGTCAGACCTGACTGATAGGGGTCTGTCTAAGAGACTAATGAGATGAGAGTGGGGTGGTATAGCATAGCTTTATTGAAGGAAGGAAGGAAGTGTGTGTGTGGGGGGAATGGAGGGGAAGGAGCAGAGGCCTGACCCCAGGAGAGATAGCTACAGAGTCCCCTGGCAGAGGGGCAATAGGGAGATCAGCACCAGTAAAGATGGCTGCCAAGTCTCTACCTGAGTGGAGATTGGTTAAACTTCTTATAGGGTTGTTCTCAGGGATGAGGTAACTTGGATTGTTTCTATTGGTTCAGGCGAGGTACTTAGGTCCAGTTCATTGGATGGTCCTGAGACGGTGGGGAATCTCAGTCTCTGGGAGTGGGTATTTCTCAGGTTTGATGGTCAGTCATACAGAACAGACTAAGGGATGTACAGAGTCTTGCCAAGCAGGTGTTGGGGCTAGAAGGTACTGTGGTGGGGGCTTGTTAGTTTCAGTAGGGATTAGGGGAAGAGGGGTTTTAGTCCCATGTTCTATCACCCTTCATTTCTTCTTCCACTTCTTATTGCTTTCTCCCAGCCTCATCCATGTATAGGTGACTTTTATTCAGTGCTTTCTTCCAATTCCTCTATTTTTCTCTTAAAAGCATTTTGGGATTTGTTGTATTATGTGATTATTGCAATGGGGATGCTTTTTCTGTGTCTCTGAAATCCTTTCTTCAGATATATTAAGTGTGTTTAATGTAGAGACCAGGCAGCAGTATGGGACTGATAGTAATCTTCTGAGTAGAGAGGTGGCAGAACATAAGTGGAATGAATGAAGCTGTTGTTATTGGACATGTCCAGAGTCTTATTTGACTTAAGTTAAGTTCCTTGTTACAATGGAGGATTGTCATTGGGAAATAATGGCAATATAAAAAAACAGCACCAAGAAAACATTTATTTATTTAAAAATCTTTTTAGAATACTTCATTTTTAATGTTTTCTTCAATAAAATCTTCCAGTTGTCTCAAAATAATAACTATCATTGCAAAATATATTAAAGAATATAAAATGCTTTACATGTATTATCTCATTTGAGACTTAGCTCTGAGATATTTGTATGCCTTTTGTTTGTTAGTGGACAAATCCTGGATGGCACACATGTGGGAAACATTTTGTACACTTACTGTATTCCACCAAATAACTAGTTGACCTTCTGTCTTTCAGAATGCAGCTCTTCAACATCTCTTTATTAGAAAATCCTTTCGGCCTTTCAAGTGCTTGCAGTGTGGAAAGGCTTTTCGTGAAAAGGACAAGCTGGATCAACACCTGCGCTTTCATGGGAGGGAAGGAAACTGTCCTTTGACTTGTGACATCTGCAACAAGGGGTTCATCAGCAGCTCATCCCTGGAGAGCCATATGAAATTCCACTCAGACCAGAAAACTTATTCTTGCATCTTCTGTCCAGAATCTTTTGACCGCTTGGACTTGCTGAAAGACCATGTAGCTATTCATATCAATGATGGCTATTTCACTTGCCCAACGTGTAAGAAGCGCTTTCCAGATTTTATTCAGGTGAGGTCCAAGACACTGAGTATACTGTAACTCCTGTTCTCTTGTTTAAAAAAAAGAGTCCTTGATTTTCTTATGGGTTTGAGACTGCCCAGCACATGACATTTTCTCCTCTTCCTTAAAATGGCTTTTTGTCAAGACAAAAACATTTTTATTTTATCAAGCTACAGGTTATCACAGCCTACTGCAATACTAATCCATCACACCCAGCTCTGGAATTTATCTTATGAATTAATGTAACAAGACAAGCAGTAAATACCTAGGCCAGATATTATACCATACTTCCAATACCTAACACAAAAGGTTATCTAAAATAAAAAAATACATCAAGACCATAAGAACGTATTCTAATTCAATAATGTTACCTCCTTACTCTATTGTATGAGGACTATTCAGCTTTAGGCATATAGTTTTTCACCTTAATAGATTGAAAATTGATATAGAAATATAATGACATTCCCAGGCCATAATCAGTGATGAAGCAGAAGTTAGTAAAATTTCTTTGGACCAAATCTTGGACTTCAAATGATTCATACTGTTTTCTGTGATTGATTAAAACCAAATGTTAAATAAATTAATAACAAATAAAACTTTGGTTTTTTAACCCTTGAGATGATTAAATAGTTATAAATATAAAATGTATTTCTTTTACTATTGCCTAAGGCAAGTCAAGATTTAGTTGTAGTTCACTAATTTGGGCGAACTTAGAAATTGGTTCATTTCTCCCATCTTATGAGAGGCTGCATTAATTTTGAGTCCATATACAATTTTTGTGTGTGTGCTGGAGATGAGTAGGAGGGAGAGGAAGGTTTGCGTGTGCGTGTGTGTGTGTGCACACATATGTGCTATGATTGGAAGTCATTTAGTAATTTGTGTAATTGGATTGTACACCCAGGTCAATTTAAGACCTCTGGCCACATGTGTGGCTCCCTCTAGGGTTGCTTAGTCCCTCTCACACTGCCACATCTTTGACTTATTTTTTTCTGGGGTTTTCATTGCCAGGTGAAGAAACATGTCCGTAGCTTCCACTCAGAAAAGATTTACCAGTGCACAGAGTGTGACAAAGCCTTCTGTCGTCCTGATAAACTGCGGCTTCACATGCTCCGACATTCAGACCGGAAAGATTTCCTTTGCTCTACCTGTGGAAAACAGTTTAAGGTATTGGAACCAGCAGCTGCCCAAAGACTTTCTCTCCTGGAGCACTGACCCTGTGGCTGCAGAAATCATTCTGAATCTAGAATATGTTTCAGACATTATTTTCCCAGAGGAGGAATATTTCAGTCAAGGCAATGTTAGGTAGAAACTATCATTTTAGCACTTTAATTCTTTGCTTACACTTCAGCTTTATATTTTTTTCATTTCTGCATTGGTGAATTTATATAGAACATGTACACATATATATGTGTACCTTTTTTTAAAACTAAGTTTAAATAATATGTATTCAGTTCACAACCAGGTGCAAATGATTGTAAGTTTGTTGAATCTTATTATTACCCATAGAAACAGATTTTGCCAATTGTTTTCTGACATTTTGTAATTCAGATCCTCTCCCTCCCTCTCCTGCTCCCTGAATAGTAAATAGTCTGATATAGGTTTTACCATTGCCTTCATGCAGTATGTATTTCCATATTCCTAATATCATGACAGAAGACAGATACCACACATACAATTAAAAAAACTCATGAAAGAAATAAAGTGAAAGATGGCATGCTTTGATCTGCAATCAGATACCAACAGTTCCTTCTTTGGCTGTGGATAGCATTTTTTATCATCAGGCCCTTGGGGTTGGTTACCTTGGAACCTTGTTTTGCTGATTAGTTTAGTCCTTCACATGTTTCTTGTAGATCTGTCTCTCCCTTGAACTTCAGTTCTATGTCACCAGTTACCTTTTGAACATTTCCAACTGGATGTCTTGGAGATGCCTCAAATTCAACATGTCTGAAACTGAATTCGTTATCTTTTCACCTTTTTTCTTTTGAAGGTACCACCATTTTTCCGTTCTCCCAGTTTCTTCACCTCTTTATTATCCTCAAATCTCTACCCTTCCTCAGGCCATATATCAAAGCTGTTGTCAAATCTTCTGTTTCTACATCTAGAAAATCTTTTGCATTCAGCTCCTTTTCCTCATATAGCTATTACCTTAGTTCAGGTCCTCATCACCTCTTGCCTAGATTATTGCCAGACAGTCTTCTGATTTATCTCCATGTCTCACATATCTCATCATTTTAGTCCATTCTACATAATGCTGCCAATATGATTTCCCTTGTGGCTCTTTATTGTTTCTAGGCTAAAATAGAAATTCTACTACTAAGCTTTTATAGCCTTTCACAACCTGGCCTTAACTCATCTTTCCAGCCTCATTGAACCCTCCACTTTGATCTAGCTAAACTGTCATTCACACATGTCACTCCCCCTCCCATGTTCCTGACTGCCCCCTAATCCTGGAATGTACTCCCTCCTCACACTTGGCCACACAGAATCCCACTTTGCTTTCAGACATGGTGTGAACACCACCTTCTACATGATGCTTTTCCTGATCTCCTCAACTGCTAGTACCCTTCCTCACTAACTGCCTTATATTTAATTTCTATGCATTTATTCTCTTTATATATAGTTCTATGCTTCATTAGAATGTAAGCTTCTTGTGAGCAGGGATTCTTTTATTTGATGTATTTGTATCCCTAGCACCTTACCATGGAACCTGGTACATGTTTTTTGATTGATTTATTGGTGCTTTAATTCAATAGCTTAAAGATTACTCTTGTTTTCTGTAATATTTATGAAAGCTTTAATTCATAATGGGCTTTAGCTTACCTGATAGCCTCACAGGATTATGCCATTCTTTTTGTTCTTATCTTCTGTTAACTACACTTGTTGGCCTACAGCCTTTTTCTTTTTCTCTGGGACTTCTCAGTGAGTGCTGCTTTGTCCCCTCATCCAGCCTGCTTGTGGTCTCTGCTTTTGACTCTGAGCCCCCTTTCCACTTTTTGTCTCCTTTCCTCTAGTGTCTTCCTGGTTGTCCTACATCAGCCCTGATCTAGACCTTAAGCTTTTAGCTTCTGTTTTTGCTCCATATCCTTCTTCAGCACTTCCCAGACCAGAACCAATTTGAATTGCCAACTCCTACTTTATGTTTAGGCTCCCTGGGCTGTCCTTTTGCCTGCTGTGACAAGAGCTTCCTGGAACTCAACCTTTACATAAAGTTAGACACTGATAGAAGGCTGAAACTGAAAATCTCATGAGTTTCTTATAATGAATGAATGGACAAAAAAGTCCACTAAACATTTATTAAGTACTTACTATATGTATAGCACTGTGCTAATTTCTGGGGACAGAAATAGAAAGGTAAGACAGCCCTATCTTTAAGGAGCTCACATTCTAATGGGGCAGCAGATACGGAAGGCTTCTGCTGCTAGTCAGCCCCAAAGGCCCTTCTAGGATGTAATGGTAAAGCATATGGTAATGCTTTCTCTTTAAATGCCAAGGCCTTAGGGGGCAGGAACTTTGCGTTGGCACCATTAGTAGCCATGACTGCAGCAGCTACAGGAATGGTGGCTGGGCTACATCTTGGCAAGGCTGCTTCCCAGAATAATGGCTGAAGGTGGAATGCCAGAAGCATCTGTCTCCCCAAGGCTGTAGTCTTTGAGGTTCTAGGCTATCTTTGTTAGGGAAGATGGAGGCCGGAGTTTGGCAGTGGCAGCTTCACTTGCCTGGCACGCTGTCCCAGGCTGGCAGGCTTGTCTGCCCTGTGGGTGGCAGTTGGGTGGCAGTTGGTGGGGATGGCTGACCTTTCATCCATGGGATCCACCTCCTGCCAAAGATGGCTGTGAGATCCAGGCTGAAAGTAGGGCCAGATTTTTAGTGGACCACAGCCTCACCTAGGGCTCTTGTGCCTCTTTGCCTGGGGGTGGCAGTTGGTCAGCAGTTGTTGCCTGCCTTCATTCTTCAGTGGTTAGCTATTTCCACCCTGCCATGTACTCTTCATCTGAGTGAGTCCCAAACCCTGGCTATGGTCGGGCAAACCATGTTCCCCATCCCCTGCTTGCTGCCATATTACTGTTTCCCCCTCCCCCCACTAGCGAGCTCCTCCCCATCTACCTTCCACTTTGCTCTCTGGAATGTCTACTCTAAAGTTAACAAACTTGCTTTAATCTTAAATCTTTTTTTTTTTTTATTCTTTCCATCTTCTGGCACTCATGGAGACTTGGCTTATGGCATGAGAACCTTGACCACAATTTCCAATACTAGTTAATTTACACTCATATCCTTCCCCCTCCCCCAACTCACCAGTCATGCTGGGAGAGTTGGAATATTCTTTGCTTCTCTATTGCCACTTATAGACTTTGCATCTTCCACCACTTGGATCCCATGATTACTTGGTTACCTCCCCTTCTTTGAGGTGCATTCAATTCATATTTTTCATCTAGTCAAGTTTTTGGTGGCTGTTAATCTGGTGATTTCAGATCTCTCCCATCTCTCTACCTTGCCTATCACTATTGAGGGTACCACTTTCTTCCCAGTCACCCAGGCTTGCATTCTTGACTCCTCACACTTTTTTTCACATGACATAGACGATCTGTTGCCAAGTCTTATTGACCTTTGTGACATCTTTCATTTATGGTTCTTCTCTCCTTTGACACTACCACCACCACCATGGTGCAATCCCTCATCATCATCTCATCCCTGGATTATTACAGTAGCTTTTTGACTGGTCTATGCCTCAGATCTTTTTTCACCATGTATTCTGAGATACAGTCACACTGGCCTTCTTGCTCTTTCTCTTTTCCATCTCCTTGTTCCATGCTTTTTCACTGGCTTTTCCCCATATTTGCTGTGTTCTTTGTAATCATCACCTCACTTCAAGTCTTAGCTAAAATCCCATCTTCTATAAGTAAGCTTTCCTTGTCCTCCTCAAATGCTCCTCCTTTTCTAAGATTATCTCCAATTTACCTTGTCAGTACTTTGGATGAAGATAATTATTTGCCCATTATTTGTCCCATTAGAATGTGAGATCCTTGAGAATGGAGACTGCTTTTGCCTTTCTTTGTAGCCCCAGGGCTTACCCCAGTGCCTGACACAGTATAAGTACTTAATAAATGCTTGCTGACTTGCTTTCATCTTCAATTCAATTTACCATACATTTGTTCAACTTTTAATATATATAAGATATTCTGCTAGGAAATGGGAACATAGAGGCAAAAAACAACACATCCTCTGCCCTAAATGCAACACATATACAAATAACTTTTCAACAGATCTATGAGAAGGGAAAAATAGGTTCTTGCTGTCTTATGAAAAGCTTTAAAAAGTTAGCTAAGGGGGATGGACAGCTGAGTAGCTCAATGGATTGAGAGCCAGACCTAGAGATGGGAGGTTCCAGGTTCAAATATGACCCCAGACACTTCCCAGCTGTGTGACCCTGGGCAAGTCACTTATCCCCCTATTGCCTAGTCCTTATCTATCACTCTCCTGCCTTGGAACCAATACATAGTATTGATTCTAAGGCAGAAGTTAAGGGCTTAAAAAAAATAAAAGGTTAGCTAATGAGTTTGTAATTTATTCTATAATCACTAGAGAGACCCCAAAGATTTTTCAGCAGGACTGGAAGGTACTCAGGAATTAGGTATTGGGAGGACTATTTTGGAAGGGTGGAGGTTGGATTGGAAAGGAAAGAGCTTGAATTAAGGAAAACTAGTTAGGCAATTGAAATAGCTAAAATGTAAGATAGTGGCAATGTGAATGGTTTTTGCATATGATCGGGAGTTTTGAGTTTGAGTGAAGAAGATCGGGTGACCAATACATATGGTAATGGTAGAGCTGACAGGCCATGGCCACTGACTAGATCTTAGCAGGTGGTAGTGGTGAAGACTAAGAAAAAATTGAAGTTTTGAGTCGTAGTGTTTGAGAGTTTGATTGTTCCATCAACAAAAGCAAGGAGATTAGGAAGAGGGGTAGGTTTAGAGCATAAAATGAGTTCAATTTTGGATATGCTTTTGATATTTTGTTCATGTCTCTTTAAAATATGAGTTGGTTGATTCATTCCCCTGGTGGCCTCATTGGTCTCTGTGAAATCATCCTCCTTTTCTTCCTCATTAGTATCATGTAATTATATCATCAGAATTTCTATCTTGAGAGCCTTTTATCCTTTTTGAGCTGACTCTCCCTTTAGAATGTTAGGCTTTTTCCTACCTATTACCTCTGAACTCTTGAGTTCTGCCTTCTAAAGTCTGAGTTACCATGAATCATGCCTGGTATGTTCCTCATCTGTCATGAATTTCTGTTTCATTCACTTCTTTCCAAGCTTCTCCTTATTTCCAATTCACTAATCAGTTCCTCATTACTGGTCAGTACCAGTATCTTACTTTCTTTTCAGCTTTCTCAGAGATGAAATTAACACTTACTCTGATTTTAGAGTCCTTATCAATGCTTTCTTAGGTAGGTAGTTGTCTTCAGAAATTTAAATTTCTGAGTCAGATTGTTACTTTTTCCCAGTGACTTACAGTTGGTGTTTATGGGCCACTTCAAAGGGAGATGTGTGTGTAAAGGATTGCATTTTGTACTGACACTAGATGTTGCTTGATAGTAGTGAGTATCCTTAACTGTGGATGTTCTAGTTTTATAGGTTTTAGGGAAGTCTAGACACAATTTAATTTTTTTCCCCTGGTCCTATGGGTTCATTCTTATTTGCATGATGGGATTAAATCATTCAAAAAGAAGTGAAGAGACCCAGTGATTACAGGCTCCATTTCATAGTTGACAGTATTTATGATCTTGGGCAAAGACTTAACCTTTTACCTCAATTTCTGTTTGTAAACAATGGAAACACTTACCTGTATTACTTGAAAAACTGTTGAATAAAGAATCAAGCTTATGAAAGTGTTTGTTATTCTGGAGAAAAAGGAGGTCTGTAAATCTAACTAAGTTTGTCTCCGTTAGTGTCTTTTTCACTTGCTTTATAATATCAAACTCGTGTCTGATGTCAGCAGAGATTTTGTGCTTGAAAAAGGCTCCAGCTTTCCCCTCAAAATCAGTATTCCCACAACATTTCATAGGGTTTGAACCAGGCCTCAGTCAGTTTTCATTTTTGACAGTGTAGTTCTCAGACATATTGAACTTGACAATCTACTTGTCTTTGCTGTCTTTACCTCTCCTTCTGCTTTCCCTTATCAGTCAGTCAGCTAGTATTTATTGAGTCATTTGTATTTATTAGGTACTCTGCTAAGTGATAGAACTGAGAATGATCGTTTTTTACTTTGTCTCTCTCTCTTGCCCCTCTTGAAACAGCGAAAAGATAAACTACGGGAGCATATGCAAAGGATGCACAACCCTGAGAGAGAAGCCAAAAAGGCTGACCGCATCAGTCGCTCCAAGACCTTTAAGCCTCGAATTGCCTCCACGGACTATGACAGCTTCACGTTCAAGTGTCGTTTGTGCATGATGGGCTTCCGGAGACGAGGCATGCTGGTTAGTGTTGGAACCTGCAGGCCTTTTTGGTCTTCCCAATCTCATTATCAAACTGTCTGCTTGTGGCAATGTGTGGTGGTTTGGTTTTTTTGTTTGTTTGTTTGGTTTGTTTTTGCATTCTGGGGCTAAATTATTTTTATCTGCAGGTATCCAGTGTTTAGGACAAGGAATGCTGGAAAGTTGATGAAAAAATAACTCCAAACTAGGAGGGCTCACTTTTTAGCCCTCTTCTCTGTTTCCTCCTTTTTTCTTTGTTTCTTTTCCATTTGTTCTTCTTTTCCTATTTGAGCTACTACTATTCACTACTTGGCATTTGTTTCTAACTTTTGCTCTTTCTCCCTGTTTTCATTCTCTTTGCATTTCGTTTCCCTTTTCTATCTTTGCTTTTGTGCATATTTTCTTTTTGCCTCTTTCTTTGTCTTTCTCTTTTTGAATCTTTCTTTCCTAGATGTGGAACAGCACTGACACCTTGCCTCCCAAGGTAGGGTGTATGAGCCCTGGTTTAAGAGAAACAACAGGGTAGACATTCTGTTGCTAATAATTCATTACTGACCTTATTACACTTGCAGAAAATATTGTTGCCAGGAGCCAAAAAATCATGGAGCGGCATTTAAAACTCAGAGCCTTTATTTCCTACTCAGTGTTCTCAGAAGGGCTGGGTCACTAAATAATGAAAGATAAGTTTGCTTCAGGAGAATTCACCAAAGGAAATTCATGCAAGTGTAATTTTGCTTTCTCCAACAGCAATTCTTTCAGCCAACGACTGTTAATGGGATCCACAGTGACCCAGTTCACCTTCAGCAATTGGCTGCAAGTGAGTGTTAACCCCTTGGGGTCAGACGGGTCTGGTGCTGCTGGTTCTGGCCAAATGCGTTTTTGTGTTTGTGCATTGCATCAGAGAACTCCAGTGCCTAGTGTCCAAGATCAGAGATACTTATTTAGCTTCTGGTCCTAATAGGATATCTTCTCTCTTTTGCTTTTTTCATTTAGGTGAACCATTTATCAAAGAGGCACCCAGATATGAAGATAGAAGAAGTGCCTGAGTTAACTCTGCCCATCATCAAACCCAACCGTGATTATTTTTGTCAGTATTGTGATAAGGTAAAAGAAAGACACCCATCCCAGCAGGCTCTGTGAAAGCCTTGCTTGCAGCCAGTTTGTCTGCATGTACAAATATAGGAGTGCTTTTAGCAGATGGTTCTCTGTATCTCAGTAGTTTTCCATACAAGAAATGAATGGCTTGAGTTATACTCACTTTTAAATGAAAATTTCCAGTACATAAACAGTTTATACAGTGTTCTTCTTGATTTCTTTCCTTTTCTCTCTTCTTTTAGTTTACGAGAAGGAAAGAATGTTATATATTAAAGATTGTAGTAAAAAAGCCCTATGTTTGTTTCCTTTTAAAAAATGAGACTGTTGATCTCTTCTGAGAATGAACATCATGGTCTCTTTCTATAGAATATAGATTTGGGCCTTTTTGTATTTGGAAAAACTATGAAAAAAGGACTTACCTTTTGCAAAACACATATCTTTTGTGTGACAACATACTTTGGTTATATTACTTAGAGCTTTTGTTTTTGTGGTTAAGATAAATCCTCAGTTTTACTGGTGATCACTACATTGAATTGCTCTTTTTAAAAAAATGATTAAAAATTTTTTTTCCACCTTGAGTTTCAAAGAAAACTCTCACTAAATGATAGCTGGAAAAAAATCTCACTGTTAAGCATGAAGGGATCAATAGACTTGCTATTTTGATGGGACCTCATAAACATGACATTTGTCATCTGAGAGCTATAGTCATAAGCACTGATTGTTAAAGTAGTGAGCCAGCCATGGATGCAGCAATATATAGTAGTAGGAGAGAAATAGATTGGGAGTTAGCACAAATGAGTTACTTATATTCTCTGGGCCCTGGTTTCTTCATATATGAAATGAAGTACTAAACTAGCTGATATCTTGTCTCTTTGTTTTAAAATTCCATTTTTTTTCTATGAATAGAGCTGCTTTCTATTATTAAATATTTGACTCCCTCACTCTAGTCTGCTTGCTGATTCTGCTTTTGTTATATAAGCTTAGAGATAATGCCAAGCATGCCTATTTAATACAATGTTGTTCTTCTAATTTATATTATGTTCTCATTACAATTGCTGATAGGTTTTTATTGTCACCACATAAAACTATTCTTACTCTCCAGATACTAGTTTTATAATTAAGTTGGTCTACAGAGAAGTTTTAAGGAAATAGATTAGAGGTATTTCTTGCAGTTATGCCAAATCATTATTCTCTCTAGGTTTACAAAAGTGCTAGCAAGCGGAAAGCCCACATCTTGAAGAACCATCCAGGAGCAGAGCTCCCACCAAGCATCCGGAAACTTCGTCCTGCTGGTCCTGGAGAACCAGATCCTATGCTGAGCACCCATACTCAGCTGACTGGCACAATAGCTACTCCTCCTGTCTGCTGTCCCCATTGCTCCAAACAGTACAGTAGCAAGGTTAGAGGGATTGGGATTCATTCTTAAACTGAAAATTTTTAGTAGAGAAGCAGCTCACTTCAATCTCTCTTTCTCTGTCTCCTTTTCTCTCTCTGTCTCTCTTCCTCTCTCTGTATCTGTGGCTAATATCAGTGCCACACCAGAGTTTCTGAATTTTAAATCCCTAGTTAGCTCTTTTTCAGTTGGGGTGGAAAAACAAAAAAGAAAATAATCCTATAAAACTCATTTGGTATAGAAGATGGTCCCTGAAGCCAGGGGCTATTCATGACTAGGGATAGAAAGAGAAAATTCAATTAGGTGTCTGCTGTGTTGAGATGTGGGTCCCTCTGCAGATCACACAATTGAGTAAGAGAAATGCAGTATGCAAGCCAATAATGACAGGACAAAATAGAAACATAAATGTATAGGAAACGTACTGAAGAGGACTTAGAGCTATTATGGAAATGAAAGCTCTCTGGTAGTCTTAATTCCATAGAGGGTAAAGAATATTGGACTAGCTGTTAGGATGCCTGAAGCCAAGTCCTGACTTTAACATTTACCGGCCTGCCTTGGGCAGACTGCTTAAATTTTCTGAGTCTTGATTTCCTTCTCTACAAAATAGGGATAATACCATATATACCTAACAGAATTGTTAGTAGGATCAAATAAACTCATATATAGGGGAGGAAAACTTCCAAAGTTATGAAGTGCAATATAGACATGAGGATTGTGATATTAATGATAATAATTAATGATAATAGATAATGTTTGTTACTGTATTTTCCACTTGATCTTGAGTTTTCCCATATTTCACTGTTATTTGCATGTAGTTGATATTATCACAGAACTTTAGGGGGATTTGGAGGGATTCAAACCAGCATTTTTCAAAATGTTCTAGGGCTAAAGGGAGGGAGAGTCTGAGGGGTTTGGGAATGGATGAAGAAGATGGGCATGAGAATTGAAAATTTGTGCTGAAATGTGTTGAAAATTTGCATGAAAATTTGAAAGTTTGTGCTCAAGGGGAGAGTATGGAAGTTAAAGGTAGGTGCTCTGAAAGGATTCTTGCCTTGCCATATCATTTTCTTTCTTTCTTTCAACTCTAACCATTTTTCTTCCTTCCAAAATGTCATGCTGGTATGGCTCTACTCCTATCTATCCTAGACCAGCTCCTCTTAGCAATTTTTAAAATGAAAGATGACATGGGAGACTGGAGGAATCCTTAGGAGACTTACATATGAAAGTTTGAGAGTCATTTAAGCCAGTCTGCCAGTAACTTTTTTACCCTTTTCTCCATTCCTACAGACCAAGATGGTTCAACACATCAGAAAGAAGCATCCTGAGTTTGCCCAGCTCCCTAATACAATACATGCTCCACTAACAACAGCTGTAATCAGTGCCACTCCAGCTGTTTTAACTACCGATAGTGCGACTGGAGAGACTGTAGTGGTGAGGATTTCAAATCTTACTCTTCCTTCAGCGTCCATTGCTTATTTCTTATTGTCATAAGAGGTGCTTAATAAATGCTTATTGAATTGAATTTCTACACATTTTTCATTGAAAAATTGGTAGCATACCAGAAATAATCACATCTGTTCTTTGGCCTTAGACGGTTCCCAGAATCCTTTGATCTTCTATCCAAGTTAGTGTTCCTGGGACTGGATGATCAGCTTATGCTTTCCAAGGCTTTTTTTTTTTTCAGAGAGGATGCCACAAGGGCACTCTAGTCCTTCTCCCTTCATTCTTGTCCTACTCATGATAATGCGCCAAAATGCCCTCTTCTATTCTCTCCCTCAGGTTTGACTTATGGAGTCTTTTTTCAAAACTGTAACCTCCGAGATCTTTTATTGAGGTCAATCAATTGTGTTTTCATAGGTTTCTAAAGCACTGAAATAAGTATAAACTAGTAAAGCATTACTAATCAGTGTGTTTTATGTGCTTTTCTCTAGACAACAGACCTGCTGACCCAAGCAATGACAGAACTCTCTCAGACCCTTACAACAGATTATCGAACCCCACAGGGGGACTACCAGAGAATTCAGTATATCCCTGTATCACAGTCTACAACTGGTCTTCAGCAACCTCAGCACATACAGCTTCAGGTGGTGCAAGTAGCCCAGGTTCTGTATAACATTTATTCTATTTCCATCTTTGGCATATTATTGGCATATTAAAAATATTGCTAGTAGCCCAGCATTTTCACTTGACAGATTGAGATATTATGGACTATTATAAATTTCAATCTATAAACTGAACCCAAAATACTAACTTATTTCCAGAGCAGGGGCTAGATTCTGAGAGGATATTTTTTGGATGTGACTCAGATCTATGAGGTAGGTACAAAAGAAACATCCTGTTCAAAGTTTATTCAGGATTTGTAGGATGCCTGCTTTTAATGACATGGTAGAGTTGAAAAATTTTGAGGTCTTGTTTCTATCATAGGGTCTTAGAGGTGGAAGGGAACTTTTAGACCATGAGGTCCCACATCCCTCCCAGTTTCCTTAATGGAAGGTCATCCAGCCTCTACTCAAAAACTTCTAGTGAACAGGGTGAACAGACTACATAACAAGGTAACCCATTTAATTTTTGGGCAGTTCTCTTAGCAAGTTTGAATAGTTTTATTGGGTGCTTAGTCCAGGTCACTACTGAAGTGGCATTTGAATAAGCAAATCTTTCCTCTGAGTCATCATCCCCCCCCAGAAACCTAGGCAAATTGTGGAGGCTGGATGTGAGGGCAGGAAGATCTGAATTCAAATTCTGCTTCAGACACATACTTACTGTATCACCCTGGGCAAATTGCTTAATTTCTATCTTCCCTCATTTGTAAAATGGGGATAATAATAGACTCCTTGGGTTGTTGTGAGGATAAAATGAGAAAATATTTATAAAGATTTTTGTAAACTGTAAGGTGCTTTATAGATGCTAGAATTAATAAAGGTTTATTTGGTGACTCTTTCATTAAAGAGTATGAAAAATAATTTTGGCCTGGTTTCAGCAGTTCAGATAAGGCTATATTAGTATGGTAGAACTGCTGTATAAGAGACTATTTATATTTAATAGGTCATTTCTATTGTAAGACAGTAGCCAAATGAAGAAAACTATCAGCGCTATTTCTGCATTGACTGATTTGAGGAATTTATCCCTATTTGAAATGCTGAACTTCAAATTGGGTGCTATTCTTAATCTTATTGGCTGGTTGATTGCTTTGGATTCCATCCCAAGTGTCCTAGGGATTATTAATGATAAGTTAATAGTGTACTCTCCTCCCAGTCCTTTTAATTAAAGAAAAAAAATTTAAAGGCAATAAACTTTGATTTCTCTAAGCTTCCTATTCAGTTTGGGGTTAGAGAGGAGTTGATAATTATAATTTTTATTTTTTAACTTCCTTTCTATACCCTCCTCTTCTCTTTCTTTCCCTTTTTCCCACCATACTCCCAATCTCTAGTATGGGGGAAAAAAAGGGAAAAACAAATACTTAGTTAAGAAGAATAGATTATCAAATGATCTGGGTCCAGAAATATCTATCTTATCCTATATGCATTCTGAGTCCATCATCATTCTTTCAGGAAGTTGGAAGCACACTTTATCATCCATCTTATGAGATTTAAAATGGTTGAGGTCTTAAACTGTAGTGATAAAAATAGTGGAAGATATAAATTGTGATAGATATAAGAGAGGGTGAGTAAATTTGACCGCAGAAATATGTTTCACTACAGTGTCTTGGGTTTAAAATCAAATATAAGGTTTCGCCAGGGAAATATTCCCAATTATTCAAATACCCAAGTCAATTGGGTTTTATAGAGATTTTAATTAACAATACAATGAGTAATCAAAGAAAGAGAGAGAGTAAGAAAGGAATAAGTATGAAGGGCCTCAAGCCAATATAGCCTAGACCTGAGCCTTAAGAGAGAAATCAGTCAGTTTTTTATAACTCACCATAAGATCTGTCTAAGTAAGGATTTCTAATGACACCAGGCCAGCAGCATCTCAGCTGCTTTCACCAGCTCCCTCCTCCATCTGAATGTTTCAGAATCAGTCTCCTCAGAATGAGTCTCTCCAAGCTGAATGTTTCAGAATGACTTTCCAGCCCTCCCTGAGCTGGAATGCTGCTGTGTCGACAAATTTCATCAGAAAAAACCTCTGAATAAGTTATCACCCTTTTAGGTTTAAGTAGTTTACAAGTTGCCCCACCTTTATAGGTACTTAGTATCCCATTGTATCAATTCTAAAACAGTCATGACTCAAAGAACTTCCTGTCCCTTCCATAAGCATGGATCAAAGTACTTTTCATTGTTCTCAAGGAGCTCTCTGTCCTAAAGCAGTCCTAAGTAGGGTGGAGTAGGGATATTCCCAAGGCAAGGAGCCCCCACACTCAAGTAGAGTTCTCACCATCTGCTAGGGAATTTTTTAAAGTAGAAGATTCCCCAATGGGGGAAACCCCTAACATTCATAAGTATGAGAAATTTTGAGGTTACAATCCTCTGAAATTATGGTTTGGTCATTGCCATGATCAGTTTCTATGTCTTTCAAAGTTGATTTTTGTCTTGTTCAGTTTTATTGCTATCATAGAAATATTTTTGCTGATTCTGCTCATTTCACTTTGTATCACTTTATACTTTCCAGAATCTTTTGAAATTTTATCTTTCTTACAGTTCAATATTATTCCACTGCTTTCAAAAATAAAATTTCCTCAACCCTTCCTCAATTGATGGAATTATCCTTAGTTTCTAGGTCTTTAACATAACTAAATGAGCTGCCAATTTTGTGTGTGTGCATATTGATTCTTTTTGGGATATAGTAGGCCTAGGAAGTGGTATTGATGAGTCATAGAAATATGCACACATGCCTTTTCATGAGTTTTTTGGACATAGCTCCAAATTACTTTCCAGAATGAATAAAACAATTCCACAGGTCTACGTGTAGTTCATTGGTGTGCCTGTTTTCCTCTACTTTCTCCCATAATTGTCATCGTTGCTATTCTGATGAGTACGAAGTAGAATCTCAGCTGTTTTAATTTGCATTTTTTTATGATTTATAATTTATAATTATTTTTTATATGTTTGTTGACAGCTTGATTTCTTCCATGGAAAACTTCCCATTCATACATATCCTTTGACCATTTGTCTGTAGAGAAATGGTTCCTTTATAAATTTTAGTTGGTTTTATAAATTAATCAATTCCTTATGCATTTTGGATATAAGACCTTTATCATAGAAAATTGCTAGGTTTCCCCCTCCCCATTTTTTTCTTTTAATTTTAATTTCATTGTTTCTGTTTGTGTAAAAACATTAAATTTTTATCAGAATTGTCCATTTAATCTTCCATGATCCTCACTTTCCTTTATTTGGTCCTTCCTATTATTATTATTATTAATATTATTAAATATTTTATATTCCTTCTCCTGCACTTATTAATATTAAGAGTATATGTAATAAAAATATAATTTCAAATTTAAACAATCACCATTCTCTTTCATGCCTTCTATCTTGGTTTGTATATAGACCTCTCGGGCAACAGGGCAGTGAGATATATTTGAGGTCCCTTTTCACCATGTACTTTTCTGGAGGGTCATTGTTTCAAATGAAACTCTTCTTTGTTGAATTGTCCGTTTTTTAAATTTAAATTTAATTTAAAAAATTTTGCATGGTTACATGATTCTTTTTATCTCCTTCCCCTCTTCCATCCTCCCTTCCTGGGGTTGACAAGCAATTCCACTGGGTTAAACATATATTATCACTCAAAACCCAAATTTAAAAGTTTTTATTTTATTTTTATAATTGAATATTCTTTTTGAATCAACAAGTTTTTAATTTCTGGGACTGCCTTGCTTTCCTCCAGGCTACTTCACCTCATCAGTCTCAGCATTCGACAGTGGATGTTGGTCAGCTCCATGACCCTCAGACATATACTCAACATGCCATTCAGGTGCAGCACATCCAGGTTGCTGAGCCTACCACTCCAGCTCCATCTTCATCCCAGGTAACTTTCTCCATATCTACTCACCAGGGTGGTCAAATTGACGATGATTTCAGAGTTTATGAAGAGGTAATTTAATGAGATTGAAGAGTGATACCTTATCTAATTATGGCATTCTTGGATCTTATTTGTCATGATGATTAATGGAGAGTAATGGGTGACCTTGGATCTTATTTAAAGAGCCTAGCCACTAGTATGAATGTTGATTCTGGAATTCTCAGTAAATTTAAATCATTTAAATTTACTTTTTTTATTTTACTAAATTTAAATTAAATGTAGTCATTTCCTTCTGCTATTAAAAATGATCCCTTTTAGTAGTAGACTTCAGTTCTTTAGATATCTATAATTTCATCAGTGTGAATATTCCCTGCAACATAAATTATAACTGTTCTATAATTTCAACTTTTGAGAGTAGCTCTTTAAAATTAGATTATTGATAGTAGCTAGGACCAAACAATTCTTCCCTCTTTAGTCAAAATAGTGTTGAGGGGGGCAGCTGGGTAGTTCAGTAGATTGAGAGCCAGGCCTGGAGACGGGAGGTCCTTGGTTCAAATCTAGCCTCAGACACTTCCCAGCTGGGTGACCCTGGGCAAGTCACTTCACCCCCATTGCCTGACCCTTACCACTCTTCTTCTTTGGAACAAATACATAGTATGATTCTAAGGTGAAAGGTAAGAGTTTAAAAAAAAATGGTGGTGAGTCCATCTGAACTTAGGCTGGTTCTATCACTAGGACCATCCTAGAAGGTTTACTGCTTTGGTAAAATCTGCAGAACTTATATTCCACTAGCATAGCTCTTTAATAAGCCAAGGTGACCTACATACCATAATGATGCAGTAAAGTAGGCCTTTAGTTGAGGTTTCTTAGCAGCATATTGTAAAGAATAACTCTTTTTCTTTTTGATGAATACAGTGCTAGACCTGGATTCACATAGACCTGAGTTAAGATTCAGCCTCAAGCACTTGCTGGCTATGTGACCTTGGGCAAGTCACATAATTTGCCTGCCTCAGTTTTCTCAACTGCAAAATAATAGCACTTTACTTGCAGAGTTGTGAGGATCTGATGAGTTAATATTTCTACATTTAGCATGGTGCCTAACACATAGTAAGCTCATAACAAATGCTTGTTCCCTTCCTTCCCCTCTGGCTGATTGTTGATTTTTCTATTCTATCTCATAGGATATGAATATTCCTTTTAAGTGTGTTTGTGCATAATTGTTTTTCAGCCCCTTGCTGAAATGGTAGTGAGCTCTTTCTCTATTGCTATCAAATGGGAAGATCTAGTACAGAATAATGGAAATAAAGACTCTTTATTGACTTTTCTTATTAATTTTTCTATTTATTGACCTTTCTTATGGATTAAACAAGTCTTTTAACTTTAGCTAAAGGTTAAAAGACAACTTTGCTACTCATTTAGCCTCTGTAGTAGAGATTATTACATTTTCATTTGTTTCCTGAACAAGAGTATTGTTTTTTTTTAAAGAAACTAAAAGGAATATTCCTTTGAAAGCTTAATTATTATTATTTTGCCAAAAATCATACTGCCTGAATAGCTGTATTTTTAGTAATTTATAATTCAAAATGGTTTTCTTCAGTTCAGAAGTTTGTGTTTTGAAACCAAAATGGAAATAAAGTTAACATATTCTTCCTTTCTGGAATTCCAGGTTGCTGGTCAGCCTTTGAGTCCATCTGCCCAGCAGTCTCAGCCAGGGCTTAGCCCTTCTCATATGCAAACCAACTCTTCAGCCCAAGGGCAAACTCTCCAGCAGCAGCAACAGCAGAGTTCCTCAGTACAGCACACATATCTACCTAATACATGGAGCTCCTTCCGTAGCTATCGTAAGTAAGGATAAAGGATACATTTTAAAGTTGGAGCCAGACTCCTCCTCTAGCTTTTAGTTTAATTTTTTTAATTATAAAAACTCTCACCTTCCATATTGATTCCAAGGCAGAAGAGTGGTAAGGGCTAGGCAATGGGGGGTTGTGATTTACCCAGGGTCACACAGCTGGGAAGTGTCTGAGGACAGATTTAAACCTAGGACCTCCTGTCTGGCTCAGCCCTCTGAGGTTGTTAATTTAACTACTACATGACTTGGAATTTGACAGGCTTGGAATTTTACAGGGCATCTGTAGATTCTTTTCATTGGGGGTTTGTTGCCTGTATTCAGAAGTTCTTTTTTTGATTGTTGGCCTCAGAGATACGAATTATGGGACCAATAATAGCTCCTAATGATTAGAGTGGAGAGACTTGAGGGAGGCAGGAAGACCCACAAGTAGGCTATTGCAGTAATCCAGGTATGAGGTGGTGAGGACTTACACCAAGGTGGCAGCTACATAAATGGAGAGAAGGGGACATATATGAAAAATGTTGTAAAGGTGTAATTTGACCAAAATGGGCAACACATTAGATATGTGTAGGGTGAATATACCTGAGGAGTTGAAAATGATAATGAAGTCAATGAACCTGGATGATTGGGAGAATGGTGATGCTCTTGTTAGCAATAAAAAAGTCGAGAAGGGAGAAAGGTTTAAATGGAAAGATAATGAGTTCTGTTTTGGAAATTTTGAGCTTGAGATTCCTATGGGATATCCCTAAACAGATGTCAAAAAGGCAGTTAGTGATGCTGAAGAGAAGCTCAGGAGAGGGACTAGGGTTAAATAAAGACTTAAGAATCATCTACGTGGAGATAGCCATTGAATCTTTAGGAGTTATTGAGGACCAAATGAAAGAGTAACAGAAGAAGAGAGGACCCAGGATTGATCATAAAGGGCTACCTGCAAATGAAGGTGTACTGTAGAGGAAGATCTTGCCAAGGAAAATAAGGAGAACAAAACAGACAGACAAAGCAGTCATGAAAAAGAGAAGAAATTTTCCAAGAAGAGAAGGTAACCAAAAATATCAAATGCTTAGTTAGGTCAAAGAAGGATCTGGGAATGAAGAAATCAATACTACTCCTGGAAAGAGCAGTTTCAGTTGAATGATGAAGCTAGAAGCCAGAATGCTGTGGGTTTAGAATCAGGGTAAAGCAGAGAAACTAGTAGCACCTAGTGTAGATGGCTTTTCCCAGGAATTTAGCCTAGAATGGGTGGCAAGATATAGGTATTAGCTAGCAGAGATGGTCAGATGAAAGGAGGGTGTGTTTTTTTTTTTTTAATCTTTAACTTTTGTCTTGGTATCATTTTCAAGGCAGAAGAAAGGTAAGAGCTAGGCAACTGGGGTCAAGTGACATCCCCAGGGTCACAAAGCTGGGAAATGTCTGAGGCCACATTTGAACCCAGATCGTCAATTTATCCACTGTGCTACCTAGCAGCCCATGGAATTGAGGGTTTTTAAGGATGGGGAAAACATAAGCATGTTTCTAAGGCAGGAAGGAAGGAGTTAGTAAATACAGAGACTAAAGGTTAGAGGGAAAGCAGAGATCATAGAAGAGCTTCTCTTTCAGTATTATTGCTATCACAACATGCAGAGCACTAAATTAGGATATAGAAACCTAAAAAAAAGGCCAGGTGAAGAGTTTGGCAGAATTTAGCTGGGCTGGTTCTCAGAAAAGGGACATAGAGACTGTCACCAGGTCTATCATGGAATACTATGTGTCATATCATTATGGTCTGATTCCCTACTCTGTTTCATGAATGCAAGGGCCATGCCTTATTTAAACTTGGTATTTTTTCCACTAGCACGGAGCTCACATTGAGTAGGTGTATAATATTTCTTTGCTGATTTAAGTTGAATGAAAATGGTCCTGGTGTTCTGTGTATGGACTGACCATACACTTATTTTTTTTTCCTTATTTTTTATTTTTCTGTTTTAAAGATATTTTATCAATTACATGTAATAAAAAATTCCCACATAAGTTTTCTGAAGTACATAATCCAAATTGTCTCCCTTCCTCTTATTCTCCCCCTATCACCCTGGAAGCAGACAAGCAATTCGATCTGAGGCATACATGTATTGGCATACATGCAAAACATATTTCCATATTGTTCATTTTTGTAAGACAATAATCATATAAAACCAAAACGTCACAATCAAAACCCAAATAAACTACAGTGAAAAATATGCTTTAATCTGCATTCAACTCCCACAGTTTTTCTCTGGAGGCAGATAACATTCTTTGTCATAAGTACCTTGGAATTGTCTTAGATCATTTTATTGCTGAGAGTAGCTAAGCCTATCACATTTGATCATTATACAATATTGTAGTTCCTGTGTACAGTGTTTTCCTGGTTCTGCTTATTTCATTCTATATCAGTTCATGTAGGTCTTTCCAGCTCTTTCTGAAATCATCCTGTTTTTTCATTTCTTACAGCACAATAGTATTCCATCACCAACATATACCACAGTTTGTTCAGCCATTCCCCAATTGATGGACATACCTTAACTTTCCAATTCTTTGTCACCACAAAAAGAGATGCTATAAAAATTTATATAAAGTAGGTCCTTTCTCCCATTTTTAATTTTTTTTTATCTCAGATACAGTCCTTGTAGTGTTATTACATGCATTGTTTTATAGCTCTTTGGGCATAGGCTCAAATTACCCTACAGAATGGTTGAATCAGTTCATCATTCTACCAACAAATGTCCCAATTTTGCCACATTCCTTCCAAAATTTTTAACCTTCTTGTACTGTCATGTTGGTCAATCTGATAGGTTTGAGGTAATCACCCCTCTTTATACATAGGTGGTATAGTGAATTTATTAGATATATGTAATAAAAGGATTTTATTGACTTGCTGCAGTGAGAGCCCAGTTTGAAATAATGTAATATAAATTTATAGTCGTCCTAGTCATCATTTTTGGTTATTATTCTAGAGCTTTCCCCTACCCTATTCTGCCTTCTACCATGATCTCCAGCAAGCTAAAATTTTCTCATTTAAAATGTATAGTTTCCTATTCATTTTCTAATTTCAGCTTTAGTTCTGGTATAACTTGTGTTTAACTGACAGAATTGAGATGATGTATCCTTTATTCAGTATTCAGACATGGTTTAGGTAACCAGTTGTACCCATTCCTTTCCACACTTTATCTAATATTCCTCCTATGAGATTGTTCTTTAAGGACCTCTTCTAACATCAATTTATGATAATAAACTATATAGGGTGTCCTAAAAGTCTTGGTGCAGCTTTAAGCTATTAAAGTTTATTCATAATAAATAACAATTCTTTCCCTTACCAATAAGACAAGGTTATATAATCACAAGAATTATCCTAAGAGGCTTATAATAGGCAACCTCCATGGGAAATGTGGCTATCAACCAAGCATTTCATTCTATAAATCTTCACTCTAAACTCTGAAACCACTGTGGATATTTTCTGTTTCAGCATCTGAGCTCCAAATGATGGCCATTCCTCAGGGTCAGTATGTGATAGCAGAGACAGCTGTGACAACTCCTGTTACTACTGTGAATACTGGCCAAGTGAAGGCAGTTACTCAGGTAAGCAAAGAGTTAGCTCCCTGTCCTGACTGATGGGAATGTTGGACTAGATTTCAAAATTAAAAGTAGACCCAAATGATACTTTGTCCTGAATCAATTCAATAATTCCATAAGCATTTTTTAAGCACCTACTATGTGCCAGCCATTGTACTAAGCACTGGGGATACAAATAATAAGAAGAAAGTCTCTGCCCTTACAGAGTCTAATGTGAGAAGAAAACCCACAAAGAAAACAGTTGAATGAGATTGGGTGAGGATAGGCAAGGGAATGTTAGGTGTTACATTGAGTTGAAACCAGTCAGATGCAAAGTGAAGTGAGCTGGAAGTCTGGCCTCTGCAAAGGAAGGCTTTGAGAGGAGTTTGGTACTCTTCTCTCCAGCTTTTCTCCTGGGGAAGAGGAGGCTAAGGGAGGTGGTATCCAGGTTTAGGTCAGCAGTATGATGGAGACAAGAAGTGATGAGCTTATCCTGGGAGGGGCATCTTGTTCTATGGAGATGAGACCAGGTACAGCTGCAGATGTAATAGATAATATACCATCATCTTTCCATGAGCTCTCCACTAAAGTCATAGTGTCTGAAACAATCTTTATTTGTAATGTAAAAATAACATTATCAATCTGTCTTAAATTAATCTTTAAGAAGGTAAAGAAAGTGATGAAGAGACCTGCTACTCTACATAATTGGCCCACAATGAAGACTTGGCTGGTGAAGGAGAAATAATAAAACCCTGAGAGGAAATTATCATCATTCTAGAATTGATGATGGCTAAGGAGGACAAAAATGGACATAGATAACAAACTTACAAACTGATGAGTAGACTGGCAGAGTAGATGGAATGCTTGACTTGGAGTCTCAAGACCTGAGTTCAGATCCATTTTCTTACGTTCACTAGCAATGTGACAATGGACAAGTTATTTAATCCCATTGGGCTCCTGAGCAGAGGGGTGGGTGAAGTAAGGAATGTCCTCGTCACATGGAGATGAGGAGGGGAACAGCTTTACCCTGAATCTAATAACAAACTGTGGTGGGCAACAGCAGGGGTACCCACAGAGAGGACTCTGTGTGCCTGTTTTGGCATGTGTGCCATAGGTCCACCATCATGGTCTTAGAGAGTAGTCTAGGGCTTTGAGAGATTAAGTAAACTTGCCCTGGTTCACATAGCCAGTCTGTATTATAGGATCATAGACTTGAAACTAGAAGAGAACTTAGAAACCATCCAGTCCAACTTCCTTATTTTAAAGATAAAGAAACTGCTAAAGAGAGGTTAAAGTTCTAACCCAGGGTCACCATAGTCAGTGTCTGTCTAGACTGGATTAGAACTATAGTCTTCCTTACTTCAAATTAAGGTCTCTGCTTACTTTGTCATTTCCAACCTCTGTGGGCAGCTCTCTATGAGTGCTGCTAATGAGAGTTATTGTAAGGTCAATTTGTCTACTTGTAGTAAGACATCTAGTTCTGATTTTCTTCTTATATTTGGCTGCACACACCACCCCTTTCTTTCTCCATTGTTTTATTGTGCCCTTCAATTTGGCCTTATTGCTTTTTTTGCTAGGTAGTTTGTATAGGTATTTTTCCATCTTTGCAGTGTTACTCATTTTATTACTTTCTGTCTAATTTTTTGCCACCCACAGACTTGATAAGCATTTATTTACTTTTTCATAATTGCTAATAAAATCCAATATAATTTGGTGGTGAGAGTGCTGGACTAGAGTTTAAGAGCCCTATGTTTAACTTGTTGATTATACAGTTGGAGTAAGGGAAGAAGGAATTCATTCCTTAGTCTGATAACCATAAACAAGTCATTGATCCTCAGTTTCCTTTTCTATAACGTGGGAATAATGATAGTATCTACCTGATGGGGTTATGGTGAGGAAATGAGAAAATCTATGTAAAGTTCTTTGCAAACCTGAAATCACTCTAGAAATGTCAGTTATTATTATAGTAGAATGCATTTTTCATAGTCATTCAATATCTTATCTGCTATACATAAGTGCTTTTTCTAGTTATATGTGTAACACTTCTGTTGCATTTACAGTTCCTTTCTCAGGATCTGAGCTTTATCACTGTGTACTCTTGTATTTATTTTTTCTTCCATCTAGGCTCTAGATCTTTCTAAAAGCTTACTTTTTCCCCTTCTTTTATTTTTCAGACTCATTTTGTGATCTCAGAAGGTCAGCCAGAAATAGAAGAAAAGCAAACCTCGGCCCTCTCCAGTGCAGTCCAAGTGGGTGTTTCACAGCAATCCACACATGCTGATGCCTTGGAGAGCCAAACGACTAACCCACCACAAACCACCCAGTACATTATTACAACCACCAATGGGAATGGAAACAGTGAAGTGCATATTACTAAAACTTAACCTTTCTCCCTGGAGTTGGAATCAAGCAATCCCATCGTGTCTCCTGACTACCACTTAGCAAATCTCAAACTTGGAATTCTTTTTAATTTATTATTTACTCCAGAGTTTTGAAGCTAGGAGTTTTGAAGTTCTTGCTAGGAGGTTGACTTTATAGCTGCAGTCATCACAAAAAGGATTTGACTCTTAGGACTCCATAGACATACTGCCATGTATGAAAGAGGCCAAGCATTTCAGGGAAACTGTTCAGAGCAAAGGAGTTTTATATCAGGAGAAAGTATGGAACTTTGGCTTGTTTCTGAGTTGATTTTGACACACTTGACAAGCCTTATTTTTCCTTTGTGGAAGTACTTAAATATCATATTTATTGTATTCATACCAAAGGGGGAAAAATACCTGCCTCGTTAATGTCTGTTGGCAGCACAGGCCCTGAATCTGCCTAGCATCGATGCTACAAGAAAAGGGGCATTTTGTAGACTTGTTAGAGGTCAGAGCTGCTTCATCTTCTGTTTTCAAGTCCTCTGCAAGCTGTAAACAAGGGAGCCCAGTAAGCAGCAGAGATCAATTGGTGAATACCACTGGCTAACTGGTGGAAGTATAGAAAGACTTGACAGTAGAGCCTTGAAGAAACTCTTGTTTTAATTATTTTCCTGCCTGTCTTTTTTACTTCCTCTTTGAAAATCATTGGTTTGTTGGCAATGTTCCACAAAGCCTGGATTATCCCAGTTTAGCTGACTGGGTACCATTGTCTGCCCCGGTGATACTGATCCCTTCCTCTACCTAGCATCAGGACACTTGTCTTTTTGCCCGGAAAGTGGGTTTCCTGGAAAAATAAAGTCCAGTAGTAGTACTTTAACCCCACAGAAGTGCTTTGCCTTCCATTCTACAGTTATGGTTGTATCAGGAAGGGAGCAAAGATAAAGGCAGAATTGTCAAAAACTATTGGATGGTTTTAAAGTGATTTCAGTGCCTTTTCAGTGCCCATAAGGATCCATTTCTTGGTCATTGGTGAAGGATGGATTCTTTCTTTCCTCATTCCAGCTGTACAATCAACTAGTCATTCACAGAAATGCATCGCGTTTTCATTCTTTTTTAGTGCTGTCTTAAAACGAACATTCATTCATGAAGGTTGGAGGGAAAGTTGGCCGTCTTAATTTCCTATACATTTCACTTTCAATTTACTGTAATTCTTCTGGACCTTTTTATAGAATGATCAACTTTGGACTCAGGAAAAGTAAAAAATGTCAGGGGACCACTATTAATAAATACATTAAGGTAATCACCAGGAAATACTTGATCACCTGATGTTTGCATATAGACTAAACTGTTATTTTTGACATGGGAGGAAAAAAATAAAAGCAAAACCTGTGTCTTGATGACAGTTTTTCTTGCATTTGCTCCTGTTCAGGAGTCTTACTTGGGGTTAAGTAGAATATAAAACTGATAGGGAAGGGTGATTTTATTTTTAAAAGTCATTCCAGGAATTTTATGTATAAATCTATTTCTGAAATCAGAATGTCTTAGCAGTCCTTTGAGACACAACTACTGACAGATTTTTGTGAATAATAATCCTTCAGTAGACTCTATATTACTTTCCAGAACAGAGAAGTTATAACTTAAAATGGAGTTGCAATTTTGGTTAATTTCCTGTGACTTCTTGGGTATGTCTGGTATTACACATGGTAGGAAACTTAGCAGCTACTTTCCTTAGGTGCCAAGGAACCTTCTGGATAACAGAAAATTTGTTCATATTTTCAAATAACTTTGAAAACATGTAGATTTATATTTACTCAGTATAATTATTCCTGAAAAAAAAAAGCTTGATACACTGAAGATTTGGTAAATTTGTAGAAACAGCAAGTCCAAAGTTTCTGGGCACCAGAGGTCCAGTATTCATCTTCTCAAATGAAAATATTGGGTAAATGTCAGTCTTGCACAAAGTCACACAAATTCAGTGGTCACAAACACACCAATACTTTGGTCTAGTAAGTCTATATATCTGAAGTTTGCAGACTTACTTATAGGTTCAATTTTAGGTTCTATAACTGAAGTTTGACCTTTCTGATTACTTAGTAATTTTGTTGCAAGCAGAGTATTGGTTTTTATCACTTCCCCATTCCCACCCCTAAACCCAAAGTAGAAAATTTCATTGGCTAAAATAGAAAACCATCACTGAATGGGATGTTCGTTCTATGCCAGTATTTTTCAAGTTTTAGATTACTCAGACAAGGAAGATAACATTGTGGAAAGGGTCTCTTCTTTCTTTTACTGAGGTGCTTATTCTTTTGTGGAATCACAAAGGAATTCCAAACTATTTTGTGTATTATTAACATGTGGTGCAGGTGGCAATCAAACCAAATAATTACTATTCCTTTAAGACCAACTTTTCTGCTTTTTGGTCCATTCCAATGGACTTAAGATGGGAGACAGTAAAAGATGAAGGAGACCCATTTCAGAAAAACTCTATACCCAGGATTTACATTGTAGCCACTCTCAAACCTTGAGAGCTACAGTGTGAAAATTTTAAAGGGAGGTTCCATTGGGATTTTGGATTATTTTCTTTGTTTAATTAATTGTGCCCACATGAATAAATATTTTCATCATGTAAAAATACTGCTGACACATAAAAACTTAGGGTTAGACCTTGTTTGAGTGATTTTAAGACCTGGGATGACCATGCCAGGTACTCGTCATATGCATCCAAGGACATAGAGGCTCTTTTCTTAACAGGATCTTTCTTCCAAGAACTGCTAAGACATCTAGGGCTAAATGGCATTTCATAAGATGCTAAAACTGACCTACTGGTTGAAAATAACTTTGTCCTGTTATTTAAGCGTGAATGTTTATTGTACATTCGGTGAATTCTAGTGTTAATAGTCTTGTGCTATCCAGCAGGTGTAAAATTAATAAATATTTTCTTTTTTTTAATAAACAAGATGCTTTTTGTATTTGTGGAGCAGTAACTACTTTCAGTTAGAATCAAAATGACAGTTGCAATAACTTTTTAAAAGGCTATTGGAGTCCAGGCATTTTGAGTCATTTGCTCAAACATAGACTAAAAATATCTATCTGCCACAGGATTCTCCTAAAACTAAAAACATTGTTTTCTATTTGAAAGACTCTCAAACTGCTGAGAAAGATTTTAAATTTAAGGATTTGTAGTGAAATGGCAGATTGGATTTGTGTGGAATACTTCAATTAGGTGAGTACAGATTCTAGGCTAGGTAGGATCTAGGTACACTTTGCCCAATTAGGTAGCTGTATATCTATACAACCAATACTATATTCACAATTAAGATTTGGGGCCAATGACTAATTTGGATGGATACACCTCGTCCAAGAGTTAGAAATCCTTATTTCAGCTAAGTCTTCAATTCTAGTATAACCATTATCCTCAAGGAATATAAATAAGTACCACTGTGCCTATAGCATTATAAGAAGTTGATACTATCTTGCATTGTTTTTGAAAAATAGATATGTTTTGTTTTTATGTTACCTATGTTTCTTCTTGTATCTCTTACCCTCCCCCCAATTCATGTGTATATCACATTTTATTTACAGTTTATAAAGCACTTTCTTCATATCCTGTGAGATGGGTTGTTCAAAAATCAGTTCCATTTTATAGATGGGAAAACTGAGGCTCCAAGAGGCTGCAGCTTTCCTTTGTCCTGCAGCTGGTCTTTGAAGTCCAAAAGACCATGCCTTTCCTGATCTTAACTGTGAATAAAATTTAGGAATTAGGGCTGAATGCAGGAACTTGCATTAATGAAGCCCTAGAAATAGCTTGGGAATTTGGGAACAAGGCTTGGGTTAGCACTTAAAGCAGGAAAGACACTCAGTTGTCTGCCCCATCCCCTCAAATACCCTGCCTTTCTGAAGTCATGACCCTGTTAAGACGGGGTTAAGTAAAAAGGCAATGAATGGATCTAATATATACAAATAAAATATTTACTTCATAATAAATTTTCTTTTGGCTTTGCCTGTTTGTTTCCCCTTACCTTTTCTCAATATTCCTTTTAACAGCTGGGATGGTGGTGGTCCAGGGGGTGCAGATAAGAGGAGGTGGAAGAAAAGCCAAGAATGAGCAAAATCATAGCGATATCAGAGAACAATCAAATTAGCAAGATTACGTTCAGCATAATATGGTGGGAATAACACAGGCAGCATAAGCCAGTGAGAAAGAGCACTGACTGCAGAGATAGGACTTGAGTTCTGATCTTGTTTGTGGAATGTCGAGTTTCTTCACCTGTCGGCCTCAGTTTCCTCACCTTGTAAAATGGGAATGTGAGACTAGATTAATCAGGTTCCTTTCAACTCGTTTCCTCATTTGTAAAATCAGTTCTACATTAGAGATTCTTAAACTGCAATCCATGACCAAAAAAAGGCATTTAAATTACTTCTTGTAATCCTCTGTTTTCATTTTAAGCGTTTAAAAAACATTCTGAAAAGCAGTCTGTTGCAGCAGACTTGTCAAAGGGGTCCACGTTTTTTAAACACTGCATTTCTGGCTCTTTGGAATGCAAAGAGGGGTAAAACTCTGCCCTGAAGGAGCTTGCACTAATGTGAGAGATAACAGTAAATAAGCAGATACATTCAAGACACTCCGAAGAATAAACAGTGTAGAATCCTTGCTTGAGAGGAGATCTCCACGTTTTACAACTCAAAATCTGTAAACTTGGGTCAATGTCAGGGGCGGGGTAGCTGGGGAAGGGCAGGACTGGCGCCGAGAACGGAGCCGCCACGCCCCAGGATTTGTTGGGTGCCGAGCCTGGATTGGGCCCGGAGAACTTGGCTGGTCTGAGCCGAGGCCCGCTTTTCCTCTTGGGCGTGCTTAACTGCGTAGCCTCCCCTCCTCGCCTCGCCCCGTCTCGCCCTGTCCTGCCCCGCTCCGCCCCACTGACGCTACGAGGCCGGGAGTGTGCACGTAGGGGACGTCACGCTGGCGGGAGCGAGCCCGTTCGAGACCCGGCGGCTGCGGCCCTGGGAAGTGTAACCGGGGTCGTGGCTGTGGCAGCGGCTTAGGTGAGGCGGAGGGGGTTGGGGTACTCGGGCGGACTTGGGCTAGGGGAGGAGTGCGTCCGAGAAGCGGAGGAGCTCTAGGCACGTAGACCGAGAGAGGCGGTGGGGCGGTGTGGGCGTTCGGGGTGGCTGGGCTAGTCCGAGGTCAGGGTCAGGCACTGAGCTGTCGGGGCCCTCAGGGTCCGCCCCGCGCTCCCGAGCGTGAGAGCTGGGGAGAGCCGGGTCTGGGGCCGCGAGTGGGTGGGGTGTGGAGAAGAGGCCGCCTCCCGGGGGAACGTGTGCGCGCGTGTGGGATAGGGGGTGTCCATCCAACTGGGCCAGAGCCCCATGGATCCTTCAGGCCGCGTGTGCCCCCTCTCCCTCCCCTTCACCCCCCCGCCCATGGGTCTCTTCTGTTTCCATTTTGTTATCTGGTTTCTGGTCAGCCCAGTGGCCAGGAGGGACTCGCCACCTTCCTGGATTTAGGCTTAAGCCGACATCCCCAAAGGAACGGAACTTTATCCTTATGAAGAACGATGGATCTATAAACTGGATAAGGAGATGAAGCTTTGAGAGAGAACTGGGGAGGGGTGGGGAAGCAGACCTGCCAGGCTGTTATCACCTTGCTCTTGGTCACTTCTCTTGTTCCTAGAGGGTCTATGCCAAACCACGAATCACTGCATTCTTGAATCTATGTTCACACCTGGTTAACAACCTCCCTGTGTACTGAGTGCTTTACCTACTCCTCCAGTTATTCTGGCCCTAGTGGCTCCTGAGCTTTATACTCTCGTTTCTCGATTTGTATTTATATATGTATGTATGCATATGCACACACATACTTATAAACATACATATATACATATGAGGCAATGTTTATTGATATTCATGGACAATAATTCACATTTTTTGTATCACTTTAAAGTTTCCTTACCTGTAAATTATACTCGTTTCTCCATTGGGGGAAAATATGTGTGTGTGTATTTATTGATATTCCAGAACTGATTCATTCACTCATTTTTTTGTATCACTTTAAATTTCCTCATCTGTAAAATGGGGATAAAAGCCACTATGTTATAGAGTTGTATATTTTTTAAATTAAATTGGGTCTGGGGAAGTAGCTAGACATACAGGTTGTCAGGTAGTGGGGTCATCTGAGTTGAAGTAGAGGAGGGACAAAAGACACTAAGGTGACAAGGAAGGAACTGACATGGAGCCACCAGAATGTTGTTCACATGAGCAAACCACCAGAATAAATGTGGGAAAATAAAAACTTGATATTTTAAAAAAAAAAAGGTAACTAGTTAAATCAGTAAAGGAAGAATTCCCATTTCATTCCTGTCTTAGATGCTAACTACCTGTATCCTTGGCCATGCCATTTTTAACCTCTCAGCCTCAGTTTCCTAAATTATAAAATGTAGATAATATGAGCACATAAGATTCAGGATTATTGTGAGGATTTAACAATATTTGTGAACTGCTTTGTAAAATTTAAAGGGCTATTTAAGTCCTAGTTATTAACTATATGCCAACAAAGTATATATATCTAAGTATATATATATATACATATATATATATATCCAGGCAGAATTGGGGGTAATCTCAAAAGGAATGTACTAAGAAATAAGGAGGAATAGGAAAGACTTCTTGCAGAAGGTAGGGCTTGAGCTGAGACATGAAAGCCAGGAGCCCAAGATCAGGAAGGAAGTTCCAGGCATTGAATACAGCCAAGGAAATCTTTCAGCAAGTGTCTTGGGTGCGGAGTAGCAAATGAAAGAGTATGTTGAGGAGTAATAAAGTGTAAGAAAAATGGAAAGGTGGGAACAGGCTAGGTTATGTAGTAATTTAAAGCTAAACAGAAGATTCCATATTTCATCTTGGAAGTAATAGGGAGCTACTGGAATTTGAGTATGTGTGGGGTGCTGTGATCATACCTGTGGAAGATCTGTTTTTGACAGCTAAATATAGGTTTAATTGGAGTGGGATGAGACTTGAGGCAGAGACCAATTAGCAGGCTATTGTAAAGCAGCTATATAAATGTTGGCTATTTATAAGATGGCTTTCTTTGCTCCAAGTCCTGTAAGTGAATGAATGAAGGAGCCAAGAAATTAACAAAGCACCTTGTGAAGTGTGGATATAAATAGAAGAGTAAGACAGTCTCTGCTCACATTCTAGTGGTGGATAGGCAGTAATATTAACTTCTTAACAGTGATGAAACTGAGGCTCAAGGAATTATCCATTACCTGAAGACACATAGTAAGTGATGGAGCCATGAATACAAATACAGGCTTCCAAACTCCCCAGCACAGTGTCCTTTCCAGATGCTTCCTCTCCCTTATATGTGACTTCACTTATTTATATGTTGCCTCAATAGACCTGGGCCAACCTAGGTTCTCTTTAAAAGAGTAGGGCTTGGGGATGGCTGGGTGGCTCAGTGGATTGAGAGCCAGGCCTAGATATGGGAGGTCCTAGGTTCAAATGTGGCCTCAGACACTTCCTAATTGGGTAACCTTGGGCAAATCACTTAACCCCCATCACCTATCTCTTACCACTCAGTATTGATTCCAAGACAGAAGGTAAGGGTTTAAAAAAAAAAAAGAGTAGTCTTTAGGCGTTCAGTACATGTTAATAATAACTCATTTCTATAGAAATTTTAGGTTTATAATGCATTGTAGAAATTAATGAATTTATAATTTTACATTAATCTGAAGAGGTTATTCAAGATAATTGTTTTACCTGAGTGTTATGGAAAAAGTGCTTTATTTTATAAATGCTAATCCATATCTCTAGATAACTTGAGAATTTAAGAAATGAAAAATACCTTTTAGTAATCTAGGTAATTTCAGCTATTGCTTTTGTAATATAGTTGTAGCTAAACTGTTCAGAGCAAAACATATTCATGTATCTAAGGTAATGGATTCAATCTCCCTGTCATTCCAGTTATAGTTGCTCTTCCAGTGTTATAAAATGCATTACTATAAGAAAGTATATAGATGAATTAATGAAAATATATGCTCTTATTTAAGAAACAATTATAAGTGCATGCCCACTGGTGTGGGTGCACATTTAATTTATATAGTCATGATAATCAGATGGCTAGGGTCAGAATGGTGGTTTGGCCATTAACTTGCTTGTAACTATGATTAAGTCCTTTGTGTTTTTATGGATTATGTGTTTTAATAAGATTACATGAGAAATTTCTGTGCTTTTTAAACACATTTTGAAGTGTCATGGATAGAGTTAATATTTATTGCTGTAAAGAAGAGATTTGCACCCAACTAACTATAAGTAAAATCCTGAAAACCTGATTGCAAGTTTTTCTTTATGTCCCTGACTACCAGTTGACTCCTTTTATGCTAATGTCAGTTTCCTTAGTATAAGGAATAATTAATACCGTGTACATCTAAAAAATGTTATGAAAATTTTTGATTAGTAAGATGTTATACTTTATGTGACCACTATCTTTTTTCTAGTGTAGTTGGAAGTACAGTGCTACCTTGATACACGAGCACCTTAAGTCATGAGCAATTTGAGTTATAAGCAGTCAGGATCAGGATTTTTTGCTTTAAGTCCAGAGTGGATATTTGAATCAGAGCTTCTGTCACCCTCCACTAGATAGCCTGCTGAACTTTCAGTTTCACAAGTTACACGAGGCTGTCTCTTTAATTTCAGTGTTTATCTGGCCTTTTGAGCATCTGTATTGAATTACTTTTGCTTTCTTATTTTTGTCTTTATTATCAGTTTTTTTGGCAAATTTCTTAACTTTTAACCATGGGTCCTGACGACGGAGGAGTTGAAGGAGTTACAGCAGCAGCAGCATACAGAGGTTTTGCAGGAAATTAGTGGGGAGGAACTCAAGGTGGATGAGGTAATCAGTACAAGCAAGATTAAGGAAATGTTGAGGATTTGGGAAAAAAATTAAACAGTTTATTGAAAAGACACACCCAGAAAAAGTTGTGTTGGAGCTGTGTAATGACACTTGTTTCACACATTATCAAAACATTCTTAAAGGGAGGAAGAAACAAACTTCCATGGAAAGGTTTTTGTTGAAATGGTCTCTAAGTGAAATCAAGGAAAGTGTGGCAAACCAGCCAAAATTCATTGAAGAAAATGATAAGTAAAGTGAAAAAGATAGCAATTAAGTTTAGCAATAAAGTTGCATGTAAGTTATGTGTAAGGTCAATTTTGCATTTAAACGTAGCATTAAGTGTGCAGAAAATAAAGGTTTTTGTTGAAACGGTCTCTAAGTGAAATCAAGGAAAGTGTGGCAAACCAGCCAAAATTCAATGAAGAAAATGATAAGTAAAGTGAAAAAAATAGCAATTAAGTTTAGCAATAAAATTGCATACAAATTATGTGTAAGGTCAATTTTGCATTTAAATTTAGCATTAAGTGTGCAGAAAATAAATTATGTTAAGCAATAGCACATGAAATGAAAACCTTCTCTGCCAGCATCTTCGCCTGACCTTGAAGGGAAATAACATTTCATAAGATTATTTCTTTACATTTTTTCTTATTATCTATAAATATATTTATTTGTTTATAAAGTACATTTTCATATTTAAAAGCATTACAAAAAATTCATGTCGTTTTTTAGGGCCTGAACAGATCAATTGCATTTTCATTAATTTAAATAGGGAAATTCAATTTGACACGTGAGCAAATTGAGTTACAAGCTTGGCCATGGAACGAATTAAACTTGTGTGTCAAGATGGACGTTTTAAAAAAGTTTCTTTTTTAATGACATGAACTAAAATTTCAACACAATATATGTAAAGCAGGGAAGGAGAAACACATAGGCAAGGATAAAGGTGAAGGATTAGTAGAGACCTATATGGTTAGCATCAGGAAAGTTAAGGGCATTGAAAGGTCCTTTAAAAATGTCAAGGATAAGAAAAAGGACTTTTAAAGATATCATTAAATTCAGGTGAATAAAGAAATATAGACTGTTCTTGGTGCAGTTAATATAATTTTGAGTGTCAAAAAGAAATCCAAATTACTCTGGTCCTATTTTGGTTCATTTTTTAAATTCAAGAAAATAAATTATTATATTCAAAATAAGTTAGGTAATAAAAAAAAAAGCACCTATCTTTCTGTTTTATGTGATTTTTGTCTCTTGATCCAGATGAAATACTGAAGTAATTTAGCAAATGTAATTGCTGGACAAATTGTCAGCAGTCTTTAAGGAGTCATTGAGAATGAGAAAAGGGCTATGTTGATATAATATAGAGAGATTTTAATTTGAAATCAGGATATTTGGGTTAAAGCTGTATATTTGAGTGATGTAGGGGAAGTCATTTTACTTCTCTTGGCCTCAGTGTCTTCATCTGTAAAGTAAGAGTGATAGATGAAAAGGTCCTTTCAGCTCTGGCATTCCACCCCTGAAGATGAATAAAATATCTTTATTTTCAGAAAGAAAATATTGGGTTATATTAAATTTGGCAAACTGTGACTAGTGAACTTTATGTCCATCTCTTACAAAATTAGAAGATATGTATATGGGTTTTTAAAAAGTGGTTTTTTAGTTCTTGGAAAAATCATGATTGATTATTAGGAGCCACATAGTCTTTTTAGGACAAGTTGTGGCAAACAAATTTCATTTGCTTATTTTTTTTGGTAGGGTTAACTAAGAAGACTTGCTGTAGGATACATACTGTCTGTGACTTTGGCACGTCATTTAATCGTCTATGGCTCTAGGCAGCTCTGAGACCTTAATTTGAAAAGAGAAAGTGCTGAACTGCATTTGTAGAGGGTAAGTTAAAATCACAGATCCATTCCTTTATTTTTATCCCTAGTAAATGGCAAATGGGGAAAAGTAGTAATAGTAGCTCATATTTACACAATGTTTTAATTTTTATATGAGAAATGCTATGGCTATATTGTATATAGATTTCAGCAAGACATTTGATCACCTCATGAAATCCTTGTGGACAAGGCGGGGAAATGTTAGCTGAACAATACAGTGAAGTGTATTCGTAATTGGTTGAACAATTGTATTCAAATAGTATTGATTAACAGATAGATATCAGTCATTCTGAACTTATCTTTGCTTCTTCAAAAACTGATTCTTCTTCTGACTTCCCTACTTCTGTGCCACCTTTTATCCAGCTCCCCATGCATACTTGACGGTATCAACGGGGACAGCTAGGTGGCTCAATGGATAGAGAGCCTAGTCCTGGAGATAGGAGGTTCTGAGTTCAAATGTGACCTTAGACACTTAATTGTGCAACCCTGGGCAAGTCATTTAACTCATTGTCCGGCCCTTACTGCTTGTCTGCCATAGAACCAATATGTAGTATTGGCAAATCCAAGGAGAAAATACTCTAATGGGGGAGATAGTTGGTAGTGCTGAAGACATTTTTAATTTCATTACAACTTTGTTTAGGTCTTGCCTTCAGTAAGAATAACAATCTTTTTCTCATTCAAATTGGTTCCCAGAGAGACATTTATTTTAAGTCACACAGTGAATTTTACTGAAATTTAGAATTCCATTGCTGTTTTATCTTGTCTGGCTTCATTGAAATTTTGGTGCTCCTTTTAGATAATTTTAGCCAACTCAACGTAAAAGAGACATGCTGTAGTACTTGGTCTATTCTCAACATAGAATAAATACATTTTAATATCAGAATTTGTCAATTTTGGAAATTCTTGAAACTGAAGCATTTTTTAAGCTCTTGACTTTCCAAAATACGACATTTCAAAGAGCCTGTAGCAAATTACCATCTTTTGTGAAAAGTGAAGCTATTTGGTTCATATTCATATGAACTCAGTTCATTCATTTACACTCAGAAAGATCCTTTAGTCCATCTATTACACCTCCCTCCTCATTGTTATAGAGGAGGAAACTGAGGCTCAACTTTACTTGTCCAAGATCATACTAGCAATAAGTGGCAGAGCTGAGATTTGAGCCAGTCCTCTTATGTCCAAATCCAGCACACTTTCTATTATACCTTACTGTCCCCCTATTGTTGGAGGAATAATCAGAAACAGAAGACTCACTAGGCTATAGAGAGGTAATGGTCATAGTTAGAGAATCAGTAGCATTGGGAGAAGTTAAAGAAACTGTTAGAACACTGCAGAGAAGTTAAGGAGGGTTTAGAATATAGATAATGTTATTGAAATTAACTATTTTTTAAACCTAATGATTTGGAGGAGCTTTAAGCCAACTGAGATTATTGGTAGGCTATTCTCATTATGATGGTATGCTTTTGTCTAGTATACTTGTGGAGAGTAAATAATGGATGCTCTGGATCATATGCTTACGGATCCTTTGGACCTGGGGCCATGTGGAGATGGCCATGGCACTCGAATTATGGAGGACTGCATGCTAGGAGGGACCAGAGTTAGCCTGCCAGAGGACCTGTTAGAAGATGTAAGTAACCTTGTCTGAATCTTTTATGGTCTACCATGGTGGTTCTAGAATCATGCTGGCGAAGATGTGGCACGTGTGCCCCTGCATGCTGGAGGGGGCCGCTTTGTTCCCCCTCTCTACCATGCCTAAGGAGATTTTTCACATGCCTTGCCCCTTTGTCCAGCAGACCAATGTGCACACTTCCTCCTCCACTCTATGGGATAATATGGGGGACAGGCTCACAGGTGGCTTGAAGGTGCAGTTTAGGCACAAGATCTCTAAAAGGTTTGCCAACACTGTAGAACTTTTCTACTTTATTCAAGTCCCTAACTCTAATCTTACCGTATCTATTCTCTACAGATGACCTTAGTCTTCTGTTTTACCAAGAAAATGGAAACCTTCAAATGGAAGCCTCCCAAACACCTTTCTTCATAACCTTAACATGTCTCTAAATCTATACTAATCCTATCTTTCTGTGCTTTCATTTCACAGAAGTATTTCTTCTCCAAGATCTTAGCCTTGATTCACCTGTGCTCTTAATTATGTTTCTTATAAGGGACTTTGCTTCATTGGTACTCCTCTTTTCCTTTTATTTCTTCAGTTCTCCCTTTCCACTGTTTAATTTTTTTCAGTCTACAAACATGCTCAGGTTCCCACTATATTAAAACAATATATTAGACCCCTCTAACCACTGTCTTCTTTCTATCTTGCTTTCACATACTTTTCCTGAGCAAAGTCTCTGCTCACTGTTTCTGCTTCTTTATAGCATATTCACTTCTTAACCCCTAAAAATTTAACTACTGCTTTTACCAAAATGATTCTTTTGAAGATCACTAGGGAACTTTTGTAGTCACTAAGTACAGTGACCTTTTTCAATCCTCATTCTCCTTGACCTTGCTTCACATTTGGCAGTGTTGATTATTTCTTGAGACTTTCTGCTTCCTTGGTTTCTTTGACACTATGTTCTGCCTCTGATCCCTTCTCTGTCTCTGACCTCATTCTTTTTCTTCTTCCTACTCCTGAATTGTAGGCATTTTAACAGAATTCTCTTTTATCCTCCTTTCTCTTTATATTTCCTCACTTGGTCATCATATCAAATAGCTTCAACTATCACTTCTATTTATTTACTCACGAATCTTTATCTCTGAGACTTTTTTTCCTGAGCTGAGTTTTGTGCTTTTACTTATATGTTCTACTGACACCACAAACTGAACATGCTAAAAATGGAAGTCATAATCTTCACCTCCAAAACCAGCATTTCTCTTCTTTACTTCCTTGTTTGGGGCATTACTCTTCATCTTGCAGGCTAGGACTTTTTTAGGCATGCTTTTACCTTTTTTTGTGTGGTTATTCTTGTCAAACTTGACAAGTACTAACAAACATGAACGTTTACACATACAAAGAAAATCAAAAGAAGATTGTATTTGAAACTTAATCTCATTATGGACAACTTTTTAAAAAGTTTATTCTAGATTTAGCATGTTAGTTTCATTGCTTGATTGTTTATGTTGCCCTTTGTACTTCTTTTTTTTAAACCTCTTTTCTGCATTTTCTTTAAATGCTTCTTTTACACTTGCCCTCCTCTCCCCTTTTTTGTTATTCCTTAACCCTACTAATTCTCTTCTCTTCTTCTTTCCCCCCTTTACAGAAAAGAATGATCCTCTTGTAACAAGTTAGTATAGTCAAACAAAACAAATCCATGCTTCAGAAAATCTTACCTCATTCTACTCTTTTTAATAATAATTTCTACCAAGAGGAGGGAAGCCTATCTTATGGTTATTCTATAGCCATAGCTGGTCATTGCATTGATCAGAGTTTTTAAGTCTTTCAAAATTGTTTTTTCCTTGCAGTGATGTAGTCATTGTATATATTATTCACCTGGGCCTGTTCACTTTACTCTGAATGAGTTTATAAGAGCATTCCTAGGTCTGTTTGAAGCTATCTTTTCTTAAAGTACAAAAATATTTTATCGCGCTTAAACTATAATATGTTCAATTGTTTCCCTGTTGATGAATACCTTTTTAGTTTCCATTTCTTTGCTGCAACAGAAAGTGTTGCTCTGAATATTTTTCTACATATGAGTCTTTTCCCCTTTCTTTGATATCTTTGGACTATATGCCTGCTAATGATATTACTTGGCCAAAGAACATGCACAATTTAGAGACTTTGGGTATATAGTTCCAAATTACTTTCCATAAGATTGGACCAATTCATAACACTGCCAAGAGTTCATTTTGGAAGCATCCTTGATCCCTTTTCCCTCTCTTCTATAGTCAGCTGTTCAACATATCCTTTTTATTCTATCTCTAAAATATATTTTTCACCTGTCATTTATTTTCTTTTCTCTGTCACTATCAAATTTTAGATGCTCATCATCTTTTGCTTCGACTATTGCAGTTGTCTCATATTGCATTGACTACCTAATTATCTCTCCACCTTTAATTCTTTTTTTGTTTGTTTTTATTTTTTTATTTTTTTAAACCCTTACCTTCCACCTTGGAATCAATACTATGTATTGGTTCCAAGGCAGAAGAGTGGTAAGTGCTAGGCAATGGGGGTTAAGTGACTTGCTCAGGGTCACACAGCTGGGAAATGTCTGAGGCTACCTTTGAACCTAGGGCCTTCTGTCTCTAGGCCTGGCTCTCAATCTATTGAGTTTCCTAGTTGCCCCCTCCACCTTTAATTCTTATATTTCCCATCTTTCATGTTGCTTTCAGCCTGGCCTAGCAGCCATTATCCAGGAGAGAAATTCCTATGACCTACTATTCTCATCTTCAGCATGATCAAACTGTCACTGATGGAGCAGACAAACCAATCTAGTTGAAGCAGCAAGACATTCTGAGAGAGGATAGGAGATAGCATGTTCAATGAAGATCAGACCATTGCCACCACCTCAACTAGTATTGTTCCTCTTAGAGAGCCCAGAACTTAGACTCTCAGGATCTGTCACTCCAACCCAGCCCCCATAGCTATTGTCAGGGAACACATCCTTGGGAGATAGGACCAACTCTGTTATTCCTGCTACTACCACTACTAAAAAACTACCTCTGACAAGCTGGAAAACTCAAGAGGGCTAGTAATAGTTATTGCTTAGAGAGGCTTCAACTGCCCCCCACCACCAAGGCCACCAACTATTTTTTAGCATGGCCCTCATAGCTATGATTCGGGGGAAGCAACCTTTGTGGAGATGAAACTGCTCAGTTGTCTCTGAAGGGACTTCAGTATTTCCTTTTTCAGTAGCTATTGAAGGTTGAGAAAAAAAGTTACTACCCAAATCACATGGCACTTTAAATTGTTCCACATCAGAAATAGAATTATTTTTATCAGTGAAAATGACATTAAAGACATTGTATTGTTATGCATTTTCCACTGGACCCAGACTATTGGGTTTTTCCATCTTTGTGACCAAAACCACTTATATGGATTGTTTTCCCTTTTGGAATGTCATTATTTGAGAGCAGGGACTATCTGGTCTTTTTGTTTATATCCCTAGTGCTTAGCATTCTGCTTTATACATAGTAAATGCTTAATAAATAATTTTCATTCTATTCATAAAACATATCTTTGGTCCTGTTACTTTTCTGCTTAAAAGTCTTCAGTAGGTTTTTACTTCCTAGTAAATAAAATATTTTCTCCTTAACCATTTCAGGGCCTTCTTTGGACTGGCCCTAACCATTCTATCCAGCTTCCACTGCTCCCTGTGGTTTAACATATTGAACTGCTTGTTCTATTTTAAATACATATTTTTAGCTGCCTCACTACTTCTCTTCCCTCTATTTGTCAAAATTCTCAACTTTCCAGGCCCAACTTAAATAACACTTCTTTAAGGTCACATTCCCTAACCTCCTTAGCCAGTAGGTCTTCCTTCCCTGAACTGTCTTTTCAGATCTTTTATAACTCCTGTCACATGTCTTGAATTATAGGCATTCATTTGTGTGTCTTTATCTTCCAACTAGGTTTTATGTATTTTGAAAGCAATGACTATTTCTGATTTATCTTTTTTTTTTATTTAGTCAATTTAGAACATTATTCCTTGGTTACAAGAATCATATTCTTTCCCTCCCTCTCCTCCACCCACCCTTCCCATAGCCGATGTGTAATTCCACTGGGTATTACATATGTCCTTGATCAGAACCTATTTCCATTCTGTTGATGTTTGCACTAGGATGTTCATTCAGAGTCTACATTCCCAACCATATCTCCTAGACCCATATAATCAAGCAGTTGTTTTTCTCTTCTGTGTTTCTACTCCCACAGTTTTTCCTCTGAATGTTGTGGATAGTGTTCTTTCTCATAGATCCCTCCAGGTTGTTCAGGATCACTGCATTGCCACTAATGGAGAAATCCATTACATTCGATTGTGTATCAGCCTCTGTGTATAATGTTCTCCTGGTTCTGATCCTCTCACTCTGCATCAATTCCTGGAGGTCATTCTAGTTCCCATGGAATTCCTCCAGTTTATTATTCCTTTGAGCACAATAGTATTCCATTTATTTATCTTTTTTTTTAAATCCTTGCCTTCTGTCTATGAATTAATGCTATGTATTGGAAGAGCAATAAGGGCTAGGCCCTGGGGATTAAGTAACTTGCCTAGGGTCACACAGCTAGAAAATGTCTTGAGACCAGATTTGAACCCAGGACCTCCTATCTCTAGGCCTGGTTCTCAATTCACTGAGCCACCTAGCTGCCTCTCTTAATTATCTTTGTATTGACCCTATATCTAGCACAATGTCTTACACATAATAGATGCTAGTGAAATATTTGATGAATCTTTTTGGTTTTGTTTTGCTTGAATGGTACTGAATAAATTCTCCATTTCCGCTCCCTAGTCCTTCTCTTATTGTCAGCCAGGTTTCTCTCTGCTACAGTTTGCCATTTGCTGAATAGAATACGTTGTTTTTGGTCACACTGTTAAGTTCTGATTATGTAGCATTGAGCAAAGGTCTTGGGATTGTAAAAATAAAATTGAAGTACCTATTGCTGACTTTTTTCGCCTTTCTTTTTCTCTTCCAGCCTGAGATATTCTTTGATGTAGTTAGCCTCTCAACTTGGCAGGAGGTGCTGAGTGACTCTCAGCGTGAGCACCTCCAGCAGTTCCTGCCTCACTTCCCTGAAGATAACATCGAGCAGCAAAATCAGCTTATACTAGCCCTATTCAGTGGGGAAAACTTTCGTTTTGGGAACCCTTTGCACATTGCCCAGAAACTCTTCCGAGGTCTGTAGTTCAATAGCCCTGTTTGTTGCATGTTTCACTCTTATTAAATCTTCACTTATTTTTGATCTACCTGTTTCTCTGTCATACACATTTGTAGAAATAGGAACAAAGAGAATGTGTTTGTGTCATAGAATTCTCAGACTTTCAAGTTCTGTGAAATCGCTGGTTCATTAGCTGCTCTAAAATTGAAAATTGAGGAAGGTACTTTCTCTCCCATTTATTCAATGGGTGGTTAATTTGCTTTAGTGGTGACACACAGATAAATTATCTAGTCCAGCACTCTTAAGCTTTGCTATCTGGCTGCCTTTTCATTAGATTTAGATTTAATCCACTTCAAATCATCATTTACAGTGTAGTGGGATTCTCCTCCTAGCTGTTGTTTGAAATTGAAACTTGGAACTTTTAAAGAGAGACAAATCATTTGAAGAATTTGAATTGGTCCCTTGGTGCCTGTTGGCTATTGTTTTTCCTAATAATTAGACAAGATGAGATTAAGGTACCCTTCACTGAAAATGTTTAAATAGAGTTTAAGATGACTTTTGTGGGCAGTGTAGGGAAGATTCATGGTAATAGTACTGTGGTCATTGTATATTATTGTTCTCTCATTTCTGCTCTCCCCACTCCTTCTATGTAGACTACTTGTAATTCTCCCAAAGTCCTGAGATAATGTAGATGGGGAGGTGGGGCCAGTCTTACAACTAAAGGCCTTGAAAGATACAGGCAATGACAAACCATAGAGAACGACTAGATTGGAGTCGAAGGTTATTATAATAACTTATAGGATCCTAGACTTAAAATTGAAAGGTTTCTCAGAGGCCACTGAGTAAAGGGAAACAAACTTAGAGACTCATTGAGAAACCCAGGGTCACACCTGTTTTAGGTAAAGCCAAGATTTGAGTGAGTCTGTGTCGTCCAACACAAGATGCATTGCTCCTTTTGTTGTTCCAGACTCTTCTTTTGGGGTACTAAGGACACAGGACCTTCCTTTGTCAGTTCTCAGGGTTAGGAACATTGGAGTGACTGGAGCAGGGCATGTTTATCAGAAAGTAAGGAGTGAGGGACAATAGTAGCAAAGGAGAGTTGATGTTTTTGATAGGTATCTAAATGCCCCTCACTCCTGACCCGAAGGCCTTCCATTCTCTTGTATGGAGGTGGCACAACACAGGAGAATACCTTGTCATTGTAATGTTGTCAGTCTTCTCTATAGTTCAGTTCTCACTGTGCCCTATAATGCCTTACTTCTCTTGTTCCCTAGATGGGCACTTTAATCCAGAGGTGGTGAAGTACCGGCAATTGTGCTTCAAGTCTCAATACAAGCGCTACCTCAATTCTCAGCAACAATATTTCCACCGGCTGCTAAAACAGATTCTTGCTTCACGCACCGTAAGTGCTTCTTTGTTTTCTTTACTGATCTTCATCCAGGTCACACTAACAAACTAACTAGATCCCCCAGATCTAGCCTGGGTCCTCTTCTCTTCTCCCTCCATACTGAACAACTTAGTGATCTCATTAGATCTCTTGGATTCAGTTATCTCTCTGATGATGATTCTCAAATCTTTTTATCCAGCTCTAGCCTCAGTGTTCATTTCCAGTCTTACATCTCCAACAACTACCTTCTAGACATCTTGAATTAGATTTCTTGATATCTTAAACTCAACTTGTCTAGAACTGAATTCATTACAGTTTTCTCTCAGCCTTTGCTATGGAAAATATTTCAGTTCACATTAGGACAGAAACAATCTATCTTATTTAGCTCCTGTCAGGGATGCTATTAAAAATTTTGTTTGGGATTTTAATCTTGTGAGAAATCTGTTCCTTTTATACTTAATGAGAATTAATATGAGGTTGTTTTTTTTTTTTTTGAGGGAGCAGTCTTTAAGAATGAAATTAATAGCCCCATCCCTCTGAAGGGAGTTATATAGTCTATCAGAAGTTGAGGGGGCAGCTGGATAGCTCTGTGGATTGAGAGCCAGGCCTAGAGACGGGAGGTCCTAGGTTCAAATGTGGCCTCAGACACTTCCTAGCTGTGTGACCCTGGGCAAGTCACTTGACCCCCATTGCCTAGCGTTTACCACTCTTCTGCCTTGGAACCAGTACGCAGTGTTGATTCCAAGACAGAAGATAAGGGTTTAAAAAAAAAAAAGAAGAAGTTGAGATGGCTTGAATAATAGCTAATAATTATCATTGTTGGCATTTGATTATATGAGGTAGGTTCCATTATTATTCCTATTTTACAGATGGGAAAACTTAAACTGAAAGAAATTAAATGACTTGCCTAGGGGCACAGCTAGGAACCATCTCAGGTAGGCTTTGAACTGTAATCTCTACCAATTTCAAGGCCAGCACTCTATCTGTGTACTACTTAGCTTCCTCTAAAATGAGGATGTGTCAGAAGTGGAATATGACTCCATGCCTCCAATGGGAGACCAGAACTAGGCACCTGGGTTCCCCTGGCTATCCTGACATGATTACTGGACCAATATGAAACAATGAAACAAATTTTTAAGTCTGATACTCTTTCTTTAGGACTTGTTGGAGATGGCTAAAACAAGTGGCCCTGCCCTTCCCCTTCGGAGGAAACGGCCTTCACTGTCATGCACCCCTGAGGAAAGAGAACGACGCACTCAGCAACGCTATTTGAAAGTCCTTCGGGAAGTTAAGGAAGAATGTGGAGATAGCACCTTATCCTCTGATGAAGAAGGTGAATGTTTTCTAATTCTTTGGGAAGTGGAATTGGGACTGTTAAAACTGTAAGCCTCTTTTGCAGTTTTGAGCCAGACATTGTAATGGATCTCTCAACCTAAGAAACTACTTCTCTGGTGGGTGGATAATGGGACTTAAGGACCCCCTCTCCCATCTCTAGGATGTTGCTGGAAATTCCTTTTAGAGAGAAAATGACTACATCCTTTATACTTGTTAGTTTTTTAGTTTAGGTTTCCAATGGACAGCTCCCTGCTTAGCGGGGTCCTTTCCTGCTTGTCTGGTCCTATTGTGCCCCTTGAGAGAAATGCTTTTCCCCTTACAGGAGAGTAGTAGTAGCTGTTGGCCTGCTGCATTGCGATTCCATCACTGTTGAATTGAAGTCTCTCTTCCTCGAAGAGCCGTTTAAATGACCTAAGTGTGCTCCAGTCCATCTGGGGAAGGGTCAGAAAGAAATGGTGGATCCCTGGTCTCCATGTTGAACCCTTAGCCCTGTTGAACCCAAATGGCCATTTACCCAATCTCCTTTATTGGAGTCCACAGCCACGTTGGATTTACAAGAGCAATTTTCTTTTGAAGATCTCAGCTCATGGCTTCCGAGCTCTCCAGCCCGTTCTCCTAGTCCTGCGGTGCCCCTGAGGGTGGTGCCTACCCTTTCAACCTTGGATATGAAAACTGCAGGTGAGAATAGATATAGTGATCTTGATGCTCTGGGGAGTAAGCTCTTCACAACTATTTTGATCTAAGACTTTCTTTGGAAGGTGTATTCTAATAAATTGTTTCTGTGAAATAGGAGCTTTGAGAGAGAGGACTTCATAATTATATTATATATTATATATTAGTCATTTTTGAGTGTCATTTTATTTTGTCCCTTAGCTGATAAGTACTTTGTTTAGTGAACTCTGAATGGCAGTAGATTTTGTTATATTTTCTTTTAAAATAATTTTATTAAAAATAATTTTGATAGATACAAAATAAATAATGAAAGCCTAAATAAGTCTTAAAATGTTAATAATTTTTTTACATTTTGCTAAAAAAAATAGGCATGTTTATTTTTTCATTCTTTTTATTAGTGTGCTTATCGTTTTATTGATAGTTTTTTATGTAATCAGAGCCAATATGTACTTTTAATTCTGCTTTCTTTGCCTTATATTACTTCACATTGTCTTTATTTCTTTTTTTATATATGTAATTTTGAAAAATTACAATACCATTCTACGACATTGAGATACAACACTTTATCCAGCTATCTTCTAATCATTGGGCATATTTAAGAAATATTTTTGTACTGAAAATATCTTTTCCTTTTAGTACATATTCCTAGTAAAGTGGTGCCAATGATTTAAAACTGTTATTTTTTCATCTAACTATATTTTGCCAAATTTTACTTCAGAAAGATTGCATAGTAGTTACATCAACATTATAACAGAATGCTACTTTCTCTGTTGCCAACATTAAATTTCATAATTTTAAATTTTTTTACTTCAGTTCTTTGTATTTTTCTAATTATTAGATTTTATCCGATTTTTTCAAATGATTAGCAATTAATGTTTCCTCTTTAGAAAATTATCTGTAGCAGAAATAATTGCCATATGCTTAACTGTTCCTGAGAATACCTATTAGATCAAAATGGATTTTATTAGATATGGTAAATAAAAATGATAAAATTTAAAGAAAAATTTACAATTATAAAATATGCAAATTTTTAAGAAACTGCAAACTTTTTACAATTAAAAATATGTTTAGTAAACTTAGTAAACAAAACTATCCTGTTTGTTTCTATGCCTCCATCTGAATTTTTTTCTGTTATTTTGTTGCTGCCATTACTTTTAGTTATTTATTTATATGTTAATATTCTGATTCTGTGTTTTTCACTTTATATATAACTTCCCAGATTTCTTTGCATTCTCTGTTATTTCTTAAGAATGCAGTTGTGTTCCATTATGTTTTATTTATTATAACTTGCTTAGCTATTGGAAATTATGTAGTTGTTTCCATGTTTTTACTATTGTAAATTATGCTAACATTAATGTTTTCTATTGAAAAAAAGTTTTAGTAATCACAAACTTAGTAGCCATTAGGAATAAAGATTGTAATTGTATATGAACTACACAATTTTTCCACTTATATTTTTTAAAAACCATTTTATTTTACAAATCCTTACCTTCTGTCTTAGAATTGATACTAAGTATTGGTTCCAAGACAGAAGAGCAATAGGGGCTAGGCAGTTGGGTCAGGTGCCTTGCCTAGGGTCACACAGCTAGGAAATGTCTGAATTCATATTCAAACACAGGTCCTCCCAAAACCAGATCTGGCTCTATCCACTGAGTCACCTACCTTCCTCTAAAATCATTAATTTTAACAAATTGGTAGCTAAACATTACATTTGAATCTATGTTAGGAATGTTTTTGGACTTAGAATTTTTCCTTTCAACATTCATAAAATATAGTTCTTGTAGTAATAAGATCCTTTGGTCAAAGAGCATTTCTAGCTGCTGTTTTATGGCATATTGATTGTCATAATGTTTGTACCAATTCACAGCTCCAGTGGAAGTGTAATAATAGTATGCCCATTTTTCCTCTGTCAGCAAAATTGAACTTTTTCAAGAAATTTTTTCTTTTATCAATTTAATAAATTTAAAGTAATATTACAAGAGTTTTCATTTTTATTTATCTGATTGAATCTGAATATTTTTTCAGATGGTTACTGAGTTTTTTTTCTAGAATTGTTTATTCATCTCCTTCAATCTCTTAGAGAATGACCCTTACTCATAAATTTACATAAATTCCTTAATAAATTTTTGGATGTCAAATTAAAAAAAGTTTTTGACAAAGTTATTCCTAATGTTTCTTTTTATTCTGGATGAACTTATGTATTTGTGTTCTATTTTCTTTCTTTCTTGCCTAAATAAATGTTTTTCTCTTTTCTGTAACTACAGTAAATCATTTATTTTCTTTTGTTAATTATATAAGAAAAAATTAATTACTGATTCATTTGAAATATGTTGTGGTATGCAGTTTGAGCTATGGATCTAATCTCATCTGTCTGATAACTCTTACTGGGCTAATGATTAATTTACCCAGTCTTTTGTGTTTTGACTTCCCTTTTTTGGATGTTATCTTTCAATTAGTATTAGCATTTTAAAATTTGAGCTCCCTTGTTAGTTAAGTGCCCTTTGGTTCATTTTGCTCAGATAAACTAGAGCTGGGGGACAACGATCTGAAGATGATGTTAAAGAAACACCATGAGAAGCGGAAACACCAACCTGTAAGACATAGAAATTACATGAAATAGAAATCTATGATTGTTAGTTTAATATATTGGGACATTGAGACCTATGAAGAACATAGTCCTAGAAGTTTCTATTCCTTTCTATTTTTATTTTCATTGTCGGGGGAGGGGTACAAAGAATAGCTAGAAATAGTTCATTGAGAGCAAACTAATTAAAGAAAGCATAATAGTATGAGAGCTGAACCTTTTCTTATTTATTCATTGCCCTAGTAACAGGATGGAAGGAAGGAAACAAGCATTTTATTAAGCCTAACTATTATGTGCTTTTCGGGCATTATCTCATTTAATCCTCAAAACAGCCCTGGGAGGTACATGTTATTATGACTCTCCAATTTTATCAATGTGGAAAGTGAGCCAGGCAGAGTTTAAATTACTTGCTCAGCATAACACTCAGGTCTTCAGACTCCAGATTCAGACCTTAATGCCACCTACGTATTTCTAGGCAACTTAAAATATAAGATCCTACCCATCCTAATTGGATTCTCTTATGTATCTCCATTAAAAATAGAGACTCTAGGGGGCAGCTGGGTAGCTCAGTGGATTGAGAGCTAGGCCTCTAGATAGGAGGTTCTGGGTTCAAATGTGGCCTCAGGCACTTCCTAGCTGTGTGACCCTGGGCATGTCAGTTAACCCCCTTTCTCTAGCCCTTAACACTCTTCTGCCTTGGAACCAATAAACAGTATTGATTTCAAGATGGAAAGTAAGGGTTTAAAAAAAGGGAGGGGGGGGCTCTAATCACAGAATAAACATGATTTCCTGAAATTTAACTAATGGGTTAGTGAATATTTAGTCAATTCAAGTTTCTTCCTCCTGGCCACCATCACTGAGTCGTTACCTTTCTCATTCAGGATCATCCAGATCTTTTGACAGGGGACCTGACTCTCAATGACATCATGACACGAGTAAATGCTGGCAGGAAGGGCTCCCTTGCAGGTAAATGATTGTATTTCTTCCAGTTTTCATAATGTGATTAAATGGCCCAAGTGAAAATAGGTGTTAAATAACACAAAGCCTAACAAACCTCTACAAAAATTCATTTTGTGACTTCTTCCATAGACATAAATATGCATATAAAAAATTAATGCAGAATTAGTGTGACAGGTGAGTGATATAATATATTAGCATTTATTTAGCATCTAATGCTAGGCCCTGAGGAGATAGATAAGAAGGAAATGGCCTTTGGACTCAAGAACTTCATGTTCCATTGTAAGAAACAACATGTTCTTATATAGTTATGTGTAACATGTACAATGTAATTTTGAAGGGAAAGAGACTAACAACAAAGGAGCAAGAAAAATCTCATAAAGCTTTCAAGAAAACTGGATTCTAATGGACTTCTATAACTGTTAAAACCTAAACTGCTAACTTGTAGTGATTAGAATCTAAAGGTCTGCCTCCTCATACTTGCTTTCCCTCACCCTGGTTCTATGTAGCTTAAGCATATCACATTCAGATAAAGAACCTAATTTTCTAATGTAGATATCACATTCTTTAACTTAGTCTCTTATTTTTCCTTACCAGCTCTGTTTGACTTGGCTATTCTCAAAAAGAAGGCAAAAGAGAAAGAGGAGAAAAAGAAGAAGAAGCTGAAATTGATAAAATCTGAGATAGATGATCTAGCTGAACCTCTGAGCAATCCAGAGGGAATCCCGCCCCTATCCCAGGCCCCATCCCCCCTGCCAATATCTGCCATCAAAGAAGAGTAAGAAAGACATAGGGGCTCACCAGGGATACGTGTTAAACGGGAACATGTTAATGAATTGATTTTATTTGCATATATTCTCGTGAATTTATTATCTTTAATTCTCAGAGCTTTCTGTAATGGGAAATTTTAGTTCTTCTTGGCCTTATGGCTAAGATCAATCTTTTTACACTATTCTTGGTCTCTGAAGGAGCACCTTGAGAGCTATGGAAGCACTGAGGACTAGGACCACTCTAGGGACCCACCCATGATGCCCTTTGCAGTTGCTTTTTATTTTTACTTCCTCATAGACCTCTTGAAGACCTCAAGCCCTGCCTTGGAATCAATGAAATATCTTCTAGTTTCTTCTCTCTCTTACTGGAGATCTTGCTCATGGAGGGACAGGCTAGTCTTCCTATGGTAAGAGTATCTGGGAAAACAGTTATAAGGAGGAAACTTTAAAGGGGGAAGGGTTAGCAACCAGGCTGCAGCTTTTAAGATGCATCTCTTATGTTCTCTATATAGATCTGTTTCTATCTGGCTTTGTGATTTTGGAAAATCACTCTGGATAGACTTTCCTTTTACTCTTGAATTGTCTGCCTTCATAGAATCCCTGAGGTTACTTGATTTTTTTTTTTTAATCCCCTTCTGCAGCTGGAGGAGCGAGTCCTGGATTGGCAGTCATCTCCAGCCAGTACCCTTAATAGCTGGTTCTCCTCAGCTCCTAACTGGGCAGAATTAGTGTTACCATCCTTGCAATATCTTGCTGGAGATAGCCGAGGTGAGGTGTTTCTTTTAAAACAATATAATTTTTTGCTTAGGTTTTGTTCACCATAGTGCACTGCAGCTTTTTTGGTTGATTTTTCCAGCTCCATTGCTGTGTTCTTGTCATCTTCCATAGCAGTCCTTTGAAGGCTTCTTGGCTTTGCCAGTCTGGCCCATTCTGAGGGTCTGGCTCAGCTGTTTTCTGGGTCATTTGAAACTAGAAGACTGTCTCTGACATGTGCAGTTTGTTGATTTGAGCCATCTCCTTACAGCTGTTCCTTCTAGCTTTTCTCCATTTGTTGAGTTCAAAGAGAAGACCCAGCAATGGAAACTGATTGGTAAGTAGTATGGTAGATTTTGCCTCTCTATTTTTTCTTTGATGTTCCTTCCCTTTTTAATCAGTTAAATTCTGAAAACTAGATAAAATTATTGATCTAAACCGTTTTTGTTCATAGAAAACCTTTTAATTTTTCCATTTTAGTGCCTCAGGCTTCGTAGTGAGCTCATAATTCCAAACTAGGACTTCATTGCTTAGATTTTAGATGAGGATGTGGACATTTCCACCAGTGTAGTTTTATCTGTATCTGTTTATCTCAGTGGAAGCTTTCTGAGGGCAGGAGCTATTTTGGTTTTGTCTTTTTTCTTCAGTTGTGAGTAAAATGCTTTGTACAAATCAATGCTTAGAAAGTATTTTTGAATTTAATAGACTAATTATAACTTTATTATTGTATTGATTGTTTTTCTGAATTAATAAAGAGATGTTTGCTGTAGCAGTTAAAATTAGGTTTTCTGCTACAAGTATTATATTGTTAGAGGTTTATTTAAGATTAAGAAATAAAGAAAATGCAAAATAAGAAAGCACGTGTCTAGGTCCAGAGAGCCCATTCACAACCACTCACATCTTGCCTGCTAGGTAGAGAGCCATGTGTGCTCCGAAGCAGAAGTAGGAAGAGAGACTCAGTAGGCTTTACAGCCAGTTTAAATAGAAATTTTTGATCTCGTCTAGGTGGGAATCCCAGTGAGATTAGAGGGCATCCTGGGAACTAGAGCAAGGACTTCTGGGGATTGAATTCCAGGGTTCAAATCTCCATTTTTTACACTCTCCATTTGATCGTTATTGGGGAAAGAAGTTTCCCCAAAAAGGATCATGAAAACATAATCAACTTAAACATTACAACAATTTGAGGATAAGAGGGAAAAAAGAACAAAACCAATAATTGTTAGACGCATTGACAAAAAGCCATTTAGGGGGCAGTCCCCTTTGGCATGAAAGTATAGATACAAATAAAAGTTAAATCAACCACACCCAAAGTTCATTTTTGATCTTCTCGTGCAGCTTGTGGTCTGGAGGCATCTTCATGGTGTCTTCTCCAAACAGTTCAGTTTCTGGATTCGGAGAGGTATCATGTTTCTTAACCTAAAATTCTTCTCTAAAGGAATTTAAACTTTGCAATTTAAAATAACATTTTTTACATTTCCCCTTTAAAAGGGTGATTGAAAAATACAGGATCACTTAGGGATGCATCGCTGAGTTATCAGGTATATGAATCAATTGGTAAGAGAAATTAAAAAGACATCAGAAAAATCCAAATAAAAAAGAAAATTACTGGATGAAAATAGATTATCAAAGTCTTATGTGTAAAAATTCTAAATGAAGGAAAAATAAATCTATAACAGGTCCTTGAATCAGGGCCCAATTAAAATGATATAACCAATGATGCTAATCGTAGCCTAAGGGAAAATTATCCCATTTTTTACCAGCTGATAGAAATGAGTCCTGGGTCTGAGGTGATGAGTCAGAATTGCTGGGCCGGGAGGTTCATCTGGGTCGGGATTGCAGGCAAGCAGAACGAGCCAGGGCTGGGGCCAGGTGAGTGGCAAACAGCAAACAGGTCTGGAGGTGGAGGCAGGAACGCAGGCAGGGAGCCGGTTAGCTATCTAATGGCTGGAACGAGCTGAATCAGCAACAGCTTTGCGAGGGTAAAAAACCTTGGCCAGAGAAACGTGGCTTAAAAAAAAATTTCACGCAGTAGCTATGAAAAGCTGAACTAACTAACAGTAGATCAGAAAAGAATCAGAAGATTGAGGGTATTTTGTCTTTCCAATGGTAAGCCATAACTGTAGCAGTTAAAATTAGGTTTTCTGCTAAGAGTATATTTTTAGAGGTTTATTTAAGATTAAGAAATAAAGAAAATGTAGAATAAGAAAGCACATATCTAGGCCCAGAGAGCCCATTCACAACCACTCACATCTTGCCTGCTAGGTAGAGAGCCATGTGTGCTCTGAAGCAGAAGTAGGAAGAGAGACTCAGTAGGCTTTACAGCCAGTTTAAATAGAAATTTTTGATCTCGTCTAGGTGGGAATCCCAGTGAGATTAGAGGGCATCCTGGGAACTAGAGCAAGGACTTTTGGGGATTGAAGTCTGGGGTTCAAATCTCCATTTTTACATTGCCCTGAATTGACTATTTCTTAATAGTGGGATCCCATCTTATCTATAGTTTGTGAACCCACTAGTATTGTGGGTCATATGGCTTTATCCTGGCTATGACTTCTGAAGTGAAGGACATATTTTATCCTATAGTAGCTGCTGCTATCTCTCCTCCCCTTTTGGTCCTCTGTCACTCCTCACCTGAGCTGCTGTACATGGCACCTACTATCTCCAGAGTTTATTAGGAATCTCAGGGTTCCATCTGAGGGAAGGAATCTATTCTACCCCCAGTCCCTTCTCTGGGTCACCCATCTCCTGGGCCCGCTTTCCTTCTTTGTCCTCACTGATGATGAAGGGAGTGAATTTGAATGCTCAACTACCCTCTGGTATACCATATCTAGCATATCAGATTTTTTTTGCTCTGGGTAAAAACATTTCTAATTAAAGTTCTAAGTATATTTGAATGATGTCCCTCCTATGGAAGTTCAGTAACTGATGTTACTAAGGGAAGGGGCTCATAACATTTATATCTGTTCTATGAAGTAAACCTTTACCTTTTTTATTTCTTAAGTGTCAGAGGAGACTAATGAAAAGCAAGTTGATTAATTGATCAATGTTGCTTTTAAGAATCTTTTATAGATAGGTTACCATAATGATAGAAGGAAGTTGGGACTCTTCATATACTTAGATTTGATAGTATTTATTGTTTTCTGATTCTCTTAATAGGTTCATCTCAAGACAATGAGAAGGAATTAGCTGCTCTATTCCAACTGTGGTTAGAAACCAAAGACCAAACTTTCTGTAAGGTATGGCTTTCAAAAAGTACCAGAATCTTTCCACCAGATTCTCTTTTGATCCTTGAGGGATCCACAGCTTTCAGAATTCAGCTCCTTTAGTAATTACATGATTTGCCTTATTGTCCAGCAGGAAACTGAAGACAGTTCAGATGCTACAACACCAGGTCCCCGTGTGTAAGTAAAGACCAATTGATTCAGTAATTAATATATATTTTATCTAATATTTATAAGGCTTGACTTTAGTTTTTTAGGTTTTTTTTTTTACCATTCTAAGCTACTATTGTGGATGCATTCTAGCTTCTCAGTGTCCTTTAGATAATGCTACTTCAATGTGACCTTACCTGAATATTCTAACTAGTTGGATCATTAGCTTCTTTATTTTGGATACTGTGAACACTGAATTTGTTCAGCCTAATAGCACTGATTTTTGCAAGATGGGATGGGTGGGGTAGGTGGCAGGGAAAGTTGCCCCTTTACAATGTTGTACTTAAGTCCACTAAAATCCCCAGTTCCTTTATATGTGAATTGTGGCCTAGCTATGTTTCTTACATCCTATACTTATACAGTTGAATTTTCTTCGTTAGACAATGAGGATACATGTGAACTAAATATCTAAACCTTTTTAAAAATCTCCTGAAGCTCATTATTCTTTGAGCCTCTTTATGTAGCAAATAATGTTTCTCACTAACCATATACATGCACGTGAGGTAACCCAGGATGATAAAAAAACCAAACAAACCTGATTTACCTATTAGGAGTAAATAATAAGAATATTTATATTAATTTGAATAATAAGAAAATCAGCTTTTCTAACTGGTGCCATTCTGAATCCCCAGAATTTAGGGGTACTATAGAATAGCCCATAAGACTACTTGGCGAGAGCTAGGAGAGGGAGACTTCTATTGCTATGAAAGAGGGGTAGTAATGGGGAAGGGAAGAAATTCAAGCAAAAAAGTGTGAGAGTATTATAGAATTATAGAATAAAGGCCATGGTTGTAGATGGAGGTGCTGTAGATGGAGAAATTGATCTATGAACCTACCACTTGGGATTGATTTAAAACTCTATGTTCCAGAAGAACCGACTACGTGGTCCGGCCCAGCACAGGGGAAGAGAAAAGGGTTTTTCAGGAGCAGGTGAGGAAAAACTTGAAACAGTGTGAACTCTGGAATTAGTGAAAATTTATATTAAAAAGCTTTGGACTTAGCTGTCCTTCTGTCTTAAGTTATTAGATGATAAATCTAGTCCTTTAGATATTCTTTTAGATCTCATTACCAAATTAGGGGTGGAAATGCTCTCATCACTTTTTCTTCATCATTAGCAACAAAATGTGTTTGCATAGCTCTTTATTCACTTTGACAAACATTAAGTGCCAAGAACACTGTACTAGATTTTGGGAGAGGTACCAAGATGAAAAAAGGCACAACTTGGTCACTTTGAGCCTAGAGCAGGAAAACATTTTGGGGGAGTGTAGGGGAGGAGGAGATATAACATGTCATAATAAAGGCAATATAATATGTTGTAATATAAAACATGAATACTGTGCAAAGGTCAGTGAAGAAGATGTTTCTGACTAGGGAGTTACTTTTTCTCAGTACCAAGAAAGAAGGCTTATAAAAAGGGCCATGCTTTCTCTTTCCGATTCTGTTTCAGTGAGCAAACTATTTAGAATCACGAGATCTTAGATTTTAGAGCTGGAGGAGGCCTTATAAGTCAACTGCCTCATTTTATAGATGGAGAAAGTGTTGGACAGTGGGTGAAACACTTTATAGATAAAATGGGCTCATAGAGATTAACTTGTTATACAAGTTCCCATGGTCTTCTTGATCCAGATCTAGTGCTTTGATCACTCTTTCATGATGCTGACTTCTCTTTCTTTGTGTTATTGTTTCTTTGATGAGTCCTCATCAAAGGGGTGGGGTGGGGGGCAGCTAAGTAGCATAGTATATAAAGTACCAGGCCTAGAGTTTGGAGGTCTTGGATTCAAAAGTGATCTTAAACACTTCCTAGCTGTGTGACTTTGGGCCAAGTCACTTAACCCCAGTTGCCTAGCCCTTACCCTTCTTTCTAAGGAGTAGATTCTAAGGCAGAAGGTAAGACAAAGAAAAAAAGCCAAATAAGATGTTATATTTAATTGTGGAGGTGATAGGGAACAACTTTTACCAATTAGGGGAGTGACAAGGTCAGATCTTCTTTTTAGGAAGATCACTTTGGCTACTGAGAGGAGAATGGACTGGAGTGGGGAGATAGACCAACCAGCAGGTTGTTACAATAGTGCAGGCCTAAAGTGATATACACTGTGAATATAGAGAAGGGGACAAATATAAGAGATGTTGTTAAGGTAGAAATCAACAAGACTTGGCAACAGATTGGTTGTGGTGACAGGGAGGATAGTGGTTTTATCGACAGTGATATGGAAGTTGGGAAGAAAGAAGGTTTTAAGGGGAAAGGTTATGAGTTCTGCTTTAGACATGTTTACATTGAGATATATGTGGGACATCAAGCCTGAGATATCTGGTAAGACATTGATTATATGTGCCTAAAGGTCAGGAGAAAGGTTTGAGCTAGATAAAAAAACTTAATAACCATCTTTATAGAGATAATTGAACCCATTGAAACTGGTGGAATTACCATAGAGTATAGAAGAAGAGCAGAGGGTAGATCCTTGAGCTTCATTCATGGTTTATGGTTGTGACCTGGTGAAAAATTTAGGAAAGGGGCCTGAGGAACAGAGAACCAGGAAGAGGAGTGTCACAAAAACCTAGAGATGGGAGAATATCCAGGATAAAAGGGTAATCAACAGTGCTAAGTGCTACAGAGAGACCATGAAGGGTCTCTGAGAGAAAAGATCTGGTAATTAAGGAATGATCAGTAACTTTGAGAGCAGTTTCAGTTGAGCTCTATGATTTTGACCCATTCTTCTTCTACTTGCTTGCCTCAGGAACGTTTCCGTTATAGCCAGCCCCACAAAGCTTTTACCTTCCGTATGCATGGTTTTGAGTCTGTGGTGGGGCCAGTCAAAGGTGTCTTTGACAAAGAGACCTCACTTAACAAGGCCCGGGAGCATTCCTTGCTGCGCTCAGACCGCCCTGCCTATGTCACCATCCTGTCTCTTGGTAAGACACCTAGATTTTTTGGGGGGGACTTTTATGTGACCATATGATTTAGAGCCAGAAGGGACCTTAGAGACATTGGCCATTAGATTCTGCTTTGGTTTCATCAGAATTCTCAGGGATAGTTATGCCATCTTCCACAGGGTTAGGGGTGTTTGTGGTGGGGAGGTTATTGGGAATTTTGTAGAGGTGGGGGGAGAGGAGGGAGAGAGAAGCGAGGAGCAGGTCAGGCAAGACTTTTCTTCTGGAGTTTGTTTCTTGAGAATTTCTTTTGAACTGAGGAATTGAGGAAAGTGCTGTAAGCAGCCTCATAATTAGGTGAATCAGTACCAAGAATTTTGCAACTTTGTTTAGAATATGTAGCCTAGGAAAGTGCAGAGACTACTACAAACCACCAGGGGGAAGGCTTTCCTTGACACTGACCAGTATAGAAAGGGAAGTTGAGATCTTTTCTAGGTAGAAGAGGAAATGAACTGGATATTATGCTACGATGGAATTCCTGTTTTCTTTCTTTTTCTTTTACAACCACCTGTAGTCAGGGATGCAGCAGCCCGATTACCCAATGGAGAAGGGACACGGGCTGAAATCTGTGAATTGCTGAAAGATTCCCAATTTCTTGCACCAGATGTTACCAGCACTCAGGTGAGATAGAGATCACCACAATTCAGAATTCTATGATCTGGGAATGCCCAGATTTATTAAAATGGATTCTTATTTGCCATGATTTTCAACAGTTATGTCTATTCACAGAACTTACTCAATTCAATTCAACAAATAGTTATTGAGTACTGTACTTAATATATATGTGTAAGTATTGGTAGTAAAAGTACCGAATAGTTTGTGGGGAACAATCGAGAACCTTAGGCCCACAGAGACAAAGTTTGTGTTTAGATATGACTGTCCAAATCCAATATGTTCTCTCTCAGACTCAACTACTTCCTAGGACTTGGTTTTTTGCTTCTTTTGAGTTATACTTATATTTCTCAGGTGAATACAGTAGTAAGTGGTGCCTTGGACCGACTACACTATGAGAAAGACCCATGTGTAAAATACGACATTGGACGAAAGTTATGGATCTACCTTCACCGTGACCGGAGTGAGGAAGAGTTTGGTATGTGAGGCCTCTGGGTCAGATGAGTTGGCCTACAAGTTGAAAATAATCTGAATTACTAGTTTGGTCTCTTTATTATTTTCATTTGGGTTCAGATAAGAATTAGAGGGTTGGCAATTAAGTGGCTTATGGATTGAAAGCCAGGCCTAGAGACAGGAGGTCCTGGGTTCAAATTTGGTATCTGACACTTCTTAGCTGTGCAACCCTGGGCAAGTCACCGAACCCCCATTGTCTAGCCCTTACTGCTCTTCTGCCTTGGAACCAATAAACCATATTGATTCTAAGACAGAAGGTAGGGGTTTTAATAAAAAGAGTTGGAGGGTTGAGGGGCAGGATTTAGCCCCATAGTTCAGATGCCATTGACTTGGGGGGTTGAATTCTAATTATACTAGTCTTAGGATTCTGATTTCCAGTATAGTTTACTAATTAACTTTTGCTCACAGAACGAATTCACCAGGCACAGGCAGCTGCAGCAAAAGCCAGAAAAGCCCTTCAGCAAAAACCCAAGCCCCCGGCCAAAGTGGTAAGTGACTTTGGACCTCAGAGAATTTTGAGAAGGTGATGACAAAAACCAAATATTCTTCTTTTCACTAACATGCCTTTAAAGCTATGGTCATTATGCCTTCCTTCATTGGGTTCATGACTAGACCTGCACATTGTCTTTATTCTGTGGTTGTAGAAGTCCAGTAATAAGGAGAGCTCTGTGAAGGTGCTTAACAGTGGTACATCAGAACCAAGTCAACTGAGTCTTAGTGACTCCAGCATGCCAGCCACTCCTGTCACACCTGTCACCCCAACCACCCCAGCCTTGCCTGCTACTCCCATATCACCTCCACCTGTGTCAGCAGTTGGCAAGAATGCACCTAGTACAGGCCCAGAGCCAGCTAAATCTAGCCCAAGGTACACTCTTTCCTATCTTCCTTAGCTTTCTTCCCTTTATGCCTCTATTTGGACATCTAAGCTTATTCTGTTTTCTTTTACAGCGTTCTTCTGGTATCTTCACCAACAATGCCTCAATTGGGAACATTGCTTTCCCCAACTCCAAGCAACCAAACTCCACCAAATTCCCAGTCCACTGGCCGGGTGGTGAGTCACTCTGGCTCAACTGGACTTCCCCAGGTGCGAGTGGTAGCCCAGACAAGTCTTCCTGCTGTCACTCAACAGCCCACAAATTCAACACAGACATTGCCACAGATGCCAGTGGGCCCACAAATCCGGGTTCCAGCCACTGCTACACAGACCAAAGTCATACCACAAGTGAGTATGAAAGCTAACAGGCATTGGATAGCAGGAGAAACTGAACCAAGCTTGGCTAGTGATTCAACTGGAAATATCCTGAATTGAAAAATATGAAACCTGGATTCTAGTCCCAGTTTATCTACTAGTTTGTGACTTGAGGGAAGTCTTATCTTGCCTGCCTTAAGTTCCTTTATCTATAAAATGGGAAAGGTACTATCTTAATTACTTCAGAAGGTCAGGTTAAAATGAGATTCTCTAAAAGCATTTTAAGAATGAGAAAACATACAGGTGTAATTTTTGAATACTCAGCTTAGACATTGAGTCTTATAGCCTCAGGATGAAATGGCATCAGTTTTTTTGTGTTGGATAATGAAATAATTCTGATATATACAACCAAGCATGTTGGGGAAAAAAGAGTTTTTGTGGGGCAGGTCTTCAGTGTTATAGCATACTAAGAATAGAATGCTGCCAAATGCTGGTTCCTGTTCTGTGTGTGAATAAATTGTTTTCCTTTTTTCTTGAGCCAGACAGTGATGACAACTGTTCCAGTGAAAACTCAACCTGCCCCAGCACCAGCATCTGGGCAGCGGCCTGGGCAAGGCCAGGCAGGACTCGCAGTGACAGGTCTCGCTGCCACTGCTAGCCCTGCAGCAAAACCTGCCACCAGCTCCCCTGGAAGCTCTGCATCAAGTTCCTCCACAACCACAGTTATCCAGAATGTCCCTGGCCAGAATATTATCAAACAGGTTACTGATTCTTGGGTGGAATTAACTTACATATTGAGAAAGTTAGGGAAAGAGAATAGGGATGTGAAAAGTCTATTTGGTCTCATATATAATTTATTTCAAGACAATTATAGTAGAAGGCAGTGCAAACATTGCAAACATTTATTTTCATAAAAAATTTGAGTTTTCTTGTTTGGGATTTAGGACTGAAAATGTATTCCCTTTCTACTTATTCCTTTATAGAAATAATTTCCTTCTCTGCTTTTCATTTACTACAAATGAATTTTAAAAATAGTATTATAATCTTTGTAGATTGCACATAATAAGTAAACATTGTTAGGAAATGTACTTATAAGTTTTGCATGATGATATTACCTATATAATCATAATGTGGTCCCATTTAACAGACTTCTGCAATCTGCATCAGTGCCTTTCTTCCCCTCTCCAGGTGGCAATTACTGGACAACTGGGCATGAAGCCTCAAACAGGCAACAGCATCCCACTAACAGCCACTAACTTCCGCATCCAGGGTAAGGATGTTTTGCGCCTACCACCCTCATCCATCACGACTGATGCCAAGGGCCAGACAGTGCTACGCATAACTCCTGACATGATGGCTACCCTGGCCAAATCCCAGGTCACCACAGTCAAACTGACCCAGGACCTCTTTGGGGCAGGAAGCGGCGGTGCAGGAAAGGGCATCTCTGCTACTTTACATGTCACTTCCAATCCTGTACATGCATCTGATGCCCCCGTCAAGACCAACTCGGTTAGTGCCCCTTCATCTACTCCAGCAGGCACCACTGTGGTCAAAGTAGCCCCTGATCTGAAACCTGCAGAAGCCTCAAGCTCAGCTTTCCGCTTGATGCCAGCACTTGGTGTGAGTGTGGCAGACCAAAAGGGCAAAGCTGCGGTGGCTTCAACAGAGACAAAGCCAGCTGCCACAATCCGAATTGTTCAGGGACTGGGGGTAATGCCTCCCAAGCCAGGCCAGACTATAACAGTTGCCACCCATGCCAAGCAAGGATCCTCCTCAGCAGGTGGACCTGGAGCTGTTCATACTTCCACCGTGTCCTTGCCCAGTATGAGTGCTGCTGTGTCAAAGGCTGTGGCAGTGGCTTCTGGGGCCACAGGCACCCCTATCAGCATTGGGACGGGAGCCACCACCGTGCGACAGGTCCCTGTGAGCACCACAGTTGTATCTACTTCCCAGGCTGTGAGTAACATTGTGGGTTAAATGTAGCCTGTCTCATTGATGCATCTCTTAAAAGTTAACCCCATTTGCTTCTATCAAAAGGGAAAGTTAGGCAAGTTTCTTCTTCTAGTAATGAGGACTGGAAATCAAGGTATTGCTCATTTCCATACCACTGTACCTGACCTGAGCAGATTTGTCTTTATTAATTCATTCATAGTAATTATAAAACCTCCCTATGTGCATTACATGGGGCAATGGGGTCTTAGTAATAGTATTACTTTCTTTTTTTTTTTAACTCTTACCTTCCATCTTGGAATCAATACTGTGTATTGGTTCCAAGGCAGAAGGGTGGTAAGGGCTGGGCAATGGGGGTTAAGTAACTTGACCAGGGTCACACAGCTGGAAGTGTCTGAGGTCAGATTTGAACCTAGGACCTCCCATCTCTAGACCTGGCTCTCAATCTACTGAGCCACCCAGCTGGCCCCAAAAGTATTACTTTCTACAGAAAAAAAAAGGGTACCCTAAAATCTCAGATCATTTGACATAAAGACCAGCAGATGGTAAGATAGGAACCTTTCTGAATTAATGGAAAGTCTTAAGAACAAGGACTTTTGCCTTTTTTTTTTTTAATTCTCTGGGCTTCACACAGTGCCTAGCACATTTGCTCAACATAGAAAGGTGGTACCCAATAGCATTTGTAATAGAAGCAACCAAATAAGCAAGCTGATTGATGGAAGACCTAGGCTGTTGCTTCCCCTCTACAGAAAGGCTGCTTATTGAGGAAAAGGAGTGGTTCCAGTTAGTGTTCTTTGAAATGTTTTTAACCAGTTAAGCCATCTTTGAATGAGAGAAAAATAATACCATATGTGAATCTATTAAAAACACTATCCTTAATCTTTCTATTGCCTGGTATTGTTCTTGCTGTTGACTGTCATGCCACAAAGAGAAAATAAACTAGAGAGAGCAGAGATTGAAGTGAACTCCAGAAGTACAGATGTGTTGGTGGCTGTTGCTGTCCCTGCTTTTCTGCCCAGGTGGAAAAACTGCTGCCTTAAATGAATTCATGGGGTATTATTATCTACAAAAACTCCATTACTAATAATTAAAAATAACAGCCAAATAGCTTGAGAACAGTTGAATTACATTCTCAGGGCACTATACATTTTCAGTTTCGCTACATTAAATATGAGCCCTAGAGACTGGATTTCCTTCACTTGGTGGAATCTGTTGCTTGTGTAACCTTACTAATATGTATATCCCTGGAAGAAATTGAAAATACTTGAGGGGCCTTATTAATCAAATACTCTTCCACCCTGCCTTTTTGCTGGTTCTCCATTAGTGAACCTGAATTTCAGTGGAGCACTAGAATTTCATTCAATATTAACATTTCAGGTCTTTTCCCTTTCTCTTTATGCTATTAAACAGGAAGCTCATTTAATTTCTTGGTTTTGGGTGGAGTGAGGTTGGGGCATTTCTGTATAGATTATACCATTTGTACATGTTAAGACTTCTTCAACTTTGACTCAAATTTCATTGGAAACCTAGAGATGAAGGAATAATGAAAGTGGGTATCCTAGGATATGTCTTACAGTTGGAAGTTCATGGAACTCTGTGGGTGCTTCTGTCAAGTTTTCCTAGTGCTTCTCTACTTTGACTCACATCCTACAAAATTCCTTTCCTTTTCAAATGAGATGATATTTACAAAACACTTAGCACAGTGCCTGGCATGTAATAGGTACTTAATTAATGCTTGTTTCCTTCCTTTTCTTTGTAGGGGAAGCTGCCTACACGGATTACAGTGCCACTATCAGTGATTAGCCAGCCTATGAAAGGCAAGAGTGTGGTGACAGCTCCCATCATCAAGGGTAACCTTGGAGCCAAGTAAGTGATGGTAGCGAGACAGAACAGATGAGTTTTGAACTATTTTTTTCTAGTTAGGAAAAAGAAAATTATGGAGGAAGTAGGTCATTTCTTAGGATTCTCCTTTTAATATTCTGACTCATAGACACAAAGTCTTTTTAACCAGTTTCTATTTTGTACATGAATCTGGTTTTGTTATTTTTAGATTTTACCCTGTTTTAAATTACTTGGCTTAATTCTGTGGAGCAGAGAGATGACCATCAGTAAACCTCAACCATTCCTGTTTTCTCTCCATAGTATTAGTGGATTGGGCCGGAATATCATCCTCACTACCATGCCAGCTGGCACGAAACTCATCACTGGCAACAAACCTGTTAGCTTCCTCACTGCTCAGCAGCTGCAGCAGCTGCAGCAACAGGGCCAGGCCACACAGGTAAAATCTCAGGGTACCCTACTGGACAAAGCAAACTTCTCTCTATTCCTTAACCTGATTGGCAAAAACCTGTCCTCTAGAACCCCTCACATTTTCTCTTTGTAAACAGGTACGCATCCAGACAGTTCCAGCTTCCCACCTCCAACAGGGAACAGCTTCTGGATCTTCCAAAGCTGTCTCCACCGTCGTTGTGACCACAGCCCCATCCCCAAAACAGGTGCCTGAACAGCAGTGAACATATGAGGGGAAAGAAGATGGCTTCTCAAGACTTTCCCGATCTGTTCTCCCAGCTGAAGAGAATAGGGGCTACATCACACCTGCAAATCCTCCTGCTTAAGGAGAGGCCAGGTAGTGGGGTGATGTCAGCAAACTGGATTTTGCCATGTCAGAATCCAGTGAATAAGTACTAAAAAGAGCCCAGCTTATTTCAGGGTTCCTAAGCCTGCTTTGTGGATTAATCTAGGGGAAGATAGTTTATTATGATTTTATATGGTCCCAGCTATACCATGCAGACCAGAAGTTTTTCCCTTAGTGTTAATTGTATTCAGGTAGGAGAATTATGGGAGATTTCCTGACTTTAGAGTATGCAGGCTCTGTGAGCTAGTCTTACCTTGTATGTGGAGTTCTTCAGTAATAGATTTTAGCCTCTCATGGTATTCTTTAGTCATTTCTGTGACTGGTGGATTGGATACCAGGTTTAGATGACTTTTTTGTGTCCAGAAAATAATTTTATATAACTTATTGGATTTTTTTAAAGATACTATGGCACTTCTTTCTCAAACAGAAGTTTGGGCTTTTGCCCTTAAATAGATCACTTATTATTCTCTTTTGTCCAATATGAGGGAATAGTAAGACTCTTAAGAAGTGAGTGCATTTTTTATAACTATGATAGGGAGAGAAAGACTATGTGGCTACAGGTAATGTAGGTAATGGATGGACCACAATGGATTTCCTGAAATGAAACTAGAGATGGAAACTGCCTATATTACAAGATGGTGTATGGGACTTTGAACATGGTGCAAGTTTATTGCTAAGTCTTTAGACTTTGCTTTTGTTATCAAATGGTGACCCAGAAAAAGTGAACCGACTCTAGGGGAATACCACCATCTGTGCTGCTTTTGTTGTCTTGTGCCAAGGTCTCCACTTTATTCCATGTTAGTGGTACTGCTCTCACTTCCAGTCCTGGAATAAGGAAGAAAGGGGGAAGGCACAGGAACAAGTTGCAGGCTGCCCAGCAAGGACTTATACATATTGACCTGAAGTTGCAAGATATTTTATTAATACAGGATGTTTCCTGCTTCTTTCCCCAGTCTCTATTGCTGCCTGACAATGTTCTTTAAAAAGTTTTTAAAGTGTAATATATAATTAAATGTGCTGTTAACAACATATGCCTTGTTGTTTGCTTTTGGGAGCTGTGTGAATGCGTTTTCTTATGCTAGCTACTGATTTCATAGTAATTTGTGATCTGGACTTTCCTATCTGTTAAAAAATCATTTAGTTGATGCTTTGTGTTTTTTAATACTATTGTTATTTTCTATTAATGACATCTGCCTCTTCACTCCATATAGCTAAAACAAAGTAAAGCAGTTACTTAAGTGAAGCAAACTGACACATACTATGTCAACCAAAAGCTTCTATTGTGCTAGAATTACATGTAAACTAATGAGAGGGAGGCAGCACTAGGAGCTTAGGGAGTCAGGAAAGGATGTGGTGCTAGAGCTTTGAAAAGAGGCTGTCCAATATTTAATCTAAGTCATCTCCTTAGATTCCAGGGCTTTATTTTTCTTTTCCCCCCTTTAAACCCTGCTTCAGGATGAGAAAGTTTGTTTTGTTTGCAATGTTATTCTCCCTCTTAACTTTTCTCTTGCCCATTCATGATAATTTAAATGCCTGTTGAATGGAAAAGATGGGGAAAAAGCATTTATATAATACCTATTATGTGCCCGGCATTGTGCCAAGTGCTTTTTACAAATATTAGCTTTTTTTAATTCTCACAATAATCCAGAAAGGAAGGTGTTGTATTTTACAGATGAGGAAGCTGAGGCAAAGAGGTTAAGTGATTTGCCTAGGATCCCACTGCTAGTAATGTCTTGAGTCAAGATTTGAACCCAGATTTCCTTGTCTAGGCCCAGGTCTATTGTACCACCAGCTGCATTGAGTTTGATACAAGTCTACCACAGACTGTGTGTTCAGCCTTTCTTTGTCCATTTCAGGGAAGAGCAAGGTTCTTCTGAATCTTATTCCCCTTACCTCTGTTTATAGTTATATGTTCTTCTTATATATCCCAATTATGAAAAATAGCAAGTTTCACTCCTTTCTATTTCCTTTCCAATTCTAGTTTATTCCTTTTCTCTCCTTGAAAACTTCAGATATGAACCAATCCATCTCTTAAGATTTGTCTTACCTGACTGCTTCTATACCTTTTGATGACATTAAGTTTCTGAAAATACAACTTTTCTCCCTCTGTTAGAATATTAGTACTATGTCATGTAATCTCATTCCAAATGCTCAAATAAATTTCTAGATTTCTGTAGGCTTATTTTTATACTTCAGAATTCCTATTCAGATTTGGACTTTTTGTCAAAAATGCTTTAAAATCCTCTGTTTCCTTAGAGATCCATTTTTCCCTCTGTAGAATTTATAGCAGTTCTGTAGGATGAGTAATTGTTGGTTGTAATCCTATGCTGTATTCCAAGACGTGCATTTGTTTATAATAGATGCTGACAGATTTTATTTGATCTCATTTATGGTTCCTTAATACTTGGACTAATGTTTTATATGTACTCATATACATGTGTGTGTGTGTGTATGTATATATATATTTTTTTAATTTATTTTTTTAATGAAAGAGGTTGGAATTTTGGCTATGATATTCCTGGCAGTCTTTCTTTTGAAGTTCCTTTCAGGAGGTAATTGGTGCATGTCATTCATTTGAATAATACCTTTCTGTCATTTAATACCCACATTTCTCATCTATTTTTCTGAAAGGACCAGATTTATTCAGTTAGTCATAAACTGGAAATTGGTAGGGATTATTTAGTGTAGTTGGGAACAGGAGTTTTAGGAACCAAATCCAGCACTGAATTGGAGCTGATGAGGAGGAGAGTAGAGATAAAGGGGAGGGGGAGAATGTTCCAAGAATTATGAATATTTTCTGACATGTTGGAATGACTTATTAACAGTTCTAAGACTGAGGTTGAGGTGGTTTGGAGATGGTTCTGAGTTTTTAAGAGACGGGCTAGATCAAAAAGTTTTTAAGTTGACATAGCAAGCTCAAGATAGACCATTTAATCATAATTAGTGATCAGGGATTTCACTGGAAGGATAAAAGATTTATATTTATGATAAAAAAGAAATGTTCATAGAGCACCTTACTGTATGTAATCAGAAACTTAGACTTAATTACTATTTCTTAGGATCAGATTTCTTGGAATTGATCTTTTTTTCTGAATGAAAGCGAGGAGGGTAAAATCAAATGGGGATAGAGTTTATATCTAGTAAGAACATTTTTCATAATTTATTTTTTAATATAGATATTTATTATTTTTTTCCATTTGAATTAGTTTAGTCAATTTAGAACATTATTCCTTGGTTACGATAATCACATTATTTCCCTCCCTCCCCTCCACCCACCTTTCCTGCAGCCAAAGGGCAATTTCATTGGGTATTACTTGTGTCCTTGATTAGAACCTATGTCCATGTTGTTGATGTTTGCACTAGGATATTCATTTAGAGAGTCTACATCCCCAACCATCTCCCTTTGATCCATGTATTCAAGCAGTTGTTTTCCTTGGTGTTTTTTACTCCCACAGTGTTTCCTCTGAATGTGGATAGTGGTTTTTCTTGTAGATTCCTCCAAGTTGTTCAGGATCACTGCATTGCCACTAATTGAGAAGTCCATTACATTCGATTGTAGCACAGTGTATCAAGTCTCTGTGTACAATCTTTTCCTGGTTCTGCTCCTCTGACTCTGCATCAGTTCCTGGAGGTTGTTCCAGTTCCCATGGAATTCCTCCACTTTATTATTCCTTTGAGCACAATAGTATTCCATCACCAACATATACCACAATTTGTTCAACCATTCCCCAATTGGAGGGCATCCCCTCATTTTCCAATTTTTGCCACCACAAAAAGCGCAGCTATGAATATTTTTGTTTCTTTGAATATTTATTTCTTTGGGGTATAAACCCAGCCCTGCTATGGCTGGATCAAAAGGCAGGCAGTCTTTTATCGTCCTTTGGGCATACTTCCAAATTGCCCTCATGTTTGTAGTACAATGTTAAATAATAGAGGTGATAATGGGCATCTTTGTTTCACTCCTGATCTTATCGGAAAGGCTTCTAGTTTATCCCCATTGTAGATTATGTTTGCTGATGGTTTTAGATATATACTGTTAATTATTTTTAGGAAAGGCCCTTCTATTCCTATACTTTCTAGTGTTTTCAATAGGAATGAGTGTTGTATTTTATCAAAGGCTTTTTCTGCATCTATTGAGATAATCATGTGATTTTTGTCGGTTTGCTTGTTAATATGGTAAATTATGTGGGATGGTTTTCCTAATATCGAACCATTCTTGCATTCCTGGTATGAATCCTACCTGGTCATAGTGAATAACCCTTGTGATGACTTGCTGAAGTCTTTTTGCTAGTATCCTATTTAAGATTTTTTATCTATATTCATTAAGGAGATTGCTCTATAGTTTTCTTTCTCTGTTTTTTGACCTACCTGGCTTTGGGATCAGTACCATATTTGTGTCATAAAATGAATTTGATAGAACTCCTTTTTTGCTTATTCTGTCAAATAGTTTGTTTAATATTGGGATTAGTTGTTCTTTGAATGTTTAATTCATTTGTGAATCCATTTGGACCTGGGGATTTTTTCTTAGGGAGTTCTTTGATGGTTTGTTCAATTTCTTTTTCTGATATGTGGTTGTTTAGGTAATCTATTTCTTCCTCTGTTAGTCTAGGCAATTCATATTTTTGTATGTATTCACCCATATCATCTAGATTGCCATACTTGTTGCCATATAATTGGGCATAATAGTTTTTAATGATTGCCTTAATTTCCCCTTCATTATAGGTAAGTTCTCCCTTTTCATCTTGGATACTGTCTATTTGGTTTTCTTCTTTCCTTTTTTAAATTAGATTGACCAGTACTTTGTGTATTTTATTTGTTTTTTCAAAGTACCAGCTTCTAGTCTTATTTATTAAATCAGTCCTTCTTTGACTTTCAATTTTATTAATTTCTCCTTTGAGTTTTAGGATCTCTAATTTAGTCTTCATCTGAGGATTTTTAATTTGTTCACTTTCTAGTTTTTTAATTTCCATGCCCAGTTCATTGACCTCTGCCCTTCTTAATTTGTTAATATATGAACTCAAGGATATAAATTTCCCCCTGAGTACTGCTTTGGCTGCATCCCATAGATTTTGAAAGGATGTCTCATCATTGTCATTTTCTTCAATGATTTGTTCTTTAACTAACTGGTTTTGGAGAATTGTATTGTTTAATTTCCAATTAATTTTTGATTTACCTCTCCATGTTCCCTTACTAATTATTATTTTCATTGCATTGTGATCTGAGAAAGTTGCATTTATTATTTCTGCTCTTTTGCACTTGTTTGCAATGTTTTTATGCCCTAATACATGGTCAATTTTTGTAAATGTACCATGTGCTGCAGAAAAGAAGGTATTTTCCTTTTTGTCCCTATTTATTTTTCTCCACATGTCTACTAACTCTAATTTTTCTAAGATTTCATTCACTTCTCTTACCTCTTTCTTATTTATTTTTTTGGTTTGATTTATCTAGTTCGGATAGAGGAAGGTTCAGATCTCCCACTAGTATAGTTTTTCTATTTTGTCCTTGAGTTCCTCTAGTTTCTCCTTTAGAAATTTGGATGCTATGCCATTTAGTGCATACATGTTGAGTACTGATATTTCCTCATTGTCTATACTGCCTTTTATCAGGATGTAATTACTTTCCCTATGTCTTTTAACTAAATTTATTTTTACTTTGGCTTTGTCAGATATCATGATTGCAACTCCTGCCTTCTTTTTATCAGTTGATGCCCAATAGATTTGGCTCCACCCTCTTACTTTCACCCTATGCTTATCTACCTTCCTCATGTGTGTTTCTTGTAGACAGCATATGCATATGGTAGGGTTTTGGATTCTAATCCACTTTGCTCTTCGCTTGTATTTTATGGGTGAGTTCATTCCATTCACATTCAGAGTTATGATTACTAGCTGTGTATTTCCCAGCATTTTGATTTCTACTCCTGGTCCTGCCTTTTCTTCCTTCACTATTTCCTTCTACACCAATGTTTGTTTTTAATCAGTCCCCCTAGTTCCCACCCTTATTTTACTTCGCTTTCTACCCTCTCGTCTTATTCCCCCCCGCCCTTATTTTCCCTGTAGTCTTTCTTTAAAACTACCCCTACATACATATATCTATATAACTATTTATGTCTTGTCCTTTCATCCTATACAGTTTGTCACTGTTCCCTCTAAGTATAATTCTTCTAGCTTCCCAGGTGATAATAACAATTTTTAAGAGTTACCAATGACCTCTTTTCTTATAGGGATACATATTTTAACTTATTGAGTCTCTTTTAAAAAAAAAAGGTTTTTTGTTTGTTTGTTTTGTTTTATTTTTCTCCCCTCCCCCCCCTTTTTAATTACCTTTTGATGATTCTCTTGAGTTCTGTGCTTGGGCATCAAATTTTCTGTTCAGGTCTGATCTTTTCTTTACAAATTCTTGGAATTCTTCTATTTTGTTGAATGATCATACTTTCCACTGTAAAAATATAGTTAGTTTTGCTGGGTAATTGATTCTTGGTTGTAGACCTAGTTCCCTTACTTTTTGGAATATCATTCTATGCCTTTTGGTCCTTCAGAGTGGATGTAGCCAGATCCTGCATGATCCTCACTGTGTTTCCATGGTATCTGAATGACTTCTTCTTGGCAGCTTGTAATATCTTTTCTTTGGTCTGATAGTTCTTGAATTTGGCTATAACATTGCTGGGTGTTGTCAGTTGGGGATTAAGTACAGGAGGTGATCTATGGATTCTTTCAGTCTCTATTTTTCCTTCTTATTCTAGAATATTGGGGCAGTTTTCTTGGATAATTTCCTGTAGTATGATGTCCAGGCTTTTTCTTTTGTCATGGTCTTCTGGTAGACCAATGTTTCTTAAATTGTCTCTCCTTGAATGATTTTCTAAATCCTCTGTTTTGTGAAATGAGATGCTTCATACTTTCCTCAATTTTTTCATTCTTTTGGTTTTGTTTTATAGTGTCCTGCTTCCTTGGGAGGTCACTTAACTCTAGTTGTTGTATTCTGGTTCTTAAAGCCTGGATTTCATCCCTGGCTTTTTGGTCATCCTTCTCCTTCTGGTCTTGCTTTTCTTTAGAGGTCATCTTTCATTCTCTTTACCTCATCTCTCGTCTCCTTTGCCTCATCTTTCATCTCCTTTGCCTCATTTTCCAGCTGGTTAATTTTGGCTTTCAAGATACTATTTTCTGTTTCCAGATGACTTATCTTAGTTTTAAGTCTTTTTACAGATATTTATTCCTTTAAAATCCCTGTTTCATCTGGATCATTCAGGGGAAACTATCTGGGTATCCCTAAGAAAACTCAGGATCCAATTTAATCAAGTTTTAGAGATTACAGAGGTAGAAAATCCAGACAGTTCTAGCCTATTAAGTCTGGAATAACCTGCTGGCACTTACTTTCCTCTGATCTATAAAGGTAGCCCAGAGGCTTATTGGATTTTTCAGGTTTCAGAGAACCCATATTCTCTACTTGTATATCCTCCATTTAGAGAGATAACTGTCAGTCTTTTTCTTTTAAATGGGAATCAGAACAGGATACAGCCTTGAAAGATATAAAGCATGTTGTCCAGTGGTCTCTCCCCTTGGGTCCTTAAGCTCCTGCAAGGAGTCATAAATCTTAAGGCATATTTTTAGAGGCTGAGTGGAGCCTTTGGCAGGTTCTAGAAAATGATCAGAATAAACTGAGTTTCAGGTACCTGGTGCTCCACATTGCCCAGAGCAACCATTTACTATACTACTTTTGAAAAGCAGTGCTTACCTTTTATTTTGCTTTTGTTCGTACTGAACAGATGACACTGGATCATGTAATCATCCTTTTTCCAGAGATACCAGTTATGTGTTGGATGACACAAGGTGGTCCCTTTATCAAGATGAATAATACAGGAGGCTTCTGTTGCTAAATATAAATGGTATATTAGAAATCACTCTTCAGGGTTTCTCTTGTGTCAGTTCCCTTTACTATACAGGAGATTGAAGCTTCCATTCTAGATCCTAGATCTGGAGTACTGCTTCCTTCTTTGATCCAGTGGGTCCCACTCTCAAGGACCTAGTTCCTGAGTGTCTCTGTTTTGCCTGCTTGACCAATAATTCTGTTTATTCAGAGAAATATAAACACAACTAGACTTCACCTGCCATTAATCTGGTTTCAGGTGATATCTTCGGGATTCCTTTTAAGTCCTAGTGCACTGAGCTCTAACGCATGTGAAATGGCTTTGATGGATGGAGTAGAAAATATCTTCATGGATATTATTTCTTGGGAGGTGGCCATGAGTCTGGCCAAGTGGACTAGGTCCTGAAGAGCCTGGTATTGGACAATCAGGGGTCTCCTTTGTTTCAGGATCAATAGAGAAATTTTTCTGATGCTTCCCAGTGCAATGCAATTGTTTGGGGAGCATTTCTCCGAAATGAGAGAACTTCTGCACTATCAGAGACATTATATGCTAAATGTCCAAATTGGAGTCATTACAAAAACAGCAGTTTGGAGAGTGAGTCTAGTGTCATTTTGGACATTATGATGATTACACCATGTTGTGCTGGACACAGAAGCATATGATTCCTAACTAAGGGTAAGGCATCTGTTTCTGTCCAGCTGAGCTCTTTGTGCCACTCACAGCACTCCCCTAACTCCCCTTCAACCTGTCCCTAGCTGGAAAAATGGCACTCTCCCATAGATACATCTATCTAATAATCATCATCAGTTGTCCTGTCTCCCAGAAGTCACATTTGTGACAAATCACTGCCATCCTGGGAAAGGGAAGATCTCTGGTCTGTTTCTGAGATCCAGAATCCAGGAAGACTAACTCGATGAGAATGGATTGTCTCTGGACATAGTTCCAGCTGACTCCCTCTGCCCTTTTCTTAGTCTTTCCCCACCATAGAGTTTTCTTGGTCTTCATTCATTCGAGGTCCTTGCTTCACTAGAGAAGGTAAGGTTCCCTTCATTAGAAAGGCTTCCTTTCCTCTGGCATGGTTCAGGCAACTCATTCCCAGAATGGACTTGGAAGACCAGTGGTATTATTAGGAGGCACCTGCTTTTTAATTGGATAAGGAAAGGGAAACATTGCTATATCACTATGATGGATGAATATTTTACCCGAAAAGGGATCCCTTAGCTGACTTGGAGGTAATTCTGAGTTACTAGGTGAAAGTGAGGGAAAAGTCCTTATTTAGTTGCTGTAGAAGAAAAGGGAAACTCCTCCTCTGCCTCTGAGAGGACAAAGATCTCATAATGTTCTCCTGATGTGGCTCAGGAAGAGGTAGATTTTGGTGAATGAGCTATGGAATATTGAGTGAGTAGTGGCAATCGGAAAGTCTTGATATTAACTTAGATTCTTGTATTGGATCCTGGGACAGATTTTCTGCAAGAGATTTTTGACCTTTTAGTCACTTTCCTTTAGATCAACCTGATTCATGATGAAGAATAGTTTAACTATGCCAGAAGTGTTCCTGTTGTAGCCTGGATGTTTCTGCTCACAGTCACCACATCCCACCAGAACAGGGAATCTGCCACTGTACTGGCCACTGTACTGGAGGTGTCTGTGTTATGGCTCTGCTACTCCTGGTGCTGCTCTGGATCTAGTCACTAACTTCTATTAGAAGATATACCCCACCCCCCACCCCCCATGAACTTGCAAAGATTTGTCATTACCACATGGACTACACTATGAAGTTTGAGTCTTTTCTGATGGGGAAGAAAGACCAAGGATTTAACATTTGTTTTTATTTTGTTATTTTGTTTTTGTTATTTCTCTTTTCCTTCCTTTTTCTTAGTACTTAGCATGCCAGAAGCCCTATAAGCAATTAAATGATGGATGGTCCTCTAGAAATCCTCAGGACTTTGCCACCAAAGGGTGGTATATGATTGGACCAGTTTTTTTTTTTTCCCGTGATGCAACTTCTTTTCCACAAACCCACAAGATAGGGAGGCTTTACCTAAAAAGGAGACAAAACTGTCCCCGTCTCCCTCAGAATATGACAACTGGCCTATGTGACTGCCTCTGGCTCCTCTGATACAGCTTCTTAACCTATCCTCCCTCTTTCTTTTTCCAAGCCTTCCTTCCTTTCCAGCTAGCATGCAGTAGTCTCAGGCCCTGGGACTGGAATGAGCTCAGCTTTCTTGACACAACTTCCTGGTTATCTTAGAATTTTAAAAGTCACAACCATGAAGTCTAAACCCACTTAGACTTAAAAAGACTCCTTAACCTGCTTTGCTGACCAAATGCATTTCTATATGGACATGTCCAGAAAAGCTAAGTGCTGCTATAGTCTTGTTGCATATCCTTGCTGTTCAGGCAAAGTAAACCTCTTCCTGGTAAATGTTCAAAGACTGTCTTCTGTCACATTTCATCCCAACATCAAATATGAACCAAGAGAATATTGGTTTTAGAGCCATGCTTCTATTACCATGAATGCAAGTGAAATTCCTTGAAATTTCTACTCCAGTGTCAGCAGTACATAGGATAGCCCTGGACTGGGTATGAGGCAATGTATGATATAGCATTAAGAGCATTGGCACAGGAGGGAGAGGGACCTGGGTTTGAATCCTACTTTAAACTAAATAAATTTAGGATCCTTGGCAAATAACTTAATTTCTATAAACCTCAATTTTATCATTTGTAAAATGAGGATAATAATAGCGCCTACCTCATAGTCAAGATGAAATAAAATAGATAATGTATATATAAAATACTATACAATAAGCTATTACAATTAATAACACAAATGGAAGCTACTTATTCTATCCTTGTGTAATATTTATAGGAAATGGGTGGGATAATGAGTAGGGGATACTGAAGGTTTTGTGCAGGGAAATAAGGAGTTGAAGGGAGAGAGGGAATTTGGCTGCTGATGAGGTAAAAGGAGAGAGATGCCCCCTGCTGAGAGGCTATTTTTGAAAAATGGGGTTCCTGAGAAATGGGCCACTTATGATAGCGTGAGGGGACATCTTCTCTATAGATTGATGATGCAGATACCCCAGAATAGGTAAGCACAGACCCTCCTGAGGAACAAGCCTCCCCCAGACCAAGGCTGCCTAGCAGGGGTCCAATAAGGACCATTTATAGTTGAATGGCTGTTCTGAGGTTCAGCTCCCTCTATGTCCTCTGAAATGTTAATCCTCTTATCTGACTGTGATATTCAAATAAAGATAAATTTTAATAACAAGTTTGGATTGGGGAGGTATCAGGAAAGAGGGAAGAGGGATTTCCTTAGATGAGGTTTGAGTCTCAGTTTTTGAGCTGAGGCTAGGCCTCTGGCTGTTGGAGGGTTTCTGTTATTCCTGTCTATGCTAATCTGTGCTAGTTTTCTTAAGTATAAAGTCTTAGCAGTAGACAGCAAGAGGAAGAAAAGTTCTTCCTTCAGTTTTTCAGAGCTGTTTGGGCCTGTCTCTTTGGGCTGATGTCCTAAAGATCGGCCTTACGATCTAAATTGCTTCCCTTAAGTCCTATTGCCCAATGAACATGACCACAAGGATCCAGGTAGAGTACACAGTTCGGAAATTCAGGCCATAGAGACACTTCTTTCCAGAGACAGGAAGAGAGACCTCCTACCAGTTCCAGGGCCACGAAGGATGTGCAAATCACAGACCAATTGCCATTCCCAGTTACCCCTTTCCCCCACCAACTGTTGGTCTTGTCAATATCTTCTAACACTCCAAGTGCTGTTTGTTCCAACTCAGTGGCAGAAAGTCAAGAAATCTCTCATGAACTAACAGCAGAACTTCAACTGGTACCTTATTGTAAATTTAAAGATCCTTTTCTTCCTAAACATCTTTTATCTTTGTGAAATGTAACAAAACAGACAAAAAGCCATTTTATTGAAACAGCACATGAGAGCATGACAGTCATAGCACTTTTTTGTGTAAAATTCTAATGCTCTCTTTTTTATTAGGTTCAATTCTTTGCCCACAGTTTGTTTTGAGTCAGACTTGATTAAGCCCAACATGAACTGGCAAACAAGATCTGAGCAATTACCCAGATATTTTGACTCCAAGTTGTGTTATTTCTAATAAATATATATTTCTTCACTATTCCACTATATCACACTGCTTCTCACTAAAAATACCTTGGGGGAGGGGGGTGATTTTGGCCTATTTATGCCATTACTTACAGATTTGCTCCTAGTGTAGGAACTCTGAATCTACCAGTCTTCACTCCCTCTCTAGCCCCCAAACCATCTTTGCTTACCAAAAAAACTAGAACATACCAGGAATTTGGAGTGTGGACTGTCATCCTAACTCTCTGTGCCTCCCTGCCCCACTCTACCTCTCTCCTGACATGGCTGGTAGTATGGTTTGCCTTCTTCCCTTTCCTGTCACAATTTAGGAGACACAACCAAATTAGGAACTGCAACCATATTGTTGGCAAGAGGGAAAATGATACACAAAGTGAGTTGCCATCCTATTTGGTTCTAGTTGGGCATAGAGGCACTGGAGTTAAATTATTCTTTACCCTCCCTAGCTGAGGGATCCAAAAAAGTTGGCACAAGCTCTGGCTTGGAAACTTTGCACTCCTACACCTTAATCCCAGAATTGCCTAATTAGTCTTCCCCTGGAGTTGGAGGGGAGACTGGGACTCCATGAAATCAAATCACAGGATTATTAGGTCCCAAGAGTTAGAAAGGACCTTCTAGATCCTCCTTGAACACTGCTGTTTATGTGACCTTAGGCAAATCATTTAATTCTTTTCAGCTTCAGTTTCTTTATTGGACTAGATATTTTCTAAGGTCACTTCAGTTCCAGTTCTATAATCCTGTAGTCCTATTCCCTTCTCCATCCTTTTATTCCTGTTGTCTCCTTATTACCCACAATAATAATTCCCAGAGAATTTTTTCTTTCCTCAAGTTCCCTGTCTTACTCCTAATACTGAAAGCAGATGACTTAGCTTCTCACATTGGTCATTCCACAGGATGAGTCACATTCTGTACATTTACTCCATCACTAGTCAAGTCATTGGTCCTCTGGAATCACAGTTGATCATTGTATTGATCAGAATACTTAAATCTTTCAAAAGTATTCATATTCACAATGTTCTTGTTTTCTAGAAATTATTCTGATTCTACTCACTTCGCTCAATATCAGTTTGTGTTCCTCTTCCCATTTCTCTGAAACTATCTTTTTGAAAATTTCTTATAATAGTATTCTATTACACTCATTTACTAAAATTTGTTCATCTATTCTTCAAGTGATGGGTAACCTCTTAGTTTCTAGTTCTTCGCCACTACAAAAACCAACCAAGTTGTTAAGGGTTAAAATTTTGGGGGGTAGAAGTTTGAACAACAGCCAGTGCACAATTTATTAAATGCAAAACACTTAGTTTTTTATTAGGAAATACGGATAGTGTGAATCTTAAAATTTCTCAGACTTGTGAATCTTAAAAATTCTCAGACTCTACTTCAGAAGATTTGATTAAGCTAACCCCATTTTAAAACCATGAAGGGACTTTAGTCAGGAATGTTGGTGGGAACTCTAACATTACTCCACCCATACTTAGGCATACTTTAGGGGAAAATAAAGTTGTAAACTCCTGATTGAACAACGGAAAGGTACCCAGCCCATACTTAAAATAAAGCTAAAACCCTTAAGCTGGGTCTATTTTTAGATCTAATACAAAAAGGTGCTAAGTACCTATGAAGGTCAAATTAATCACTAAAAGGTCAAGCAAGCTTAGCAAGAGGTGTGAGGTTTTAGTCTACCCAGAGAAGTTGAGAACTAAACAAGGTGTGAATTAAGAATGGTCAGTCCTTTGGAAAACGTCTACTGTGATTGGTAGATGTGAAAACTTAGGGGAGATGACATAGTAGAATATTCTCTTTAAATTCCCCTTTAAAAGGGAAGGTCAGAAGGCCTCTGAAAAAGGAATTCAGCCTTGGAAGCTGAAGTGGAGGGTCTCTCTGAACACTAGAGTTTTACTTGGAAGGATCTTGTGGTGGGTGATAAAAGACTGACTACTCTCTCTCTTAAGGCTCAGGCCTAGGCCATTTTGGCCTAGGCCCTTCATACTATATCTCTCTTATTCTTTCTCCTTTTTCTTTAATTCCTTTAATTGTATTAATTAAAATCTCCATAAAACCCAGCTGACTTGGGTATTTCATATTTGGAAATTTCCCATGGCAACCACTTTATTTTTAATATAAAACCAAGACACTAAAAATTATCTTTACCAGTGTGGCCAGAACCTTACAGTTTGGCCATTTACACATTTTTGTGGTCACAATAGGAAAGAAAGAGTAATCTTACAATAGTTTGTAACTAGACCCTTCACTTAAAAAAAAAAAACCCTAAATCTGTCTGCCTCAAAGGGCAATATCTTCAGCTAGACCAAAGCCCACGCTTACTCTCCTACTCTGACTATCTAATAATATAATCACTATCTATCTACCTATCTACCCAAGTTATTAATAATCAATACGGTGTATTAAGGCCTTAATTCCATTTCTTTTTCCAACCAGAGAGATTGCTAGTGCACACCCTCCCCCAGAAACCAGAGACAAAAAGCCTCTTTCCAACTGCCTTCAATTACCAATCACACAACATATTCCCCCTGAGATCTGTTGGGAAACCAGTCTGCCCAATGGATCTTTCAAATAAAACTATCCTATACTCTATATACAGAGAGAAGTAAAGAGAGAAAAGAAAAAAGCAAAACAATTCTTGCAACATGCAAGTCTCAATATACAATTCCAAATATTTACATTTATAGAAATCACAAAATTTATACTATACATAAATAAAACCTATTCTTATGCTTTATAGAAAAAGGAACCTAAAGATATTAATTCAAATATACTTTATAATTACTATGCACACAAAAAATAAACAAGAACCTTATATACACACATATATCTAATATCTACCTTATTTACACATTCTATACATCTAATGTATATATAAATCTAATATCTACTTTATATACATACACATTATATACATCTTTTACATGTATATATATATACATACATACATACATATATATGTGTGTGTATATATATATATATATATATATAATATCCCCTGAGGTGGATCTTGATCTACACTTTTAACACTTTACCATTTACTTATCATTTTGTTAATTTTAACTTTTTCTATAAAAGTACATTATATAAAAGTACTTTTTCTATAATCCTATAAAATATTATTATAATTATTTCTACATAGAACTAATAAATCCTATCACATAATATATATAATATATAACATAATATAAATTATACATTTGCCCAATGAGTATTAGCCTTCTATTTTAAAATTAAACCTGTAAAAATTAAAATTAAATCTCAATTATAAAAAATCTATTTTAGGAGATTTATTAATGGTGATTAGAAATAAAGGAATAAAAGGGATACAAAAAAGAAAAACCAACCATGTGCCCATGGCTAATCAGCCTATTTAAAATTCCCACGCTTACCACCACCATCCTCACTGAAAGGAAGCCAAAGAGGCTGAGTCCCGGAACGCCCACTAAATTTATCCCCTGTCTAGTTTGTATGTAATGACAGGAAGTCAGTGGGCTCCTGGGAAATGTAGTTCTTTTTGGGATAATAGATTTCTAATTACACAAACCTTTCTGTATAAGAAAATCAAACCTTTTTATTGAACAGCAAAATAATGAAAATAATGTTTTTGTAGTTTTCTATGTGCAATCTTTTTCAAGTCTTTGAAACTAATGTCCAGTTGTCTTCTTGATGAATTAAATGTCTTTAAAATAATGTCCATTTCTACTAGTTCTTGTAGTAATCCAGTGTTTTTGTAAATACTGTCCAATTGTCCATTTGTAGTCTTCTTCTTGAATTTCAGTGCCTTTAAAAACGGTGTCCACTTGTATCTGTAGTCTTGTCCTTGATGTTTGTAGCTAATCCTTTTCAATGACAGGTACCTTTTTCAAATGTGAACAATGTATCAATGCTGTTTTTTCTCCTTTTGTGATTATTGTTGGTGGTGTCAAACGTACCAGGAATGGACCTTCCCAGGACAGTTGAGTTGCTCCTGTTTGCTGAAAGTTCTTTATATAAACAGTATCTCCAGGATTCAAATCATGTAATGAAAAGTCTACAGGTCCACCTTGCACTATTACTCCTAATTCTTATAATTCCTTGATCTTGTAATATTTAAGGGAATTGTAGGGATTGAAAGGGGCTCAGGGAAGAGGTGTAGGGGGTAAGGAAGGTTTTATGACAGGGAAATGAGGAGTTGAAGGGAGAGAGGGAATATGGCTGCCAGTGAGATAAAAGGGAATACCCCCTGCTGAGAGGCTATCTTTGAAATTGGGGTTCCTGAGAAATGGTCCACCTATGATAGTTTGAGGGAATGTCTTCTCGATTGATATTGAAGACTCCCCAAGGCAGGTAGGCTGATGCCCCTGAAGACCAGCCTTACAGTTCAAACTGCTCCCCTTAAATCCTTTTGTTCAATGACACGATCACAGGAATCCAGGTAGAGCACACAGTTGAGGAAATCCAGAAATGGAGGTACTTCTATCCCAAGACAGGGAGAGAGGCTCCTTCTAGTCCAAGGGCCAGGAGAGAGAGTCACGAGACCAACTCTCACTTCAAGTACCCCTCCCCTCACCAACTGTCATTCTTGTCAATATCTTCTCTCTAATATTCCAGCCGCTGTTAGTTCCACCTGAGAGACAGGCAAGAACTTGCTTCAGTTTTCCTTTCCACAATCGACCCCTTTTTTTGTTGTGACTTTCCCAAGGTCATTTATTTTTATTATACTTACCAATCTACTAAATCTAATTACTAACTACTCACCCCAAAATAATAAATTTCCCTCAATTACTCTATCACTATTGTAATACTTGTTAGGAAAGGAAATGGGGGGATTGGAAAAACAGGGATAATGGGAGGTCTATAGTAGGGTATGGAGGAGTTTAAGGGAGAGTGGGAATATTGCTGCTGGTGAGGCAAAGGAGAGAGATGCCCCCTGCCAAGAGGAAGCAGCAGGGGTCCGATAAGGACTGTTTGTCATTGAATGACTGAACTGATGTTCAGCTCCCTCTATGTCCAGAAAGATAGTCAACTTATCTGACTGCAAATTCAAATAATATAAAGTTTAATAACCAGTTTGGATTGGAGTTTTTTTCTCAGCCTCAAAGCTGAGGCCAGGCCCCAGAGGTTGGCAGAGTTGAGGTAAACCCTGTTGATGGAGGGAAGATGGCAAAAATCTCTCCCTTCCTAAGGTGAACTGAAGCAGGAGGGAGAGAAGGGTGGCTTTCTCTCTCCTTTTCTCAAGGGACATTTAACAGACTAAATCCCTAGAGCACCAATGAGAGCCCAAGTTCAGGGGAAGAGATATCTGCTTCCCTGTCAGCTACTTCTGAGGAAGGTTCATAGTGTACCTTCCTCAATAGAAAATGTCTGACAGACCTAGTCAGGACTTGCCACAGGAAAGAGCAGGACTCAAGTTTTGAGTCCTGTTCCAATTGCCCAATACCCCTCTTGCTGAAGAGATAGCCAAACCCAAGTCTGACTTATATCTAAGGATTTTTTTAAAAGGAGGGGGTAGAAACAAGGTTGAAGGAAAATGGGAGGAGGTAGCCCTGTCAAACTAAATCTTAGTAGCTGGAATCAAGGGACTGATGCCCAAACCCATAAGCACCTCAGCTCCTTTCCCAACTGACTGCTCTCTTAATGATCTCTAAACATTTATATTTTAAACTAAAATTAGATAATTTCGGTGTAGATTAGGTGAGACCAAGAATCAGCAAGAGTGCTTTTGTGTGTTTTGTGTGAGTCCTTTCCAGCTCCTCCTGGATCAGGCATCTTGATGGCAGGGGGAGGAAACAGTAGAATGGATTTCTTAGGGAATACAGCTACAGGAATTAAAGGCAAGGAATCTGGATCCTCTCATGGCTTTGGGGGATCCCTCAGCCACTCAGAACTGAACTTCCCAGCTTTCATACCTGAATCAGAAGACCCCTGGTTCTCCAGAATCTTCCTCAGACAATGGTTCTCTTCCCACAATCCTTTGCTATTCAAATTGTCACCCCAATTCCTGTCCATCAACTGTAGAATTCCAAAGGTCTCCCTTTCCAATCTCTACAATCCCTAATATATTCTGCAATTGTTGTGTCACTAGCCAACACTGAGGCATAAACAGGGCTAAATGTCTTTGATTGCATGAGTGGATATCCAAATAACATTTCGAATGGTGATATGTGCAAATCTCTTGGTCTAGTTCTGAGGTAAAATAAAGCTAATGGCAAGATATCAGGCCATTTCAAGCGTGTTTCTGTACATAATTTACCAATCATTATTTTTAGTTCTTTATTCATTCTCTCCACTTGCCCTGAATTCTGATGTAATACCTAGGCAGGAATATATTTGTTGCAACACTGAATCTATGAAGTGTGTTCCTCTATCTGAATCTGTTCTTAATGGTATTCCAAATCTGTATGATCTCTCTCAATAATATTCTAGCTACAAATTTTGCTGTGTTCTTATTTGATGGAAATGCTCCTGGTCACCTTGTTAATTGGTCCATTATTACCAAACAGAATTTGTATTGTCCAGCTTTTGGCATCAATATGAAATCTATTTGTAAATGTTCAAATGGAGTATAAGCCAATGGTCTTCTGCCAAATGCCTTCCCTCTAAAAACATGTTGGTTGTAGGCTTGGCACGTTGCACAAGATGCACAGACTTTGGATGCTATATTTGTAATTCCAGGGACTACCCAGACATTTTTTACAGAATCAACTATGCCTTGTGTACCAAATGATCATTCTTATGTATTACTTGACATATTTGATTGTAAAAGGTTCTTGGCAATATTGGTTTTCCTTGTGATGCTATCCACACTCCATTCAGTAATTTGAATTTAAAATTCTGCTTCCATTCCTTTATTTCTTTCTCACTATAAGCAAGGAATAAATCTGCTTCATTTATGATTGTTAAATTCAAAATCAACTCAGGGCCTTCCACAGCGGTTAGTTTTGCAGCTAAATATGTTCGGTGATTTCCTCTTGAAACAAAATCTGTTCCACTGGTGTGGGCAGAGCAATGTTCAACCACACGCATTCATGTAGTTGTAAAGCTGCAAGATCTTCAGTTATGATTTTTACATTGGCAATAGTTTTGCCAGATGATGTTAAGAATCCCCTTTGAAGCCAAAGGGTACACACAGTGTGACATATGCCAAAGACATATTTGGAATCGGTGTAGATAGTTGCTTTTTTATCCCTTGCAATTTCATAGGCTTGTTTTAATGCTATTAATTCTGCTGCTTGTATACTTGATTAGATTAGAGTGATGCGGATCATATCGTTTCAAACTGTTACTACTGCTGCTCCTATATCCCTTATCCCATCTCTCATAAATGATTACCCATCAGTAAATAAAACAATATCTTCATTTTTCTAAAGATGTGATCTACTAAATCTTCCCTCAGTTTCTCTTATATTGAAATTACGAATTCACAGTTATGTAGTGGTTCACCATCTCTTGGTAAGTCAAATAGCAGTATAGCAGGATTAAGCATTGTGCAGTGTTTCAGTGTTATATTTTCATTTCCCAGCAAAGTAATCTCATATCTATCAAACCTTTGATCTGAGAATGCCTGTAATTCTGTGTCTTAAAATCAAAGCTACCTCATTTGGGCAAATAATAGTAAGTGGACATCCCAACACTAGATAATGTAAACCTTAAAATTTCTTAGACTTATGAATGTTGGAAATTTCCCCATTGGGAAATTTCATACTTGAAAAAATTTCCTACTGATAGTAAGAACTCTATTGGAATGTGAAACTCCTTGGCATGAGAGGATCCTTCTCCTCCCTACTTAAGACTACTTTAGGACAGAAACCTTTTGCTAAACAATGGAAAGGGCTTTGACCTATGCTTAAGCATAGAACAGGAAGTTCTTTGAGTCATGATTGATTTTAGAATTGATACAATAGAGATACTTGGAATGACAGAACCAGGTCTTGGAAAATACAATCTCCACCCTACTTAGAGTAACAGGATTTAGGAAGGGCTGCAGCAAAGATCAAGATTTAATTATTTGAGAATATGACCTTCAACAGACATGTGCAAAGGGGAGAGACCTCTGGGCGGTCCTGGGTTAAGCTAGAGCCACCATTGGCACAGGGAAAATGATGGACAGTGATTGGTAGATGTGAGAACTGAGGGGAGGGAACTTAGATGGTTTCCTTAAAGATAGCAGTGCTGAGGACGGGGGAGGAGGAGGTTTTGCTCTGAGGGGGTTGCTCTGAAGGAGGTCTGAGAGGAGAAAGTTCCTGGAGGGAGAGCTACTGGAGAGAGGTTTTGCTCTGAAGGAGGCCTGAGAGGAGAGAGGTCCTGGAGGGAGAGCTGCTGGAGAGAGGTTTTGCTCTGAAGGAGGTCTGAGAGGAGAGAGGAGAAGGAAGTTTTGCTCTGAGGAGGTTGCTCTGAAGGAGGTGAGAGGAGAGAGGTCCGAGAGGGAGAGCTCCTGGAGAGGTCTTGAAGGAAGCTGTGGAAGGTGAACTCAGGAGGAGTCAGGAGGAGAATTCTCTGGAGACATTTCTTGGAAGGAGGCTCTCTTGAAGGTGGAGCCTGAGGTTGGCATGAGAAGCCTTACCTAGAGAGATCTTGGGTGAGTGATAAAACCAACTGACTGACCTATCTCTTAGGACTGAGGTCTAGGCCTTATTGGCTTGAGGCCCTTCATTCTTATTCCTTTCTTACTTTCTCTCTTTTTCTATTGATTAATCAGTGTATTATAAATTAAATTTCTCTATAAAACCCAGTTGGCTTGGGCATATTCATAAATTGGGAATATATTCCCTAGCGACCATCTTATATTTATATAAAACCAAGACACAGTAGAAAACATATTTCAGCGGTCATAATTGTTATATATATCTCACTTGCTCCCAAACATTTTAATTATCTCAGTTTATGGCTCCCACTCTCTTATCTACAACAATTTAAAACCCAAAACTATTTTTAAATCTAACAATAATCAGTCTTTGTAACTAGCAGAGCTGTTGCAGCAACACCTCTGAGACATGGAAGTTGTAAAGATTAAAATTTAGGGGAGACTGAGGCAGGTAGAAATTAGTTTCTCTCTGCAAGGAGTATTATATTTTATGAGATTTATTAAAGTTAAGGATTAAAGAAAATACAGAATAAGAAAAAACACGTGCCTAGGCCAGAGGCCTAGACAAGGCCTCACCTACATTATGGAAAGAGCCATGTCTGCTCCAAAACGGAAGTCCAAAAAAAAGGGACAAAAGCCTTTGCAATCAGCTTAAATCCTTCCTCGATCTCGGCCCATCTCAGAATTGTGTGAGATTACAAAGCATTTTGGGGAAGTGGAGCAAGGGCTTGTGGGGATTGAAGTCCAGAGTTCAATTCTATTTTTACAAAGTGCACCTGCAGCTATGGGGTCTAACTATGCTGAGTAATATGTAATAGGATCCTGGACTGGACCTAATGCTTGTATTAGAACTCCAAAAGCTATACCTCTTCTTTTATGCACATGTAATGTAAAAGGTTTGTTATAATAAGGTATGCCTAAAACTGGAGCTGACAATATTGCTTGTGTAAAAAGGTAATTTGTAACCAGTGTAACCAGTGTAACCAGTGAATCAGGTTAGTTGAGTCTTGAGTCTGTTTAACTGCTCCTCCCTGGCCTAAGGGCAATATGGCTACCCTCAGTTCTGGAGTTCATTGACAAGCATAATCTGACTTCTTTGTTAAACAAAGTAGATTTATTAAAGTTGTGAAGGATGGTGGGCTAGGAAGGTCCCTAATCTTTTACCAATCTATCTGTCCCAGTTCCATATGATCCTCACAGATCTCTTCAGTTTCCAGCCAAGCTGGAGCTATTCTGTCTTCTTTATCTCTGTTCAATGTTCCTATCTACCTAAACTATGCCCACCAACAAAAGTCTTTTCAGTAGTACAACTGAATGTCCAGGCAGATGCAGTCACTCAAAGTTCAGGATGATGATAGTAGAGGAAATCAGCACACTGAAGGTATTAAATAGTATTATATAGCCTTCAGGGAGTTCAAAGATGTCTATAATAACCAAAACCTCTAGCTGAAGTTCACAGGACACAGGACTCAAAGTAGGAAGTTTGAGATCTGAGGAGAGACAGAGAGAGAGAGAGAGAGAGAGAGAGAGAGCGCTCAGTACACCTGCTCCAACTGACAGGCTCACTCTTCTCCCTTCTCCACCTCCTCTTGACAAATCCTTAACTGCCCCTACACAGAATTCCAAATTCTTCTGCTGCAAAACCTAGTTGTTCCCAAAATTGCTTTAAGTTGTTTCTTAGTTTTAGGGGAACTCAGTTTTTTTATATCTGCAATTTGTTTCTGAGAGATGTAACACGAACCTTCAGCCAAAACAAATCCTAGATATTACAATTTTGGGAGACACCACTGTACTTTAGGTTTAGAAATCTTATATCCTCTCTTGCATAATTCTAGGAGAATGTGCTTACTGTCTTGTAAGCACTTACTGTGCTTACTGACAATGACAAAAGCAAGTCATCAAAAAAAGGGGATTAATCTGCTCACCTTAAATTCAATATTTTCTAGGTCTTCAGTTAAAATTTGGGAAAATAATGTTGGGCTTTATACATAACCCTGTGGCAAATGACACTATGGGTATTGTGACCCTTACCATTAAAAAGCAAAAATCTTTTGGGAATCTTCTTTTTTGGGGTTTAAAAGAATACAGAACAGAGATCAACAACAGTAAAGTACTTTGCAGTCCTGGGAATCGATGAAATAATAATAGATGGACTTGGTATTATGGGATGTCTTTTAATTACATGGTGGTTAATTGCTCTCAAATCTTGTACAAAATGATACACTGGCTTTTCATTTTCATCTAATTTTGGTTTCTTGATTGGCAATATCAGTGTGTTATATTCCCATATGCAAAGGATAATTATCTTTTGTTTTAGTCATGAATCTATAACTAGGGTAATTCCTTCTATGGCTTCTTTTAACAATGAATATTGCTGGCACTGGACCACCTCTGGTTGTAATCTGGACAGGGATTGCTGATTTTAATAAGCCCACATCAGTTGAACATGTTGCCCACAGAGCTTCTGGTATGTCTGCATGAATTGTGTAAATTTCAGTCTTTTCCATTTTTTGATTGCCTGAAAATAATACTGGGAACAGATTCAAAGATTCTTCTGGTAATTCCAGAGAAATATCACCATTTGGGGGTACATACTATTATAGCTTTTAACTTGCATAACAAATCTCTCCCTAGCAGATTCATAGGGGAATTTGGCATTAATAGGAATGAATGTTCCATGAATAAAGGTTGTAGGAATAAACTTGGCACAGAAAGGTATTTTTCAGTTGGTAAAGAATCAGAGAGGGAGAATAGAGTGTTCTTCCCCTCAAGGCAAGGCAAAGGAAGGATCTTTGTTCTTAAAGTTGGCCCAGAAGAAGAAGGAAGGTGAATCTGTTTTGTTTTCCCCTCAGCCTTCCTTAACTATGGCCCCTCACCCAGTCTGCCAGATTATTACCCTCTATCAATTTGTTGGTGTTCAGCAAGCCCCTCTTCTCAAGTGAAGAGAGACCACTTCACTCCCAACTCAGTTTGAGATGTCTCTCATTCAATCTTCAGCCAGTTAATAATAAAACCATAAGTTTATTCTCCTGAGGGAATAAAACACAGTGGAGTGAGGAAAAAGGGGTGAAATTGAGGTAAAGGAAAGAGGAAGGCGGGATCCCATACTGCTTAAACCCCTTTCTTTCAAAGTTGAAGTGGCTTGGGCTCAAAAACCTCAAGCCCCTGAGGGTTTCAAGGTGATGAACCCTGACTTTTAGCTCTGCCCAACAGAAGCCTCAGTTCAGGGGAGGAGACTGTGATTTCTTCTTGTGGACTTTTCTTTTTTCTCAATCTCTGCCCACTTGGTGGAGATTTGGGGGGGGATAGGTATTAGGAGTCAGTGAAAAGAGATTTCTTGGGATGTGAACCCAGTCAAAAGACTGTACCTTCTCCATAGCTGTCCAAAGCCAAAGACACAGGCTTCAACTGCCTCAGATCCAGAGAGAAAGTGTCTCAGATTCAGAGTCCAACTGCCTACTCCCTGAATTCTCTTCTTCCTTCAAGATTCCAAATCACCCCAGCCCATCCCCCACTGCTGCAGCAATGATTGTAAGCTATATATTTTTATTTTAAAAACTCTATTATTATTGTTTTTGCTTGCTAGACCAAAGCCCTCACCTACTCTCCTACTCTGATTATCTAATAATATAGCCACTATCTATCTACCTATCTACCCAAGTTATTAATAATCAATTAGGCGTATTAAGGCCCTAATTCAATTTCTGTTTCCAACCAGAGAGATTGCTAGCAGCACACCCTGTCCCCCAGAGATAAAAAGCCTCTTTCCAACTGCCTACAACTAGCTAACCACACTCAGCCACACCCTTCTAGCTGTAACAAATGACAATCTGCACAGCAGGGGGTCTCTTACTGAGAAATCTTATTACTCCTTTGACTCTTGTATAGAAAAAGGGAGAAATTAATAAAAAGCTCTCTTAACAAAATAAAAAACTCTACCTTTTCCCTACTCCTTGATAGCCAGAAGTCCTTCTACCCACTCCCTTGATCCCATTTCCTCTTACTTCCTCCAGGATCTTACTTCAATATTCATTTCTTTTCTTTCTCCTGGATCTTATTTTTTGAAAATTCAATTTAATTTCCCCCTAGTTCTGAATTCTCTCCCCCCCCCCCTACTCTGCTTTCATTAAGAAGGCAATAAAAACATATCCCATTATAAATATATAGAGTCATGCAAAACAAATTCCTATATTAGTCATACTTTTAAAGGCCTTAGTTTGAACTCTGAATCCATCAGCTTTCTATCTGGAGTTGGATAACATATTTTATCATGAGTCCTTTAGAATTATGATTGGTCATTGTATTGATCAGAATTTCTAAGTCTTTTTAAGTTGATTATTTTCTCAATATTTCTTTTATTGTATAAATTGTTCTTTTGCTTCTCATTTCACTTTGCATCAGTTCATGTAAGTCTTCTTAGGTTTTTCTGAAACCATTTCCTGCATCATTTCTTATAGCAGAATATTATGCAATCACATTCATATACCATAACTTGTTATGCCATTCCCAAGATGATGGGCTTCCCAATTGTTAACAGACCTTTGCCAACAAAAAAAATATTAGTTGCTATATTTTTTTGTATATGGGACCTTTTCCTATTTCTTCGATCTCCTTGGGTATAGACCTAGTAGTAGTATTACTGAGGCAAGGATATGCACTGTTTAATAACTTTATGGTTATAGTTCCAATTTACTTTTCAGAATGGTTAGACAGCTTTACCAGTAGTTCATTAGTGTACCAGTTTTCCTACCAGATCTTGCCAGATAGGGAGTCCCTCCCTTGTGATTCTATGCATGTCTTTAATTTTTTTTTTAAAAACCCTTGCCATGTGTCTTGGAATCAATACTGTGTATTGGTTCCAAGGCAGAAGAGTGGTAAGGGCTAGGCAATGGGGGTTAAGTGACTTGCCCAGGGTCACACAGCTATGTCTGTGCATGTCTTTAGTCTTTGTGCTTTATTCACAGTAGGGGCTTAGTGAATACTTGAACTGAACTGAACCATAGACTTAACATTCCTGGGCTTGTTTTCTAATCAGCAAAATGAAGAGGTAGGATTAGGTGGCCTCTGAAGTCCCTTCCACCCATACCTTTATGATCCTGTGATCCTTTATGACCTCATCTAAACTTTATATAATCTAGTAATTAGAATCTGCTTGTGTTTGTGAATAAATGTTTGTGAAGATGAATTAAATCATAATCAATCCTCCATCTCTGCTGATTGACTTAATTGCTTTGTAATTGTAAAATCTACTGTACTTTTTGGGTTCTTGTCTTTTGCTACAGTAAGCATAGACATAGAGCACTTAGGGCAGGGTATATAAAGAGAAAACAGCTCAGCATGGGAGGGAGTGGGGGGGGGCAGGCTCCTGGGTATCAGGAACAGAAGCTTTTTATTGAAAACTTAAGAGTACAGTGACATGTGACAAACATAAGGTAATGGTACAATATATCATGCTTAGTTACAGAAATAGAAGAGCAGGTGCTACTTCAAAAGAATTCCAAAGTTAATTAAGGATCCTTAAGATAATAGCATAAATAGCAATATTTTAGTCTTTACTTAGAATATTCACTCAAGCACTTTCCAGATGTGAATATGAAACCTCCTGCCCCTTTTATGATTATAATAGCATTAGCCTTTATGATTATTTTTATGACACAATCATTAGGTTTGAATTAATCATCAAGTAATATAGTTAGCATTATATGATACTGTTATGGTGAAAATATCACCTTTAAAGATTGTTATAATATTAAAACTATGGCCACCAAGGAATCTACTTGTGAAATTCCTAAAAATGAAACACTCAAGTCAGAATGGAATTTATGGTGGTTTTAATCACAATGGGAGTAAGAAAAAGGAGAGGGAGAGAAGTAAAGAGGAGAAAAAAGGAAAGGGGTTACTCAACCTCTGGCAGGGAGCCAGAGGGAGTTTAGGCCCAAAGGGGCCAAGGTAGAGAAGAATCAGTCCTTGACTCACGTGACCTATCTGAAGGGAAGCTGTCTGCGGGCCTCCTCCCTGTTCAAGCTCCTAGCACCAACTGCCTCTCCAGCTCTGTCCACAGGAAGTGAGTGAATCCCAGAGCTGCTTTCTCCGTCACTTCCTGTGCCTCACAAGTGCCAGTGGTGGCTCAAGCTTGGCTTAGGACAGCCCAGGTGGGCAGTTAGTTATTTCTAATTTGTCATTGACTAGTGTGAGAATTAAAATGGTTGAGGTCTTAAACTGTAGTGATTAAAATAGTGGAAGATATAAATTGTGATAGATATAAGAGAGGGTGAGTAAGTTTGACAGCAGAAATATGTTTCACTACAGTGTCTTGGGTTTAAAATCAAATATAAGGGGGTCGCCAGGGAAATATTCCCAATTATTCAAATACCCAAGTCAATTGGGTTTTATAGAGATTTTAATTAACAATACAATGAGTAATCAAAGAGAGAGAGTAAAAAAGGAATAAGTATGAAGGGCCTCAAAGCCAATATGGCCTAGACCTGAGTCTTAAAAGAGAAATCAGTCAGTTTTTTAACACTCACCACTAGGTCTGTCTAAGTAACGATTTCTAATGACACCAGGCCAGCAGCATCTCAGCTGCTTTCACCAGCTTCCTCCTCCATCTGAATGTTTCAGAATCAGTCTCCTCAGAATGAGTCTCTCCAATCTGAATGTTTCAGAATGACTTCCTAGCTCTTCCCTGAGCTCTTGTTTTTAAGGGCAAAATCTCCTCTGTCACCTCCCCTAAGTCCTTACATCTACCAATCACTGTAGATGTTTCTAAAGGACTGCCCATTCTTAGTCCACAAATAAGAAGGTGTGGATTTTTGAGTAATTCACACCAGGAAAGCTCTGAGTAAGTTTCCCAGTTCTTTGTTCCTTGTAAATTCACAAGTTGCTTGACCTTTATAGGTACTTAGCTTAAGAAAAGTATGGGTTTAAGTACTTTTCATTGTTCAGAAAAGAGTTTACAACTTTATCTTCCCCTAGGGCAGACCCAAGTAGGTAAAGTAGAATTCTCACATTACTGCTTTAAGTAGAGTTCACTGCCCAAATGGGGAATGGTCTTAATCCAATCTTATAAAGTAGGGTCTGGGAAATTTAAGGTTTACACTAGCACATGCCCATGTAGTGTGGGTGTGCACAATTTTGGGTGCAAGATCAAGCAGGATGGATATTTTAAAATTCACAATCCCCCCTGATGATGATTGGGGGACTAGTCTCCCCAATTGATCACTAACATAAGTGTACTGCACCCCCAAAAATTCTAACTGTAAGTGTATACAAAATTTTTACCCACTAAGAGGAAAACTACAATAGTTGTATATTAGGGGAAATAGAGGAGAGAGAGAGACAGCAAACCAATGTTTTGCTGGGCACATTGACAAAAGCCAATTAGGGGGCGGTCCCCTTTGGCATAAGAATGTACATTAAAAAAAATGTTCAATCAACCGCACCCCAAGCTTCATTCTGGATCTTCCTGTAGTGAAAAGGTTTAGATATCTTTCTGCAAACAGTTCATTCTCTGGATTCTCTGGATCAGTTAGCAAGCTTCTTCTCTGAAGATCTATCTTGAACAAAATTTAAATCTTGGATTTTATGAAAATACAATCCCCCCTGAAGAAAGTGTTGAAAAAATACCTAGTCCAGCTGAGGATGCAAGGTTTAGTTGTGGGTTTGTGTGAGTTCATTCAAAAGGAAAACAAAAACAAAAATGAAAAACAAAAAAAGGAAAGAATTAAGGGAAAAAATATAAACCTGTTATATATACATATATTTACATTAAAGAAGAATTCAAAATCAGTATCAAAATATAAAAAATCTATGTATACAAAAGTTTTTTGAAAGCAAGAATAAATTTTCTCACCAGCCCCTGTATTAGGGTCCAATTAAGTAATTTCTAATCCCACAAGTCTTTAGGACAGAATGCAGCAAATTTCACTTGCCCATTTGCTGCCAAAGCTACAGGAAATTGCCATACTATAGGAGAGAAAAAAAAGGACCAGATTTTAATTTTATATACATAGGGCAGTGTCATTCCCTCGTCTGATTTTACCTTCATTCTCAGGGATGGAGGGAGCCAGGATGGTAGCCAACTTTAGGTACTTTTCTGTAGGTAGTGTGGATACAAGGAAGGCCTACATCTTAATGTCTATGAAGTGTCGCAACCCCGAGTCTCACACTAAGTTCAAGTCCTTAGTATTGGCTTAGAAGTGCATTAATCCTACCTGGATTGGTCTTTGATTTTTAGGCCTGTGAGCTCTTTTGGCATTATCCAGGTTATCTCTGTGCTCCTTTTTGATCCTGTTCCTAGAATCAGACACAAACATTAATCATAGTCCCACAACAATTATCAATAAATGGCAGGTTCCCATAGTCTAAAGCTGTTTGGATACATATTAATAATAATAGCAAGTATATATATATTTAAACTAATATTATTGTAGAATAAAAATTAATATTGATTGTATGTACCTTAGGTACATAGAAATGGGAAAAAGGGAAAAAATAAAATATTTTAATAAAAGAATAATAATAATAAAAGGAAAAGAGAAAAAGGAAAAAAGAAAAAAATAAATTCAGAAATTCAATGTGTCAAAAGCAAAATAAAACAGTTCCAATTGTAGTTATCTCCAATGCATATATAGGATACAGTAAATCAGTCTCAATAGATGATGCTCTCCTTACATGTGAGCAATGAATCCAAGAGTTCTTTTCTCCAACCTTTATAGATGTTGGAGTAGTTAACAATATTTGGAATGGTCCTTCCCAGGAAGGCTGGGTTGCTCCTGTACACTGGAAGTTCTTTATATATACGTTGCCTCCTGGGTTCAGGTCGTGAAGTGAGAAGTCTAGTGGTCCGGCTTGTACTGAAGCTCCGGATTCATGTAGCTCACGCAGTTTGTGCTGTAATTCCTGTATATAGGAAGCAATAGTAGTATCTCCACTTAATAGTGATGTATAAGCCGGGGAGAAAGGCTTAGCCTGTGTAGGCGGATGTCCAAAAAGCATCTCAAATGGTGAGATGTGTAGGTCTCCTCTCGGCCTGCTTCTAAGATAAAATAGGGCCAGAGGGAGAATTTCAGGCCATTTTAAATGGGTCTCAGTGCATAATTTGCCAATCATAGTTTTAAGTTCTTTGTTCATCCTCTCAACTTGGCCTGAACTCTGGGGATGATATGGAACATGGAATTTGGGAGTTATCCCCAAGCAAGAATATGTCTGATTTAGAACAGAATCAGTAAAATGACTCCCCCTATCGGAATCAATACGTGCTGGTAGGCCAAAGTGAGGAATAATTTCTTTTAAAAGCACCTTAGCAACAAAAGCTGCTGTGGCTCGGGCTGTAGGAAATGCTTCTGGCCATCTGGTCAGTTGGTCTACTATGACCAGACAAAATTTATATTGTCCAGCCTTTGGCATCGTTATGAAATCTATCTGCAGGTGCTCAAAAGGTGTGTAAGCTAGAGGACGTTCACCAAAGGCTTTGCCATGAAAGGTGTGTTGGTTATATGCCTGGCAGGCAGAGCAGGCTGAACACACTTTAGAGGCTATGGTAGTTATACTGGGGGATATCCATACTCTTTTAACAGAGTCCATGATGCCCTGGGTACCAAAGTGGCCATTATTATGAACAGATTGGCAAATTTGGTTATAGAAACTTCTAGGGAGCAGGGGTTTTCCTTCAGATGACACCAAAACTCCATTGATTTGTTTTGCTTTAAATTTTTGTTTCCATTTTTCCACTTCCTTCTCATTATAGGAAAGTGATAAATTTAAATCATCAGTGGTTGTTAATGTTAAAATTAATCCAGGTCCTTCTATGGCTGCTAGCTTTGCAGCGGCATCTGCTTGGTCATTTCTTCTAGAGACAGGATCAGAGCCACCTGTATGGGCAGAGCAATGAACTATAGCTAGGGCTTCAGGCAGTTTGAGAACAGAAAGAACTTCATTAATAATTTCTGCATTAGCTATGGATTTTCCAGCTGAGGTTTAAAAACCTCTTTGGAGCCATAGCATTCCAACTGAGTGACAAATGCCAAAAGCATATCTAGAATCCGTATAAATTGTTGCCCTTTTATCCTCAGCAATTATACAGGCATGTTTCATAGCTATAAGTTCTGCCCCTTGAGTGCTAATGTTAGAGGGCAGTGAAGCTGACCACTCAGTGGCAAATTCTGTGACTACAGCAGCTCCACTGTAGTGTATGCCATCCCTCATGAAAGAAGAACCATCAGTAAATAAGATCAGGTCTGAATTTTTTAAGGGAGTGTCCAGGAGATCATCTCGAAGCTTTTCTGCCATGGATGCTAGTGTTTCACAACTGTGTAATGGTTCTCCTGAAGTTGGTAAGTCTGGAAGCAAGGTGGCAGTATTAAGGGTTGTACAGCATTTCAGAGTAATATTTTCATTGTTTAGCAAGGTTATTTCATACCTTGTAATTCACTGATCAGAAAATGCCTGTGTTCTCTGTCTTAGCAATAATGCTTCTACCTCATGTGGACACATAATTGTTAGTGGGCATCCCAATACTAGTTCAATGGTTTTTGTCACTAGTAAAGCAGTAGCAGCCACTCCTCTAAGGCATGGTGGTGCCCCTGAAGCTATTGGGTCCAACTGGGCTGAATAATAAGCAATTGGGCACTGAGAAGGTCCCAAAGTCTGAGTTAAAAAACCTGAATCTACCCTTCTTTGCTCGTGTACATACAAAGTAAATGGCTTGTTATAATTTGGGATGCCTAGAGCAGGGGCAGACAGGATAGCCTTTTTCAGCTCTGATAGAGCTGACAGGTGTTCAGGCTCTAATTTGAGGGGTTCAGGGACCGAATCCCTTTTTAGTGTTATAAGGGGTTTAGTAATTTCCCCATAGCAGGGAATCCATTGTCTGCAAAACCCCGTTGCTCCCAGAATTGCTCTTAACTGTTTTTTATTGGTAGGAGCACTCAATTTTTGAATATTCTCAATTCGCTTGGGAGAAATAGAATGGGCACCAGCTGTCAGAATGAACGCCAAATATTCTACTTTGGGGAGACACCACTGAACTTTATCCTTCGAGATTTTATGACCTCTTTTATGCAATTCCAAAAGCAGGTGTTTACTATCTTCCTGATATGTTTCTGCATCTGCGGAAGCCAAGAGTAGGTCATCTATGTATTTTATTAATTTGCTGTTTTTTAATTTTATATTATCTTTTTCTTGTCCCAAAATTTGTGCAAATAAGGTCGGACTTTCTACATAACCCTGGGGCAGACGACTCCAGGAACATTCGGTGCCATTCCAGGTGAAAGCAAAAATATGCCTTGAGTTCTTATGTATGGGTATAGAAAAGAAGGCTGAGCACAAGTCTACTACTGTAAAGTATGTAGCTGTGCTAGGAATAGAAGAAATAATAGTTTTGATATTGGGAACTATGGAGTGTCTCTTTATTATGTGATTGTTCACAGCCCTCAAATCCTGTACGAATCTATAGAGGTGTTTGCCATTGTAAAAAATAGACTCGAATACAGGACTACAGTCCCCACAAGCCTTTGCTCCACTTCCCCAAAAGGCTTTGTAATCTCACGGGAATTCTGAGGTGGGCCGAAATCGAGGAAGGATTTAAGCTGGTGGCAAAGGTTTTTGGGGGTTCTCTTTTGGACTTCCGTTTTGGAGCAGACGCGTCTCTTCCATCATGTGAGGTTATTTTGTCTAGGCCTCTGGCCTAGGCACATGTTTCTTACTTGTATATTCTTTAATGTTTAACCTTTAATAAACCTCTAAAAAATATAATACTTTTTGCAGAAACTAATTTCTACCTGCCTCAGTCTCCCCATATTCCCTAAATTTTAATCTTTACACCATCGGGCCCCCTTTTTGGATTTTTATTGGGGAGGATGAGTGTGTTGTATTCAGATTTACGAGGGAAAATTATTCCTTGGTCAATTAATGAGTTTATTATTGGGGTAATGCCCTCTGTTGCCTCCTTGGAGAGGGGATACTGAGGAATGCAAGGAGGTGGGCTGGATCTGGTTTTTATTTGCACAGGAGCAGCTGATTTAAGTAAGCCAACATCAGTAAAAGATGTGGCCCAAAGAGACTCTGGTATATTTGTAGGTATTTCAAAGGTAGGATGCTCCTTTGCCTCCTGGCTCTCTGAGAGAAGTACAGGGAGTAAATTTAAGGTTTCCTCGGGCACTTCTAAGGAGAGAGAGCCGTCTGGGGCGCACATTATTGTGGCTTGTAATTTGCATAGTAAATTTCTCCCCAGCAAATTTGTGGGGTATCCAGGCATTAAAAGAAAAGAATGTTTAACAGTTAGGGGTCCCAGGCGTACCATGCGAGGAGAAAGTTTTGGGACCTTTAACGGTTTTCCTGAAATACCTACTACATTTAGGGAGCCAATAGAATCACATTTCTCATCTGGTTTGCTTACTAGAACTGACCTAGATGCTCCAGTGTCTAAAAGACAGTCATAGAATGAATTTCCTACCTTTAAAGTGACATGAGGTTCCTTACTATTTGGGGGGGGGGGGATGTATAGGGATTATTGGCATTAAAATATCAGGGTCTGGAAAATCAAAAGTTTCATTCTTTGATTCCAAGGCCTTCACCCCTCCCCCTTCACACCTTCATAAAGATGCTTGGGCAGTTTTGGGGACCCTCCATGCTATTGGGGGTGTTCACCCTGAGCATAGTGTGGTCGAGCTCCATTTCTTATATATTGTTGTTGGGCATTGTTTTGGGTATTATCATTTTCTGTGTTTTGAGCACTGTCATTATTTTGATTGGCATTGTGGTTCCTATAGTTATTATTCCTAAAGGTGTTATTATTTCTTTTTTCCCGTAGCCTGCTCCTACAGACTATCATTGCATGGCCTCTCTTCCCACAGAAAGAGCATATTAAGGGGTATGTTAGTGATTTATCTGCAGATTCCTGCAAAGGGGCCATGGTCTCTCCCTTATTTTTCAGTTGTTCCTTTAAAATTTCAATTTCATTTTTTAAGTCTGCCACTCACGTATCGTGTGTCTCAGGGTTTTTTTTTTGTATGATTGTTATAGACATAGGTTGCTACTTTCCTCAGTTCTTCGAGGTCCATAGAATTCCAGTTGGGACAGCTAGTTTCAAAGTAGTCTTTTACTGCTGAACAACAAATTCCTAATGAATTGTCTACATATATGTTTAATGTCTCTTTCTCTGGTCAAATCAAGGTCCATATATGTATTTCCTACATCAATAAGTCTGTCCATAAAGTGGGAGGGGGTCTCATCAATTTACTGTCAGGAGCGTTCAAATTTTTCCCATGTTTCAGGTCTATCAGAGCAATCTCTCATGGCTCTTAATAATGCTTCTCTGGCCAGGGCTAGTTTTGTATGATCTTGTGCAACGTTGGGGTTCCAGTTTGGATCTACAGTTGGCCAGTGGTGAGCTCCTTTACCTCTTTTCTGATTAGCTAGAGAGAATAGTCACTGTGACCTTAGGCCTGTAACTCAAATGTCTACCATACTTAAGAAGGGTTAAATTTTGGGGGTAGGAGATTGAACAAAAGTCAGGAGAGCAGCTTCTTAAACACAAACACTTAGTTTATTATTAGGAAAATATGGATAGCAAATAGAAAGGAGGAAAGTGAGTATAATCTTACAATAACATAACTACTTAAGATCCCAATCCTAACTAAAATTTTCTAGAAAAACTTAAATCTATCTGTCTTCAAGGGCAATTTCTTCCACCGGAGCCAGGCTCCAGCCTAACTTTTCTACTCTATCTAATAATTTGCCCACTATCTCTCTACCTATCTACCCAAGATAATAAATATTCAATAAGGCTGTTAAGGCCTTAAATCCATTTCTTTGACTCCTCCCAGTCCTAGAGAGAGAGAGAGCCACACCCTCCTCTCCCCAGAAGACTCAGAGATAAAAACCTTTTCCAACTGCCAGCTGTAACTGTAACTCTCAGCCACACTTTTCTGTCACCAACTAAGAGTTTGCACAGCAGGGAGGCTCCTACTTAGAAACCTTTTTGCTCCCTTGCCTCTTAAATATAAAAAGAGAGAAATTAAGAAAAACTCTTAATAGCCTGTAACCCAAAGGTTCCTACCAAGTCCACCACACCCTAATGGGATGGATGATTAATCACAGGAAGTGAAATGACATAAATAGTCAGACAAAGGATGTTTATCCCTAAAGGTGTACTGACTTAGATTTGCTACCAGATTAGGTGACTTGCTCCTGAATCCATAGGAACTGTTTGTATATCAGATTCTATTCCCTTATTTTCTTATTCCCCTACTCCCAATTCTTTAAAAAAATTTTTTTATTTAAATAATTAATTTAGAATACTTTTTCATGGTTACATGATTTATGTTCTTTCCTTCCACTCCTCCCTCCCCTGTGACCAATGAACAATCCCACTGGGTTTTACATGTATCATTGATGAAGACCTGTTTCTATATTATTAATATTTGCAATAGAGTGATCATTTAGAATCTATATCTCCAATCATATCCCCAGTGAACCATGTCATCAATCATTTGTTTTGCTTCTGTGTTTCTACTCCCACAGTTCTTTCTCTGCATGTGGATAGTTTTTTTTTTCTAATAAGTCCCTCAGAATTGTCCTGAATTATTGCATTGCTGCTAGTAGAGAAGTCCATTATGTTTGATTGTGCCACAGTGTATCCATCTCTGTGTATAATGTTCTCCTGGTTTTGCTCCTCTCACTCTGCATCAATTCCTGCAGGTCGTTCCAGTTCACATGGAATTCCTCTAGTTCATTATTCATTTCAGCACAATAGTATTCCATCACCAACATATACCACAATTTGTCCAGACATTCCCCAATCTATGAACTCCTCATTTTCCGTTTTTTTTTTTGGCCACCACAAAGAGCACAGCTATAAATATTTTTAGGCATGTATTTTCCCTCATCTCTTTGGGGTACAAAGCCAGCAGTGATATGGCTGGATCAAAGGGTAGGCAGTTTAATATTATGTTTTTTTTTTAAACCCTTACCTTCCATCTTGGCGTCAATATTGTGTATTGGCTCCAAGACAGAAGAGTGGTAAGGGCTAGGCAATGGGGGTCAAGTGACTTGCCCAGGGTCACACAGCTGGGAAATGTCTGAGGCCAGATTTGAACCTAGGACCTCCGGTCTCTAGGCCTGGCTCTCAATCCACTGAGCCACCCAGCTGCCCCCTAAGCAGTTTTTTAAAAGGCCTTTGGTCATAGCTCCAAATTGCCTTCCAGAATGGTTGGATCAATTCACAACTCCACCAGTTAGTGTCCCAATTTTGCCACACCCACTGCAACATTTATTGCTTTCCTTTGCTGTCATATTAACCAATCTGATAGGTGTGAGGTGGTACCTCAGAGTTGTTTTGATTTGCATTTCTCTTATTATGAGAGATTTATAACACTTTTTCATGTGTTTATTGATAGTTTTGATTTCTTTATCATTGCAGATTCTTTATCTGAAAACTGCATATTCATGTGCCTTGCCCATTTCTCAATTGGAGAATGGCTTGATTTTTTTATACAATTGATTAATAAGCTCCTTATAAGTTTGAGAAATTATACCTTTGTCAGAGGTTTTTGTTATGAAGATTGTTTCCCAATTTGTTGCTTCTCTTCTAATTTTGGTTGCATTGGTTTTGTTTGTACAAAACCTTTTTAATTTAATGTAATCAAAATTATTCCTGTTACATTTTGTAATATTCGCTATCTTTCTCTTGGTCTTAAATTCTTTCCTTTCCCATAGATCAGACAGGTATATTCTTCCTTATTTACCTAATTTACTTATAAGTAAAATTATGTTTACTTTATATTTAAGTCATTTACCCAGTCTTAATTTATATTGGTGTAGGGTGTGAGATGCTGATCTAAACCTAATCTCTCCCATACTGTTTTCCAATTTTTCCAGCAATTTTTGACAAACAGTGGGTTCTTGTCCCAAAGGCTGGGATCTTTAGGTTTATCATATACTCTCTTGCCAAGAACATTTACCCCAAGTCTATTCCTCTGATCCTCCCTTCTTTCTCTTAGCAAGGACCATCTTGTTTTGATGACCACTACTTTATAATACAGTTTGAGATTTGGTACTGCAAGTCCTCCTTCCTTCACATTTTTTTTCATTAGTTCCCTTCATATTCTTGATCTTTTGTTCTTCCAAATAAACTTTGTTATATTTTTTCTAATTCAATAAAAAAGTTTCTTGGTAGTTTAATAGGTATGACACTTGAATAAGTAAATTAAATTAAGTAGGATTGTCAATTTTATTACATTAGCTCATCCTACCCATGAGCAATTAATGTTTTTCCAATTACTTAGAGTTAGTTTTAATTGTATGGAAAGTGTTTTGTAGTTGTGTTTATATAATTCCTGTGTTTGTCTTGGCAAATAAATGCATAAATATTTTATGTTATCTAGGGTGATTTTAAATGGAATTTCTCTTTCTAACTCTTGCTGCTGAGTTCGTTTGGAAATATATAAAAATGCTAATGATTTATGTGGGTTTATTTTGTATCCTGCAACTTTGCTAAAGTTGTTGATTATTTCCACTAGTTTTTTAGATGATTCTCTAGGATTACTTAAGTAGACCATCATATTGTCTGCAAAGAGGAATACTTTAGTCTCCTTATTGCCTATTTTAATACCTTCAATTTCTTTTTCTTCTCTAATTGCTACTGCTAGTGTTTCTAGTACAATGTTAAATAATAGAGGTGATATTGGGCATCCTTGTTTCACTACTGCTCTTATTGGGAAGGCTTCTAAATTATCCCCATTGCAGATCATGCTTGTTGATGGTTTTAAATATATACTGTTTATTATTTTTAGGAAAGACCCTTCTATTCCTATACTTTCTAATGTTTTCAATAGGAATGAGTATTATATTTTGTCAAAGGCTTTTTCTGCATTGTGACAAGGATATCACTTTTAAAAGACTGATATATATTAATTTAAGATCGCCAAGGAATTCAGCTATGTAATTCCTAAATGAAAACTCAAGTCAGCCGTCAACCTTTTATAGAGTTTAGTTACAGACAGGAGGAAGAAAGGAATTAGAGATAGAGAGAGAGAGGGAGAGAGAAAGGGGAGAGAAGGGAATAGGGCTTAAATACCCCTTCTGTTTAGGCTGGGCCAAAAGGCCCAAGCCCTTAGATAGCTGGGGCAAAGAAAAGAGATCAGTCCCTATTACTTACGTGACCAAAATGGAGAAACAGTCTCAGAGGCCCCCATCTTCAGCTTCCTTCAGAGCAAGCTTCTCAGAGCACCTCTCCAACCACTCAGAGCCAAAACTCTCCAACCACCCCCTAGTCCTCAGACCCCTTTCTCTTTAAGGAAACCATCCAAGTTCCCTCCCCTCAGTTCTCACATCTACCAATCACTGTCCATCATTTTCCCTGTGCCAATGGTGGCTCTAGCTTAACCCAGGACCGCCCAGAGGTCTGGGCTTTGCACATGTCTGTTGGAGGTCATATTCTCAAATAATTAAATTTTGATCTATGCTGCAGCCCTTCCTAAATCCTGTTAGGACTGAGTGGGGTGGAAATTGTATTTTCCAAGACCTGATTCTGTCATTCCAAGTATCTCTATTGTATCAATTCTAAAATCAATCATGACTCAAAGAAATTCCTGTTCTGTGCTTAAGCATAGGTCAAAGCCCTTTCCATTGTTCAGCAAAAGGTTTCTGTCCTAAAGTAATCTTAAGAAGGGAGGAGAAGGAACCTCCCATGCCAATGGGGTTCACATTCCAATACACTATCAGTAAGAAATTTTCCAAGTATGAAATTTCCCAATGGTGAAATTTCCAACATTTATAAGTCTAAGAAATTTTAAGGTTTACAATATCTATTGAAATAATCATGTAATTTCTATTGGTTTGGTTGTTGATATGGTCAATTATGTGGATGGTTTTCCTAAAATTGAACCATCCTTGCATTCCTGGTATAAATCACACTTGATCATAGTGAATAATCCTTGTGATCACTTGCTGGAGTCTTTTTGCTAGTATTCTATTTAAAATTTTTGCATCTATGCTCATTAAAGAGATTGGTTTATAACGTTTTCTTTCTCTGTTTTTGGTCTACCTGGCTTTGGAATCAGTATCATATTTGTGTCATAAAAGGAATTTGATAAAACTCTGTCTTTGCTTATTTTGTCAAATAATTTGTAAAGAATTGGAATGAGCTGTTCTTTAAATGTCTGATAGAAATCACTTGTGAATGCATCTGGCCCTGGGAATTTTTTCTTAGGGAGTTACTTGATGGGTTGTCCAATTTCTTTTTCTGAGATGGGATTGTTTAAATGTTCGATTTCCTTTTATCTTAATCTAGGTAATTTATATTTTTGTAAATATTCACCCATTTCACCTACAGTGTCATATTTATTGCCATATTATTGAGCAAAATAGTTCTTAATAATTATCTTCATTTTCTCTTTATTAGAGGTGAAGTCACCCTTTTCATCTTTTATACTGTTAATTTTATTTTCTTCTTTCCTTTTAAAAATTAGATTAACCAGTACTTTATTTTATTTGTTTTTTCAAATAAGCTTCTAGTCTTATTTATTAGTTCAATAGTTCTTTTACTTTCAATTTTATTAATTTCTCCTTTGGTTTTTAGGATTTCCAATTTGGTTTTCATCTATTTTCAATTTGTTCTCCTTCTAGTTTTTTAAGTTGCATCCCCAATTCACTGACCTTTTCCCTCTCTGATTCGTTGATATATTCACTTAAGGACATAAGTTTTCCCCTGAGTACTGCTTTGGCTGAATCCCATTGATTGTTGTTTCCTCATTGTCATTCTCTTTAATAAAATCATTAATTATTTCTATGATTTGTTCTTTAACCAATTTTGGAGAATCATATTATTTAATTTCCAATTAATTTTTGATTTACCTCTCCATGTACCCTTACTAATTATTATTTTTATTGCATTATGCTCTGAAAAGGTTACACTTATTATTTCTGCTTTTTTTGCATTTGTTTGCAATGTTTTTATGCCTTAGATATGGTCAATATTTGTGAATGTAACTTGTGCTGCTGAAAAGAAGGTCTATTCATTTTTGTCCCTATTTATTTTTCTCCACATATCTTTTAACTCTAATTTTTCCAAGATTTCATTCACATCTCTTACCTCTTTCTTATTTATTTTTTGGTTTGGTTTATCAAGATATGATAGAGGAAGGTTCAGGTCTCCCACTAGTATAGTTTTTCTATCTATTTCCTCCTTGAGCTCCACTAGTTTCTCCTTTAGAAATTTGGATGTGATACCAATTGGTGCATGCATGTTGAGTATTTATATTTCTTCATAGTCTATACTGCCTTTACAAGATATAATTACCTTCCCTATCACTTTTAATCAGATCTATTTTTCCTTTGCCTTTCTCAGATATCATGATTGTGACTCCTGCCTTCTTTTTCTCAGTTGATGCCCAATAAATTTAGCTTCAACCTCTTACCTTTACCCTGTGTATGTCTACCTGCCTCCTGTGTTTTTCTTGTTGACAACATATGGTAGGCTTTTCGTTTCTAATTCACCCTGCTATCTGCTTCCATTTTATGGGTGAGTTCATCCCATTCACATTCATATTGTCTCTGTATTCCCATAATTCCCCCCCCCCCTTTTGGTTCTGCCCTTTCTTCTTTCACTATTTACTTCTATGCCAGTGTTTTACTTTTAATCACTCCCCCTACTCCCTACCCTTATTTTATTTCCCTTCTCACCCCTCCCTTCTTATTCCCCTCTTATTTTTATTTAAGATCTAATAAATGCCCCCTCCTCCATTCCCTCCTTTTTAACACTCCGCTCCCCTTGGTTTTTCCCTCTTGATTTCCCTTTAGGGTAAGATAGAATTCTGTACTCCAATAGATCTGGCTGCTTGGCCCTTTCAGAACTGATTCTACTGAAAGTAAGCCTTAAATATTATGTATTACCACTCTCTTCCTCTCCTTATAATAGTATTCTTCTCCCTTCCCCCTCCCATCCATGTGCCTCCTTATTTGGTATAATTTATCCCATTTTTTTCTTTCTTCAAGTTTCTCTTCTTACCATTTTCTATCCCCCCCCCCCTTTTTTACATATTTTCTTAAACAACTCTGTATTCCAACCTCTGCCTAGGAATAATTCTTCTATCTACTATGATAATGAAAACAATTTTTGAGTTATAGATAAAATTTTTCCATATAAAATATAATGTTCCATATAAAAATATAATACCTTAATGAAGCCTTTAATCACCCCCCCCCTCTTGTTTAACTTTTTATCGTTCTCTTCAATTTTGTATTTGGACCTCAGCATTTTCATTTAGTTCTGGTCTTTTCTTTAGGAATACTTGAAATCTTCTGTTTTGTTAAATGCCTATACTTTCTCCTGAATGTATATAGTCAGTTTTGATGCGTAGGTGATTCTTGGTTGTAGACCTAATTCTCTTTCCTTCCTGAATATCATATTCCCAAGCCTTGCAGTCCTTTAGTGTGGATGCTACCAGATCCAATGTAATCCTTTCTGGGTCTCCTTGATATCTGAATTGACTCATTCTAGCTGTTTGCAATATTTTGACCTGTGTGTCAAAGAAGTTCATTCCCTCCCCCTCCTGAGTAGCTTGACCTGTCCATCAGCATTCCTCACACAGTTATGCCAGTTCTGTCCGTGTACATGCTGTACATCAATAAAAGTCAAGGCATTTGTCTTTTGGCTGGAGAAGGAACATGGGAAGAGAACAGGCAAGGAAAGGGTAAAGAGAAAGAGACTTGCAGGCTAGGTTACTTAGACGAATGATGAGATTTAAAACTATGATTGTCTGCCCTTTCTAATAAACTTTATAAAACATATACCTGGGTAGATATATTAATTCATTTCTTACACCTGGAAACTCTTGAATTTGACAACTACATTTCGGGGGATTGTCTTTTGAGTAATGTAGAGAGTGATCTATGGACTCTTTCAGTATCTATTTTGCACTCCTGTTCAAGAATATCAAGGCAGTTTTCTTGGATAATTTCTTGTAATATTTTGTCAAGGTTTTTATTTTTTTTCCCAGACTTTCAGGTAGACAATAATTCTCAAATTGTCTCTCCTTGATTTGTTTTCCATGTCAGTTGTCTTTTCAATGAAATATTTCATGTTTCCTTCTATTTTGTCATTCTTTTGACTTTGCTTTATTACTTCTTTTTTAAAAAATCCTTACCTTCCATCTTAGAATCAATACTGTGTATTGGTTCTATGGCAGAAGAGTGGTAAGGGCTAGGCAATGGGGGTCAAGTGACTTACCCAGGTCACACAGCTAAGAAGTGACTGAGGCCAGATTTGAACCCAGGATCTTCCATTTCTAGGTCTGGCTCTCAATCCACTGAGCCACCCAGATGCCCCCTGCTTTATTAATTCTTGCTGTCTTGTGAGATTTTTGTCTCTAAAGACTGGTTTTCTGCTATGATCTTTTGATTTTCCATTTTGGTTTGGTCTATTCTGCTTTTCATGACATCCAGTAGGTCAATTCTGGTCTCTAATTTGCTTATTACTTCATTTGATTTTTGTGTTTCTTTTTCCTACTTGGAAATTTTACCTTTTAAACTGTTCTTTTCTTTTAGAATTACTTTTGTTTCTTTTTTCCACTTTCCTTCCCATTTTTCTTCTATCTTTCCTACTTCATTCTTGAACTCCTTTTTGAGTTCCTTGTGACCAATTTCCATTTTTGGGGGGGGGGAAGTTTGGATGTATTTGCTTTTTTTGTCACTCTCTGCTGTTGCTTCTGTATTTTGTTCTTTTTCTCCACAGAAATTAGCCAGGGTCAAAAGCTTTTTTTACTACAACCTATATCTTTTGGTACTTGTGGATTGTGGTTCCTGTGTGTTGGTGGACATTACTGTCTTAGCTTCTGCCTTTGTGCTATCTTCCCTTCCCAGCCAGAAGCTGGAGAGACGAGGGTAGGCAGTTCTTTGTGTAGAGAACTTGAAAGCATTTTGCCCTGAGGCTGTTTTTCCAGTCCCTGCTGCCTGTGCTGTGACTGGCCTTATGCTACCGGGCTCCACACTCTTCAGTCTCAGGTCCTAAGTCTTGCTGCCAAGGCATTATGGATCTTTTGATGCAGTGTGAGGCTTATTCAGGAATCTTTACAGCACCTTCTCCAAAAGGATCCACTTTCTTGATTCGGGGTGTTGGAAAGTTTCTTTTCTTGAAATTTCACCAAAATCTTAAATCTTGGATTTTTAGGGTAATTACACAATCCCCTCTGAGGAGGGTATTGACCATCACCAGAATCACACTGGGATACAATATTGAGTTATGAGGTATATGAAACAATTGTGAAAAGAAAAACAAAAACAAACCACCCCAAAAAATCCCAAAATAAAAACAAAAATTAAATTCTGTTTAAAAATATTAAGTACAGAAATAATAAAAAATAAAATAAAAATCTTACCTGTATAAAATTCTGAGTAAAAAATAAACCTATAACAGGTTCTTGAATCACAGCAAGGCTCTATTAAAGTGACTTATATCCCACAAGCCTGTAGGACAATAGCAACAATACAGCATTTACCCATTTGCAGCCAGGACTACAGAAAATTGCCAAAGTATAAGAAAGAAAGGACTAAGTTTCATCAGCAAATGAAAATATCACTCCCTGGTCTGATTTTACCATCACTGTCAGAGATAAGGGGAGCCAGGATGATAGCCAATCTGAAGTACTTGACTCAGAATATTGCACATGGAGTGTGGTTTAAGGGAGTCCTGCATCTTAACATATTCTAGCACTGCAACCTTGATTCTCCCACTAGCTTCAAGTCCTTTCATATTGGCATAGAAGTTCAACAATCCTCCCAGGATTGGTTTTGGTCTGTTTTGACCTTGTGCTACTTGGCACTGTATAGTGGCTTTTTTGTTCCTTTCTCTTAGACATAATCATTTAACAAAGCCCCGTAACATTTATCAATGTATGGCATGTTTCCATAGTCTAAAGCTTTTGGGTATGCATATTACTAGGGTTTATAGATACTGTAAATTTGTACTGTAAACTATATCCTTCAAGTAAAAAAAAACATAAATACTGATTTCATGTACTTCAAGTATCACCAAGGATAGGAAAAAAAGAAAGAGGAAAGAAAAATCAAATACACTATTGCAAACATAAAGAGAAAAAATTTTTAAAAATTCATAATTTCACAATTCATATTCCATGTGACAATGTGCTAGCCAAGTAGAGACACAACACAAAAGGTGCTCACTTAAAAATGAAATTTATATCACTCTTAACTTGGCCAGAATCCACAGTGTAAGTGTACATAATTTTTTCACCAGGTAAAAGCCTTTTAAGTTTTCTTCTATTTTGTCAGTCCTTTGACTTTGCTTTATCAATTTTTGTTGTTTTTCAAGATCATTGGCTTCCAATTGCCTAATTCTGGTCTTTAAGGACTGGTTTTCCTTTTCGGCTTGGTCTATCCTGCTTTTTGTGGCTTCCAGCTGTTTCTCCAATTGGGAGTGCTTGTCCTTTACACTGTTATTTTCTTTTTGAACTATTTCCCACTTTTATTGCCAGAAGACTTCCATCTTTTTGATAGGCTCCAATTTAAATTCTTCAAGAGCTTGTGGAAAATTTCCATTTTTTGGATGGTTTTGGTTCATTTATTTGTGTTTCCTCTTCTATTTCCTCTGTAGTCTGGGTTTTTCCTCCACAAAAATTATTCAGGGTCAACCCTTTCTTTTTTTTCTTGATGTTGGGAAGTTGTTGTTCCTGGGCACTGTTTGCCATTACTGTGGTGGCTTTTCCTTCCCTTTCTAGTTAGAAATCTGAGTGAGATGGACAGGCACTCTGAGTATGGAGCTAAGGAGGAAGGATTTTGGCTGAGGCCAGCTCTTGAATCCCTGAAGCTTTTGCTGTTTGCTGCCCCACTCTGTACTATATCCCTGCCGGCACCCATGGTCTGCACTCCTCAGCCTGCTGGGGCCTCAAGACTAGCTGCTCTCAGGGGTAGGTCCTCAGTGGTCTCAGTCAGCTTCCAAGGACTCTTGCTCACTCACTGATTCTAGTGCACACTGGCTCTGACACTGGCTCCATAGGTGGGGTGGGGGAGGGTGGATCACCTCACATTTTGGTGGAAGCTTTTTCACCCCCTTATGGTGTGGAAATGCCCAAATCTCATGTACCATCAATGCTGTGCCCTACTGTAGAGTTGCTTTGTTCATATGAATTTGATTTTTGGGGGCTTTTTGAGGTAGTCTGTATCGGTAGCTGATGAGAAGAGGAAGAGTCCTGCATCTAGACTGCCGCCCCCTGCCATGTTTACCTGGAAATCCTGTAAAAATCTTTTAAAAACAGTAGTAGAACAACTAATACAGATTCTAAGAAGTACCCAAATCCCCCAAATTATAAGAGACCATTTAATGATAATAGCAAACACACCCACTATCATTAGGATTCACATAAGTTGCTGTGTGACATCCAAAAATCCTATGAACACATGAATATTTGTCACAAGTTCTACAGATTTAGTCAATCTTTCAATCTTGGATGAGATATTATTAACAAAGTCTATTATTACCATCATTCCAAAATTTGATGGGAGAGAAACCTAGAAAAATCTCTGTACAGTTGATGAAGAGTTACAAATACAAGATTCATTCCCACCTCCTGGATGAGATTATAACACATCACAGGTCAGTGAAGCCACTTGGGCACCTCCCTCCCTCTTTGTTTGAGACTGTAACAGTGTAACAGAACTGTCTCCAATATGTCCCACCCATTTACATGTAGACCTGTGAACTTTAAATTACTCCACCTTTACTTAGATCTTACTTTATGTTGAAGATAAAGTTGTAATCTCCTGATTGAACAATGAGGGTACTTAGTTCTTACTTTACTAGCTTACTTGAAGCTAGAACTTTAAGTTAAGTCTATTTTTAGATCTTAATACAAAAAGGTGTTAAGTAACTATGAAGGGTAAATTAATCACAAAAACATCAAGTAACTAACAAAAGGTGAACTTAACAAAGAAGTGTTAAGTAACTCAAAAGATATAATCTAATCAAAGAAGATGAGAACTCAAGAATAGGCACTTAGAGGAGGGGACACAAGAGTAAAAGGTCTATATATTTGGCTCACTTCCTCTCTCCAGTACCTTTTGGCAGCAGAGAGTTGACTGCTGGCAGCATGCTGGGCCTTTCGGCATCTTGGCATGGCTACAAGCTATTGTCCAGTTTGGTGGTGAGTTTCTGGCTGAGTTTTTCCTCCTTTACTTTACAAACTTATCCTCTTAAAAGCTTCTAATTTCCTTCAGAAACCCAGCAATGGAGATCTTGAACTCCCCCTGCACAGGCCAGGAGGGAGAAATCCTATATCCTCTTCCCTATTTCTCCTTAAATCTCCTTCTATATTAATTAAAATTACCATAAATTTCCAGACTGACTTGGGTATTTTATTTGGGATTTTCCCCTGGCAACCAATTAATTTAGATTTTAAGTCACAACCCTAAAATTATCTCCACAGTCTGGCAACCACAAAGATTGTGACATTACTTTCTCATGTCAGCTTTTTAAATACTGTGAAACACAGCTACAGGAGTAGGTGAGTATAAAACATTTTTATTTCTCTCGTTTCTTCTTAATTTGAATTGAACACAGCTGTTTTTTTTTTTAAACCAAAAAGCAGCAGGACTGGGGAAGCTGTTTAGCTACGAATCCCCTTTCCCTCAGGGAACAAACAACCCAAATAGGCAACCTTCACTGCCAATACTGCCTAGATTACACTTAATTTTGAGTGAGGGAAACCTGCAGAGAGTTTTGGCCTTGTCCTGCTCACCATGTGTTTTGTAAAGCCGCTAGGAAAATAATTAATATATATGTATATGTACATATATATATATATGTATAAATGAATACTACATTCTTTGACATTTATATAGTGGTTGAAGAATTAGGGACATTGAGGAATTCAGGATAACTCAAATTTTTTATGTTATTAGGTAATGTCTTTTTTGTACTCCTCAATACTGTGTTAAGAGATGCTAACAAAAAATTATTTGAAGCTGAAATGCAGAAAAACACGCAAAATTCCGAAGCTAAAATACAAGAAATTATGCAAAAATCTGAAGCTAAAATACAGAAAATCATGCAAAAATCTGAAGATAAAACACAGGAAAACATAAAAAACATGCAAGATAAAACACAGGAAAACATTAAAAAATTTTTGAGGCTAAAATACAGGAGAACATGCAAGCCCAATTGGATAATTTAAATATTTATGTTTATGATATGTTTATGATATTATGATAATGTTTCTTACAGAATCAATTGGCAAACATCCACCCCACAAAAAACGGGTCTGAACCTGACAGAACTGTTTCTGAACCTCTAAATGAGGAAATCCCCTTCCCCGAAATGGAGATGGAAAATACCTTCCCTATAGTTCAGCTAACAGGCTGGTTCTCTCATGGTCTGCAAATCTTGGCTGAACTTAATACCCAAGACCCTTCTCCTGAAATCCCAGTTTCTCCTGTTCCTTCTCCTACACAAAAACCAATTCCAGCCCCAAGGAAATCTAGTCCTTCTAAAGAAACCCGCCTTAGTCAAACTGACCCACAGGTACCAAATTCAATTAGAGGCCTGTTTCCTCTAAGAGAAGTACCTGAAATAGGATGAAACTGGGATGTGATGTCTTTTAAGGCACAATATACCATTTACTCCCCAAGAAATAAGTGAATTTACATGAAATATTCCCACATATGAACAAGATCCCTTTCTGGTAACAAAAAAAGATGACAAACATATTTTTTTCAGTATAATCCGTCTTACAAAGATGAGAACTTGCTACAGGCTTTTTTAACTGAATGTGAGAAAAATAAAATAATTGCTCATGTCAACAAAACCCGGGGGTGCAATGTAGCACACTGACCATCTCAGGATCCCACATGGGACTATAACAACTCTGAGGATTATTTACAACTATACCATTGTAGAGAGGCCATCTTAACAGCAATGAGAGAGTGTGCAGACAGTACAGATAAGTGGACAGAATTTGAATGAATTAAAAGAATTAAGCAAAATGAGGAAGAGACACCCTCCAGATTCATGGACAGAACAATTGAGTTTGGGGGTTGATACCTGGATTTCGACCTACCTAAAAAAATTGCATGAGACAAGTTAGAAGGCACTTTTTGAATAACTCTTGCAAAATGATTAGGGATTATTTTAGAACTCATTTCCCAAAATGGCTGGAGATGGACCTTAAAGAATTGTGGAAAACAGCTCTATATGTTTCAAAGAGAAACAAAGAAAAGTAGGAAGAAAATAATGATCTCATGAGTGAAATGAAGAAGGAATTGAGATATTTAAGAGATAAGATTGCTAAACTGGAAAGTGGGCATGATACTCAACCAATGGCACTTGCTCCTCTTCAGGAATTTAATTATCAATCCATTACCTGCCAATTCTGTGAGAAGAAGGATGACAGAATGATAGAGTGTAGAATTTTATTCAAGGCAATCAGAAGGACTATGCAGTTTAATAACAACTACAGAAGGGATAATTATAGAAATAACTATAATAATGATAATGGAAACCACAACTTTAGGAATGATAACTATAGGAATAGATATAGGGAAAATGATAATTCAAACCAAATGACTGCACAATAATATAACTTAAGTGGTGCTCATCCAAAAAATACTTGGAGTGCTAATGCCTCTCAGGGGGGTTCCCTTCAGGGGGGTGCCCAAGGAACTTCCAAAATACAATGAAGGTGTCCAGGGGGGCTTAGGCACAGGAATCAGAGGATACAACCTTTGATTTTCTGGACCCCAATGTCCTACTACCCGTTGTCCCTATTGTAAAAAATAGACTCAAACTCTGGACTTCAATCCCCACAAGCCTTTGCTCCACTTCCCCAGAATGCTTTGTAATCTCATGGAATTCTGAGGTGGGCGAGATCGAGAAGGGATTTAAGCTGATTGCAAAGGCTTTTGTGGCTCTTTTGGGACTTCCGTTTTGGAGCAGAGGTGTCTCTTCCATGATGTGAAGTTATCTTGTCTAGGCCTCTGGCCTAGGCATGTGTTTTTTCTTATTCTGTATTTTCTTTAATCCTTACCTTTAATAAACCTCATAAAATATAATACTCCTTGCAGAGAGAAACTAATTTCTACCTGCCTCAGTCTCCCCTAAATTTTAATCTTTACAGCTTTGGCGACCTAGTGGGAGAAAAAAACTCTCAATCTTCTGATTTCTTTTCTGATCTTTAGTTCAGTTTTAATAGCTAGTGCCTAGAAATTTTTTTTGAGTCACGTTTCCCTGGCCGAGTTTTTTTTTTTACCCTTGCAAAGCTTCCTGCCTGCCGCCGCCATCCGCTTTGGACTGCCCACCCTGGCTGCCCGCTCCACTCTGCCCTGCTTGTCTGCACTCCGGCTCTGGCCCCTGCCCTGCCCTCCCCAGTGGTTTTTCTCTAGCTCACCTGGCCTACCTGATTCAACCAAGATTGCAATCACCTGGTGACCTGCATGTCCAACAAACCCAGATCCTTGGCTGGTAACAAAATGGGGGAGTGGGTATTGGATCCACGTGGGCGGCCTGGGCTCCACATGGACTGGGGCAGGAGGAGGTATCATAGCAGGGGAGAGAGAAATGGAGAGAGAAGAAACAGATTTTTCAAGCAGGAACTTAAAAAGCAATGGGCTATTTAAAAGGATACCTTTTGACTGTTCTGGTAATAGTATTGACTTCACCTGCATGTCAGGGAGAAGATTCAGCTAATTGGGGAGGCAAATGGGTGGCTCAGCGAACTGAGAGCCAGGCCTACAGACATGCGGTCCTGGGTTAAAATTTGGCCTGAGACACTTCATGGCTGTGTGGCCCCGAGCGGATCGCTCAGACCCCATTGCCTAGCCCTTACCACTCTGCCTTCTGATAATAAACATTTAAATGGATAATTAAAAACAAACAAACAAAAAACCCCCCAAGGAACTTTGAAGAGACTAAAGGCTATATTGTAAGGCATTTCAGACTCCAATGGTTTATACAGATCTCTGTACTCTATTGCATTTTTCCTGATTGTTTTAAGATATAACTTTGTGATTTTAAGTTCATATATTACTGGATTCGATATTATTCTGTTATACTGTTCATTTTAATGTACTGAGTTTTGACTACTTTTAAAATTCTATTGTTTTTCCCCTATAACTGTGCTGAACAAATATTACTGTAATTAAACCCATATGAAAAAAAAAAAAGCTCTTTTTTCCATTTTTTGTAGAATTTAAAATGGTTGTCTGCCGTAAACTGTGGCAGTTAAAAGAGTTGATTGTCATAAACTGTAGTGAGTTAAAATGGTGGAAGATATAAATTGTGATAGATATAAGAGAGGGTGAGTAAATTTGACTGCAGAAAATATGTTTCACTACAATGTCTTGGATTTAAATCAAAATATAAGGTGGTCGCCAGGGAATTATTCCCAATTATTCAAATACCCAAGTCAACTGGGTTTTATAGAGATTTTAATTAATACAAACGTGGAATTAAAGAAAAGAGAGAAAGAGAGAAAAAGGAAATAAGTATGAAGGGCCTTAAGCCAACATGGCCTAGACCTGAGTCTTAAGAGAGAGAGAATCATTTGTTTTTTTTTATCACTCACCACAAGATTTGTCTTAAGCAAGGGTGTCTGGGGAACAGAGTCTCCCCAGAGGGAGTTCCAGCCAGAGTCAGCCTCCCAAGGGACTTCTTCTCAAGAGATCTTCAAAGGGCCTCCTCCAAAAGGATCTATCTCCAAGGATCTATCTCCAAGCCTCCCAAGCCTCCAAAGATTTAAGGATCTCCAAAACTGTAACAGTTAAAATTTAGGGGAGACTGAGGTAGGTAGAAATTAGTTTCTCTCTGCAAGGAGTATTATATTTTTTTAGAGGTTTATTAAAGGTTAAAGATTAAAGAAAATACAGAATAAGAAAAAACACGTGCCTAGCCCAGGCCTAGGCAAGATAACCTCACATCATGGAAGAGACGCGTCTGCTCCAAAACGGAAGTCCAAAAAGAGCCCCCAAAACCTTTGCCACCAGCTTAAATCCTTCCTCGATCTCGGCCCACCTCAGAATTCCTGTGAGATTACAAAGCATTTTGGGGAAGTGGAGCAAAGGCTTGTGGGGATTGTAGTCCTGTATTCGAGTCTATTTTTTACGTTTTCACTTTGTAAATTATCACATAGAGGATGGATGGACTTCAGAACTGGTTACAATTGCTATAACAACCTTGGAAAATTTAATGTGCTAAATATCTCAACTGATTTTAAGGGTTTTTTAAATATGATTTTTGTAATTTTTTTTAACAATCTCTGGTTATTTTGCCTGCCCTACCACGAGGTAAGGCCCATTACAGTAGCTGAAGTGAAATACATTTTATAACCCCCAACCTTCCCACATTTCTAAATATGTGAATGGAAGTTGGGCAGTTAATCTCAGGGCATTTGTATCCCTAAAAAGCCTCCAAAAAAGGAGCATCCCTTTATTTATACTCTTCAGCTCACTACTTAACTTCCACCAGAATGATATAAAGATTTCTTGATTATGTTCTAAACCCAAGATGAGTTTTACTTTGTTTAAAAATATGTTTATTACCAAGGTTGAAAGATTGCTACGTTTGTAAAAAAAACAAAAAACATGTGACAAATGTCCATCAATTCATAGGTTTTTTAAAATGCCATACAGCAACTTATGTGAAATATGATAGTGTGTTTGTTTGCTATTGTAATTAATTGGGCTATTGAGAATTTTGGGGATTTTAATATCTACATATTTGTACTACTGTATTTTTAAAAATGAAAATTTGTTAACCTTGTTCAATTCATTTGCCTTCTACTCACAGTGAGCATGGCCAGATATTAAGAGGAAATGGAACTCATTTTTGGTGAGAAAGCCTTGTATTCTATATTTTCTTAGCTGACACAGTGTCAATAAGCTATATTTTTGAATTTTTAAAGCTCTTTTATTATTACATTTTTCTTGCATGTGCAATATACTATTTGTTTTTATTTTTTCTCTCCTTTTATATTTGAAGCACATGTCGCCAGCATTAAGATTTTCTTTAACTTTTTGACTTTTCAGTACTATAAGTTTGAAATACATTTGTCAGAGCATGCCCAAAAAGCTTGTGACTATAAAAATGATGCCACGAATTATTTAAATAAATTATGGGACTTTGCTTAATGATTCTGTCTGATTCCAGGACAAGATATACACACACAGAGCCATTGCACAGAGCCAAAGAAAAGCCAATCCAGGATGGATTGATGCACTTCTAGGCCAATACAAAGGTCTTGAACCTAGTATGAGGACTCGAGGTTACTGTGTTTAACATTGTTAGACATAGGCTTTCCTTGTGTCCACACTCACTCTGAATATACTCACAGACGAGTATCCCCAAAACCTTGGCTCTGATAATCTGGTCCCCTTTTCTGCCTTTCATTGTGTGGTACCTTTCTGTAGTCCTGGCTACTGACTGGGTAAATGCATCATTACTTCGATCATTTTGATTGGGCCCTGATTCAAGGACCTGTTATAGATTTATTTTTCTTTTTATTTAGAATTTTTTTCACCTAAAACTTTGATAGTCTATATTTTCATCCAGAGTTTTTTCTTTTTTATTTGGATTTTTCTGATATCCTTTTTAATATCTCTTGCCAATTGATTCATATACTTCATACCTCAGCCATGCATCCCTAAGTGATCCTGTATTTGTCAATCACTCTCTTAACGGGGGAATGTAAAAAATATCATTTAAATTGCAAATTTTAAATTCTTTTTGAGAAGAATTTTAGGTAAAGAAGATGATACCTCTCTGAATCCAGAACTGAACTGTTGGAGAAGATACTATGAAGAAGCGTCCAGACCAGCCAGCTGCACAAAAATTGAACTTCGGGTGTAGTTGATTGAACATTTATTTGTATGTATACTTTCATGCCAAAGGGGACTGCCCCCTAACCGGCTTTTTGTCAATGCGTCCAGCAGTTATTGGTTTTTTTTTCTCTTATCCTCAAATTGCTGTAATGTTTAAATTGATTATGTTTTCATGATCCTTTGGAAAAAAAAATTAATTTTTTTCAAACACTCAAACGGGGGGATGTAAAAAATAGACTCAAACTCTGGACTTCAATCCCCACAAGCCTTTGCTCCACTTCCCCAGAATGCTTTGTAATCTCATGGAATTCTGAGGTGGGCGAGATCGAGAAGGGATTTAAGCTGATTGCAAAGGCTTTTGTGGCTCTTTTGGGACTTCCGTTTTGGAGCAGAGGTGTCTCTTCCATGATGTGAAGTTATCTTGTCTAGGCCTCTGGCCTAGGCATGTGTTTTTTCTTATTCTGTATTTTCTTTAATCCTTACCTTTAATAAACCTCATAAAATATAATACTCCTTGCAGAGAGAAACTAATTTCTACCTGCCTCAGTCTCCTCTAAATTTTAATCTTTACACTATCCACTGCCCCCCCATACTAATGAGCCCCATGTTACCTTAAAGATGGGTAACACCTATTATGATTGTCTTTTAGACACTGGAGCTTCCTGGTCTGTATTAAAGAGTACACCTGACTTACATTGTTACTCCATTGGCTCAGAGAGTGTAATGGGAGTGTCAGGAATACCCCAAAGAGTTAAAAAACTTTCCCCTAAAATAGTGTCTGTAGGACCCCTAGAGGTATAGCATTCCTTCCTTTTGATGCCTGACTTCCCTTTAAATTTACTGGGGAGGGACCTTCTATGCAAACTCAGAGCCACAATAACTTGCTCCCCAGATTGTTCCTTATCATTGTAAGTACCTGAGGAATCTTTAAATTTTCTCCCTGTACTTCTCTCAGAGAGTCAAGAGGGGAAAGAGTATCCCACCTTTGTAATACCTACAGATATACCAGAGTCTCTTTGGGCCACATCTTCTTCCATTGTAGGCTTACTTAAGTCGGCTGTTCCTGTGCAGATAAAAACTAAATCTAGCCCACCTCCTTCCATTCCTCAGTATCCCTTTTCAAAAGAGGCAATTGAGGGTATTACCCCAGTAATAAAATCATTAATTGACCAGGGAATAATAATCCCTTGTAAATCTGAATGCAACATGCCCATCCTGCCTGTTAAAAAACCAAAAATGGGGCCCGATGGCAAGCACCTCTATAGATTCATACAGGATCTGAGGGCTGTGAACAACCTTGTTATAAAGAGATACTCTGTAGTTTCAAACATACATGCAATTATTTCTTCTATTTCTAGCACAGCGACATACTTTATAGTAGTAGTGACTTGTGCACAGCCTTCTTTTCCATGACCATACATGAGAACTTCAGGCATATCTTTGCTTTCACTTGGAAAGGCTCCCAATATACATGGACAGTCGTCTGCCACAAGGGTTCGTGGAAAGCCCAAGTTTATTTGCACAAATTTTGAGCCAAGACACAGATAATATAACATTTAAAAATAGCAAATTAATCAAATACATAGACGATCTACTCTTGGCTTCAACAGACGCAGAAGTCTGTCAGGAAGATAGTAAACACCTTCTTTTGGAATTGCACAAAAGAGGACATAAGATCTTGAAGGATAAAGTTCAGTGGTGTCTCCCTAAAGTAGAATATTTGGGGTTCATCCTGACTGTGGGTGCCTGCTCTATTTCTCCCAAATGAATTGAAAATATTCAAAATTTAAAAGCTCCTACCACTAAGAAACAGTTGAGAGCAATTTTAGGAGCAACAGGGTTTTGTAGACAATGGATTCCTTGCTATGGGGAAATTACTAAATCCCTTATAACACTAAAAAGGGATTTGGTCCCAGAAGCCCTCAAATTAGAGCCAGAACACTTGTCAGCTCTATCAGATCTAAAACAGGCTATCCTGTCTGCCCCTGCTCTAGGCATCCCAGATTATAACAAGCCATTTACTTTGTATGTACACGAGCAAAGAAGGGTAGATTCAGGTTTTTTAACTCAGACTTTGGGACCTTCTCAGTGCCCAATTGCTTATTATTCTACCCAACTGGACCCAGTACCATCAGGAGCACCACCATGTCTTAGAGGAGTAGCTGCTACAGCCTTACTAGTGACACAAACTGTTGATCTAGTATTAGGATGCCTGTTAACAATTATGTGCCCACATAGGGTAGAAACATTGTGGCTAAGGCATAGAACACAGGCATTCTCAGATCAGTGAATTACAAGGTATGAAATAACCTTGTTAAATAGCGAAAACATTACCTTGAACAGCTGTACAACCCTTAACCCTGCCATCTTGCTTCCAGATTTATCAACTTAAGGAGAACAATTACACAGTTGTGAAACACTAGTGTCTGTGGCAGAAAAGCCTCGAGATAATCTCTTGGACATTCCCTTAGACAATTCAGATCTGGTCTTATTTACTGATGGTTCTTCTTTTATGAGGGATGGAATACACTACACTGGAACTACTGTAGTCACAGATTTTGCAACTGAGTGGACAGCTTCACTGCCCTCTAATATTAGTGCTCAAGGTGCAGAACTCATAGCTCTGAAACACACCTGTATAATTGTCAAGGATAAAAAGGCAACAAATTATATGGATTCTAGGTATTCTTTTGGCATTTGTCACTCAGTTGGGATGCTATGGCTCCAGAGAGGATTTTTAACTTCAGCTGGAAAATCTATAGCTAATGCAGAAATTATTAATGAAGTTCTTTCTGCTCTCCAGCTGCTTGAAGCCCTAGCTGTAGTTCATTGCTCAGCACATACAGGTGGCACCGACCCTGTCTCTAGGGAAAATGACCAAGGAGATGCTGCTGCAAAGCTAGCAGCCATAGAAGGGCCTGAATTAATTTTAACATTTAACAACCACTGATGACTTAAATTTATCACTTTCCTATATTGAAAAGGAAATGGAAAAATGGAAGCAAAAATTCAAAGCAAAACAGATTAATGGAGTATGGATGTCATCTGAAGGAAAACCCCTGCTCCCTAGAAGTTTATATCACCAAATTTGCCTATCTAGTCATAAAAATGGTCACTTTTGCACCCAGGGCATCATGGACTTGGTTAAGAGAATATGGATACCCCTGGTATAACTACTATAGCCTCTAAAGTGTGTACAGCCTGCTCTACCTACCAAGCATATAACCAACATGCCTTTTGTGGTAAAGCCTTTGGTAGGTTTCCTCTAGCTTACCCACCTTTTGAACACCTACAGATAGATTTCATAACAATGCCAAAGGCTGGACATTATAAATTTTGTCTAGTCATAGTAGATCAACTGACCAGATGGCTGGAAGCATTTCCTGTGACCCAAGCCACAATAGCTTTTGTTGCTAAAGTGCTTTTAAAACAAATTTTTCCTCGCTTTGGCCTGCCAGCACATATTGATTCAGATAGAGGGAGTCATTTTACTGATTATGTCCTAAATCAGATATATTCTTGGTTGGGGATAACTCCCAAATTTCATGTACCATATCATCCCCAGAGCTCAGACCAAGTTGAAAGAATGAACAAAGAAATAAAAACTATGGCAAATTATGCACCGAGACACATTTAAAATGGCCTGAAATTCTCCCTCTGGCCCTATTTTATCTTAGAAGCAGACCCAGGGGAGATCTATACATCTAACCATTTGAGATGCTTTTTGCACATCCACTTATATAGGCTAAGCCTTTCTCCCCTGCATATCCATCATTATTAGAGAGAGATACTACTATTGCTTCCTTTATACAGGAGTTATAGCACAAACTGTGTGAACTCCATGAATCTGGAGCTGCAGTACAAGCCAGACCACTAGACTTTTCACTTCATGACCTGAACCCAGGAGACAAGGTGTATATTAAGAATTTCCAGCTTACTGGAGCAACTCAGCCTTCCCGGGAAGGGCCATTCCAAATATTGTTAACTACTCCAATGTCTATAAAGATTGGAGAGAAGGACTCTTGGATTCATTGCTCACATGTAAAGAGAGCATCTTCTGTTGAGAATGATTAGTTGTACCCTATCACATGCATTGGAGATAATAATCTATTGACAAGTGGATGCTGTTTTTCGAGAACACATTGAATTTGTGATTTTTTTCTTTTTTCCTTATTTTTATTATTGCTTTTCTTTTTTGATTATAATATTTGTTTTCCCCTTTGTCATTTCTTGTACTAAAGGTACATACAATTAATATTTTTTTCTGCAGTAATATGTTTAAGATAGATACTTGCTATAATATCAATGCATACCCCAAAACTTTAAAGTGTGGGAACCTGCCATTTATTGATAAAATGTTATGGGACTGTGATTAATGTTTGTGTCTGATTCTAGGAAATGGGATAAAAACAAGGAGCACAGACTTAACTTGAATAGTGCCAAAAAGAGCACACTTGAAAAACTAGTGTGAGACTCGAGGTTGCAACACTTGACATGTGTTAAGTCATAGAACTTCCTTGTATTTACACTCTTGGTGAAGAACTCAGACAAGTACCAAAGTATGAGTATCATCTTGGATCCCCATATCCCTGAGAATGACAAAAAAATCAGACCAGGGAATGACACTTCCCTATTAAAATAAAATTCTAGTTTTTTTTTTCTTCTTATAGTATGGCAATTTCCTATAGTCTTGGCTGCAAATGGGTAAGTGAAATATTACTGCATTCTGTCCTACAGACTTGTTGGATAGAAATGTATTGGACCATAATTCAAGGACCTATTATGAATTTATTCTTGCTTACTCAAAATTTTATACATAGATTTTGGTATTTTTATTCTGATTTTGAATTTTTTTCTTTCTACCAAAAAGTTTAACTTTCTTCCATTTTTTCCCCTTCTTTATATTTTTGGGGGTTTTTAATTTGTTTTTCTCTTCTTTTGACAATTGACTCATATTCCCTTGTAACTCAACATTGCATCCAGAGCTGAACTGGATTTTTTATTTTTTACTTTATCAACACTTTTATTTAGTTGATTCTAACTCAAGAATATAGTAGTTTCTTGGCAAAGATACTGAAATTGTTTGCCATTTCTTTCTGTAGCTCATCTTACAGATGAAGAAACTGAGACCAACAGGTTTAGGTGACTTATTCAGGGTCAGACAGCTAGTAAGTGTTGTAAGGGTTAAAAATTAAAGGGTTGGACTAAATATATGAGTGTGTTTGCTGAAATTAATATATCTCAAGTCAGAATGACTTTTTTTTATGGTGGTTTATTTATAAAATGAGAAATAGTGAAAGCAAGGAAATAAAAGAGAGACTAGATAATTACTCCAGTCTGATCTGAACCATGCAGGGCTTCAGAGGCCACAGCAAAGGGGGCCCAGAGGTAAATTAAACAAGGCTTCTAGCCATGAGGCCTCCTCCAAGACAAGGTGCCTCTCTGGAGGTTAGTTACTCCAGGAAAGCCAGAAAAGGGAGTCAGCCTTTTCCACTCACCCACATGGTAGTTCTTCCCGCCCCCCCCCATTTGAATTAATTTATTTAGTCAATTTAGAACATCATTCCTTGGTTACAATAATCACATTATTTCCCTCCCTGCCCTCCAAATACTCTTCCTACAACAAACATGCAATTTCATTGGGTATTACTTGTGTCCTTAATCAGAACCTATTTTTATGTTGTTTACACTAGGATTTTCATTTAGAGTCTACATCCCCAACAATATGCCTTCATCTCATGTATTCAAGCAGTTGTTTTTCTTTGGTGTTTTTACTCCCACAGTGTTTCCTCTGGATGTGGATAGTTTTTCTTGTAGGTTCCTCCGAGTTGTTCAGGGTCATTACATTGCCACTAATGGAGAAGTCCATTACATTTGATTGTACCACAGTGTATCAGTCTCTGTGTATAATATTCTCCTGGTTCTGCTCCTCTCACTCTGCATCACTTCCTGGAGTTTGTTCCAGTCCCCATAGAATTCCACCACTTTATTATTCCATTGAGCACAATAGTATTCCATCACCAACATATGCCACAATTTGTTTATCCATTCCCCAATTGAAGGGCATCACCTCATTTTCCAATTTTTGGCCACCACAAAGAGCGCAGCTATGAATATTCTTATGCATGTCTTTTCCCTTATTATCTCTTTGAGGTACAAATCCAGCAGTGCTATGGCTGGGTCAAAGGGCAGACAGTCTTTTAGCTCCCTTTGGGCATAGTTCCAAATTGCCCTCCAAAATGGTTGCATCAATTCACAACTCCATCAGCAATGAATTAATGTCTCCACTTTGCCACATCCCTACCAGCATTCATTACTTTCCATAGCTGTCATGTTAGCCAATCTGCTAGGTATGAGGTGATACCTTAGAGTTGTTTTGATTTGCATCTCTCTGATTATAAGAGATTTAGAACACTTTTTCATGTGATTACTAATGGTTTTTATTTCTTTGACTGAAAATTGCCTATTCATGACCCTTGCCCATTTATCAATTGAGGAATGAGTTGATTTTTTGTACAATTGGTTTAGCTCTTTATAAATTTGAGTAATTAGACCTTTGTCAGAGTTTTTTGTTATGAATATTGTTTTTCCCAATTTGTTATTTCCCTCTGATTTTGGTTACATTGGTTTTGCTTGTACGGAAATTTTTTAATTTGATGTAGTCAAAATTATTGATTTTACATTTTGTGTTTTTTTCTAGCTCTTGCTTGGTTTTAAAGTCTTTCCTTTCCCAAAGATCTGACATGTATACTATTCTGTGTTCACCTAATTTGCTTATAGTTTCCTTCTTTATGTTCAGGTCATTCACCCATTCTGAGTTTATATTCTTGTATGGTGTGAGATGTTGGTCCAACCCTAATCTCTCCCACACTGTCTTCCGATTTTCCCAGCAATTTTTATCAAATAGTGGGTTTTGGTCCCAAAAGCTAGGGTCTTTAGATTTGTCATGCTTTGCTGAGGTCCCTTACCCCAAGTCTATTCCACTGATCCTCCTTTCTGTCTCTTAGCCAGTACCAAATTGTTTTGATGACAACTGCTTTATAGTATAGTTTGAGGTCTTTTACTGCAAGGCCAACTTCCTTTGTATTTTTTTTTCCATAATTTCCCTGGATATCCTTGATCTTTTGTTCTTCCAAATGAACTTTGTTATGTTTTTTCCTAATTCAGTAAAAAAGTTTTTTGGAAGGTTCAATGGGTATGGCACCAAATAAGTAAATTAATTTGGGTAGGATTGTTATTTTTATTATGTTAGTTCATCCCACTCATGAGCAATCAATATTTTTCCAATTTTTAGATCTAGTTTTAATTGTGTGGAGAGTGTTTTGTAGTTGTGTTCATATAGTTCCTGTGTTTGTCTCGAGAGATAGATTCCTAAGTATTTTATATTGTCTAAGGTAATTTTTCAATGGAATTTCTCTTTCTAATTCTTGCTGCTGTAATGGATTGGAGATGTATAGTAATGCTGATGACTTATGTGCGTTTATTTTGTATCCTGCAACTTTGCTAAAACTGTTGATTTTTTCGACTAGCTTTTTGGTTGATTCTCTAGGATTATTTAAATAAACTATCATATCATCCGCAAAGAGTGATAGCTCGGTCTCCTCATTGCCAATTTTAATACATTCAATTTCTTTTTCTTCTCTAATCGCTACTGCTAGTGTTTCTAGTACAATGTTAAATAATAGAGGTGATAATGGGCATCCTTGTTTCACTCAGTATATACACACACACAGACACACATATATATAATTTGATCTAATTGTAGCCCGTAAAGAAGACAGTTTGAATACAAAGAAAAAACATTTTTCTCCTTTTCCCTTTTTTTCTTATTTACCTTTTCATGTTTCTCTTGCTCTTTGTGTTTGGATATCAAACTTTCCACTTAGTTCTGGTCTTTTCTTTATAAATACATGGAAATCTTCTATTTTGTTGAATGCCCATACTTTCTCCTGGAAGTATATAGTCAATTTTGAGGGATAGGTGATTCTTGGTTGAAGACCCAGTTCTCTTGCCTTTCTGAATATCGTGTTCCAGGCCTTGTGGTCCTTCAGTATGGAAGCTTCCAGGTCTTGTGTGATACTGATTGGTGCTCCTTGGTATTTGAATTATCTCTTTTTGGATTCTTATAAGACTTTCTCCTTAGCTTGGAAGCTCTTTAATTTGGCAATTACATTCCTGGGAGTTGTCTTTTGGGGATTTATTTTAGATGGTGTTCTATGAACCCTTTCAATTTCTATTTTGCTTCCTTGTTCAAGGGCTTCAGGGCAGTTTTCTTCGATGATTTCTTGTAGTATGGTGTCAAGATTTTTGTTTATCTCTGCTTTTTCAGATAGACCAATGATTCTCAAATTGTCTCTTCTTCCTCTGTTTTCCTGGTCTGTCACCTTGTCAGTGAGATATTTTGCTTTCTTCTAATTTGCCCATCTTTTGACTTTCCTTTATTAATTCTTGCTGTTTTGCAAGATTATTCTCTTCCAGTTGCCTAATTCCGGTCTTTAAAGACTGGCTTTCCTTTTCAGTTTGGTCTGCCCTGCTTTTTGAGGCTTCCAGCTGTTTCTCCAATTAGGAGTTTTTGTCCATTAGAATGTTGACCTCTCTCTGAATTTTTTTCCCATTTTTCTTGCCAGAAAGTTTCCATCTTTTGGATATGCTCCAATTTGAGTTGTTCCAGAGCTGGTGGACAATTTCCATTTTGGGAGGAAGGTTTTGATTTTGTTTGAATATCATCCTCTTTTTCCTCTGTAGCTTGGTTTTTCCCTCCATAAAAGTTTTCAAGAGTCATTTTCTTCCTGTTTCTCTTGGAGGGTTGGTCTTGGGAACAATGAGCAATCCCTTTGGTGGTTTTCCCTTTCCTTTTTAGTCAGAAATCTGAGTGAGATGGGCAGGTTTTCTGTGGAGTTACAGAGTGGGTCTTTTGCCTCAGGCAAGTTCTCAAGTCACCTCAGCCTCCACAGTTTTCTAGAGTGCCCACGGTCTGTGCTTTCCATTGTGCAGGAGTCTCCTGTGTAAATGCTCTCAGGGGTAGATCTCTGGCAGTCCTAGTCAGACCTAGTCAGTTCCCAAGGACACTGGTGTGCCCTCCACTCACTCCAGGGATGTCCCTCATTCACTCATTGTCTCTGGTGGGCGCGCTGGTCCCGACTGCTTCCGTAGGTTAGGTGGGGGAGAGTAGCTAAGTTCATGGTTGGGTGCTAGCTTTTTCTCCTTCTTATCATGTGAAAATGCTCAACCCCCATATACCTTCAGTGCTTTGCCCTACTGTAGAGTCCCTCTGTTCTTCCAAAGATAGTTTTTATGTTCTTTTAAGGTAGTCTATTTCGTTGGGTGCTTGGGAGAGGAAGCCATTCACGTCTAGATTGCCACCATGTTTACCCCTTCAGCCTCTCTTAATTGTGTTTTGAATTGCATTTTGAGTTCTTCCAAAGCCTGTACCCAATTTGCTGGGATTTCTGATTTATCGTTTGCTGATCCTTCCCCCTCTGTTCTGTTCACTGTATAGAAGCTGTCTATTGTAATTTCTTTCTTCTTTTTCTGTTGTTTGCTCATATTCACCCCTTCTTTGCTCCCCGTGTTTGTCTGTGCTCTTGATCCTCTCATTTTTTTTGGTTTTGGGGGCTTCTTTCAGTCTCCCCTCTTGGAGCTTTGACAGAAGATCTCTCGGTACACTCAGTGGGGGAGGGTGTTGGGGTTTGAGCTTCCCTGTCCTCTGGAGTCTTTTGATTGGATTAAAGTCCAGCAGTCAATGAGGGAGCAGTGTTAAGCCTGGGCTTCCCTGAGTTCTTAAGACTTTTGATGGGATTAAGTTCAGTTGGGTTGGGCTGGGTGTGCTCTGAGGCCAAAACCTCCTGGAAAGCTGTAGCAAATATGGAGTATCTCCACAGCTCTGGCCAGGCTGCCAGCTCTATGCTCCCTCTCCAACTCCTTCCCTGCTGTCTGTGTTTGATGCTTTGAACTTGGCACAGCCATGCCCACAAGGTACACCCTCCAGACCAGGACCTTTGCCCGCCCAGAGGTACCTGATGCTGCTGGAAACTCAGAGCTCTCAGGACAGGGGAGGGGTCCTGGGACCTTCCTTCTGCCTTGCCCTTGAACCCGAGTGTTCTCAGATTCCGACTTTTTTGGGGGGGAGTATAGCTTTTGAATTGAGTCCAGCAGGATGGTTCCTTTTCTCTTTCTTGTTGTTAAGTTTGATTTTCAGCCCCCTTGGAGCATTTGGTTTGTGATCAGTAAGTAAGGGTATTCAGAGGTCTGAACTTCTGCTCCTTCTAGGCCACCATCTTGCCTCCACCCTCTGGATATTTTATCACCCATTTCAGGGGGGATTGTATTTTAATAAAAATTTTGAAAATTTTAATAAATTTTATATAAATTTAATAATAATAATTTAATAATAATAAAATATAAATAAATTTAATAAAAATTTTGAAAATTTTAATAAAAATTTTGAAAAGTTTGTTCGAGAAAAGATCTTCAAGGAAGAAGCTTGCTAACTCCTAAATCCAGAGAATGAACTGTTGCAGAAAGATGCCAGAAAATCTACAATACATCAAGAAGATACAGAAAGAACTTTGGATGTGGTTGATTGAACTGAAGTTTGATTGAACATTTATTTTAAGTGTACACTTTTATGCCAAAGGGGACTGTCCCTAATTTGGCTTTTTGTCAATGCGCCTAGCAAAACATTGGCTTTGCTTTCTCTCTTTCTATTTCTCCCTATTGTAATTTCCTCTTAGAAACTGAATATTGTATACATCTGTAGTTAGAAGTGCTTTAGGACTACAGGATGATTATGTTAAATGCTGAATGGGGAGACTAGTTTCCCAATGATCATCAGGGGAATTGTGAACTTTAAATTACTTCACCCTACTTAGATCTTACTTTATGGTGAAGATAAAGTTGTAATCTCCTAATTGAACAGTGAAGGTACTTAGTTCTTACTTTATAGTGAAACTAGAACTTTAAGCTAAGTCTATTTTTAGATCTTAATACAAAAAGGTGTTAAGTAACTATGAAGGGTAAATTAATCACAAAAAGGTCAAGTAACTAACAAAAAGGTGAACTTTAAGAAGTGTTAAGTAACTCAAAAGACATAATCTAATCAAAGATGATGAGAACTCAAGAATAGGCATTTAGAGTAGAGGACACACGAGTAAAAGGTCTATATATTTGGCTCACTTCCTCTCTCTGGTACCTTTTGGAGGGGGAGAGTTGGCTGGTGTCAGTGTGCTTGGCCTTTCAGCATCTTGGCATGGCTACAGGCTATGGTGAGTTTCTGGCTGATTTTCTCCTTCTTTACTGTTGAAACTTATCCTCTTAGAAGCTTCTAATCTCCTTCAGAGACCCAGTGAAGGAGATCTTGATCTCCCCCTGGCACAGGCAAGGTGGGAGAAATCCTATATCCCTTTCCCTCTTTCTCCATAAATCCTTCCCTCTATATTAATTAAAATTACCATAAATTTCCAAACTGACTTGGGTATTTTATTTGGGATTTTCCCCTGGCGACCAATTAATTTAGATTTTAAGTCACAACCGTAAAATTATCTCCACAGAGCCAACGTCTAAAAAGCAAAAATCACTGCAGATATGCCATCCATTACATTTACAATAAATGCAGAGGTGGGAAAATACAACAATGTCACTGCACTTTATTTCAACTACAAATGGACCCTTACCTCTTGTAACAAACAACTCGGAGGTAAGCAAATAGATGATCAAATGTCAGGATGCTCCCAGATATCTGAAAATCATGTCTGAATACTCATTAAAATAAATTCAAATTATTAAACAAGTAAATTCCCAAAACTTATATACAGGTTGAAACTAATCTGATGGAGTCCATCCATCAGCTGTGTGTGACAATTAATAAAGCCAAAAAAGGAATAAAAGGGTGTTTATGGGCTTTTACAAAGATATTTTCTTCGGTACAATCATAGGTGAGGTACAAATTAAACAATATAACAGAATATTTCAATTTTGATAACTTAGGAAATGGTTAACAGTAAATTACATACATCTTGTATTTAGAATTGTGTTACAGAGACTTCTTCATTCTGGGGAGGGGAACAAACTGAAACATTTAACATCAATGAGTCAATGAGTTCTGAAAAGGCTTAAAATTCACCTCCAGACTCTTTGAGGCTCCTTCTCCACCCAAGTACCATCAGTCATCACAATCTCTTTGTTCACACCTCTGAGATCCCCCATACTGAGGGGAGTTTCTGCACCGAGTACAGATGTTTGGATGTGTCTTGATTTGCCTCATTTGAATATCTATTCCTCCTATCAATATTACTATTCCTGAAACTTCTATTCCTATTTTCCCGATTGCTCTTCTTACAATTCATAATTACATGACCCACGTTCCAACAAAAATAACATGTTAGTGGTTGTTTTGTGGATTCTTGTAAGGGAGCTATGATCTCTCTTTGCTTTACCTTTCCAATTGTTTCAGTTAATTCTTTTATTTCCTTCCTCAATGTCTCTACTAAAGTAGCATTCTCTTTATCCTTCTCACTGTTTAGCAGTCAATTCCTTTATTTCCTTCCATCCTTAATGCTTCCACTAAATCAGTGTTCTCCTCCTTTTCCTTATGTCCCTCAAAAGCATAAACTGCCGCTCTTCTTAAGTCTTCAAGTTTCATAGTATGCCAGTTTGGACAGCTAGTCATAAAATAATTCCTAACTGCCTTACAACTGTTTTTCACAAATTGTATTCTGACTTGTCTAATGTCACTTTCCCTATCAAGATCAAGCTCACTACATCTATCCATAAACTGGGAGGGGTTTTCCTTGTCTTCTTGCTTAAGATTTTCAAATTTAGTCCACGTACCAGGACTATCAGAACAGGCTCTCATAGTTTTTAGCAATGCATTCCTAGGCTAGCTTATTTGTAGGTAATCTTGCTCTGAATTTGGGTTCCATTTGGGATCTTCAGTTGTGGGCCAATGAGTTGTTCCCTCTCTCTGAGCCTGATTAACAAGAGAACGAATCTTATTCCTTTCCTTTTCTGTTAGCAAGTCCTGGAGCAAATCTTCCACATCAACCCATGTGGGGTTATATGTATGAAAATTCTCTCAACTCTATTTATTAACAAGATAGTCTTGGTTTCAAATGAGAGAATTTTTTCTTTGAATCTCTTGATGTCCTGTGGAGAAAAAGGGGCATGATGTCTAATGTTTACTAAATCTCCATGTCTGCTATATGTAGGACATCTCTTAGAGGGAAAAGACCTTTATTTGAATTATCTGTGGTAACTGCTGCTTGGCCTGTGTTCTGGAGTTCAACGGAGTGTGTTGCAGTTAGGCTAGTAGGGGAAGGAGGTGGTGTGGTTGAATGGAGCTGGTCAGCAGGTGGGGAGGCAAAGTGAAAAGATAGGGGGTGGGGCTGGAGGTGGGGTGGAGAGGAATAGAGGAGGATGGGGTGGAGGGGAATGGGGGAGGGGATGAGGCCAGGATGGAGAGGATTAGGATGGGTGAGGTCTAGAGGAGTCATAGTAAGGTGGGTGGAAAGGAGGGTACAGAAAAAGATTGAAGTAGGGATGGTACAGGTGGGGATAGGGGAGATGGGTGGACACTGGGTAGTTAAGGTAGAGAGGTTGATTGGGGGGAAAGTTGATGGGAGGAGTAGAGAATGAGTGAGGTCTGACAGGGAGAGGAGCTGAGGGGTTCAAGTCTTGGTTTGGGTCAGTATGAGGAAAAAACCTCCTCATAGGTCAGGTGGGATGATAGAATGTGTTTCTTGCTAGATTTCACTGAAGGAGTTAAGCTAGAATGGTTTGGTTACAAAGAAAGAATGGTTTCCTCACTAGAGGGTATGGTCGATTTATCAACATGATATGCCCACAAGAACTGGTATTTCTACTCTTTTGAATCTTTGTTTTTAATGGCTAACTTCGAATCTTTTAAGATCTTGAAGTCAAAAGAACCATATTTTGTCCAGGTAAAAGATATGTCAATTCATGCCTTACAAGGCTTTTTAGCTTCTCTCTTTGTCACCCAATTCTCTTTAGGCAAATTAGGATCACTTCAAGAATTTAAAAGGGTGTGCATGGGTTAATCAGGAGGAATATTTCCTGATTTCCTTTGATTTGTTTCAGTATTCCCCATAATTTCTAGTCTGTATGTCCTATTTAAGCTAGTTTGAGTATTGCTAAATGGTCAGTTTAAACAATAAAAAGTTTCTAAAACATAAAAAAAATGAAGACACAAAGTTCTTCAATGTTATTCTGAAAGGCAATAAGAGGAGATTTAAAACAAAAAGCTAATGTAAGAAAACAGTAATTTTTGCACAGCAATAGTATCAATAATGAATGTGTAATTATTATTGTTATTAATAATTAATAATAATGTGCATTTATTATGATTATTATTAAAAATAAATAACAATAAACAAGTATCAATCATCAATAAAAACCATTAGTAACTAATAGTGACTAATAATTGTTATAGAAAATTAATAATCATTGTTACTGATAGTATTAAGACTATTTTGTTATAAAATTATTCCTTAATATCACATATAATTAATTTGATTTAATGTGGTGTTGTTCAATTTTAGAAATTTAGTTTTAATTTAAATTCAATATTGTTAATATTTAACTATTAATAATACTTTTATTTGAATGTATTCATTTAAATAGCATTATTTTAGATCACCAGTAGCAGTAGCAAAGGAATTCTTTTTATTTTCCTGAAGTTTTCATTCTCAACAGTAGGTGGTGCTATAAATGCATGTAGTGTGGAAGGCACTTGCAGGTAGGCCTTTATCTAAAAGCAGTCAGATAAAGAGAAAGAAAAAAATGAAAATATGACTTTTGATATGCTAAAGGAAGGCAGGCAGTCTGCAAGGAAAGTTTGAGGGTGGGGGAGGGAGAGAGAAAAATTCAAAGAGAGCTTCCTTGTAAAAATGCAGTTTCCTCTCCCCCAGAGGTTAGTCAGTGGCCATGATTTTTCAAAGTGGGGGGGAGCAGGGATCTCCTAACCCTAGTCTACAGCCTGGAAGGACCCCCAGGATTAATTTAATAGGTGTTACAAGCAGGTCCCTGAGGCAGTGGCCCAGTGGGTGTGGTACTCCAGGAAAGTCAAGCAGACATTGGGCTGGGAAAGACCTTTTGGGTCCTAGTGCCACTTGGTTTAAAAAAATGTGGTCTCATTTGGATTGGGGTTGGGGGAGTTCCCATGTGCTGGGGTGTCCTGAGCTGAGGAAAGGCAGCAGGCATGTGGAGCCTGTGTCAGTTTCCTGCCCTGTATAGCATCCTGGGGAGAGTGCAGAGGCTGGGAAGAAACAGGAGTCTGCATTTTTCATGCCCAGGGAAAGTCAGACTGTCAGGGGGCATGTAGGATCCTGCCCTGTCCTCTACCTCCCCACTCTCATCTAAAATGAGTCGGGTGGAGTGTGGGGAACCAAGTGGGGAGAGTGCTTAAGGATCCAGGGGGAAAAAAGCAAACCCCTGGTTCAGTTTTGGGCAAAAAACCAGGACTCTACTGACCCACCCTAGGCTAAGGTAAAAGAATGGGGATGGGGAAACATATGGGAGGGAGTTTTCTCACCAATTGATCTGGGGGATGATTCTCCTTCTTTCTCAGCCAGGGTGCATTTCATATATGCAGGCAGGCGAGTTTCTATTCTTTAAACTTATCTAAGCACTCACTCAAAGTTTCTCAGAAGAAAATTAAAGGCCCTAAAAATAATAACCCTAATGGTTGCCAATTGTAAGAATTGAAATAATATTTCTACCCAGATATATATTTTATAAAGTTTATTAGAAAGGGCAGACAATTATTCTAAGTAACCTGACCATGTGGTGCTTAGCCTACAAGTCCCTTCCTCCTTTCCCTTCACCTGCCTGCTCTGTTTCCAACTTTTTACTTCTTCTCTTCTTGCTTCTCCCTCCCCTCAAGACCAAATCCTTGACTTTTATTGACATGTACACGGATGCAAAATCTGGTGCAACTGTGTTATGTCAGGAATGTTTGTTGGACAGGTCAAGCTTATCAGGAGGGAGAGGGGATGAACTTCCTTGATACAAATGCTTGTTCTAGAATGTCTTATTTCATCCTGGATCAAGGCTTCTTTGCTTTGATCTCAGCTGGACTGTCCAAGGTGATGTAATATTAAATTATGTATTAAATTTAACCCATCAATGAATCCTTTAACTCATGTAGGATCCTGAAGTTGTCATGCCTGGATCAGTACTTTGGCATCATGGGCCAAAACAGTGCGACAGTTTCAGGTCATTCATGGAATACTACTGTGCTGTAAGAATGATAAACAGGATGATTTCAGAAAGAGCTGGAAAGATCTACATGAACTGATGCAGAGCAAAATAAATAGACCTAGGAGGATATTGTGCAACATAACAGCAATGTTGTGGAATGATCAACTGTAAAAGACTTAGCTACTCAGCTACTCTCAGCAATACATTGATGCAGGACAGTTCTGTAGGACTTATAACAAGAATGCTATTTATCTCCATAGAAAGAACTGCCTGAGTCAGGAGGCAGATCAAAGAACTTTAGTTTACTTGGGTTTTTATTTGGGGGTTTTGGTTTTATATAAGTATTCCCTTATAAACATGAACAATATGGAAATATGTTATTCATAATAATACATGTATAACATATCAAATTGCTTACCATTTTTTTGGAGGGGAGGAAAGCGAGAGAGGGAGACAGGCTGGATTATATATTTTCATAAAACTTATATGGAAAATTGGCTAACGTATAGACTTAAAAGAGTGGCAGACTCTTTTTGGAGGCTAAACAAGAAATTCTCATCTCTAGAGTCACATATTCTCTTGCTTTTGATCCCAAGGATGAGTTATATAGCTCAGAAACATCGGTCAGCCTTGTCAGATGAATAAATATTTGCTCAAAGTTATGTTATTGCTTTTCTTCCAAGTAAGAGTTGAAACTGCTTCACATATGACCTTATTCATGTATCCTTACCACACATACTCACCCATGAAATTGGTAAGTCAAAAAATTTGTTTTTGTTAATAATAAAGGCAACTATCATAGAGGATAAGGTACTGAACTCTTCCTGAGTTCAAGTACTGCTTCTGTCAGACACTGTCTAGATAAGATGGACAAGTCAATACTTGGGATATGTTCTAAAACCAGATATGATCAGCTCAAGGTCTTGGACTCATAACCTTGGGTTCCACCCAACCAGATTAATATGTGATTGTGTTATTATAGGACTTTGGTGAGGAATGAACAAGAGGGAAACATAAAAAATTCAGATTTATTAGTTGGGAAGGGGAGGAAGGAACAGGGGTTAGGAGAATTTCTACAAGTTATCTTACACTCTAATTTCTATAAATCTATCTAAAACTATCTTATTAAGCTAAGCAGCATTTTTTCCCCAATAACCAAGGCTCACAAATGGGAGTCCAATCAAATGGGCCAGGATTTTCAGTTGATAAGTGTCCAAACAGGTCCAGAGGTGAAGTGTGTCCTCAATCTTCTGTACTCAAACTTCCAGCAGCCAGATTAAAAGTTTTTCTCTATGCAGTTGTTATTAGGAGAAGTAGAAACCTGTTTTCCAAGCCTTTCCAATCAAGGTCCTTCCAGGAGAGAGATGCCCAGACAGTTGGGACTCAGAACCTTTCCCCAGATTCTCCAGTCTTGGGCTCCCATGTGACTCTCAGTCACATTCTCCTGTCACTCACTCTGGCTTATGCACCACTCAGTTTGTTGCAAAACGTTCTTTCTCTATCACAATTAAGAAACATTTTACAAAATAAATTAAAATATGACATAGATGATGTTAATTTATGGTTTCCCATATGTGGCCTGCAGGGATCTACTTCAATTTGAGCTTGACACCATTGCTCTAAGACACCAAGTTATAGAGAGAGAATCTGCCAGGGGTGGAGGGAATTCCTATAAAGGAAGTTCTGTGCACACTAAATCACAAGCCTTTAAAGTAATGATACACGATAATGATGGTGACAACTGCTCTTGTAGTAAATGTTAAGCTGCAGAAGATACAGGTTGACAAATCGTAATTACCTTGTCCAATGTCATAAAACATGCCAGCAGCAGAGTCAGACCTAGAATTCAGCATTTTAGATTTTTTTTTGGTCAGGAATCTATACCCTTTAACTGTTGACAAACTAGATTTTCTGCATATATAAGCTCACAATAGGTGTTGATTTTTGAGTTTATTATGGAAAGAGAACTATTTACTTTTTTTATAGACACCTAAAAGTTGCCCACAAAAAACTCACAGGCTTAAATTACACATTGCCAAGGTGTTAATAGGACAGCTAGTTGACATAGTGGGCCAGGAGTTGGAAAGACTCATTTTCCTCAGTTCAAATCCGACCTCACTAAATTCCTATGTGATACTAGGCAAGTCACTTAACCCTGTTTGCCTCACTTCCTCATCTGTAAAATGAGGTAGAGAAGGAAATGGTAAACTACTCCAATATCTTTGCCAAGAAAATCCTAAATGGAGTCACAAACAGTTGGACATGATTGAATACGACTGAACAACAATGAGGTGTTAATAAAAAAAAGGAAAAAAGGAAAAATCTTTACAGGGACATGCTCAGTATATAGAATGTGATAAGAATCTAAAAGGAAGCTTGAATAAAGGAGGAAGGGAGGAATTTTCCCCTAATGGTGAGTTCAGTGAACATTAACCTAGAAAAGCAGTGAAATCTTCCTTAGCTATCTTTCAATTTAGCCCTAGAATGGATTTGGTATCCTTTTACCTGGAGTCAGGAGATGGACAAGATGATTTTTTTATCCTGTTTTACAATTGCAAAAACTTAATTCCAAGAAGAAAATGTTGGGGAAAGTGTCCAGGAAGCTTATAATGAATAATAAACATATATATAATAAACACAATATAGGTTTAAAGAGTAGCAGATTATTTCTGGGGGTGAAACAAGCAAATTTTCAACTCTAAATGTACAACTTTTCTATTTCTATGCATTCTTGCTCTTTCCAATGGGGAGTGTAATTGAGGAGGAAGGAGGGACAGTTAGGTGGGGGTAAGATCTTATTGGCTTATAATTTTGCTCATTTGCATGTTACAAGGACTAAATACGGGGATAATTTCCTCATTCTAAGCTTCTGGGCCAACAAATATGAAAATTGTCAACTTCTGAGTATTTCTGGAATCTAACTTTTTAACAATTGGGTCCCTGATGGTCCTAAGTGAGAAGGGGAAGAAATAATCTCTGGAGGGTTTACACCCCTCTAAGAACTTTCTTTGTAGTAGTAAAATCTTTAAATAACACTGCATTATTTTCCAGATACTTTGAATTCAAATAACTGACCTTTCCCAACTCAGTTCCATTCAAACAATAGAGCTTCGGAAATGGGGCAGAGTTGAGGACTTAGCTTTCTTTTGCAAACAAGGTTGGACTACCTTAATTAAAAGCAGACTTGTTCCTAATAAAAGAATAGAAGCAAGAGTTTGGATTGCAATAGTTTTGATTTTAGTTGGATAGAGGAGTAATCGCAGTGTGGAAGAATAATATTTGAAGACAAGCAAGAATGTTCATTATTTGTGACTTGACTAGACTGAAAATAATGAAAAAAACTCAAGAGGATGTGGTTTTTCAGTTATGCCTGATTCTTCATGATCCCATTTGGGGTTTTCTTGGCAAAGATACTGAGTCCAGCTCATTTTACAGATGAGGAAACTGAGACCAATAGGGTTAAGTGAATTTCCCAGGGTTACATAGCTAGTAAATGTCTGAAGCCAGATTTGAACTCAGGAAGATGAAGCTTCCTGACTCTAGGTTTTGCTCTCTATCCACTCTGCCACCTAAGCAGGTCTTAAGAGGAAAAATATGCCTTTAGCTATGTATAATTGAAAATCTGTTACTCTAAAAAAAAGAACTACATTTCCCAGGAGCCCACTAACTTCCTGTCATTACTTACTTCCTGTAGAGAGGGGATATTAAGCAGGGATGTGGAAGGTCCCACCTCTTTACTTCTGGTCCCAAGTGTGGTGGTGGTAAGGCAGATGTTTGAAGTGGCTGATCAGCCATGGGTTGATGGTCTTTATTTTGTATCTTCTTTATTCCTTGGTTTCTAATGATCTTTAATAAATCTTCAAAACTATAATATTTTTATTATTAAGCTATAATTATAATTTCTAAAGTTGGTGACCAAAAGGGACGAGAAACTCTCAATTTTTTAAAAGTTAGCCTTGATAATTTTTTAAAGCCATGTTTTTCCTGCCAAGGCTTTTTGCCCACCCCACCCACCCTCTCAAACTTCAACTCTCTTTGGAACTGATATGTCTTTCTTCTCCTACTTTTTGCCTGGTTGATTGCTCTCCCTACTGGCTGGGCTATTTTTACCCAGGGGACTCTTGGCGAAGAAGAGATAAACTGCTTCTCTTGCCCAATTGCTTGAGTCCTTTGTTCCTCCTTCCTCCTTTCTCCTTCATTCCTTGCTACTGACTCTGGTGTTACTGAAACTGCTTCCTACACCCCTGACCCCAATTGCTCATCAGGCCCCCAGCCCCAGGCCCCCAGCAACTCTACTCCTGATCTCTGGCCTCTGACCCAGATTACTCATCCAACCCCAGGCCCATCCCCAGGATCCAGGCTGCTGATAGCTGCCACTGTGTCTTCGGGATCACAAACCAATTGGTAAAAACTGGGGAGTTCTTTCCTTAGGCAACAAGTAGCCTCCATGTGGCAGAGTATCTGGGGGGGGGGATGAGGAGAAGGAAGATACACTTCCAAACAGGAAGTTGATTACAAGCATGGCGTATTCTCTGGAAGAGCAGTGCATTGCCTATTTCAAACAGCTTCTACCATTCATGAGTACACTGATCCTTTTACTTATCTTACCTGAGATGCAGGGGAGAAATTCATCTTCCTGCAACTCTTTGCCATTTGGGCCTGCCCAGTTTGAGATTCCTAAAACCCATGTTTTCCCTTGCTATGAGAGATCCCACAGTACTGACAAAAGGAATCTGAATGGATAGAGAAAGGAACTTTAAGAGACTGGAGGTCATCATTTGTCATCAAAGATTTTTTAAATTTATTTTTAAAAATTTGATCAATGTAAAATTCCACTGGGTATTATATGTGTCCTTGACCAAAATCCATTTCCATATTGTTGGTATTTGCACTAGGATGTTCATTCAAAGTCTACATTCCCAATCTTATCTCCCTTAACTCATGTGATCAAGCAGTTGCATTTCTTCTTTGTTTCTACTCCCAGTTTTTCCTCTGAATATGGATAGTGTTCTTTCTCATACATCTCTCCGAGTTGTTCAAGATCATTGCATTGCCACTAATGGAGAAGTCCATTACATTTGATTGTACCACAGTGTATCAGTCTCTGTGTATAATGTTCTCCTGGCTCTGCTCCTTTCACTCTGCATCACTTCCTGAAAGCTGTTCCAATTCCCATGGAATTCCTCCACTTTATTGTTCCTTTGAGCACAATAGTATTCAATCACCAACATATACCACAATTTGTTCAGCTACTCACCAATTGAAGGGCAACCTCTCATTTTCCATTTTTTTGCCACCAACAAGAGTGCAGCTATGGATATTCTTGTACATGTATTTTTCCTTATTATCTCTTTGGAGTACAGACCCAGCAGTGCTATGGCTGGATCAAAGGGTAGGCAGTCTTTTATTGTCCTTTGGGCAGAGTTCCAAATTGCCCTCCAGAATGGTTGGATCAATTCCCAACTCCACCAGCAATGAATTAATGTCCCAATTTTGCCACATCCCCTGCAGCATTCATTACTTTCCTTTGCTGTTATGTTAGCCATGTGAGGTAATACCTCAGAGTTGTTTTGATTTGCATCTCTCTAATTATAAGAGATTTAGAACACTTTTTCATCTGCTTATTAATAGTTTTGATTTCTTTAACTAAAAACTGCCTATTCATGCCCCTTGTCCATTTATCAATTGGAGAATGGCTTCATTTTTTGTACAATTGATGTTACTCTTTGTAAAATTGAGTAATTAAACCTTTGTCAGAGGTTTGTGTTGTGAATATTGTTTCCCAGATTATTTCCCTTCTGAGTTTGATTACATTCGTCTTGTTTGTAAAAAGACTTTTTAATTTGATGTAGTCAAAATTATTTATTTTACATTTCATGACTCTTTCTAAGTCTTGCTTGTTTTAAAAATTTCCCCTTCCCAAAGGTCTGACATGTATACTATTCTGTGTTCACCTAATTTACTTACAGTTTCCTTCTTTATGTTCAAGTCATTCACCCATTCTGAGTTTATCTTGGTGTAGGGTGTGAGGTGTTGATCCAAGCCTAATCTCTCCCACACTGTCTTCCAATTTTCCCAGCAGTTTTTATCAAATAATGGATTTTTGTCCCAAAAGCTAGGATCTGTGGGCTTGTCATAGACTGTCTTGCTAAGGTCCCTTACCACAAGTCTATTCCACTGATCCTCCTTTCTGTCTTGAGGTCTGATACTGCAAGGCCAACTTCCTTTGTATTCTTTTTTCATTATTTCCCTGGATATCCTTGATCTTTTGTTCTTCCAAATGAACTTTGTTATGTATTTTTCTAATTCAGTAAAAAAGTTTTTTGGAAGTTTGATGGGTATGGCACTAAATATAGATAAGTTTGGGCAGTATAGAAATGTTTATTATGTTAGCTTGTCCTATCCATAAGCAGTTAAAGTCTTTTCAATTGCTCAGATCTAGGTTTAGTTGTGTGGAAAGTGTTTTACAGCTGTGTTCATATAGTTCCTGTGTTTATCTTGGCAGATAGATTCCCGAGTATTTTATATTGTGTAGGGTGATTTGAATGGAATTTCTCTTTTTAATTCCTGCTGCTGAGATGTGTTGGACATATATAGAAATGCTGATAATTTATATGGGTTTATTTTGTATCCTGCAACTTTGTTAAAGTTGTTGATTATTTCCACTAGCTTTTTAGTTGATTCTCTAGGATTCATTAAGTAGACCATCATGTCATCTGCAAAGAGTGATAGCTTGGTCTCCTCATTGCCTATTTTAATAATTTCAATTTCTTTTTCTTCTCTAATTGCTAATGCTAGTGTTTCTAGTAAAATGTTAAATAATAGAAGTGATAATGGGCGTCCTTGTTTGACTCCTTATCTTATTGGGAATGCATCTAGTTTATCCCCATTGCAGATGATGTTTGCTGATGGTTTTAGATAGATACTGTTTATTATTTTTAGGAAAGATCCTTCTATTCCTATACTTTCTACTGTTTTTAATAGGAATGAGTGTTTTATTTTGCAAAGACTTTTTCTGAGTCTATTGAGATAATAATGTGATTTTTGTTGGTTTGCTTGTTAATATGGTCAATTATGTGGATGCTTTTCCTAATATTGAACCATCCTTACATTCCTGGTATAAATACCACCTGATCATAGTGAATAACCCTCCTGAACACTTGCTGGAGTCTTTTAGCTAGTATTCTATTTATGATTTTTGCATCTATGTTCATTAAGGAGATTGGTCTGGAGTTTTCTTTCTCTGTTTTTGACCTGCCTGGCTTTGTAATAAGCACCATATTTGTGTCATAAAAGGAATTTGGTAGAAATCCCTCTTTGCTTATTATGCTGAAGAGTTTGTATAGTATTGGGATTAGCCGTTCTTTGAATGTTTGATAGAATTCACTTGTGAATCCATCAGGCCCTGGGGATTTTTTCTTTCGGAGTTCTTTGATGGCCTGTTCAATTTCTTTTTCTGATATGGGATGGCTTAAAAATTCTATGTCTTCTTCTGTTAATCTAGGCAATTTATATTTTTGTAAATATTCATCCATATCACCTAGATTGGCATATTTATTGCCACATAATTGGGCAAAATAGTTTTTAATGATTGCCTTAATTTCCTTTTCATTGGAGGTGAGTTCTCCCTTTTCATCTATGATACTGTTAATTTGATTTTCTTATTTCCTTTTTTTTGATTGACCAGTACTTTGTCTATTTTGTTTGTTTTTTCAAAATACCAGCTTCTAGTCTTATTTATTAGTTAAATAGTTCTATAACTTTCAATTTTATTAATTTATCCCTTAATTTTTAGGACCCCTATTTTGGTTTTCTTCTGAGGATTTTTAATTTGTTTCCTTTCAAGTTTTTGGATGTGTGTCCAAATCATTGACCTCTGCCCTCCCTAATTTGATTATATATGAACTCATGGGTATAAATTTTCCCCTGAGTACTGCTTTGGTTGCATCCCATGGATTTTGAAAGGATGTCTCATCATTGTCATTATCTACAATGAAATTATTCATTGTTTCTATGATTTATTCTCTAACCAATTTTGGAGAATCATATTGTTTAATTTCCAATTGATTTTTGATTTGGCTCTCCATGTACCCTTACTGATCAATATTTTTATTGCCTTACGATCTGAAAAGGTTGCATTTATTATTTCTGCTTTTATGCATTTGTATGCCATGTTTTTTATGACCTAGTATATTGTCAATCTTTGTGAATGTGCCATGTACTTCTAAAAAGAAGGTGTATTCCTTTTTGTCCTTATTTACTTTTTCCATATATGTATATTAACTCTAATTTTTCTAAGATTTCATTCAGCTCTTTTACCTCTTTCTTATTTATTTTTTGATTTGATAGTAGAAGGTTCAGGCCTCTCACTAGTATAGTTTTGCTATCTATTTCCTCCTTCAATTCTACTAGTTCTTCCATTAGAAATTTGGGTGCTATACCACTTGGTGCATACATGTTCATTAGTGATATTTCCTCATTGCCTATACTCCCTTTTATCAGGATGTATTTACCTTCCCTATCCCTTTTAATCAGGTCTATTTTTTCTTTGGCTTTGTCAGATATCATGATTGCAACTCCTGCCTTCTTTCTGTCAGTTGAGGCCCAATAGTTCTTGCTCTAACCTTTAATTCTGACCTTGTGAGTATCTAGCCGCTTCATCTGTGTTTCTTGCAGGCAACATATGGTAGGGTTTTGGCTTCTAATCCACTCTGCTATCTGTCTATGTTTTATGGGCGAGTTCATTGTATTCACATTCAAAGTTATGATTGTCACTTGTGAGTTCCCTAGCATTTTGATATCCTCTCCTAGTTCTGTCCTTTCTTCTTTTGCTATATCCTTTTAAAGCAGTGGTTTACTTTTAATCAATCTACCTAATATGCTTCCTTGATATGCTTCTCTTTCTGGTCCCTCTCTTTTTCTTCCCTTCTTTTTTGGGGGGGTCTGTTAAGTTCCCTCCCCCCTTTCCTTCCCTCTCTTTTTGTACTCCCTCCCCTTACCCACCTTATTTTTACCTTCTCCCTTACCCTGTTGGATAAGATAGAATTCAAGATCCCAAAGGATCTGGATGCTCTTCCCTCTCAGAGTTGATTTTACTGAGAGTTAGGTTTAAGTATTACCTGTTAGCACTCTCTTCCTTTCCTTCTTATAAGAGTATTCTTCCCTTTCCCTTCCCATTTGTATATTTGTGTGAAAAAGATTATTCTATTTATTTCATTTCTTAAAATATCTTTTGGTATCAGCATCAATTCCCCCCACACCCTTTTTCTTTTTTTGCATAACATCTTATATCTCTTAATGCCCCAATCTTTTCCTATGAGTTATTCTTCTAATTACTATTATAATGAATACAATTTTTGAGAGTTACAAATATCATTTTCCCCATATATTAATATATATATATGTGTGTCTGTGTGTGTGTATATACACACACACAGACACATATATATATATATAATTTGATCTAATTGTAGCCCGTAAAGAAGACAGTTTGAATACAAAGAAAAAACATTTTTCTCCTTTTCCCTTTTTTTCTTATTTACCTTTTCATGTTTCTCTTGCTCTTTGTGTTTGGATATCAAACTTTCCACTTAGTTCTGGTCTTTTCTTTATAAATACATGGAAATCTTCTATTTTGTTGAATGCCCATACTTTCTCCTGGAAGTATATAGTCAATTTTGAGGGATAGGTGATTCTTGGTTGAAGACCCAGTTCTCTTACCTTTCTGAATATTGTGTTCCAGGCCTTGCAGTCCTTCAGTGTGGAAGCTGGCAGGTCTTGTGTGATCCTGATTGGTTCTCCTTTGTATCTGAATTGTCTCTTTTTGGCATCTTGTAGGATTTTCTCCTTAGCTTGAAAGCTCTGGAATTTGGCAATTACATTCCTGGGAGTTGTCTTTTGGGGATTTAGTATAGAGGGTGTTCTATGAACTCTTTCAATGTCTATTTTCCCCTCTTGTTCAAGAACATCAGGGCCGTTTTCTTGGATAATTTCTTGTAGTATGATGTCAAGATTTCTGTTTATTTCTGTTTTTTTTCAGGTAGACCAATGATTCTCAAATTGTCTCTTCTTCCTCTGTTTTCCTGATCTGTCACCTTGTCAGTGAGATATTTTATCTTTTCTTTTTTTTTGCCAGTCTTTTGACTTTGCTTTATTAATTCTTGCTGTTTTGCAAGATCATTGGTTTCCAGGTGCTCAATTCTGGTCCTTAAGGCCTGGTTTTCTGTTATAATCTTTTGGTTTTCTCTTTTAACCTTTTGATTTTCAGCTATAATTTTTTGGTTCTCTGCTATATATTTTTTCATTTTCTTTCTGAAGCAATTCCTGTTTATCTTGCCAGAAGGCTTCCATCTTTTTGATAATCTCCAATTTAAATTCCTCCAGAGCTGGACAGAAATTGTCCAGAGTGGACAATTTCTATTTCTCTTGGAAGGTTTTGGAGCAATTATTTGGATATCTCTTCTGTTATTTCCTCTATAGTCTGTATTTTTCCTCCATAAATCTTCTCCAAGGTCAACCCCTTCTTCTTGGTTGTGTGTGTGTGTGTGTGTGTGTGTTGGGAAGTTTTTCCTGGGCACTGTTTGCCATTGTTTTTCCTTCCCTTTCCAGTCAGAAATCTGAGTGAGGAGGGCAGGCTCTCTGTGTATGGAGCTAAGGAGCAAGGCTTTTGCTTGATGCAAGCTCACGAATCTCTGAAGCTGTGCTACCTTCCTGGGAGTGCCCAAGGTCTGAGTTCCCTTGCCTGTCTGCCTGCCTGTGTTTTGAGTGTAACTGCTCTCAGGGGTAAGTTCTTGGTGTTCTTAGTCAGCTCCCAAGACCTAGAGGTGCCCCTTCCTCGCTCCAGAGGTGCTCTTCATTCACTCGTTGATTCTGGTGGGTTCTGGCTCCATAAGTGGGTAGGGGAGGGCAGATCAGCTCGAGTTTGGTGGGAACTTTTTCACTCTCTTGTGGAGTGGAAATGCCCAAGTCCCATGTACCTTCAATGCTGCTCCATACTGTAGAGTCCCTTCGTTCTTATGAAGATGCTTTTTTGGGGTCTTTTTAGGTCACCTATATTGGTGGGTCTGAGGAGGGGAAGCATCCCACTTCTAGACTGCTGCCATGCTTACCCAGAAGCCCTGCAGGTGAAGATTTTAAGGCTTTTAAGACTCTGTATTTCATTGTATTTTGCTGATTGTTTTGTTTAAGATTTAATTTTGTTGTTTTAAGTTCATATGTTAATGTAGTCTATACTGTTCTGTTACACTGAATCATTTTAATCTACTGTGTTTTAACTATTAGATATATTCTGTTATTTGAACAAAATATTAAGTAAAAGCCCATAAACAGTTTTTTCCCCATTTTTCATTTGCTAATTGTTTTATAGATGATGGATGGACTCAACCGGGCTAACAACCTTTAGAGAATTTAATAAGCTAAGAATTTAATGGTGATTATAAGGGGTCTTCAAAAATAATTTTAATTAACTAGTGGTTTCTGAATGGATAAGTTTTTTTATATTTATATTTTAAAGAATGCTGTATAAAAGATAGAGAAACAAAGAAATGTTCCTACCAAGGTGTTTCTATGAATCAGGAAGACAAAAAAAAAAACAGCTCCTGAAAAAATTCTTCAGTTTGATTTACTTCCATCAGAACAGTCTAGATTTCTTTGTGATATTCTAGACCCAAATAAGTTTTACTTTGTTTAAAAATATATTTTCCAAGGTTTAAAGATTTGCTATGTCTGTAAAAATTGTGACAAATATCTATCAGTTCATAGGTTTTTTTATGTCATACAGCAACTTATATGAAATTTGATAGTGGGTTTGTTTGCTATTGTAATTAACTGGGCTATTGTGAATTTGGAGCACAAAGCTAAACTGCATAGTGTAATAGATAGATATTCTGAGGGTGTATATTAATTTTTTGAATGTGCATTATATGCTGTACTACTGTTCTTTAAAAAAACAACTATTACTTTGTGAAAGTCATTTGCTTGCACTCACAGTGGATCATGGCCATGTTTTCAGAGGAAATAGATCTCATTTTTTTTTCTGGTGAGAAACCTTTGTATTCTACCTTTCCTTAGCTGACACATAGTATCAATGATTGTAAGCTATATATTTTTGATTTTTAAAACTTTTTTTAAATTGTTTTTGCTTGCATGTGCAATATACTATTTCACTTTTATTTTTCTTTCCTTTTTGTATTTGAAGCACATCACCAGTATTTAGATTTTCTTTAACTTTTTTGACTCTGCAGTAATATAATTTTAAAATATATTTGCTATGTCAATGCATACCCAAAAAGCTTGAGACTATAAAAATGATGCCACTGATTGTTTAAAAAAATATGGGAATTTGCTTGATGATTCTGATTCTAGGACAAGAGCATACAAAAAGAGTCACTGCACTGTACCAATGAAGCACAAAGCTAAACTGCATAGTGTAATAGATAGATATTCCAAGGGTGTATATTAATGATTCTGGATAACTAATGGATCAAGTTTTGCCTACCCTCCTCTCTCAAATACCTCCCATTTCTTACCTCTTCAGAAGCTTTCAACTTCCCCCTCCCTTCAAGTCACCTCAGGGTGAACTATGAGATTTCAGAGTAAATACTCTTTTTCTCTTGATTTCTCAAGTAAGGGTTTATTTTGAGAAGACAGGACAAGGGTAGAGGATAATGTAAGAGGGATAGGTTTCCCTATTCTCTAAAATGAAGGTTAGGAGGATATTAGGGAAATGGCAATCAGTCACTAGTAGGGACATTCAGAGAGATAAGAGGACAAATGCCAATCCAGCACAAGGTCAAAGAGACCAACCAATCCCAATGGGATTGATGAAAATTTTGAGCCAAGACAAGAGGACTTGAACTTGTTTGAGGTTCAAGGTTGTGGATGTTTTGACATATGTCAAAGGCAGGTCTTCCTTGTCCCACATTCTACCAAGTATCTCAAATTTGGCTCCTACCTGGCTCCTATAATGTAGTCCCATTTCTGTCTTTCATGGTGTGGCAAATTTTCTATAGTCCTGGCTATTAATTGTGTAAATGCATAATTGCTTAAACCACTTTAATTGGGCCCTGATTCAAAGACCTGTTATAGGTTTATTTTCCTTTACTTAGAAATTTTTACACATAAAACTTTGATAGTCTATATTTCATCCACAAATTATTTTCTCTTTTATTTGGATTTTTTTTGACGTTTTGATTTCTCTGCCAATTGATTCATATACTTTGTAACTCAGTCATGCATCCCTAAGTGATCCCTGTGTTTTTCAATCATCCTCTTCAGGGGTTATGTATAATTATTGTTATTTTAAATTGCAAAGTTTAAATTCTTTTTGAGAGTAATTTTAGGTTAAGAAACATGCTACCTCTCCAAATCCAGAAAGTGCACTGTTTGGAGAAGGCACCATGAAGATGCCTCCACAGACCACAAGCTACACCAGAAGATTCAGAGTGAACTGTGGTGATTTGAACTGTGTGGGGTTGAATGCATTTGTTTTGTATGTATACTCTTTTGTACGTATACTCTTTTGTATGTATACTCTTATGCCAAAGGGGACTTCCCCCTAATTGGCTTTTTGTCAGTGCTTCTAGCAATCATTGTTTGTGTTCTCTTTTCCTTTTATCCCCAAATTATTGTAATTTCAAAGTTGGTTATGTTTACAAGATCCATTTGAGAGACCAGTCTTCCACGTGGAATCTCAGGGGGAATGTATAATTGAAAATCTGTTACCCTATAAAAGAACTACATTTCCCAGGAGCCCACTGACTTCCTGTCATCATGTACTTCTTGTAGATAGGGGATTTTAGATGGAGATATGGAAGGCCCCACCTTTTTACTTCCTATCCTTGGTGGTGGTAAGACAAATATTTGAACTGGCTGATCAGCCATGGGCATGTGGTCTTTATTTTGTATTTTCTTTATACCTTGATTTCTAATGATCATTAATAAATCTGTTAAAAATAATATTTTTATTAGAGATTTAATTTTTACAGTTAAGTGTCTCTCTTCTTGGTGAACAAAGGAACAAGTGACAGTTCACTGTCTTTCTTTCTGCCTCTGTCTCTCTTTCTCTCTCTACTCCTTCCAGCCCTCTTTATTCCTCCTTCCTGCAACATTCAGCATTTCTATCCATTGTTATTTTTTATCATTTTCTAAAAAAGATCTCAAGAACTGTTTTAATTTGCATGAGGATAGGAATTTCATTACTATATAGAACTCCTTGGTGGAGAAACTCTATCAGTGCAGGCTGGTGTCTTTTCTGTAATTTAAGAGAATAGACATGTCCTAGAACCCTCTAAGGTTGAATGATTTGCCAAAGAAGTCCACATAGCTAGCATATGCCAATGGCAGGATTTGGACTCAGGCCTTCTTAGCTTCAAGACTGGCTCTTTATCCATTATGCTACAAAAATCAGTTATTTGTTGTGATTTAGAGCAAATTTTCTTTTCATTTTTTTTTAGATTTAGCAGCTTCTGTTTTTTTTAAATTTTATAATATTTTATTTGATCATTTCCATGCATTATTCATTAAAGACAAAGATCATTTTCTTTTCCTCTCCCCCACCCCCATAGCCGATGCATGATTCCATTGGGTATCACATGTGTTCTTGATTCGAACCCATTACCATGTTGTTAATATTTGCATTAGAGTGTTCGTTTAGAGTCTCTCCTCTGTCATGTCCCCTCAACCGCTGTAGTCCGGCAGTTGCTTTTCCTCGGTGTTTCTACTCCCACAGTTTGTCCTCTGCTTATGAATAGTGTTTTTTCTCCTAGATCCCTGCAGATTGTTCAGGGACATTACAGCGCCACAAATGGAGAAGTCCATTATGTTCAATTATACCACAGTGTATTAGTCTCTGTGTACAATGTTCTCCTGGTTCTGCTCCTCTTGCTCTGCATCACTTCCTAGAGATCGTTCCAGTCTCCATGGAATTCCTCCACTTTATTATTCCTTTTTGCACAATAGTATTCCATCACCAAAATATACTACAATTTGTTCAGCCATTCCCCAATTGAAGGGCATCCCCTCGTTTTCCAATTTTTGGCCACCACAAAGAGTGCAGCTATGAATATTCTTGTACAAGTCTTTTTCCTTATTATCTCTTTGGGGTACAGACCCAGCAGTGCTATGGCTGGATCAAAGGGTAGACATTCTTTTATCACCCTTTGGGCAAAGTTCCAAATTGCCCTCCAGAATGGTTGGATCAGTTCACAACTCCACCAGCAATGAATTAGTGTCCCTACTATGCCACATACCCTCCAGCATTCATTACTTTCCTTTGCTATCATGTTAGCTGATCTGCTAGGTGTGAGGTGATACCTCAGAGTTGTTTTGATTTGCATCTCTCTGATTATAAGAGATTTAGAACACTTCTTCATGTGCTTATTAATAGTTTTGATTTCTTTATCTGAAAACTGCCTATCCATGTCCCTTGCCCATTTATCAATTGGAGAATGGCTTGGTTTTTTTGTACAATTGATTTAACTCTTTATAAATTTGAGTAATTAAACCTTTGTCAGAGGTTTTTATGAAGATTTTTTCCCAATTTGTTGTTTTCCTTCTGATTTTAGTTACATTGGTTTTGTTTGTACAAAAGCTTTTTAATTTGATGTAGTGGAAATTATTTATTTTACATTTTGTGATTCTTTCTATGTCTTGCTTGGTTTTAAAGTCTTTCCCCTCCCAAAGGTCTGACATGTATACTATTCTGTGTTTACCCAATTAACTTATGGTTTCCTTCTTTATGTTTAAGTTATCCACCCATTTTGAATTTATCTTGGTGTATGGTGTGAGGTGTTGATCTATTCCTAGTCTCTTCCACACTGTCTTCCAATTTTCCCAGCAGTTTTTATCGAATAGTGGATTTTTGTCCCAAAAGCTGGGATCTTTGGGTTCAAGTATACTGTTTTGCTGAGGTCGCTTGCCCCCAGTCTATTCCACTGATCCTCCTTTCTGTCTCTTAGCCAGTACCAAATTGTTTTGATGACTACTGCTTTGTAATATAGCTTAAGGTCTGGGACTTCAAAGCCCGCCTCATTTGTGTTTTTTTTTTTCAATATTTCCTGGATATCCTTGATCTTTTGTTATTCCAAATGAAATTTGTTATGTTTTTTTTCTAAACAAGAAATTTTTGGGGAGTTCCATGGGTATGGTACTAAATAGATAAATAAGTTTGGGTAGGATGGTCATTTTTATTATATTGGCTCGTCCTATCCATGAGCAGTTAATGTTTTTCCAATTGCTCAAGTCTAGTTTTAGTTGTGTGGAGAGTGTTTTGTAGTTGTGTTCATATAGTTCCTGTGTTTGTCTCGAGATAGATTCCTAGGTATTTTATTTTGTCTAAGGTGATTTTGAATGGGATTTCTCTTTCTAGTTTTTGCTGCTGAGCTGTGTTGGAGATGTATAGAAATGCTGATGACTTATGAGGGTTTATTTTGTATCCTGCAACTTTGCTAAAGTTGTTGATTATTTCAATTAGCTTTTTGGTTGAATCTCTAGGATTCTTTAAGTAGACCATCATGTCATCTGCAAAGAGTGATAACTTCGTCTCCTCCTTTCCTATTTTGATGACTTCAATTTCTTTTTCTTCTCTAATTGCTACTGCTTGGTTTCTAGTACAATGTCAAATAGTAGAGGTGATAATGGGCATCCTTGTTTCACTCCTGGTCTTAATGGGAATGGATTTAGTTTATCTCCATTGCAGATGATATTAGTTGATGGTTTTAGATATATACTGTTTATTATTTTTAGGAATGACCCTTCTATTCCTATGCTTTCTAGTGTTTTTAATAGGAATGGGTGTTGTATTTTATCAAAGGCTTTTTCTGCGTCTATTGAGATAATCATGTGGTTCTTGTTGGTTTGCTTGTTGATATGGTCAATTATGTGGATGGTTTTCCTAATATTGAACCAGTCCTGCATCCCTGGCATAAATCCTACTTGATCATGGTGGATGGCCCTTGCTGGAGTCTTTTGGCTAGTATCCTATTTAGGATTTTTGCATCTATATTCATTAGGGAGATTGGTCTATAGTTTTCTTTCTCTGTTTTTGACCTGCCTGGTTTTGGAATCAGTACCATGTTTGTGTCATAAAAGGAGTTTGGTAGAACTCCCTCTTTGCTTATTATGTCAAATAGTTTGTATAGTATTCAGATTAACTGTTCTCTGAATGTTTGATAGAATTCATTTGTGAATCCATCTGGACCTGGTGATTTTTTCTTAGGAAGTTCCTTGATGGTCTGTTGGATTTCATTTTCTGATATGGGATTATTTAAGAATTCTATTTCTTCTTCTGTTAGTCTAGGCAGTTTGTATTTTTGTATATATTCATCCCTGTTACCTAAATTGGTGTATTTGTTGCCATATAATTGGGCAAAATGAACAACAATGTGGGCAAAATGTACAACAGCCTACTGCTACTCAGCAAATACTCAGAGTTCGAACTCACCATCACGAACACTGTGTTAAGAATGGTGAACAAATATAAAACAACATGGATGCACCCGCGATCAAAACAGTGGCATCTCATTGACTACATCATTGTATGCTGGTGAGACATCCAGGATGTAAAGATCACCAGAGCCATGAGAGGAGCTGAATGCTGGACAGACCACCGATTGGCTAGAGCGACTCTTCAAATGCACATTGCGCCTCACCATCCAAAACGCGCCCAGACAGTTTGTGCATATTACAACGTGAGTTGTCTTAGAGATCCATCTTATTTGCAAACATTCCAGTCCTGTCTGGACAACAAGCTGTCTGCCAAGGGACCACTCACTGGAAGCTCTACCGAGAAATGGAACCAGTTCAGAGACTCAGTGAAGGAAACATCAAAGGCAGTCCTAGGCCCAAAACAACGCAACCACCAGGACTGGTTCGACGAGAACAACACTGCTATTGAAGACCTATTGAGCAAGAAGAACAAAGCCTTTATGGAGTGGCAAAATAACCCAAACTCTGCTCCTAAAAAGGACAGATTCAAGTCTCTCCAAGCCATGGCGCAGCGTGAGATCAGGAAAATGCAAGACCGATGGTGGGGAAAAAAGGCAGAAGAAATCCAGCAGATTACTGATATGAAAAACTACAAACAATTTTTCAGTGCCCTCAAGACTGTCTATGGGCCATTAAAACCCACCACCACTCCCTTGTCACCTCTGACGGTAACACTCTCATAAAAGATAAAAAAGGCATCAGCAACAGGTGGAAAGAACCCTTTAGTCAGCTTCTCAACTGACCCTCTTCAGTCAACCAAAGGGCCCTTGACCAGATCCCCCAAAACCGCTCCATTGAACAACTTGACGTCTCTCCTTCAATAGAGGAAGTCCAAAAAGCCATTAAACAAATGAGTGCAGGCAAGGCACCCAGTAAAGACGGGATCCCAGCCGAGGTGTACAAGGCCTTAAATGGAAAGGCGCCCCAGGCATTCCACATAGTGCTGACCAGCATATGGGAAGAGGAAGACATGCCCCCAGAACTCAGAGATGCTTCCATCGTAGCCCTATACAAGAACAAAGGCTCACGAACAGCCTGTGACAACGAGAGAGGCATCTTACTACTCTCCACTGCTGGAAAGATCCTCGCCCATGTTATACTCAACAGACTCCTGTCATCTGTTTCAGAGCAGAACCTGCCTGAATCACAATGTGGATTCCGACCAGATCGCAGCACCATCGACATGGTCTTCATGGTGAGGCAAATGCAGGAAAAATGCCTTGAGCAGAACCTGAGTCTCTCCATTGTCTTCATAGACCTGACAAAGGCGCTTGACACAGTGAACAGGGATGCATTGTGGCTGATCCTCAGCAAGCTCGGTTGCTTAGCAAAATTTGTCAAACTGATCCAGCTTTTTCATGTCAACATGACAGGGGAAGTCCTATGTGGTGGAGAGACTTCCGATCGCTTCAACATCTCCAATGGCGTTAAACAAGGCTGTGTCCTTGCTCCGGTACTATTCAACCTATACTTCACCCAAGTATTACGAAATGCTGTGATGGATCTAGACCTGGGCGTCTACATCAAATACCGACTGGATGGCTCACTATTTGACCTTCGCCGCCTGACTGCAAAAACAAAGACAACAGATAGACTCATCCTGGAAGCTCTCTTTGCAGATGACTGTGCTCTCATGGCCCACCAAGAAAATAATCTCCAAACCATTGTGGACAGGTTCTCTACAGCAAAAAAACTGTTTGGCCTGACTATCAGCCTCAGCAAAACAGAGGTGCTATTCCAACCTGCACCAAGGAGGCCAACGAACCAGCCGTGCATTACAATCGACAGCACACAGCTTTCTAATGTCAACACTTTCAAATACCTGGGCAGCACCATTGCCAACGATGGGTCCCTAGACCACGAGATCAATGCCAGGATCCAAAAGGCCAGCCAGGCACTTGGGCGGCTATGCTGCAAAGTCCTCCAACACAGAGGTGTAAGTACTGCGATGAAGCTCAAAGTGTATAACGCAGTGGTCCTCAGCTCGCTCCTGTACGTTTGTGAGACATGGTCACTGTACCAGAAACACAGGAAACAGCTGGAGCAATTCCACCAACACTCCCTCCAGTCAATCATGAGGATCCAATGGCAGGACCGAATCACCAATCAGGAAGTCCTCGACAGAGAGCCAACTCCACCAGCATTGAAGTGATGGTCCTCAAAATCCAGCTATAATGGTCTGGACACGTCATCCTCATGGACCCACAGCGAATACCAAACAGGTATTCTATGGTGAACTGTCAGCTGGACTCAGGAAACAAGGTCGACCAAAGAAAAGATTCAAGGATCAGCTAAAGTCAAACTTGAAGTGGGCTGGCATTACACCAAAGCAACTAGAACCCGCTGCCTCTGACAGAAGCAGCTGGCGAAGCCACATTAACCATGCCGCCACCACCTTTGAAGATGAGCGTCGTCGACGTCTTGCCACTGCGCGTGAATGCCGACACCAGGCCACAACCACACCTCCCATAACAACTGGCGTTCCATGCCCCCATGTGCCATAAAATTTGCGCCTCAGCCTTTGGACTCCAAAGCCACATGAGGGTACACCATAGATGTAACTGCACAAAGACAATAGTCTCATTATCGATCACCGAGAGACTACCACTACTACTAATTGGGCAAAGTAATTTTTAATGATTGCCTTAATTTTCTCTTCATCAGAGGTGATGTCCCCCTTTTCTTCTTTGATGCTGTTAATTTGCTTTTCTTCCTTCCTTTTTTAAATTAGATTGACCAGTACTTTGTCTATTTTGTTTGTTTTTTGAAGTACCAGCTTCTTGTCTTATTAAATCAATAGTTCTATCACTTTCGATTTTATTAATTTCTCCCTTAATTTTTAGGATTTCTAGTTTGCTTTTCTGCTGGGGGTTTTTAATTTGGTTGCTTTCGAGTTTTTTTATTTGCATTTCCAATTGATTGATCTCTGCTCTCCCTAGTTTGTTAATATATGCACTCAGGGATATGAATTTACCTCTGATTACCACTTTGGCTTCATCCCAAAAGGTTTGAAAGGATGTCTCACCATTGTCATTTTCCTTGATGAAATTATTGTTTCTATGATTTCTTCTCTAACTAAATGATTTTGGAGTATCATATTGTTTAATTTCCAATTAGTTTTTGATTTGGTTTTCCATGTACCATTACTGATCATTATTTTTTATTGCCTTGTGGTCTGAAAAGCTTGCATTTATTATTTCTGCTTTTCTGCATTTGTGTGCCATGTTTCTGTGACCTAATGTATGGTCAATCTTTGTGAATGTGCCATGTGGTGCTGAGAAGAAGGTGTATTCTTTTTTATCCCTATTTATTTTTCTCCATATGTCTATTAATTTTATTTTTTCTAAGATTTCATTCACTTCTTTTACCTCTTTATTTTTTTACTTGATTTATCTAAATTTGATAATGGTTGGTTCAAGTCTCCCACTAATATGGTTTTACTGTCTATTTCTTTCTTCAATTCTCCTACTTTCTCCATTAGAAATTTGGGTGCTATATTATTTGGTGCATACATGTTGATTAGTGATATTTCCTCATTATCTAAAGTCCCTTTTAACAAAATATAATTACCTTCCCTATCCCTTTTGATCAGGTCTATTTTTGCTTTGGCTTTACCAGATATCATGATTACCACTCCTGCCTTCTTTCTGTCAGTTGAGGCCCAGAAAGTCTTACTCCATCCTTTAATTCTGACCTTGTGGGTGTCTACCCGCCTCATGTGTGTTTCTTGAAGACAACATATGGTAGGGTTTTGCATTCTAATCCATTCTGCTATTCGTCTACGTTTTATGGGTGAGTTCATCCCATTCACGTTCAAAGTTATGACTGTCACTTGTGGACTCCCTGGCATTTTGATATCCTTCCATAATTCTAACCTTTCTTCTTCTGCTCTACCTTTTAGTCCAGTGATTTACTTTAAATCAGTCTCCCTTGTACTTCCCTTTCTACCCCCCTCCCTTTTTATTCCCTCCCTTATTTTCCCCTGTAGTCTTTTTAAAATTCCCCCCCCCTCTCCCTCCCTTGTACTGCTTCCCTCCCCACCAGTCTGTTTTTTACCCTTCTACTCCCCTATAGGGCACAAATCTATTCTCTTCCCCAATGGATTGGATTGTTCTTCCCTCTTTGGGTCAGTTTCAAAGTATATAAGAGTTGAGTATTTCCTATCTCCAACCTCTTTACCCTTCCAGTGTATCAATGTTCTCCCCCCTCCCGCCATGAGCTTCTTTGTGACATAAATTTACCCCCATTTGTTTCTTTTTCCATTTCTTTTGGTCATAACCTCTTTTCTTTTTTAGCTTTAGTCATGTATATATATATATATACATACACATGTATATGTATTTATGCATGCATATATCTATATACCTATTTATGTCTTGTCCTTTCATCCTATACAGTTTGTCACTGTTCCCTCTGAGTGTAGTTCTTCTAGCTGCTCATGTGATAGCAACAGTTTTTAAGAGTTGCCAATGACCTCTTTTCTTATAAGGATACATATCATTTTAACTTGAGTCTCTTAAAATTTTTTTTGTTGTTGTTTTTTCCTCTCTTTTTTAATTACCTTTTTTTTTTATGATTCTCTTGAGTTCTGTGGTTGGACTTCAAATTTTCTGTTCAGGTCTGGTCTTTTATTTATGAATGCTTGGAACTCTTCTGTTGTGTTAAATGACCATACTTTCCCCTGTAAGAATATAGTCAGTTTTGATGAGTATTTTATTCTTGGCTGTAGGCCTAGTTCCCTTGCTTTCTGGAATATCGCATTCCATGCCTTTTGGTCCTTCAGTGTGGATGCAGCCAGATCCTGTGTTAACCTCACTGTGTTTCCATGGTATCTGAATGGCTTTTTCTTGGCAGCTTTTAATATCTGTTCTTTCATCTGATTGTTTTTGAATTTGGCTATACATTTCTTGGTGTTGTCAGTTGGGGATTAAATACAGGCGGTGATCTGTGGATTCTTTCAATCTCCACTTTCCCCTCTTGTTCTAGGATCTTGGGACAGTTTTCCTGGATAATTTCCTCTAGTATTATGTCCAGGCTTTTTCTTTTGTTGTTGTCTTCTGGTAGTCCAATTATTCTTAAATTGTCTCGAACAATTTTCTAAATCGTCTGTTTTGTGAATGAGATGCTTCACATTTTCTTCAATTTTTTCATTCTTTTTGTTTTGTTTTATAGTGTCCTACTGCCTTGTGAGGTCACTTGATTCTAGTTGTTTTACTCTGGTTCTTAAAGATTAGATTTCATCTCTGGCTTTTTGGTTGTCTTTTTCCTTCTGGTCTGATTTTCTTTGAAGATCATCTTTCATCCTCTTTACCTAGTCTTTCACTTCCTTTGCCTCATCTTTCATCTCCTTTGCCTCATTTTCCAGCTGGATGATTTTGGCTTTCAGGACACTATTTTCTTGTTTTAGTTCAAGTGCCTCTGTTTCCAGATGACTTATCTTAATTTTTAAGTTCTTTTCCCAATTGTATTCAGTCTCTCTTAGTTGTGTTTTGAGTTCTTCCACAGCCTGTATCCAATTCACTGGGATTTCTGGTTTATCGTTTGCTGATCTCTCCCCCTCTGTTCCATTTGCTGAGTAGTAGCTGTCTATTGTAGTTTCTTTCTTCTGTTTCTGTTGTTTGTTCAATTTCACCCCTTCTTTACTCCCCGTATTTGTCTGTGCTCTTGTTCCTCTCATTTTTTTGTTTTTTTGGGACGTCTATCGGTCTCCCCCCTTGGAGCTTTAACAGAAGATCTCTTGGTGTAGTCTCTGGGGGAGGGTTGTTGGGGGTTTGAGCTTTCCTGTCCTCTGGAGGCATTTGATTGGCTTAAAGACCAGCAGTCAATGAGGATGGATGGGGAGCCTGGGCTTCCCTGCATTCTGGAGACTTTTGATGGCATTGAGTTCAGCTTAGTTGGGCTGGGTTTATTCTAAGTTTTAAACTTCCTGGACAGCTGGAGCAAATATGGAGGTTCTCCAAAGCTCTGGCAAGGCTGCCAGGTCTATGCTCCTTCTAGACTGTCTTCTTGACTTCGCCTCTAGGTTTCTGTTTTTTTCAGAAGACCCTGCTCTCTAAGGGGGGAGGGGTTGTGGCTTGCCTGGGCTCTGAGGGTTCCTGATGGGATTAGGTTCACCTGGTTTGGGCCAAATGAGCCCTGAAGCAAAAAACCTCCTCCTCCACAATCTGTGTTGAATGCCCAGAGACTAGCCCAGGTTACTTTCCAGGTAAGCTCTTCGGAGCAACCCCTTTGCCAGCCCTGAGTTTTCTGTCCTTTCAGTAGCTCTGAGGGCTCCTGATGGGATTGGTTTCAGCTGGTGCCTTAAAGCTGGGACCTCCCTTGAGACTCAGATGGAAGGACCCAGCCAGGGGGCTACAGGCTTCCCCCTTCTATGTTTCCCTGCCATCTGTGCTGGGCACCCCAGAGACTGGCTCAGGTTGCTTTCAAGGTGAATCCTCAGAGCCCTGAGGTTCCCGCTGCTGCCATGGGCTCAGCACTCTGGGTTGCAGGTGGGTGGGTCCTGGGACCTTCCTTCTGCCTACCCCTTAGATCAGAGTGATCTAGGGTTCTGGCTTTTGGGGTGCGGTACCTTTTGATCCAGGTCCAGGAGGAGGGTTCCCCAGGTCTATCCTGTTGTTCAGCTTGAATTTTGGTGTCCTAGGGGAACTCTGTTTGCGATTGGTAAGGAAGGGTTTCCGAGGTCTGAACTTTCGCTGCTTCTACGCCGCCATCTTGACCAGAAGTCCGCAGCTTCTGTTTCTAGAGCAAATTTTCTTAAAATTTGTGGTTTGTAAAAAAATTATGAACAAAGTATATGAATCATAAACTGAAATATACTGAAAGAATTATTTCAGAAATAGTACTAAAAATTCTCACTAGACAAAAACTATTTGGTAAGTCCATAGAAAAATGGTTTTCCTTGAGATAAATGTCAACACAGTCTTTTATAAGTCTGTTTCCCATTACAACAAACTGTCCAATTATTTTTTGTAATAAATAATGCTTGGAAGTAATTGGACTATCTGTTGGGGCATGGAAAGCTTTACTCTGTAGAAGTTCTTGTAGAAATGATATGCAGTAGACTGTGACATGTATGAAGTTATTAATTTGTTCAAACTTACCATATGTATGTAATTCATGGAAAGAGATATTTTAATTCATTTAATCTTCTTTTATTGGGTTGGTATTTGAAATCTTTTGCTGTTATTTTGCTTTGTTTTCTTTCTGAGTAGAACTGTATCATCTCCCTCTTTAAACTATATCCCTAAGTTATATAAGAACAAAATAGGGATCATTGCTTCCTTCGACACTTCATCTGCTCCCAAAACATGGAGAAATAAAAGGGTAATGTTTATTATTTCATAATTCCAGAAATGAAAACACTAAAGTGTGCCTTAATTTCCATTGGTATTGCCAGAGATACAACAATGTCAGTCTGAGACACTGATTACTGGTTTGCAAGCCTGTAGGATAAGTCTATGAAGTTTAAGGGGCGAGTGTCAATAAATAAGATCTGTTGGCAATTCTGTTATCCTAGCAGTGGATGATGACACTGTAATGAAGTCTTACATATTGAATGGAGATATTGAAGCTAATAAATGCAGATGAGTTACATGGTTTAGGACTGTGATGGTGAACCTATGGTACGTGTGCCAAAAAGGTCACATTGGCCATCACCCACCGGTATTTTTTACCTGAAAGCCAGAGGAACTTAGGTGGAGCTGCTCCCCTCCCCCTCTCTACACTCACTGAGGGCATTCCTTATTTCCCCCACCCTGGGGAAGGGGGGCAGGCTGGGGATGTGGGGTGTGGCACTCAGTGGTGGGGCAGGCACAGCACTCCATTTGGGGGTGTGTGGTGGGGGCAGGGCCTGGCACGCCATCTCTGAATGGTTTACCATCACTGGTTTAGGTTAGAGGATGAAGCATAATTAAGCTGGACATGCAAGTTGTCTTTCCTGCTTCTTTGCTTCTTTCATGTCATTGTTATGAACATTCGATAATCACTGAGTGTGCACTCTACTGGAAAATCCCAAGAAGCAGAAGTAAGGTGATGTAGTCTTCTCAATGAAGAATAATTCTGTGATCCAACCATTCTGGAGGGCAAATTGGAACAATGCCCAAAGGGCAATAAATGACTATCTGCCCTTTGATCCAGCCATAGCTCTTCTGGGTTTGTACCCCAAAGAGATAATAAGGAAAAAGACTTGTCCAAGAATATTCATAGCTGCACTCTTTGTTGTGGCCAAAAATTGGAAAATGAGGGGATGCCCTTCAATTGGGGAATGGTTGAACAAATTGTGGCATATGTTGGTGAGTTGGTGATGGAATAATATTGTGCTAAAAGGAATAATAAAATGGAGGAATTCCATGGAGACTGGAGCAACCTCCAGGAAGTGATGCAGAGTGAAAGGAGCAGAACCAGGAAAACATTGTACACAGAGACTGATATACTGTGGTACAATCGAACGTAATGGACTTCTCCATTAGTGTCAATGCAATGTCCCTGAACAATCTGCAGGGATCTAAAAAACACTATCCACAAGCAGAGGATAAACTGTGGGAGTAAAAACACCGACGAAAAGCAACTGCTTGACTACAGGGGTTGAGGGAATTTGACAGAGGAGAGACTAAATGAACACTCTAATGCAAATACCAACAACATGGAAATGGGTTCGAATCAAGGACACATGGGATACCCAGTGGAATCGCACGTCGGCTATGGGAGAGGGGGAGGAAAAGAAAATGATCTTTGTTTCTAATGAATAATGTTTGGAAATGACCAAATAAAATAATGTTTAAAAAAATGAAGAATAATTCTGGAGGAAGCTGGGTATTTAGCAGATAGTAGAAAAGGGACATAATTTGTGATCCTTTCTTCCTCATCCAAACTTCCCCTGTTACTGTGGAGGGCACCATCAGAGTCTTAGATCCTAAGGCTGACAACATGGGCATTATCCTCAAATACTTACTGTCTCTCACCCCACCTACTCTCATATCCAATCTTTTCCCAAGGTCTGTTGATTTCCCCTTTGCCATCCTCCTGTGTAGGCCTTCATTATCTACCTCATGCTTGAACTATCATGATAGCTTTCTGGTGGGTCTGCTTGTCTTGAGTCTCTCCCTTTTCTAATCCATCCTCCATTCAGTCACCAAAATGATTTTCCTAACATGCAGATCTCCAGTGGCTCCTTCTCACCTCTAGGGAGTATATCGGGTGTCCAGGGAGGGCCAGTGCCTCTGGTGGGAGGGCTTGCCAAATCCTATCCATCCACTGTTGTTTACCTTTCTCCTGACTCTCACCAGTGACTCCAAGAAGCTGGAATATGTGTGGTGGTCACACTCTGGTAAAACTGTCATGCCTGGGATACTCTTCCTCCTTTTTCCCACCTCCTGTTGGCATCCTTTAAGTCTCAATTTAAACCCCATATTCTACAGAAAACCTTTCCCGGCCCCTTTTAATTCTCTTGCCTTCTCTTTTAATTATTTTCTATTTATCTGATATATAGCTTGTTTGTACATATTTGCTGTTACTTGCCCCCATTATATTGTAAATTTCTTGAGGGCAAGGCCTTTTTTTCTTTTTCTAACCCAATCCACTTAATATAGAACCTGGAACATGGCAGGTGCTTAATAAATGCTTACTGATAATCTTAATCTTTAATGTTTCTTTGAGTGCCCAGATACAATAATTTCTCTTCCCAAACAGCATAGTTTTGCCCATTATGGAAATAATTTTTTTAACCTTTGAATACAAATGATACCACACAGAAACCTGGTTTGTAATAATAATAATAAAAAAACCAACTAAACAATTCATTAAGATACATACAGAAGGCATCTAACCTGGTCCTGAATCATTGGGAATAAGAATACATATTAAGCAATCAAATTTTTCCATCCCTGAGTTTGAATACAATTCCTAATTTTCTACTAGACAAAGTATCCCCAACCCCAACAATTCAGTGAAGTAGAGGGATTCAATGTAGTGGAAAGGAGTAATCATTTCTGGACAGTGTCTCAGAACACAAACAAATGCTAGTGTACTTTTAAGAAGACAGAAATAAGGTCAAAACATTCAACAATCAAAAGCCACCATTCTCCTTTTAAAGTCCACAACTTTGCAAACTACAAGAATGGAGATGGGTAACTGAGGGCTGTGGGGTCCCTGAGAGCTGCACAGTTATTACATAACTGAGCATGAGCTACATGGAGGGAGGGAGCTGTGAGCATGGGTTCCAGCTGCTTGAGCTCACAATGGGTTCTCCCAACTCTTGAGGCTCACTCCTCATCTGTATCATTCAGAAGGGCTTGTTGAGAGTTGTAACTGGATGTCAGCTTTTGAATCCCAATGTTTTCTTCACCTTGGGATCTCTTCATCCGATTTATTAGACTATAAGAGAAGTTTCATGGGAAATATTAAATCAACCAGAGGAATGCACCCTAGCTCCCATACCAGAGGAAAGGGGGTAGGGGAAGGAATAAGAACTTATTAAGCATCTGTTGTGCTCAATTCTGTGCTAAGCACTTTAGAAATATCCCATTTGATAAGAGGCCTTGACAAAACTAGGTAGTAAAACAAAAAGAAATAGAACATCCACAGTTACTTCTTTCTATCTATATTTCTAGGGATTCTGAGTCTAGAGGAGGATTTTGGGTATATCTACTACTCTGAAGAGAGCCAGATAAAAACCTCAAACATAAGGGTGGTATTTATGATGGGGGCAGGTCATAAGAAACACAAATGTTTCCACCTAATAGGGTTCTATGGCTGAATGACAAGGCCAGGATAGGGGTTAGGCCTATAAAAAAGGGGCTGGGAGGGGTTTAGAATGAATTGTTTCATACATACCCATAAGTCAGAGAGTAGTTGATAGCTACAATAACCATGGAAACTATATAGTGCCAGCAGAAACACATGGTAATAAACATGATATTGCTGTGAGATGTTTCATCCCACGTAGGACTTCCAAAAGGTGGGTACAGCACAAAGCCAACCTGGGAAAATCATAGGGAGAAAGCCTTCATCACCAACTCACCCTTGGGAACTTCTTGGGTTTTTGCCCCAGTGTACAAGGGTCACTCTTCCCAGGCCAATCACTTCTTTATTCTGACATTCTTTTTTAGCCAAGGCTTATTTAAAAGGAAATTCCAGGGTCACTTCCTTGGGCTGAATAACAAGTTATATGCAGTAAGCAGAAAAGACAGGTCTGATTGTAGTCTCCATGGGGAAGGTAAACATGATTGGGAGGCTATGTGGGTTTCCCAGGCTCTCACTTGGCAGCGCAGTGGTAAACTTCATGAGTAGGATTGGAGTAGACACAGGGATAGGACTAGGAAGAAAGGAGGCTGCCTCTTCCAATCCATAGTCTCCAATTTACTGGTACTGCTGAACATTTGATGATAGGTCTGAGATATAACCCCTGTAGCCCTCTTCTCCCATGCTTGTCCTTGTCTTCCTTAACTTACCCCCTTGTTCTGCCACAAACCTGAGAAGCATTCACCTCTGGACCTTACCTGCCAGAACCAGGAGCCATGGGTAATAATGAGGGTAGTTCGGAAGAGCTCCAGAACAATATTGTCCCTGAGGAACACTTCTATGAAAATGGAAATGGCCCCTCCAAACAATGGAAATAACAGGAAAAAGTGGATATGTTGGTCCAATGGTGGCCGATTATGCACATGATAATAGAAGAGGATACCTGATAGATCAAAGCACAATCACCAATGAGTTCTTCATTCAAACCTTTACTTGGGCTATTCCCCAATACCAGAATGCCCTTCCTACTCTGCTCTGTTTTAAGCACCCACTCTTCCTCCTCTCTCCACCCCATCCCAAGCTTGGCTTTCCTTACATTCAATCTTCCATTCTAACCATATTTCCTTCACTTCTGGAGCATTTTGATGCTCCATTTTAGTTAGTATTTCCTTGCTTTGTGGGTTTTATTAGATCATTTCATGTGTTTGTGTTCTCCAAATATTTTATATATAAACTCCACATTTCCTCTTTCTTTGTGCCTATTCACAAGGAAGGGTTCAGCACATACTGCTACACTAAGCAGTACATTCATATTTTTGAGAGATTCATGAACAGCATCAAAATCAAGGTCTCAAATTTGTGTGTGTGTGTGTGTGTGTGTGTGTGTGTGTGTGTGTGTGTGTTTACCTTTGTGGTGGCAAAGAATGAGAAATTCAGAGGATGCTCATTAACTAGGAATGACTAAGCAAATTGTGGTATATACTTGTGATGAAATATTATTGCACAATAAAAAGCAATGAGCAGGCTAATCTTTATAAAACTTAGAAAGGACCACATGGGATAATGAACAGTGAAATAAGAATATTTCATTACACATAGCTTCAGAATTAATACTAGAAGAATAGATTGTGAATGTTACTTCCAGAGAGGAGACTGAAAGGTGAAAACATAAAAGAATTTGTATGAACATGATGATTTCCCAGATGATACCTTCTGTGAGGTGGGGAGGGTTGGGAGGGATTGGGACACTTGTGGATGGGATTTATCATGTAGATATGAAGAAAAGTAAGTTAAATATATAAGAGATTTGTGATTTCATTTTTGTACAATCTTCTTTTCCTTTGCATGTAGAAATGTTTATTTGTTGTTTGTAAAATTAGGAATTAAAAACAACAAAATAAACTCTTACCTTCTGTCTTGGAATCAACACTAAGAATCAGTTCCAAGGCAGAAGAGTAATGAGGGCTATGAAATTGGGGTTAAGTGACTTGTTCAGGGTCACATAGCTTAGGAAATGTTTGACACCAAATTTGAACCCAGGATCTCCTGTCTCTAGGTCTGACTCTTTATCCACTGAGTCACTTAACTGCCCCTCCACTGAGCCACCCAGCTGTCTCCCTCACTGATAGCCGCCTGCCTAAGGTCAGAATGAGGGCAAGGACTCAAGGCTCCTCTTGTCTGATTAAGACACACTCTTCTCTCTGCCTTGGTCAAAAGGAAGAACAGCAGGGTTTCATTGAAAGTTAGATGACTTCTGGGAAGATGAAGACTTGAAAGGCTGTGAGAGTCTAGCTATTCAGTATCTCCTTCAAAACTAAGAAAAGCTTACAGGCCATCCCCAAGAAGACATCTCCCTTTGCAAAAGAGAACTATAGACAGGGCTGCTCTTCCCCAGTGAGTAATCAGCTTTGTTGGGTGACCTTTGAAAGGATCTAAACTTATTGTCTTTTTATTTTAAAATTGGGGTGGCATGAAAGGAAAGTTCTGATGGCCCAAGTCCCTAGGATTCTTCTAGTCAGTGTTTTAAAGTTGTCTACTTGTTTAGATCCTTTTTGGGTCTTGGAAATAGGGTTTTCCAAAGAAATATTTTGTGTGTGGTACACTAGGGGGTGCAAGAGATTGAGTGCTGGGCCTGAAGTTAGGAAGACTCATTGTCCTGAGTTGAAATCTGGTTTCAGACACTTACTAGCTATATGACCTCTGGCAAATCATTTAACCTTGTCTGCCTCAATTCCTCACCTGTAAAAGTAACTGGAGAAGGAAATGGCAAACCACTACAGTATCTCTGCCAAGAACACTCCAAAATGGGGTCACAGTAAACTGGACACAACTGAACAACAAAGGTACCTAGAGTCAGAGAGACCTGAGACACTTTCTGTGTGAACCTGGCTGGGTAAGTCACTTAACCCTTTTTGCCTCTGTTTCTTCATGTGTAAAATAAGCCAGAGAAGGAATTGTAAACCACTCTAGTATCTTTGCCAAAAAAAAAAAAAAACCCAAATGAGGTCACAAAGACCTAGAAACAACTGAACAACAACAATTTTGTAAGTGAGCCATGTGGTCTGGATCTCTCAAAAGTAGGGAAATAAATGGTCACTCCCAGTAGGCAGTCCCCAAGAAGACATCTCCCTTTGCCATAGAGAATTATGGAGAGATAGGGATGCTTTTTCCCAGTGAGTAATCAGCCTTGCTTGGCAACCTTTGAAGTGATCTGAACTTTGTCCTTTTGGAGACCCAAGTGGATAAGAATCATTTTCTTTCCCTTCCCTCTCCTCCCACTTGCCTTCAGTGATGGCAGACAAAGCCATCACTAGCCGGTCCAGCCCCAGAGGGACATCAGGGAAGAGAATGGTGAGCATGTCCATCAGACCAGAGAGCCCATACATTAAATACATGGTGGTATGCTGCCAGTTCATCAGTTTTATCCAGTCTTGGTCATTGTACAGGTGCAATTTGGGCCCATCCCCTTCTGGAGTAAACTGCTCAGCAAGCATCCCTGGTAGGAAGCAAGGAAAAGAAATGTAGACTGGAGGAGCGACCCTCTTCCTGGGGGATGAGGAGAAGGGATCAGAGGTGAATGACTTGTGACTGACCATTGCAATAGCTTCCTAATGGTTATTCCTGTATCCACTCTTTTTTAGTCTATCCTTCATGCTATTTAGTAATTTTTCCAATGAAGCACTTGGGTCATGATCTACCTCTGCTCAAAAAACTGCCTTCATCCTCTCATTATATACCAACTTAAGTATAAAGTCACGATCTAGGCTTCCACGATCCTCTTGAACAACTTGATTGAGCCCAGTTTACCTTTATAAGCATCGTCTCACATTGTTTCCCTTAATATTTTCTACTTTCTAGCTGAAGTAAATTAATCGCCATCTCCTGCTCTTGTCCCTTCTTCTCATTTCACTCACTCAGTTTACGCTGTCTCTGGTGCCTTGAATGTATTCCCCCATTTCTGCCTGCACAAAGCCTTCCCTCTTGAAGATTCCGGGAAGCCTTCCCTATTTCTTCTCACATTGCCCTTAGTGCTTTGTTTGAATCTGTTCTTTTGCAACTATCACATTCTGTCTATGATAGAATTATTTATGAATGTATCATATTCTTCCTCTCCTTCCATCAGTCTATATTCCTTGAGGGCAAGAACCAGGCCTTGTTGAAGTTTATACCAGTTGCCAAGTCTTGTTTTGATTATTTTCTCACATCTGTCCCTTTTCTCCACTCTTACCTCACTCAGGTCCTCCTCACTCCTTCTGGGGATGATGGCAGCAACCTACAAAATGGACTCCTGGCTCTCTCCTCTCTAACCCTTCTACCAAAAAAACGGCTAAAACTAACTTCCTGAGCATAAATCTTGCCATGTTATTTCCTTCCTCAGTAACTTCAGTGCCTCCTTATTGCTTCTAGAAAGAAGGTATGAACTGCTCAGCTTTGTATTTAAAGCCCTTCATAACCTGGCCTCACTCTCCTGTCTTTATTGGTAGGTTTATAGAATCCTATATACAGGTGTCCCAAAAGTCTTAGTTTAAAGTTTCATAGATTTAGAATGAGGAGCCTTTGAATCTGGCTTTCTCATTTTATAAATAAGGAAATGGAGACCCAGGGGCATTAAGTCAATTTTCTAAGGTCATATAGATAATAGTAAGTGGCATGGTTGGAGTTTGAATTCAGGTTTCACATTATTCCCCTTCATAAACTCACCTTGTTAGCTCCCAACCTTCATGCCAGATTGCCCCCTTCTCACCTCCACCTCTCAGAATTGCTAGCTTTTTTGAAGTTCAGCTAATAGACCATCTCACTTTTTAGATCCCTCCAATTATCAGAGCTGTCTTCCTTTTCCTCCAATCATCATCATTTATCATCCACGTGTTCTATCCCCTTAATAGAATGTAAGCACCCCAAGTACAAGCATTGTTTTTTGTTCTGACTTGCTGCCTCTGGCATATAGCACATATTAGAAGTGGTTCATAAACATTTTGTTGGAATGTATCAAATTGTTGCCATTCAAGTTCTTCCCGAGATGATGGAGATGAACAGTACAACACCTGAACCAGTCTGATGCTCTTTGGAAAGAGAAGCTTTCGTAAGTGGCTCCTTAATAGCTCCCACAGACTCCTCCCACTGATTGTTCTCTCATTACCTACCTGCCCTCCTGCCTCTCTTGCCGGGGATGTCAGAACAGCTTAACGATATGGATGTTAGCCACTTGAGGTCTAAATCTTTTCTAGCGTGTTACTTGACCTATTGACAGTGGAGATTCTCTTGACTGATACATGCCGGCATCTTATCTGTGACTTATAGCCCTAGAAGAGTTGCTGAGTTGCTGATAGGTGAAGTTCCTCGTGCAGAATCACCCAACCAGTAAAAATCAGAAGTGGAACTTGAACTTTGGATGTTCCATCTCCAATTCTGGCTTCCTAGGTTTTATCACATTGCCTCTCATTGTATTATGCCCTTTATTCTAAAATTATAATAATTATAGGAGTCTACATATGCTAAAGTGCAAAGTAGAATCCCTGGAAAGTCCTACCAAACTGAAAATGCATATTATGAACTGAATTAAATCCAATGAACAAATATTTATTAAGTACCTGATATACGACAGACACTGTGTTTAGGTGCTACACATTGTATATGTATCACTGACTAACTGGCAATTCCTATTTTCAGTGTTTCTTTTAATGGAAGGACATCTACTTCCTAGCCCCTAGAGAAAGTGTGAGTGTGTGCATGTGCATGTGTGTGTGTGTGTGTGTGTGTGTGTGTGTGTGAACAGAAGGTCCTCGATATGGTAAGGAAAATCCCAGCCTCCCCTTACCGATTATAGCAAAAGCGAGCCTGATCCCTGCTTCGATGATCTCGATCTTCTGATATAAGTTCCTCTTTCTGCTTTTTCCTTTTTGACTTAGGTGTCTGAATGGGTACTTCAATGACCACCATATTCCAATGAGCAAGAAGAAACTCCCTGGGAGGGCATGGCCCTTGAAACTGGCCATTATGGTGTCAAGGGATCTAAAAGATGAAGAGGAAGTTGTTAGTTAACTGAACAAGGGCCAAATTTGAGGTTCATTTTGATGATAAGCAGAGAGCAGGGAACAAAGAAATGGATGGTTCCAAACTCAAGCTCACTTAGGATTGATGAACCCACTTCTGCTAAACAGGACCATTCTAAGGATTTGACCAGTTTGGTATAGCCATGAGTGAAATACAGTAAAGAGCATTCGATAATTATTTTTGAATGAACAAGGGAAATAGCACGAGGCATGAAGTCTTTAAAACTGGAGTAAATATTGTCTTTAATTTTAAGCCTTTGAAAAAACATTTCCAACCTTAAATAATGGCATAGTGAATTTTCCAGCTTATTTTACAGATAAGGAAATTTTGTGACTTTCCTAGGGTCACACAGCTAGTGTCTAGTGGCTGAATTTGAACTCAGGCCTTCCTGATTTCATGCCTAGTGTCCTATCCACTGCTCCACTCAGCTGCCCTCCATCATTTTGGGCCCTCCAAAATCTGGCCTCCACTTATGTTTGACTCTATTTCATGCTACCTTTCTTCTTGCTGTGGCCTCATTATAGCCTGCCTTCTCTAAACCTGGTACATTGGCAAAGACTGACCCTTCCATATGTCTCAAATGTACTTTCTCCTTATTTTGTATGTTGTGTTTTGTCAAGATCCAGATCTGGTACCACCTTCTCCATGACACCTTCCTTGATCCCTTTGGTATAAGGCCATTCCTTCAACAGATTTCCTACGAGGCTTTGTCTGGACCTTCCCTTTGCTTTTCTTACATTTCATGTTGTATAATAAATAAGGTCGAGTTTAGCCTGTTTATATGTTTTTACTTTCCTCTTACTTGGACCCCCTCTTGCCTTCCTGTAGATTGTAGATTCCTGCATGGCAGGAATTTTGTTGGTTTTCATTTCTTAGTATCTAGAATAGTGGATGAAACATAGTATTAGTTACTTAAATATATATTGGCCTGGATCCTGCGGCCAGCCTGGATCTTGTTTTTCTGTGTCCAAACACAATTTATCTGCTGCTATTGCTCTTGAGAGGGATCATTCCAGAAAGCAGTAGGGAAAAGGGCAGAACCAAAATGGAGGAGAAAATGCAGAGACCTGTCTGAGCTCTCCCTTCTAAACAACCTTAAAATAACACCTCAAAATGACTTCTGGAGCAGCAAAAGTAACAAAAGGATGAAGTGAAATCATTTTCTATCCCAAGATCACTTTAAAAGTCAGGAGGAAAGGTCTGCCACACTGGTATAAGAGTGTAGTGCAGACTAGCATAGGCAATGCCCAGCAAGATAGCAACAGGCTGTATCCCAGCAAGCCTTTGAGAACTTTGAGAACTCTCACCGCCCTCAGACAGTAAGGAGGCCAGACAACCAGTCAAAAGAAAATTACAAAGTCTCTTTGCACAAACTGGGTGCAGAACTCTATTGCATTGCTCATACATGGATCTGAGTCAGGATCTTGGTTTGTAGTTCCAGGATGAAGGGGCGTACTGGCACACAAAACTCATGGCTACAGGGAGCAGGAACCTTAGTCATAGTTCCAAGGTAGAAATGAGTGCTCGTGGTATCTCAGAGACCAGAGCACAGGCCAAGAGAGGAGTAAAAACACCTCTTCTTAGATCATGCCATCTTGGAACAACTGAAAACTTGAAGACCCTCAAACTAGCTTCTGAGCTGCATGAAAACCTGAAGATTGGGACAATACCTCCCCACACCCACACCCTCCACCCCTGGGAGCAGAGCCCATTTTAACAATGTTGAAAGTCAATAATAAATAATATCCAAAATAACTTTTTAAAAAGCAGAAAAAGATGCACCAAAATTCATTGAAGAAAAAAACTATTTAAAAAGTAGAATTGTCCAAATGGAAAAGGAGGCTCAAAATATCACCAAAGAAAATAATGTCTTAAAAATTAGAATTGGGCAGGTAGAAACTAATAACTCCAAAAGACATCAAGGAACAATAAAACAAAAACAAATGAATGAAAAAAGAAGAAGAAAATGTGAAATATCTCACTGGAAAAACAATGACCTGGAAAATAGATTGGGAGAAATAATTTAAGAGTTACTGGACTACCTGAAAACCATGATTAAAAAAAAACCTAGATGTCATCTTTCAAGAAACTATCAAGAAAACTGTTCTGATATTCTAGAACCAGAGAGTAAGATAGAAATTTCACTGATCATTTCCTGAAAGAGATCCTAAAATGGTCAAAGGTTATGAATTGGCAGATTTCAGAAGAAGTAATCAGAGATATCTAGTCATATTAAAAATGCTCTAAATTACTATTGATTAGAGAGATTAAAATAAAAAAAATCCATCCTTATGTTCTGGAGATCAATTTGGAACTATATCCAAAGGGATATAAAGCTATACAAACCCTTTGACCCAGCAATACCACTACCAAGTTTGTATCACAAAGGGATAAAAAGCCAAAAGTAAAAGGTTCTATCTGTATAAAAAATATATATATATATATTATATATATATATTACATATATATATATATATATAGTAGCTCTTTTCATAGTGGAAAAGAATTAGAAAATGAGATGTTCATTAATTGGGGAATGGCTGAATAAGTTGTGGTATGATATATGATTGTAATGGAATACTATTGTGCTAGAAAAAATGAGTTCAGGATGAGTTCAGAAAACTTGGGAAGACTTATATGAACTGATGGAAAGTGAGATGAGCAGAATCAGGAGGGCATTGTACTCAATAACAGCAATATTGTACGATGACCTAAATCTCAAAGAGAAGGAAGCCTGGCTGTACCAGATTTCAAACTATTTTCATAGAATGTCAATCATCAAAACAATCTGCTACTGGCTAAGAAATAGAATCATGGATCAGTGAAATAGATTGGGCAACCCGCATATGGAAGTCAATGTCCATAGCAACTTAGTGTTTGATAAACCCAAAGATCCAAGCATTTGCGGAAAGAACTCACTATTTGACAAAAACTGCTGCGAAATCTGGAAAGTAGTATGTCAGAGACTAGGCATGGACCGACATCTCACACCATACACCAGCATAAAGTCAAAAATAGATACTTGATCTAGAAATAAAGAGTGGCACCATAAACAAACTGGGGAACATGGAAAAGTTTACTTGTCAGACTTTTGGATAAGGGAAGACTTGACTAAACAATACATAAAAAACATTACAAAAAGTGAAATAGATCATTTTGGTTACATTAAATTAAAAAGATTTTGTACAAAAAAACCCAATGTAACCAAGATTAGAAATAAGGGAAACAACAAACTTGAAGGGGAAAATCTTATAGCAAGTATCTCTGACAATCTGAAAATCAAAAAAAGAGATTAAAAAATTGAAAGCAAAAAGTCCCATCAACTTGATAAATGTTAATTTCTTTTTTTTAAATGGTATATATAAAATGGGTTTACTGTTTTTTATAACTTTTAATATGAGACAACTAAGTTTTAGATAAACAGTGAGTTGACTCTATTAGGCATAGCTCCTTGATAAAATCTCATATCTAACTTCTTTTTGTATTCACATATTTTCCATTCTATCCAATGATAATTGATTAGCCAAAAATAGTTTGATACTCAGAGATGAGAAAAATAGACTTGATAAACTTTTTATTTCTCTTAAAGAAGGGAAAATAAGTAAATGATTCCTATAGTTCTCTAAATTTGTAATATATTTAAACTCTTTTTAAAAAGCAGTTTGTTTCTCAAAGTACATGACATCTTGAAAAAAATCTCAGTAGTACATATGTGCATTCAAACAAAAACATTCAACTCCACTGTCTTGAAAAAATTTTGCATAAAAAAATTCAAGACTCTGCAAAACTGTTCTTCCTGCTTCATTCCAGGACCCCAAACCACAAATAAGAACTCAGTACAATTCTATTACTTTTTATTTCTGTAGAAATCACAGAGCAGGAGATGCCTCTGACTAAAACTGTCTCCTGATAGATAGAAGTGATAACTTTTCTCTGCTTTATTTAAAATATTCCTTTTTAAAACTGTTTTAGTAAAGTACAAACAGAGTCCAGTTAAACCTTAGGATCCAGTGAAGGAAAAAACCCCAATCAGGAAGGATTTAGAACACTTTTTCATGTGATTATTTATAATTTTGATTTCTTCATCTGAAAACTGCCTATTCATATCCTTTGACCATTTGACAACTGGGGAATAGTTTGATTTCTTATAAATTTGACTTAGTTACTTTTATATATCTGGGAAATTAGACCTTTATCAGAGAACTTTGTTATAATTTTTTCTTAGTTTATTGCTTCCCTTCTAATTTTGTTTCATTGGTTTTGTTTGTACAAAAATTTTAAAATTTGATATAATCAAAATAATTCATTTTACATCTTGTAATGTTCTCTATACCTTGCTTGGTCTTTAATTCTTTCCTTTCCCATAGATCTGACAGATATACTATTCTATGTTTACCTAATTTACTTATAATTTCACTCTTGATATTTGTCATTTACCCATTTTGAATTTATCTTGGTATACAGTATGAGATGCTGATCTAAACATAATTTTTCCCATATTATTTTCCAATTTTCATAGAAGTTTTTGTCAAATATTGAGTTCTTGTCCCAAAAGTTGGGATCTTTGGGTCTATCGAACACTAGTTTGTGGAGATCATTTACCCCAAGTATATTCCATTGATTCACCTTTTTATCTCTTAGCCAGTACCATATTGTTTTGATGACCACTGCATTATAGTATGGTTTAAGATCTGGTACTGCTAGCCCCCTCATCCTTCACATTTTTTCCCATTAGTTCCCTTGATATTCTTAATCTTTTGTTCTTCCAGATAAACTTTGTTATAATTTTTCTAGTTCTATAAAAATTTTTTTGGTAGTTTGGTACTTATGGCACTGAATAAATAAATTAAGTAGGATTGTAATGTTTATTATATCAGCGTGTCCTACACATGAACAATTAATGTTTTTCCAATTATTTAGATCTAGTTTTAATTATATGAAAAGTTTTTTAGTTGTGTTCATATAAGTCCTGTGTTTGTCTTGGCAGATAGATTCCTAAATATTTCATATTGTCTAGAGTGATTTTAAATGGAGTTTCTCTTTCTAACTCTTGCTGCTGAGTTTTGTTGGAAATATATAGAAATGCTGATGGTTTATGTGGGGTTTATTTTGTATCCTGCAACTTTACTAAAATTATCATTTCCACTGCATTTTAGTTGATTTTCTAGGAATCTCTAAGTATACCATCATAGATGATTGCCTCCTTTTTTTTTCTTTATTGCCTCCTTTAATCCTTTCAATTTCTTTTTCTTTTTTTAACCAATTACATGTAATAAATTTCTATACAAGTTTTCCTAAGTTATATGATTGAACACTCTCTCTCTCTCTCTCTCTCTCTCTCTCTCTCTCTCTCTCTCTCTCTCTGTCTCTCTCTGTCTCTCTCTGTCTCTCTCTCTCTTTCTCTGTCTCTCTCCCCCTTCCCTTTCCCATCTCGCTGTTGGCAGGTGATTCAGCCTGGGTTTTACATGTATTATGCAAAACATATTTCTATATTGTCCATTTTTGTAAGTGACTAATTTTATAAAACCAAAACCCCCAAACATAAATCCAAATAAACAATTGAGAAATTTTATGCTTTCAATTACATTCAACTACATCCAATAGTTCTTTCTCTGGAGGCAGTAATAGCTTTCTTTGTCATAAGTCCCTCAGAATTGTCCTGGATCTTTGTAATGCTGAGAGTAGCTAAGTGAGACTAGTCCCTCCTACTTTCCTTTAAGACACCTTATTTTCTACTTTTGTGTGTTTGGAGGGCTTTGGTGAGCTCAATGAACTGCTATCTTAGTTCCCAGCATGCATCTCCCACAAAAGTTTAAAAGGAAATTATTAGAAACTCTTTTGTTGAATACATTCCTCATAATTGATCATTGAAATAAAATGGATGAATATTTACAAAAATATAAAATGCTCAGAATAACAGAACTAGAAATAGATAATTAAGGTGACCCAATTTCAGAAAAAGAAACTGAACAAGAAATAAATGGAATCCCAAAGGGAAAAAAAACTGGGACATGATGATTTTACCAATGAATTCTATCAAACATTCAAAGAATAATTAATTCAAATGTACATTAATTGCTTGTTGTTATTGGAGGAGGGTGAAGAGGAAGAGGAGAAAGAAGAGAGGAAGAAGCAGAAATAGAAGCAGAAACTATTAAAGTATTTTAAAAATGGACAGAAGAGAAGGAAACTAAGAGGGAATCAGAAAGGTAGGATAATTTTGAAACTAATTTATGATATTTAGGAATATCAAGCAAAAACACAGAAACTCCAACAAATAGGACACAGGCTTTGGAAGAACTTAAAATACAATTCAAAACACAATTCAGAGGCTGAAGACTGAGAAAAGAGCTTAAAAAGCAAGATAAGTCATCTGAAAACAGAAAATAGTGTCTTGAAAGCCAAAATTAATCAGCTTGAAAATGAGGCAAAGGAGATGAAAGATCAAAATGAAAAGGATGACCAAAAAGCCAGGGATGAAATTCAGTCATTAAAAACCAGAATACAACAATTAGAAGTGAATGGCTTTACAAGGCAGCAGGTGTTAAGATTAAAAATTTTAGTTTCTCTGCTAAAAGTATTATATTTTTTCTGAGGTCTATTAAAGATCAATAAAGAAAATACAAAATAAGAAAACACGTGCCTAGGAGGGCTGAAAGGCCCATTCAATTTCACTCACTACATCTTGGGAGACGTGTGTCCTTGGAAGCAGAAGCAAGAAGAGAGAGCTTTAGTAGGCTTTACAGCCAGTTTAAATAGAAATCTTGATCTTGCCCAGGTGGGGAACTCAATGAGATTAGAGGGCATCTTGGGAACTAGAGCAAGGACTTCTGGGGATTGAAGTCCGGGCTTCAAATCTCCATTTTTACGTTTCACCATGTGATTGTTTGGGAAAAAAATTTCCCCCAAAGGATCATGAAAACACAATCAACTTAAAGATTACAATAATTTGAGGATAAGAGGGAAAAAACAAAAACAATAATTGCTAGATTGCTGCCCTGCCTTCCTGGCTGCTGCCTGCTTGTTTCTCCAATCCTGACCCCAGGGGCTCCTGCTCCTGGTCTCTCTCTAGCTCTCCTGGCCCAGCCACAGCATGGCATCTGACCCAGATGGCTCATCGACCCAGGCCCAGCCACAGGACCCAGGCTGCTGGTAACACATCCAATTTCTTCAGGATCAAAAAAAACAGTTGGTAAAAAACAGGAGTGAATTTTTCCTTAGGCTACGATTAGCCTCAACGTGGACTGGGGGCAGGGGATCACAGGGAGGGAGAAAGAAAGAAAGAAAAGAAGGAGGAGGATTTTCCAAACAGGAACTTACAAGCATGGCTACTTTAAAAGGATATCTTTTGACTATATTGATTCTTTCATTTACCTCACCCGCATGCCAGGGGGAAAAATTCAGCTTCCTACAACTCCTTAGCCAAATCTGAGATTCCTCACTATGGGGAAGCAGCTCAGGGGCTTAATGAATTGAGAGCCAGGCCTAGAGATGGGAGATCTTTGGTTGAAATCTGGCCTCAGACATTTCTTGGTGGTGTGGCCCTGGATAGGTCATTTAACCCCCATTGCTTAGCACTGTCCACAGGAAGTGAGCGAACTCCAGAGGCTGTTCTCTACCTCACTTCCTTCACCTCACACATGCCAATGGTGGCTCAAGGTTGGCTTAGGACCGCCTGGGATGCAGTTAATTATTTCTGATTTGTCATTAACTAGTACATGCCCGTGTAGTGTGGGTGTGCACATTCCTGGGTGCTAGACCAAGCAAGATGGAGAAAATTTAAAAAGCACACAGGAAACTATAAAACAAAATAAAAAGAATGAAAAAATTGAGGAAAATATGAAACACTTCATTCACAAAACAGAAGATTTAGAAAATCATTCCAGGAGAGACAACCTAAGAATCACTGGTCTGCCGGAAGACCATGACAAAAGAAAAAGCCTGGACATCATCCTACAGGAAATCATCCAAGAAAATCCCAACATTCTAGAACAAGAGGGAAAAGTAGAGATTGAAAGAATCCATAGACCATGTCCTATACTTAATCCCCAACTGAAAACACCTAGGAATGTCATAGCCAAATTCAAGAACTACCAGACCAAGGAAAAAGTATTACAAGCTGCTAAGAAGAAGTCATTCAGATACCATGGAACTACAGTGAGGATAACATAGAATCTGGCTGCATCCACACTGAAGGACCGAAAGGCATGGAATATGATATTCTGGAAAGCAAGGGAACTAGGTCTACAACCAAGAATCAACTACCTAGCAAAACTGACTATATTCTTACAGGGGAAAGTATGGTCATTTAATAAAATAGAAGAATTCCAAGCATTTATAAAGAAAAGACCAGACCTGAACAGGAAATTTGATGCTCAAACACAGAACCCAAGAGAATCATCAAAAGGTAATTAAGAAAGGGTAAAAAAAAGAAAAAATAAAGCAAAACAAAAAAAACCCCACTTTTCTTAAGGGACCAAATAAGTTAAAATGATTTTATCCCTATAAGAAAAGAGTATACTGGTAGCTCTTTAAAAGTGTTATGATCACCTGGGTAACTAGAAGAATTATACTTAGAGGGAACAGTGAAAAACTGTATAGGATGAAATGCCAAGACATAAATATGTATGTAGATATATTTATATATATGCATAAATGTATGTATGTATGTGTATATATATATATATATATATATATATACCTATATATACAACTAAAATGAAAAAAGGAGGTGAATACTAAGAGAAATGGAAAAAGAAAAAAAATGGGGTAAATTTATATGTCACAAAGTAGCGCATGGTGGTGGTGGTGGTGGGAAGAACATAAATACACTGGAAGGTTAAAGAGGTTGGAGATAGGAAATACTCAATTCTTACCTGCATTGAAATTGACTCAAAGAGGGAAGAACAATCAAATACATTGGGGCAGAGAATTTCCCCTAAGGGGAAGTAGAAGAGTAACGAATAGATTGATGGGGAGGGAAGCAATACAAAGGAGGAAGAGGGTGGGGGTAGTTAAAAATTGTAAAGAAAATGAGAGGGGAATAAGAAGGGATGGGGGTAGAAAAGGAAGTAAAATAAGGGTGGGAATTAGGGGGAATTGATTAAAAACAAAACACAAGTGTGGAAGGAAATAGTGAAAGAAGGAAGGGCAGGACTACGAGTAGAAATAAAAATGCTGAGAAATACACAGCTGGTAATCATTACTCTGAATGTGAATGGAATGAACTCACCCATAAAACATAAGCAAAAAGCAGAGTGGATTAGAATCCAAAACTCTATCATATGCGGTCTACAAGAAACACACAGGAGGAAGGTAGGCATACATAGGATAAAAGTAAAAGAATGGAGCCAAATCTATTGGGCATCAACTGATAAAAAGGAAGCAGGAGTCTCAATCATGATATCTGACAAAGCCAAAGCAAAAAATAGATTTAGTCAAAAGAGATAGGGAAGGTAATTACATCCTGATAAAAGGCAATATAGACAATGAGGAAATATCAGTACTCAATATGTATGCACCAAATGGCATAGCATCCAAATTTCTAAAGAAGGAGCTAGTGGAGCTCAAGGATGAAATAGATAGGAAAACTATACTAGTGGGAGACCTGAACCTTCCTCTATCAGAACTAGATAAATCAACCCAAAAAATAAATAAGAAAGCAGCAAGAGAAGTGAATGAAATATTAGCAAAATTAAAGTTAGTAGATACGTGGAGAAAAATAAATAGGGACAAAAAGGAATATGTCTTCTTTTCAGCAGCACAAGGTACATTCACAAAGACTGACTATGTACTAGGGCATAGAAACATTGCAAACAAGTGCAAAAGAGCAGAAATAATAAATGCAAACTTCTCAGACCAGAAAGCAATGAAAATAATAATTAGTAAGGGTACATGGAGAGGTTAATCAAAAATGAATTGGAAATTAAACAATATGATTCTCCAAAATCAGTTAGTTAAACAACAAATCATAGAAACAATTAATAATTTCATTTAAGAAAATGACAATGATGAGACATCCCTTCAAAATCTATGGGATGCAGCCAAAGCAATACTCAGGGGTCAATTTATATCCTTGAGTTCATGTATTAACAAATTAGGGAGGGCAGAGGTCAATGAATTGGGCATGCAAATTAAAAAACTAGAAAGTGAACAAATTAAGCATCCTCAGATGAAGACTAAATTAGAGATCCTAAAACTCAAAGGAGAAATTAATAAAATTGAAAGTCAAAGAACTATTGATTTAATAAATAAGACTAGAAGCTGGTACTTTGAAAAAACAAAATAGACAAAGTACTGGTCAATCTAATTTAAAAAAGGAAAGAAGAAAACAAAATTATCAGTATCCAAGATGAAAATGGAGACCTAACTTCTAATAAAGAGGAAATTAAGGCAATCATTAAAAATTATTATGCCCAATTATATGGCAATAAATATGGCAATCTAGGTTATATGGATGGATATTTACAAAAATATAAATTGCCTAGACTAACAGAAGAAGAAATAGATTACCTAAACAACCCCATATCAGAAAAAGAAATTGAACAAGCCATCAAAGTACTCCCGAAGAAAAAATTCCCAGGTCCAGATGGATTCATAAATGAATTCTATCAAACATTCAAAGAACAACTAATCCCAATATTATACAAAGTATTTGACAGAATAAGTCAAGAAGGAGTTCTACCAAATTCCTTTTACGACACAAATATAGTACTGATTCCAAAGCCAGGCAGGTCAGAAACAATGAAAGAAAACTATAGACCAATCTCCTTAATGAACATAGCTGCAAAAAACCTAAATAGGATACTAGCAAAAAGACTCCAAGTGATCACAAGGGTTATTCATTATAACCAGGTAGGATTTATACCAGGAATGCAAGGATGATTCAATATTAGGAAAACCATCCATATAATTGACCATATTAACAAGAAAACTGACAAAAATGATATGATTATCTCAATAGATGCAGAAAAGGCCTTTGACAAAATACAACACCCATTCCTATTGAAAACACTAGAAAGTATAGGAATAGAAGGGCCTTTCCTAAATATAATAAACAGTATATATCTAAAACCATCAGCAAACATCATCTGCAATGGGGATGAACTAGATGCATTCCCAATAAGATCAGGAATGAAACAAGAATGCCCATTATTACCTCTATTATTTAACATTGTACTAGAAACACTGACAGTAGCAATTAGAGAAGAAAAATAAATTGAAGGGATTAAAATTGGCAATGAGGAGACCAAGCTATCACTCTTTGCAGATGATATTATGGTCTACTTAAAGAATTCTAGAGAATCAACTAAAAAACTAGTGGAAATAATCAACAACTTTAGCAAAGTTGCAGAATACAAAATAAACCCATATAAATTATGAGCATTTCTATATATGTCCAACTAACCCCAGTAGCAAGAATTAGAATAGAAATTCCATTAAAAATAACTCTAGACAATATAAAATACTTAGGAATCTGTCTGCCGAGACAAACACAGGAACTATATGAACACAACTACAGAACATTCTCCACACAATTAAAATTAGATTGAAACAATTGGAAAAACATCAATTGCTCATGGGTAGGATGAGCTAACATAATAAAAATGACAATCCTACCCGAATTAATTTACTTATTTAATGCCATACCCATTGAACTTTTTACTGAACTAGAAAAAAACCATAACAAAATTCAAATAAAAGATCAAGGATATCCAGGGAAATAATGAAAAAGAATGTGAAGGAAGATGGCCTTGCAGTCCCAGATCTCAAACTATACTATAAAGCAGTGGTCATCAAAACAATATGGTACTGGCTAAGAGACAGAAATGAGGATCAGTGGAATAGATTTGGGGTAAACAACCTCAGCAGGACAGTCTATGATAATCCCAAAGAACCCAGTTTTGGGGACCAAAATCCACTATTTGATAAAAACTGCTGGGTAAATTGGAAGACAGTATGGGAGAGATTAGATTTGGATCAACAACCCATACCCTACACCAAGATAAACTCAGAATGGGTGAATGACTTGAATATAAAGAAGAAAACTACAAGTAAATTCGGTGAATACAGAATAGTATACTTGTCAGATCTTTGGGAAAGGAAAGATTTTAAAACCAAGCAAGATTTAGAAAAATATCACAAAATGCAAAATAAATCATTTTGACTACATCAAATCAAAAAGGTTTTGTACAAACGAAACCAATGCAACCAAAATTAGAAGGGAAGCAACAAATTGGGAAAAAAAAACCTTCATAACAAAAGCCTCTGACAAAGGTCTAAATACTCAAATTTATAAAGAGCTAAATTAATTGTACAAAAAACCAAGCCATTCTCCAATTGATAAATGGGCAAGGGACATGAATAAGCAATTTTCAGTTAAAGAAATCAAAACAATAAGCACATGAAAAAGTGTTCTAAATCTCGTAATCAGAGAGAAATAAATCAAAACAACTCTGTGGTATTACCTCACACCTAGAAGATTGGCCAATATGACAGCACCGGAAAGTAATGAATGCTGGAGGGCATGTGGCAAAGTTGGTACATTAATGCATTGCTGGTGGAGTTATGAATTGATCCAGTCATTCTGGAGGGCAATTTAGAACTATGCCCAAAGGGTGGTAAAAAACTGTCTGGCCTTTGATCCAGCAATGGCACTGCTGGGTTTGTACCCCAAAGAGATAATAAGGAAAAAGACACGTTCAAAAATATTCATAGCTGCTCTTTTTGGTGGCAAAAAATTGGAAAATGCAGGGCTGCCCTTCAATTGGGGAATGGCTGAATAAATTGTGGTATATGTTGGTGATGGAATACTATTGTGCTAAAAGGAATAATAAAGTGGAGGAATTCCATGGAGTCTGGAACAACCTCCAGGAACTGATACAGAGTGAAAGGAGCAGAACCAAGAGAACATTGTACACAGAGACTGATACACTGTGATACAATCAAATATAATGAACTTCTCCATTAGTGGCAATGCAGTGATCCTGAATAACTTGGAGGGATCTAGGAGAAAGAATGCTATCCACATTCAGAGGAAAAACTGTGGGAGTAGAAACACCAAAGAAAAACAGCTCCTTGATTACATGGGTCAGAGGGGGATATAATCGGGGATATAGACTCTAAATGAACATCTTAGTGCAAACATCAACAACATGGAAATAGATTCTTATAAAGGACACATGTTAAACCCAGTGGAATTATGCCTTGGATATGGGAAGGGGAGAGGAGGGGAGAGATGGAAAGCATATGATTCTTGTAACCAAGGAATAAAGTCTAAATTTATTTAATAAAATTAAAAAAACAATAGATTGAAAAGTAAAAATTCATTCAATCAACTAATTGTTATGCCTATATGTCATTACACAAACTGTTTGGCTGATTGTTTTTGATCTAACTGGTTCATTGTTTGGCATGACTTGGAGCCTTGAGACAAAATCTACTAAAATAATTCCCTAGGGGGAAACAAAAAAGAATTTGTATTTCTACTACCTGGAATAGTATTTGCTACATGGTAGATGCTTAACTTGGAAATCAAACTATGTGCCCATGTGCTGAAGAGACTAGGGATATTTAGCCTAGATAAGCAAAGACCTAGGCACATATTAATTAAAAACATTTGAAGAACTATCATATGAGAGAAGATGTATTCTTCATAGCTTGGGAGAGGAAAATTAGAGATAAGTGAGTAAAATTTATGGGTAGGCAAAGATCAATTTAATATAAGGAAAACTTTTATAACAATTAGCACTATCTGAAAATTTTAATAGACTATCTCTTGAGGGAGGGGGATAATGACCACTTGGTGATATTGTAGAAGGGATTCCTAAATCAGCAAGGAAGTTGAATGATATAACCTCTGTGATCTCTTTAAAGTCTGAGATTTTAGGATTGTGAAAATGCTCAAATTCCTTCTGGAATAGCTTAACCCTGGAGTAAATGGTCTCCTAATCCTAATTTTCAATAAGAATTCTGGAGTCTTATCAATAATCATTTCATTTTTGGAACTGAAGATCAATTAGTCCAATCTCAAAAAACAAGCATTTATTAATTACTTACAATACATGAAGCACTTTTAAAGGCACTGAGGGATAAAAATACACAAATTAAATACCTTTGCTCTTGACATGCTTACAGTCTAGCCAAGGGGCTTCCAGTCTATTCTTACAATTATATCTCAGAATAGAAATTATACTAGTAACTGACATGTATATGACTCTTTTGTGAGGACATTGTTTTGTGGAATCCTCACAACAACCCTGTTGAAGTAGGTATTATAGGTCCCCATTTTAAATATGAGGGAAATGAGTCTCAGGGAGGTTGTGACCTGCCCATGGTTACGTAGCTAGTAATTCTACAAAGAGTATTTGAACCTAGATCTCCTCTACTCCAAATGTGGAAATTTTTCCTTTCTGTCAAACTTCTTCTAGTCTTTGCTTCAAAAGCAAACTCAGCCTCAGCATGACCAAAGCTTCAGGACCAGATCAAAAATCTCTAGACCAAAGAGTTGTATGAGGAATACAGTTTTCTTGGCACTAATTCAATACCAGATTGTTCAAGAGCCCACAAGATGGCAGAGAAAGTCAGGAAGCAACTTTTAGGGTGGATCAAAGAGAGGGCACTTAAGATGTGTTTATTAAATTGAACTGAAGTGAATCAAGGAGGTGAGGAGGAAGAAAGCAAGTCCTATCAAAGAGAGGAAGACATTTCAGGGCAGCAGAACAGAACTAATATGGATCCAGGGGGAAGAGAAGACCATGAATATGAATCTTCTGTTGTGAAAAAAATGCAGGAAGTTAACACAATGTACAATAGATGAGAAGGTGGTAAAGAAAATTGTTAATTTTAGAGGCACATGAACAGAAGATACAAGCTAAGAAGTTGAGGTGCTACTAAGGAGATTATCAATATTTTGCACAGGCTAGTGTTATCTCAGAGATTAAAGTCCATGTGACCCTTTCCTACATTCAGGCTGGCATGCTCTGTATGGCAGGTACACTTAGGAAGGGGGGTGAGAGAGCACGGGTTCAGTAGTGGCCAAGTTCTACACAATAATCTCCCATTTGGTGCTAGCCATACACATGGTGCAGCTGCACAATTAAACCTATATTATAGGCCCTCTCTCCTCAACTGCAGCATTGCAATCTCTTGGTAATAAATGTGAGAGCTGGCTCAGGTATCAGTTCTTTGTACACACAATCCCCATGAGGACATGAGAGAAAACCCACAAGGAAATCACTTTATCCAATGAAAGTTCTGTCCCTAAAGCATATCTGTAGCCTATGGGCTTTGGCAGTTGATCTGTGTTTCAAAAGCAAGGCACACACTTTTACTCTCTTGTTATCAAGGTTTTCTTTCATGAGGAATTAGACTCTTGACAAGAAATGTGACTTGAGATAGCATGTGGGGAATTGTGAATTTTAAAACTATTCCACCCTAATCAGACCATTCTTTAGAAGATCTGATTTAGCTATTTCCTGATCAATAACAATGGAGATACTTGGAATAACAGAATCAGGTCTTGGAAACTCTACATTCTCCACCCTACTCAGTTTAACAAGATTTTGAAGGTCTGCATCAAACTCAAGATTTAATTATCTGAGGAGATGGCCTTCAACAGACATGTGCAAAAAAAGGACAGACCTCTGGGTTGTCCTAAGTCAAGCTAAGTCCTCATTGGTACAGATGAGACGCAGAAAAGTGATGTAAAAATGTCCATGTAAGGCCTGTCACTTCCTGCCTCTTCCTCTTTCCCTGGAGAGACGACTCTGACTGGCAGTGTGCTAAGTGTTCCCACCTTTCCTGGAGCTGATTTCAGGTTTGGGCATCTTCGCTGAGCCCCTTTGGAGGTCAGGTTGTTTCCTTCCTCCTTCATGCTCCAAACCCTTACTTCCTTATCTCTTGATCTCCCCCCCTGATACTAATCAGGTGGGAGGAGACAGAGAGAAAAAACCTACTCCTTCTTCCTCCTTCTTCTTAATCTTCTCCACTATCAATTAAATCACCATAAAATTTGGTAGCTGACTTGGGTATTTTATTATTTGGGATTTCCCTTGGCGACCACTTAAATTTAGATTTTTTTCAGTCTCAACCATAATTTCACCCTTTACAGCATCTGCACAAACATTGGGGGGCTCTCTGAGTTTTACCGATCATCTTTTGTTTCAAGGAGGAACAATGACATCACAGGGTGATGTCTTGACTCAATCGTGAATTTGGATTTAAGGCAGATTTTCACCCTTTCTTCTAATCACTGAAGTTCCATGACAAGAAAACAGTCAGAACAACTGATGATGGTCCAGGGTGCAATAGATGATCTTGGTGGCTTCTATGTCTGACCAAGCTTGAAGCACGTCACAGCATTTCCTTTAGCTCTCTTCATGGCCATTGAAATAAACTGTTCTGATCCTCCCATTTTACCAAAGGAAATGTTCATGTACTTGGAGTAGATAGACACCCTAACTCACTAATGGGGAGGCAGAGTCAAGATGGTGGCATAGAGGCAGCGAAAGTTCTGATCTCTGAAAACCCTTCCTTACTGATTATAAACTAAATTATCCTAGGGGATTGAAAACCAAAGCTAAGAGCAAGACAGAGCCAAGGAACCCTCCTGCTGGACTCAACTTAAAAGGTACACCCCCAAAAGCTGGAATGGGAGAACACTTGGGTTTAAGGGGAAGGAAGAAAGAAGGTCCCGGGACCCTTCTTCCACCTAGAGTGCTAAGCCTCCAGTGGCAGCTGGAACTCTGGGAGGACAAAGGTGATGGTCTGGAGGGAGTACATTGCGGGCAAAGCTGTGCCAGGCTCAAAGCGTTGAACACAGGTGGTGAGAAAGCAGTTAGAGAAGAAGCACAGAGCAGGCAGCCTAGTTGCAGCAGCAGAGACATTCCATATTGCCCCCCCCTTCCCAGGGTTTTGACCTCAGGGTACATCCAGCTCTTCAAGTTCAACTCAGCTGGGCTTAATCTCATCAAGTCTTCAGAGGGCAAGGAAACTCAAGCTCCAACACCCCTCCCCCACAGACTGTGCTGAGAGATTTGCTGACAAAGCTCCAAGGGTGAAGGCTGACAAAAAAAGCCCAAAACCACAAAAAAACCCCCAACAACAACAACAAAAAAAAAACAAGAGGAGCAATAGCACAGGCAACTGCAGGGAGTAAAGAAGGGGTAAATATGAGCAAACAACAGAAAAGAAATTACAATTGACAGCTTCTATACAGGCAATGAACAAAGAGCAAATGGAACAGAGAAGGATGAAGGAACTCCAAGCAAAATAACAGAAACCCCAGTGAATTGGATACACTCTCTGGAAGAACTCAAAATACAATTCAAGACATAATTAAGAGAGGCTGAAGACAACTGGGAAAAGAAAAAACGTAAGATAAGTCATCTGGAAACAGACACACATGAACTAAAGCAAGAAAATAGTGTCTTGAAAGCCAAAATTAACCAGCTTGAAAATGAGGCAAAGGAGATGAAAGATGACTGCCAAAGAAAATCAGACCAGAAGTAGAAGGATGACCAAAAAGCCAGGGATGAAATCCAGTCTTTAAAATTCAGAACACAACAACTAGAAACAAGCAACTTTACAAGGCAGCAGGAAACTATAAAACAAAATCAAAAGAATGAAAAAATTGAGGAAAATATGAAGCACCTTATTCACAAAACAGAAGATTTAGAAAACTGTTCCAGGAGAGACAACTTAAGAATCATTGGTCTACCAGAAAACCATGACAAAAGAAAAAACCTGGACATCATACTACAGGAAATTATCCAAGGAAACTGCCCCAATAGTCTAGAACAAGAGGGAAAAGTGGAAATTGAAAGAATCCACAGATCACCTCCTGTACTTAATCTCCAACTGACAACACCCAGGAATATTATAGCCAAATTCAAGAACTGTTAGACAAAGGAAAACATATTACAAGCTGCTAAGAAGTCATTCAGATACCATGGAACTACAGTGAGGATAACACAGGATCTGGCTGCATCTACACTGAAGACCTGAAAGGCATGGAATATGATATTCCAGAAAGCAAGGGAACTAGGTCTACAACCAAGAATCAACTACCCAGAAAAACTGACTATATTCTTACAGGAGAAAGTATGGTCATTTAACAAAATAGAAGAATTCCAAGCATTTGTAAAGAAAAGCCCAGACCTGAACAGAAAATATGATGCCCAAACATAGAATTCAAGAGAATCATCAAAAGGTAATTAAGAAAGAGGGAAAAAAGAAAAACAAAACAAAAAACAAAAACAAAAACAACTTTTTTTAAGAGACCCAATAAGTTAAAATGATATGTATCCCTATATGAAAAGAGGTCATTGGTAACTATTGAAAAACTGTTATTATCACCTGGGCAGTTAGAAGAATTAAAGGGAATAGTGACAAACTGTATAGGATGAATTATCAAGACATAAATATGTATATCGATATATGTATGCATAAATACACATATATGTACAAATAGAGCTAAAAAAAAAGAGGTTAATACCTAACTTACCAATTTGTTTGAGGCCTGTTGGTTTCCCTCAATATGATTTAGCACAACTGAGATGATTTTACCAGGGTGTGGCACCCATGCAAACTACAGCTTCTTGGCACCACCAGTGAGTGTGTTAGAAAATAATGTTTTCTTCAATATCATAAAGATTGAACAAACTTAGATAAACAGAGTCACAATCTCATATATCCCTTAAGGAGAAGAACCATATTAAATAGACTCTGTAGGTAAACTGAATCAGTTTGAAAAATAAACAACTTACAGGAGTCACCATGTACTAATTTGAGAGGACAGATTTACATATCCCCCAAGTCACCAAGAAAACTCAGAAAAAAACCCCACCATGAAACAAAAGGTCAAATTATGAATATCAGTATTAAATAACATCATGTTGCCTTGCAACTTGGTAACCCACTGAAATAGAAATGTAAATCTGTGTGATCCTATTTCTTGTTGCTGCAGTGACTGATGCACTCTGGCTTACTAGAGAGAGCTGCTACCAATATGGGGACACACTTGCCTATTTGCAATGGAAATCGAAATACTTTGAGAGACACTGAGAGATACTGACACAGGGGAATGCTTTGGAGTTTGCTTACTGATCAATATTTCCCTTAATTTCCTTCTACCCTCTCTCCCTCCCTCCTTCACCCTCTCCTCCCTGTCTCCCTCACCTCCCAGTTCTTCTTGAAACCTTTGGCTTCTTCCCTCCCCCCTGAGTGAACTATAAAGATACTCTTTTCTTTTCCTTTTCAAGTCAAGGTTTTTATTGTGAAACAGGATGGGAAACTGAGGTAAGAGGGATGAGGGTGTCCCTAATTTAAAATGAAGATTATGAGGGCTTGGGAAGTCACAACTGTGACAGAGGGACAGTCAGAGATGGAGGACACTAATTAAAAATCTTTCTCTTCACAAAGCCACCAATTTCAGAAGCCCCCCTCAAGGGTCCTTCAGCCTGTGACAGAAACTAAATAAGATCAATTCAGTTTCCTTCCCCTGGTCACCTTCAACTCTTGGTCAGTAAAATCTCAAGGAGAGAGCAGAGGTTTTCCTTTGGTCAGAGAGCCCAAAAAACAAGGCAGCCCTACAAGGGTCCTCAACCAGCCTCAACTGCCAACTCCTGGGAACATTCCATTTGGAACCTTCTCCTTGATTGACAGACAGGTCCCCAGCCTTGGTTCTTGCATCTTGGCTTGTCCTGCAAAACCTCTCTCTTCATGTCTCTACCACACCACTTAAAATATTAATTCAATCAGCACATTTTATCTTGAGTCCCTGAGATGCCATGTAGTCATCTGGTCCTATCTCACCTTGGACATTATAGAGTAGACCTCATTTTCAGGGCAGCTCTGAAGGAGGTTTATCCTAACAGATCTGCTTCTCTAGTTCTAAGACATTTGTGGAGATTAGTAAGTAATTCTGCTAAATTATATTAATGATAAGACTTTGTATAACTCAATAAACCATAAGAAAAACTAATCAGATTGACTTTTTAGTAATTAGTTGTTCATGTGGTAAGAACTAAAATTGTATGAATCTAGTCCTATTAATAAAAGAACTATAAGAACTATTGGGAACTCATAATTGATTTGAAAATTCAGAAAATTTCAGTTTTTACACACCATTTGTTCTATTTTTACCCAGACTCTGTATTTGATATGATCAATATCATCCCCAGGTTAAAGGAAGAATCTTAAAATTCATGAGGGTCTGCTTTGTAAAATGAGCCCTTCTGTCTCAGTATATCATAGGGACTTCAAAATAGGAGAACTTGTAACCAAAATATAATCAAGCATATATTTCCCCGTAGACACATTTGGAAGTCAATTAAATATATCCAAATTATTTAGGTGTCTAACATTCTAATCTTGTTGCTTTTTCAAAGTTCACTAAATTAAATTTAAAACTTTTACATCTTTGTCTTATCCTTTCTTTTAAAAGATTATATATATTCACATACATTCCACATTATCTTGAAGGAATGAGATATATGTATACACAGATTAGCAAAAGTAAATTCTTTCATATTTGAGATCTATTGTAATTCAGCTATTTTTGTATTAATTAATAGTTCTAGTATTAGACTTCCATTGTTCACCTGAATCCTGATAACAGAAATTTTGCAATGAAAGGAAAATGGAGGGACATGGTTAGGCCAGTATCAAGACTGTTTCCTCAAGGGCACAGATTGAGTTGATACTAGTCATAATAAGGGAAAAACTCCTTTATCTCTGTTTGATTCTAGGTAAGAGTCATAATTAACTGGCAATCACACAACAAAGTTCTATATTTTTCATGGGGTATCAAAAGCAAGGCTCAGAATCAAAGAGGTGGGAAATTTTCCTGTTCAGAAAGGAAATTGCACAAGGGGAAAACTGAGTCAAGAGGAGTCTTTAAAAAACCACTAAAGCAGAAATGCCATGATGATGGACTAACCATGAGGGACCCACCTCAGGAATTCAAAACAGACAACTTTTAAATACACATTTCCTTAATAAGAGCAAGACAATTTAATAGATCTTAATCTGCAAAAAGGGATGGGCCATTGTGTTGCCTTGCTTGCCATATTTTAAGAAAAAGAGATTAGATATAAGGGGGATAGACTGCTTTATGCTGGCTAGCACAGTAATAGGAAAGATTAGGAGAAGGGCTAATGCTATCTCATAGATCAAAGCACTTGGGACTGCTCTTTCTCACTGGAGTTGTTACATACTGTGGTCTCTCTGTGAGAGGGCTGACACATACATCTAGGAAAGGGAGATGGAAGATCATGGGTTCACTTTGTGGTGGCTAAATTCTACACATCACTAAACCTAATATTTTAGAATAACACTAAGACTTTTGGGACACTCTGTATATGAAAAATTCTCAACATATACTAAAAAGAAACTAAGACTAAATTAAATTGAGGGGTGGATCTGGTTTTTAGGGAAGCAGCTGAAGTAGTCTGAATAAGGGAAGATAATAAAGTTGAAGTAGATAAAGCAGATCAATCCCTTCCTGCATTTTTTTAGGAAACAGACCCAGCTCCTCCATCTCGCACCCCCCCCTCCCAGGAGGTCAAGCAACTTATGCAGGTGGCAGTCTAGACTCTAATTAGCCTAAGGATGAAAATTAGGAAGGTCAGGAAACAAAGGAACTTCAGGAATATCAAAGAAGTCAGGACGGAATGCAAGGTAACTTATAGCTAACTAGGGATAAGTGAATTAAGTACATGTAAAAGTAAACAACCCCTGAGTGACCAGAGTATTGTCCACTTATTACTGACTGCACATACCTGTGTTTGTGATAAGGTTTGTTTGACTGTCAAATAAGAACCTGTATGTGAAAGAAATAACTTTGCATCTTGTAACCTATATAAGCTATCCTGTAATGTCAGTCTGATACAGCTTCCACTAGGGAAGTCTGTCCCAGCTGGTAGATTCTTTATTAATTAATAAATTAATAAATAATGGTTCCAATAATTGAATTTTTGGGTGCTGGACTCATTTTTATGAACTGCCCCACTTCAGATGGAGGCCCCAGTGAGATCTCGAGGCCCAGGTCCAGGAGGTAAGGACTTTGGAGAGGGATGCTGTGAATGTGTACTTGTGTGTGTGCTTGAGTAGGGGAGAGATCTCTAGGCTCATAGCATATGGCTAAAGGGCTGAGGTTCTAACCCAAATCATACATGAGCAGCTTTTGCTAAGCCAGAGCCTGTGAAGGAGTCTCAAATCCTTATCCCCCTTGGGGGTGTTTCTGAGTGCAGACTTGGAGAGTATGCAGTTTCTAATTCCTGAGAGGGATTAGATCAGAAATTCAAGGAAGCAAATGGTGCCTTCTCTGGAGCCTGCCCATTCTGCTGTTTGACATCGCAGACAAAATTTAAGCTGGTTTTGGAACAATCTACTCTGTTCTTTAAGTTAGTTCTGTTTCTCTAGAGTCCTGTTTTGTTTTGCCCCAGGGTCTGTTTTACTCTAGGAGTCTGTTTGCATGAAGGTTCTGCTTGAGGTTCTGCTTGGGCCCTAGAGTCCTGTTTTGTCCTGGTGTTTGACTCTGGAGTTCTATTCTGTTCTGTAAATCTGGATTCAGTAGAGGCTGTTGGGTTGCTGGATGCAGCTTTAGTCCCACAGCCAGGTGGCTAAAGAGACATCTTTCAGTGACTTCTGGGGGAACCTTTGGGTTCAAAGGTATATGAATGTGTGAGAGAGTGTGTCCTATAGGTTTCTGTGGAGTCTTTGTTGTTTTTGTGTGACTAGATTAAACAAAGGAAGAGGCAAAAAGAGTCTAAGATGCAGTTTCACAAAGGGGAATTTCTTTTGTGGTGGCAGTTTCCCCACTCCCTCCACCTACATTCGAACCCAGCAGACTATGAAGGAGAGGCTGTGCCTGCTCCAATAGCAAGCTTCCAAGTAGGAGAGAGAATCTGAATGGGTGGGGTTTTTAAAGTTCCTTCCTTGAGAAACCCAGTCAGCCTCATGAACAGCTCGCCTCTAACCTCAATTGGGAGCAGATAGCAATTTTGTCCATGTACTACAAGAATATTTTGTAAGAAATCACAGCCAAAAAGAGATAGTTTATATAGATCAGCATGTAGGGTGCAGGGGAACAAGAAAGTCAGCTCAGCCAATCAAATGGCTAATCACAGTAGCTTAGATCAGCACAGCTTCCTCAGTTAAAGGGGCAGTACACTGAAACTGTTTTAATGAATTTTCTCCCTGAAAATATTTTTTTTTTTAGGAATGGATCCTAAAATACTGATTTTTTTCCTTTCAAAGCATGCTTATTACAACATTTCATGTTTATGTTTATCATTGTCTTTGTCACAGTCTCATCTCTATGTAGTCTTAAATTGGACACTCAGAAAAAGAAAAATTGGGGAATTGCAAGATTGAACTTCCCACAGTCAAAAATCCTCAGCAGAGGGCAAAAGCAAATATCTGTTCAATGATTTGTTCCTCTTTCATCTTTTGGATGGGTCCCCAAAGGAGCAAAAAAGAGAAAAATTCAGAGCAGAAAAGGGAGATTTTTACTCCACAGTTAGAGGCACTTTTCATTTAAGATTCATTCTAAAGGTTGATGTATGCAACTTGGGAGGATTGCTAATGATTTTGATATGTTACAAATGTAATTTCATGTATTGTGGTAACTGTTTGTCAGTTAAATGTGAAATGTTAGCCAGATTTTACTGAGCACATAAAATCATGGTTAGAGGTTTGTTTTGTGAGACCTTGCAATCCATAATGGCTTCAGTGAATTTGAGAATTGTCTAAATGCGATTAATAGCCAGCCTGACACAGAGGGGAATGTTTTATTCTATAAGGACAGAAATTGTACTGGCTAATTTATAGATGTAAAAGTCATCCAGAAAAAGTTATGTTGTTGGGAAGAACTTATTCTAGAATTTAAACTTGGGATTTTTCAAATCAGATGTTATTTTAATGTATGTGCTGTCAGAACTAGCAACAAGTAATCATATGACTCACAAGAAGTTTTTAAAATGGTTAATCTGTGCATGGAATTTAATAATACAAGTACTAAGAATTTGGTATTTTGCAAAAGAGGGGATTTCTAAAGTGTTGTCTTTGACTACGGTTATATGAATTGTTTTTTAAATGTGCGCAATGTATAGGAAGAAATTTGTGATCTAGAGATGAACATGTATTCAGACACAAATTGCTAGAAAGTAATGATGAGTGAATACAAAATATGTACGCATTTGTACTATAAAGATAATTAAGTTTTCCACCAAAATAGGTTAAGGGTCTAAGATATGCAAACTGTATGTCCTTAACAAGACAAATTTGACCATCCCTGAAATCAAGAAGGGCTTGTCATGAGGATTAAATAACAAATTATAAATTGGAATAATGTTGATGGACTTTAATTAGGAATGTGGCAATGCTTTGAGCTAAAAGAAAACTAAATTGGGGATTCTATTCTACTTTAGACAGGTTTGAGAGAAGTACAGGCAAATGCTTGGCACTTCAGTTTGGTTACACTGAAACATTGCTAAAGGACTTAATCAGAGCTATTTGGAAGTGTTGAGTTCAAACTGAAATCCACTGACAGTAAATTATTATGAAAGGGGTTTGATACATTCAAACTTTTAAATTAAAATAATCTCATTGGTTTAAGAAGGATGGGACAAGATTACTAAGTAATAAAATCTAAAACAAGCCAGGCAGCCTTAGGATAAATTGCTCAGAAGTTATTAACCCCTTCCTTGCAACCTGGAAGGAGAAAGAAGTGCTTATAATTGTTCCACACTGATACTCAGGGACTGAAATAGGGATCTCAAAAAGTTGACAATCACTGTGTGATAGAACTTAAAGATGAGTATATTTTAATTGTATAATTTGGAGGTTTTAAGGTGCTCAAGCAAGCAAACATTGTCCACCCTGTCTGACCAAAAAGCTTGTTTGAAGCTGTGGAATCTTAATGCAAACATTCCATGTCCAGAATGATAAAAAGAGTTGAGTGACATGTAATTGATAAGTTACCTCACACAAATTTTGGGGATATGTTGGTTGATATTTGGATTACATTTTTGATCTGTATAAAGATATTTGTGGCAAACAGTAGTCAAGGAGTGGGTAGAATGTTAAAAAATGGCAGATATGTGAAAAATGCTTGCTCAGAATTTTACGATTGTTATGGGAGTTGCTGCTAAAATATGTGTTTAAGTATTGTTTGGATGTGAACAAAAGCTCATTGTAAACCTGTGCCAAAGATTTTGTTCAATACTCAGTGATTACCTCAGTTTATCAATTTGTATTATGAACTGAAATTTATAATGGATGAGCACTATGCTAAAGATAGTGTTTCAATGATGCAATCCTTTAAATCAGAAGTCCCTTGGGTTACCAATTAGCAATTGAAATGATACCAACAGTATGTTTGTTTGACTTAAGCTAGTCAGAGAAGGCAGGATGGTGTGTTGGATTTGAAATTGGAAGAAAGGGACTTTGATCTAAAGTCCATAAAACTTTAGTATGTGAGGTTGTAAAGGAAGAACGGAAGTTGTGTTTTGCTTTTTAAGCAGAGGGGTTTTGGGGGGAGGGAGGGAGGGGGAGAGAGAGAGAGAGAGAGAGAGAGAGAGAGAGAGAGAGAGAGAGAGAGAGAGAGAGAGAGAGAGAGAGAGAGAGAGAGAGAGAGAGAGAGAGAGAGAGAGAGAGAGAGAGAGAGAGAGAGAGAGAGAGAGAGAGAGAAATGGTGAAAGAAAACAGATAGATGTTCTGCTCTTATAATTGGATCCCTGACCTAGGGATAACCTCTAAAATTAATGTATGTGTTGTGGGAAAATCACACATGATTCTTTAATTTCTCTGGACAGGTGCCCTGAAGTGATTCCTGTATGGCCTTGTCTTAGTCTTTCAGAGGGCCTAGGTCCAAGAGATGATACAGCTCTGATTTATATTACTATGGAGCTACTCAATTCAGCACTCATGTTCTTTATTTCAGGTTTTGTGACTAAAGTGTGATGTGTAAATTATTGCCAAAATACATAAGAATAATTGAGTTATCAGACTTGTAGGGATATAAAAGGCTTGTTTGAGGGTATGGAGATTTGTTTCTGGACTGCTGATAAGCAGAATTTCTCTCAGCTAAAATGGGTGAGACATGTATTTTAAGGAAAAAGAAGACTTCTGGGATTTAATGGTGACAAAGCACACCAAGGACAGAGAAGTCCTGGGATGCTTACAGAAGCATGTTCTGGTCTCACCTGGGAATGGATCTTTTCTGACCATCTATGCTGTTAATTACAATGATGGCATGAGCCAGTGAGAGCTTTGACCTGCATGTGAAGCCACTCACTATGTCCTTTGGGACATGAGGAAATATTTTCCTTGGTCACTAATTCTCATAAATAGCACATAATGCAAATTGTAAAATTAAAGTTTACATTTCCTCAAACAACCCTAATAATTGAAAATTCTCAGATTGTTAGGGAACATACTTTGAGAAGTAGGTGAAGTTTATTCATGGGTGGCTTATATTTGTAGCCTTAATTTACCACAGTTGAAGTTTGGATCTTGAGCTTGGAAATATAGCTCAAAGCTTTCTTGAATTTCTCCCAGAATCTAGGATAAAGAAATTCATCTGTAAAATATCGTTACTCAAGTGTTTATAGATATTTATAGTTAATGTGCACTTTGAAAAAGGATATTCTTTAACAGAGACATTACATACCAGCTCTGCAAACAACTCAGGAATCCAATTTCCTAAAGGGATCTATTCCTGTCAGAAGATGATTTCTGAAGATGAAGTCTGTTAGCTAAGCTACCCAAATGCAAATGTGTAATGCCAATTACTTTTGTACTACTTTTCAGTTTCTATCTGGTGTTCTAGTGTTTGCCCCAGTCCTGGTTTCTACACTTCTATCTTAGGGGCTGACTCTTCCCCTTGTGACCTGTCTGCCAATTGGGGGAAGCAGTGGCTGGAAACCCTTCAGATCTCCAAGCAGGTCTCCACAGACCTGGGACCCAGGCATTCACTGAGGACACACCCCTAAAGACCCGGTGTCTTCAGCCTTTCCCTCCCTGTTCAAGTTTTGGTTACTCCCCTGTGGGATATGTATTCATATGCATTTGTAACCTCAGCAACCATTCCAGCCTGAAAGCCCTGGGCATTGCCAATACCTCTCTTCTGACCATATGCAGGACAGCTCTACACCCATGCTCAGCTCTGAAGAAGCTATAGAACACTGAGACCATCGCCCCTTTTCCCTTAGATATTTGGAGAGGGGAGGGGATAGGACGTCAGGGGGCACTGCACTAGGAGCAGAAATTTCTCATTGCTGGTGCAAAGATATGCAGAACAGGCAAGAGATTCTGGCCCTCCTGGAGGCTGTGTGGTTCCGCTATGGATGGCTGGGCCAGCCAGATGGCAGGACCCTCTTACCAGAAGCAGTGGAAAGACAGCTAGCAAAAAGAATACATGCCACCACACATATGGGAGGCACAAAACTGAGTGATATGCTGGACAGAGACTTTTTCTTTCACAATATGCACCAAATCTGCAAAGACATCACTTCAAGATGTGAAACATGTGCATGGGTTACTCAAAAGGGGGGACCGAAGGAACCCGGGGGCACCAGATTAAGAGGGCTGGACCCAGGAGAACAGTGGGAGATAGATTTTACAGAAATCAAGCCAGGGAAATATGGGTACAGGTATCTTTTAGTTCTGGTCTGGTAGTTCAGGATGGGTAGAAACATATCCAACAAAACATGAAACTGCCTCAGTGGCAGTTAAGAAATTAATATCAGAGATCATTCCTGGGTTTGGGCTCCCACTGGGAATAAGGTCAGATAATGGGCCTGCTCTTGTAGCTAGGGTGACTTGGCAATTGACTAAGACCTTGGGCATAAATGGGGAATTACATTGTGCACTTCAGCCCATTTGTGTGATTTACTTGGGAGTATGTGGACAGATCCCTCACATACCCTTTCATGCACAACCCCATCAGGGACTCTGTATCTATCAGAAGCCCCTGTCTATGCTTGTCCATCTACAGGGTCACCATCATGCAAAGCAGGGGGAGAATTCTACTGTGCAGCCTGGGGATGTGAAACTGTTGCCCCGTGGTAGCAGGAGGACCCCAATATCATACTTCAAAGGGAATGAAGCAGGGTCTGGGACTTCCCCCTCTATTCCAGGAATCCCCTTTCCCTGACTATTAAAAACCCAGAGGATAAAGGATGGTTACTAGGCCAGACGTGGGGACTTAGGCTGGATGTGGGAGGTCAGGACCCAGGAACAGAATTTACATTACAGCGAATAGCTGACAAAATGCAACCCTCATCAGTCCGCCAGAGCCGAGAGGTCATTATAGGATTTGGCCGGGAACCCACCCCCACTGTCTCTGTACCTGGGCAACCAGTTAAGACTGCCATAAAGTGTCCTCACAGGGAGCAATCCCTCCTCACCATACTTACAACTACCTTTTCCTTCTTAAATGCCAGTGCCCCCCCCAGACATCAGACTGTTGGCTCTGAACCCTCAACCTCCATATTATGTTGGTATTGGGGCCCAGGGGGTCCTGTCTCCCTCAGTCTCCCCAAATGCTTTGTATATCACTATGATCACTGATGCTGAGGCCAAAGTCCAATGCAAGTGGGGACATGAACCAATTGTTACCTTAGGGGACTTGCAAGGAAATTGCACTTGTTTCATGAAGTCTGGGGTAGATCTAAGTCATTCGTTTCTTTCTCCCCACTGCGTCAGCAGTGTCACAGCACCTGATTTTGACTCTTCTGAGAGTTGGTACTGGAAAGCCCCCCCGGAACATGGTTTTCCTGTACTTCAGGTATCACTCTGTGTTTATCTCCTTATACCTTAAGAACAAAGGATGCTGCAGGGAACCCTGTAATTTGCACCCTGGTTCATATTATTCCCCAGGTTTATTATTATACAGGGGAGGGAGGTAGGGAGCACTTTGAAGGTATGCAGACCAGTGAATACCTCACGGACCTTATTAGACACCGTAGAGTGCCAATTCTCATCCCTATCCTAGTAGGGCTAGTAATAGGGGGAACTGCAGCCTTAAGTACTGCTGCTCTGATTCAGGGAAACCGGAACTTCCAGTCTCTCTCTAACCAGATTGATTCAAACCTTAGTGGATTAGAAACTTCTATTAATTTCCTGGAAAAGTCACTGTCCTCTTTGGCAGAAATAAGTTCTCCAAAACAGACGGGGACTTGATCTACTTTTCTTTAGGAGTGGGGGGCTCTGCATGGCGTTGGGAGAATCCTGTTGTTTTTATGATAATCATTCTGGGATTATACAGGAATATCTGGCCTTGCTCTGGGGAAGTATCCAAGAGAAGACCTGGGCTAATGCTCAATCCAGCAACTGGTATTCTAATCTTTTCTCATGGTCTCCTTGGCTAACTACTTTGATCACGGCCATGGCAGGACCACTCATATTAGTAATAGTGGCTCTTGTGATAGGACCCTGCCTGATCAACCATCTTATGACCTATATCCATCAGCATCTTCAGGCTATTAAGCTTTTGGCCTTAAGATCACATTATTCTCCTCTATCTGATGAGTCAAGGGTTTGACCCCCCCAACAGAAAAAGGAGGGAATGAAGTAACCCCAAAAGACCAAAGATGGAAAAAATTTTAAAAGAAGCAGATAAACCCCTGTCCACATTTTTAGGGGAAAGACCTGGCTTCCCTTCCCTCCAGGAGATCAAGCTGTTTAGGCAGATAACAAACTGGTTTCTGCTTAGCTTGGGTGGCAGGAGACAAAAGAGGAATTTCAGGAATATCAAAGCGCCAGCGAACTAACATTTGGCTAAATGAAGATAAACACTCCTTGGATAACAGCCCCCTCATAAATCTAAGAATTGTCCTCCCCATCTTGGACCCCACATTCCTGTGTTAAGGTTTGTTTGTTAGATAAGAATTTTGTAATGTATATAAATCTGTTCCTTAATGTCAAACCGGCGCAGTTTTCCTTTAGGGAATTCTGTCCCAGCTGGAAGATTCTTTATTTCTCTCTTTTATTAATAAATTATGGTTCCAATAATTGAAATTCTAGGTGTTTGAACTCATTTGTGAAGTGTACTACTTCAGAGTTACTGATACAGTCATAAGGGTGAATGGAAGAAGGGCTAAGTTTCTGTCAAGTTCTACAGTTGACTGCTGATCATTGCCAATTTACACATGGCAGTAAAATTCCAAAACAATGGGAGCTTTTCTCCCACATTTTAAGTTACTTCCCACTTTTTTCCTGTTAATGGCAAATTTTCTGCAATCATATGAGGAAGGCAAGGCATAGAATATGGAAATTGTAGAAGAAGATGGACATTTTTAGCCATTATGAATGAGTAAGCAATTTCAAAGAGGTTCCTTATCTTAAAAGGAAGAGTTTAGGTCATAAGGAAAACCTGGCAAAATATCAGTGCCAAAAGGTTGGGGGGTGGGGAGCTTTGCACATAAATAGTAGATTCTAAGCAGCATTTTTAATAAACAAGGTTCTGATTGAACACTGAGTCGCTCCCTAGTACCAGTAAAGTTTATACATTTTGGAGCTTCAAGTAAGGAAACAAAGATAAGGAAACCTTTGTGCCTAGGAATACTAATGGAATCACCTATAAGACTAGATCTAAGTTAAATGGTAAATGAGTCCTTATTGCCAGTGAATAAATACTCAGGAAAATGAAATGTATACTCAAAACTAATTTAAGGCTACAACCCAGTCAAATCAGAAGAATTAGTTTAACAAAAATTTTTATCTAGTCTTTACATTAGCTGACTCAGTTGCAACATTATTTTTTCATACTAGTTAATAGAAGTAAAAAGCCTAAGCTATTTAAGCAGCGTTATGCTAAATAGTTAAAGGTGAATGAAGACAGTTGCAAAATCCCTAGCATCTCAATCTCCCCAAAGGGGTGTGTGTGAGGCGTGTATGAGGTTTTAAAATTAAAGAAATTTAGAAGCATTTTTAATCTTGATAATTTTGGGAGTTCGTTCCAATATTGAAACTTTAAATTTGACTTTAAAAATAGTTTTGAAGCTGAAATTGCCATGGAGTCATTCTAATGTAGTTTTGGATTTTGGGGTTATAGAATATCTAGCTAGAATATTACTTGGTGCTAAACAAAATATTTTAATTTTTGGCCACAAACAGGAGGTAGAGCCACTTCCAGATTTACAAAGTACTGAGTAACCTATGATGTGGATTTTGTTTCTGCTTTTATACTTCTATAGTTTGTAGGGTTTTTATATTTTGGTAAAGTAAGGCAATCTTTCTAATTAAGCATGTAAATTACCTAATTTTATAATTTGTGTGGAAAAAACATTACTAAAATATAAGATGGGATTGCAGATTTAAGGTTAGCAGCCTGGATAATCTTTGTAGTGAGTAAGCGTATAGGGAGTTGATCAAGTCCTGTTAAAGAATGTGTTTATGGATTTCTCTTAGTTTTCTCTTGCAGCAACAATGAAGCCATCTGATACCAAAGGAGGAATCTGCCAGGACAGAAGTCTTTGAGAGGAGGCTGATGGCATCATCAGGGCCCACCAGATGTGAAAGACTTAAGACTTTGGGAAATGGGGTAGTGTTTTGATTGTTAGTTTTTTTTTTTTTTGCCAAAAGCAGACTGCCTACCTTTCTGGCTCAAAAGTCAATGCCTCGAGACACTGGGGAATGCCCCCAAATGCCAATTCCCCAAACCTGTATCCCTAAGCTTTCCCGCCATTAGAGGATGGAGTCCAATCTGATATAGCATTATCCATTTGTCCATTTGTTTGGTCAGTGACGTTCAGTCATGACCAAAAGGGGTGTGTGTCAACATGGAATCTAGGAATCCCAAACTTGTTACCAAGTGAGATCTAATGAACCCCAGTTTTCAGGACTAGCTTGTAGATTGGAGACCCCAAAACTTATACTTGTTCCTGTTCCCATGGGAATCTACCCTGAAGGGAATCCCAGGTTAGCAGTTTCAGACTGAGTGGGAGACCCTCAGGGGATTGACAAACCTAGTTGGGTGATATAAGCATATGTATGCTAAGGACGCCTCTTTGTTTTAGGTAATCTCCCCTATTGTATTAGAACCTTTCCCAAGAAGATCCACACCTGAGCAGGAACCATCCTTTAGCATCCATTGTAAGTAGCCCCTTCTCTTACACCCTACCCTCTAGCTATGATTCCTTTCCCAAACTTGATTGTATCCTGTCAGTGTAGTTTGAACACTCCTATTTTCTTGGTAGCTATAGCAATGCCAATCATCTTTCCCTGCCCCTGGATTTCCCAAATGGTATAGAGGTTCCCTAATGTAGGATTCCAGGGCCACAGAGGGCTCAGCTCTGGTCTGGTCAGACAGAATTCCAATGCATGATTTATGAGCAGGCCATGCGGTCTTTGTTCTGGGAGATTGGAAAGTGGAGGGCTTTTACCCACGACCCTATCTTGTATGTCATTAACTATTCAAGCCAATGTAAATCCATTAAGTGCTGTTGCATATGCATTACATACCTCTTACCTCATTATCTCAATAAAAAGTCAGGAAGGGCACCATTCTCTCTCTTCTTCCTTTCTTCTCTCTCTCTAACCTGCCTGCTGGCCACATGGATGCTCCTGCTATGAAGCTCCATTGTGTCTCTAAAGTCTTTTTTATTCTTTTCTTCCCTTCCCACCTCACACCTGATTCCTAATCCTATCTCAGAATTCTACTCTCCACGCATTCTTGGTTAATTTTTATCTTTCTTCACAGTATGCCCTAAAAAGAAAGATAACAGGAAGAAGCATCCTTCCTCCCTGCAATCTGATCTGTATGTGTCTGCCTCAGTTATTACCCTCCCTCTGGCTTCTTTCTCCTCCTCAAAATCATAATCCTATAGATATTTCCTTTTATGCAGTGGCTACTGGCCGGCTCACTGTACCCAAATTCTTTTGTTCCTTTGAGTCCATCCTGAGTCGGTGGCACTCCCAGGGGTCAGTGACCAGGGCATCCAGACTCTGTGCAGTCTTGGGGAGCAGCTCTGTTGTCGTGGCCTATTAGCACTGAGGCCTTTAGCACTGAACCCCTTTAGCCCTTGATTAAATAGTGATTTTGACTATTTAATAGTTCTGCGTTTTTTCTAGTTGACATGGAGGTCCCACTGAGATCCGAAGTCCCGGCTGCCTGAGTTCTCCTGCTAATGAGGACCCCAAGACCTGAGGTACCTCACCCAACCTGTTTGGGGTTGGGTGAGGAGTCCGGTTATCAAGGGCCAGGTAAGTGGCTCTTGGAGGCAGGACTTGCATCTCGTGTTTGGGAGTGACTCGCTCTTTAATTAAGGGCGTTAGTTGGGCTTCTGTGGGGTACACAGAGCCGCATCGTCCATAGCCACCCAGGTGCTATTGGACATGGGTAACAGCTTGTCTGTTGTCCCAAAAAAGGTGGGGGCAGTCAGCAGCCTGAAGAGCCACCTAGAAATACGGCCGCAAGTTACATGATTTCTAAGTGTGGACCTGGATGCAAGTTAATATTTCCAAGTTAACACTATAAATAAGGAGTTTCTCTTTAGACTGGGGGGATTTTGCTTCCCCCCCCCCAGCTTTTTCTTTCTCTCTTTCTCAATAAAGCTTTGCATTTGAAATGGCTTCTGGTTCCTTGAATACTGGCTAAATAGGGTTTATTTTGAAAATTTCAAGGTTCCCCTCAATTTCCACTTTGGAGAGGAGCTAGGTTTGAGGGGATCAACCTCACATAATTAGAGGGAAGCAGAATAGAGTGCTTTTTACCCCTCACCCCAAGCCTGACTATACAACCACCTCCCTTGCCCAGCAGTCCAGTGGGAGTGCTTTCTCCCTCCCCTGAGTAGAGTAAGGGGGGTTGACACAGATGGGGCCTGGCACTGTATCTCTAAAGGTTGCCTGGCCTGGTCTATAACAGGCAAATATATACTGAACACCTAGTAAGATACAACCTAGTAACCAGAATTACAAATCAGAAGCTTGCTATTTTTTGTAGACTGATGGGTGATAAATCCTTATGTTACCAAAATACAGACCTCAAAATATCCTGGAGAATTTGACCAACATATCTACCAATATATCAATATATCTATATATAATTTTTGTATTTTTACCCTTGGTGTCCTCTCTTAGGACCTGATACACATGATAAATGCTATTTGAACAAGATCAGGATAAGAAAAAGAGATAACATCAGAATAACAAGGAAAGGGGAGTGAGAGAATGAATTTAGAGAGATCTTAAAGACTGGGAACTCCTCCTAAATTCTGTAATGCATTTGGAGATTTGCAGGAAAGTTACGGTTCCTTAAAGAATAATTATGTACTAAGTATTTCCCTTTATCTTGATCAAACCCACTTTGCATATTATGTATACAAATAAATCCAAATAGGAGTCTCTTCCCCTTGCATGAATTTAATTACAAGGTTCCTGGTATCATTTCAGTAATACAGTTGATTGCAAAATAAGCAAACCGCAGGGTAAACATGCTTTAACAAAAAACACTTTTCCTAGCACCTCAGAGCCCTTTACAAAGCTACATCCAGGAGCTATGGCTAGCTTTTCAATTTTCTGTTACTGATGGGAACAGAGGGAGCACAGGGAGGTGGAGGCCCACTTAAGGAGAGAACACAAACATTCTGATTCTTGTATTGCTTTTGTGCCCATTTCTCAACAAGATGAGGAAAATGAAGGGAAGATTCCCCTGGGAGTTTATCACCAAGTACCTAAGACTGATAAACTCCAACTGGAAATGATCCTGCTAATGGAAGCTCATTACCAAATAACTTAATGCATCAGAAAAGCTATTGGAAATTGACTGAGTATTCTACCCACTGTGTACTAAATATCGGGTTTCTTTAACAACTCCCTCATCTTTTGATTTCTAGATAAAAGGTCTGGTTTAGAAACATAGAATCCAGGGACAAGTTAGGACAGTAGTTAAAGGTGGGCCTTTTTATTCTGGTTCAATGCTGAGATGAAATGAGGTCCTTTGCCATTTTTCAATCTTTTTAAATGATATCCCCATTTATAGTTTTCTTGACAAAGATACTGAGAGATTTGCCATTTCCTTCTTCAGCTCATTTTATAGATGAGGAAACTGAAGAAAAAAAAAAGGCTTTCCCAGTTCCAGTTCCCAATGGTGGCTACTGAGCAACAAGTAGAGCTCCAACCACTGGACACTGGCTGCTGCCTTCCACTTCCAGAAGCCTGGTGATGATCTCTGCCCTTCCAAACAATACAGGACCCCACGCTCATCCCTGATTCTGTGCTTCTGTTCAGCAGGAAGTAGTTCCAGAAGACTGACCTCTTCCCTATCCCAGTTCTGGCCCCAGGGTTATTTGGAGTGGGGAATGATGTGGGCTGAAGTGTCCCACAAATCTTGCCAAGTAGTTAAGCACAATCAAAAGAACACAGAAACAATAACTGGTTGATTAGTACGGGGCTACCTTTCAGATAAGACATACTTAAGTTTACAATTATGAGAAAACTTCTCACATCAGTCTTTAGACAAATTTCCTTGATTGGGGTCTCTGGAGAGCAACGACAGGTGGTTCAGTTTCTCAATCACACAGGACAAGGCTCAAACAATGCTTGGTTTCCACACTTATTAACTTAGAGTCTGGGCAGAAAGGAGTCAAACTTGCCCTAAAGTTGCCCGAGGATATTTAACATATCATCAGCACACAGTTTACACTGAGGTTTGCTTTCCCCTAGTGGACTGAGTGAACCGTGGTAAAGTAACATCCTTTTCCAGGAGACAGGGGCCAGCAGCTGCCCAAACCAGTGACCCCTTCCTTAGTCAACAATCTCCATAATTTTCTACCATCTTAGCAACTTGAGATCCAAGCAAGCCCTTAGAACCTACACCACCCATTCTCGTCCAACAATAAATGTAGAGGCAATAGTAATAATCTGACCTCCATCTCCTCAGTGCAAAAATTTCTCAGTTATATCTTCCAGTTATGTCCACCAATGAATGGAATTTCTAAAGACAATATTTGGGACTTCTGGGTAAGCATGGTGGCAGTCTAAATGTGGCTTACTTACTCTCTCCAGCACACACAGACAAGGACTACTCCAAAAGACCTTAAGAACCATTTTCAGAGGAGCGGAGGAGCTGTAAAGTGGGGCACAGCATTGAAGGTGCGTGGGATTGGGGCTTTTCCAGTGTATAAGAGGGTGAAAGAGCTTCCACCCAAACGTGAGCCCATCCACTCTCCCCCATCCCCACCTACAGAGCCAGAGCTAGAGCCAGCGCATGCCAAGACAAACAAGGGGCACCTCTGGGTCCTTGGGAGCTGACTAGGACAGAAGGGGACTCACCCCTGAAGGCAGCTAGGCAGAAAACCTCAGCAGGAGAGAGAGCTCGGACATTAGGTGCCTAGAGCGAGTGCACCTGCTGGAGTCAGGGAGTGAGCAAGGAGTGCTTCTGGAGGGAGCAAGGGGACACTTCTGGGTCCTTGGGAGCTGACTAGAATTGCAGGGAACCCACGCCTGAAAGCAGCTAGAGTGGAAAACCAGGCAGGCAGGAGAGCTCAGACCCTGAGTGCCACTGGGAGGGTGGCACCAAGAAGAGCTGCAAAGGACTGCGGAGAATAGGGAACTTGCCCCAGGGAAAATCCTTAACTCCATACACAGAGAACCTGCGCAGCTGATTCAGATTTCTGACTAAAGAGGGAAAGGAAAAGATCGAGAAAAATGGCTAATTGTGCACAGGAGCCTCAAAATCCTTCCAAAAAAACCCCCCAAAACCACTTTTTAAAGTGGTTAATCTGTGCATGGAACTTAATAATGCAAGTACTAAGAATTTGGTATTTTGCAAAAGAGGGGATTTCTAAAGTGTTGTCTTTGACTAAGGTTATATGAATTGTTTTTTAAATGTGCACAATGTATAGGAAGAAATTTGTGATCTAGAGATGAACATGTATTCAGACACAAATTGCCAGAAAGTAATGATGAGTGAATACAAAATATGTACGCATTTGCACTATGAAGATAATTAAGTTTTCCACCTAAATAAGTTAAGGGTATATGATATGCAAACTATATGTCCTTAACAAGAAAATTTTGACCAGCCCTGAAGTCAAGAAGGGCTTGTTATAAGGATTAAATACAATTCAGTATAGTACCTTTCCTCTACTTACAATAATGGTAAAGAGGAGAAGCCAGAAGAAATAAGAGTAATGGACAGAGATACTGGTTGATACTATGAATTCTAGTGTGAAAGAGATACAACAAATTATAAATTGGAATAATGTTGATGGAATTTAATCAGGTATGGAGCAATGTTTTGAGGTAAAAGAAAACTGAACTGGAGGTTCTATTATACTTTAGACAGAGCTTTGAGAGGAGTACAGGTAAATACTTGAACCTCAGTTTGGTTATACACTGAAAGATTGCTAAATGACTTAATCAAAGTTATTTTGGAGTTATAGAGTTCACCAAACTAGAATCCACTGAGAGTAAATTATTATGAATGGTTTGATACATTCAAAATTTTAAATTGTAGTAAGCTCACTTGTTAAAGAAGGATGGACAAGGTTGTTAAGTAATAAAACCTAAATCAAGTCAAGCAGCCTTAGGATAAATTGCTCATAAGCTATTAACCCCTTCCTTGCACACAGGAAGGAGAAAGAAGTGCTTATAACTGTTCCAGACTGATACTTAGGGACTGAAATTGTATACTTTGGCGGTTTTAAGATGCTCAAGCAAGTAAACGTTGCCAGCCCTATCTGACCAAGTAGCTTTTTGAAGCTGTGGAATCTTAATGCAAACATTCCATGTTCAGAATGATAAAATGAGTTGAGTGATATGCAATTGATAAGTTACCTCACACGAACTTTGGGAATATGTTGGCTGATATTTTGATTACATTTTGATCTGTATATGTTGCATATAGTAGCCAAGGCATGGGTAGGATGTTAAAAATGGCATATGTGAAAAATGCTTGCTCAGAATTTTATGACTATTATGTGACTTGCTACTAAAATGATCTAAATCTTATAATTGATGAGCAATATGCTAAAGGCACAGTGTCTCAATTCTTGGGAGTTATTGATTAGCACTTGCAGGTATACCAAATGGTATGTTTATTTTTACAATGGTAAAAGAAAGTCAAGAGGTATGTTGTGTACAGAAGAAAGAGATACTTTGATCTAATATCCATAAAACTTGAGTATGCAGATTTGTGATGGGTGAATGGAAGCTGTGTTCTGCTTTTTAAGCAGAGGGTTTTGAGGGGAAAAGAGAGAGGGAGGAGACACATAGGGAGGTGAAGGAGAACAGATAGATGTTGTATTCTTATAATTGTATCCCTCACCTAGGGATAATTTCTAAAATAAATGTATGTCTTGTTGGAAAATCACATATGATTCTGTAATTTCTCTGGACAGTTATCCTGAAGTGATTTCTGTATGGCCCTTTCTTAGGCCTAGGCCTAGGTACAGGAGATGATACAGCCCTGTTTTATAGTACCATGGAGCTATTCAATTCAGCACTCATGTTTTTTATTTCAGGTTTTGTGACTGAAGTGTGATATGTAAGATATTGCCAAAATATGTAAGAATAACTGAGTGATCAGCCTTGTAGGGATGTGAAAGGCTTGTTTGAGGATATGGAAATTTGTTTCTGGACTGCTGATGAGCAGAATTTCTCTGAGCTATAATGGGTAAGACTTGTCTTTTAAGGAAAAAGAAGATGTCTGGGATCTAATGGTGACAAAGTACACAAAGGACAGAGAATGTCCTGGGACAGTTACAATGGCATATTCTGGGCTCCCTTGGGAATGGGCCAAATTTTCTGACCATCTAGATTGCTAATCCTTGAATGATACAACGATGACATGAGCCAGTGATAGCTTTGGCCTGTATGTAAAGCCTTTACTATGTGTCCCTTGGGAAGTGAGGAAATGTTTTCCCTGTCTGCTTTCTCTTTTGTGACAAATTCCCATAATCAGCACATAATGTAAGTTGTAAAATTAAAGTTTCCATTTCCCCAAACAACCTATTAGGTTAATAATTAAAATAATCAAATTGTTAACATACTTTGAGAACTAAGTAGAGTTATTAATGCCTGAATTGAAGTTTGGATCTTAAGTTCAGATATAATTCAAAGTTTTCCAAATTTCCTTCAGGATCTAGTGTAAAGAAATTAATTTTTGAAATATTGTTATTCAGGTGGTTATAGCTGCTCTGTAAACGAGGACTTTGCAAAAGGATGTTGTTTAACAGAATTTCACATTCCTGTCAGTGCATGATTTCTGGAGATGAAGTCTGCTGGCTAAGATACCCAAATGTTAATGTTTAATATCAGTTTCTCTCCTGGGAGCCATCAGGCCACAATTCCTTGACAGTCATGCGTGGTAGCTTAGGAGGCCACAGAGTGGCTCTTGGCAAGATGTGATTGCCCACTCAGTCCCCTTTGCATAACCACTCTCATCAATATCTCTTACCTACGGAATTGACATGATTATTATTCCCCCCTAGTCTCAGAAGGAATGATGCAAGAGCAAAATAACTGTACCCTTATTCCCCAAAACATCACCAAAAGATCAGACCCTCAAACCCAATCCCAAAAGACTACCAGGGGTTAACTTTTACTTAGACACACAATCCTCAGTAAGACCATAGCTACAGGCCAAGCCCAGAACTTTCTCACTCACAGAAACTTATTCTCATAAAGAGAACACACAAATTAATCATAAAGGCCCATACAAAAAGTACAAGTACATCAAGCTTCAATATGTCTCAGTGACTCGACTTCACAAATCAGTAACTCAGAAACTCCCCAGTAAACCCTGAAAAATGAACAGTCTAACATCAAATCTGAATTGTGTTCCCAGTACCCCTCAACCTCAATGATATGATTGTTGAATTGTCTTTTAAGAACTTCTGATTAATTATTCTATTTTATTAAAAGCAATAAGTAATTTTCCTTGATTGTTTGCAAGCTCAAAACTTCTCACAGGCTAATGAGAAAATTAAGCCACATGTGATGAAATCATTTATCTTGTGTGAAACCTTTATGCTGTCAAGAATATGTAATCATAAGCCAAGAATATAAAATGTTAATCAAGTGATTTGTTAAAAGTTAATGTATCACTTTTCCAATTATCTCCATTTGGACATGTGTGTTAGGTAATGTATCTGTGTGCCACAAAAATGTGTATAAATATAAACATCAATCCTGGGGTTGGTGGAGCATCTATCAGATGCAAAGCATTCCTGTGGCCATAAAGATATAGCTGTCTTCTGTTATTTTCTTTCTTTTTTTTCTTTTTTAATTTTTATTTGGTCATTTCCAAACATTATTCATTGGAAACAAAGATCATTTTCTTTTCTTCCCTCCCCTCCCTCCCACCACCTCTCCCATAGCCCACGCACAATTCCACTGGGTATCACATGTGTCCTTGATTCGAACCCATTTCCATGTTGTTGGTATTTGCATTAGAGTGTTCATTTAGAGTCTCTCCTCAGTCATATCCCCTCAACCCCTGTAGTCAAGCAGTTGCTTTTCATCGGTGTTTTTACTCCCACAGTTTATCCTCTGCTTGTGGATAGTATTTTTTAGATCCCTGCAGATTGTTCAGGGACATTGCATTGACACTAATGGAGAAGTCCATCACCTTCGATTGTACCACAGTGTTTCAGTCTCTGTGTACAATGTTTTCCTGGTTCTGCTCCTTTCGCTCTGCATCACTTCCTGGAGGTTGTTCCAGTCTCCATGGAATTCCTCCACTTCATTATTCCTTTGAGCACAATAGTATTCCATCACCAACATATACCACAATTTGTTCAGCCATTCCCCAATTGAAGGGCATCCCCTCATTTTCCAATTTTTGACCACCACAATAGCGCAGCTATGAATATTTTTGTACATGTCTTTTTCCTTTTTATTTCTTTGGGGTACAAACCCAGCAGTGCTATGGCTGGATCAAAGGGCAGACAGTCTTTTAGCGCCCTTTGGGCATAGTTCCAAATTGCCCTCCAGAATGGCTGGATCAATTCACAACTCCACCAGCAATGAATTAGTGCCCCTACTTTGCCACATCCCCTCCAGCATTCATTACTTTCCATAGCTGTCATGTTAGCCAATCTGCTAGGTGTGAGGTGATACCTCAGAGTTGTTTTGATTTGCATCTCTCTGATTATAAGAGATATAGAGCACTTTTTCATGTGCTTATTAATAGTTTTGATTTCTTTGGCTGAGAACTGCCTGTTCATGTCCCTTGCCCATTTGTCAATTGGAGAATGGCTTGATTTTTTGTACAATTGATTTAGTTCTTTGTAAATTTGAGTAATTCAACCTTAATCAGAGGTTTTTATGAAGATTGTTTCCCAATTTGTTGCTACCCTTCTGATTTTGGTTACATTGGTTTTGTTTGCACAAAACCTTTTTAATTTGATGTATTCCAGATTATTTATTTTGCATTTTGTAACTCTTTCTAATTCTTGCTTGGTTTTGAAGTCTTTCCCTTCCCAAAGGTCTGACATGTGTACTATTCTGTGTTCGCCTAATTTTCTTATAGTTTCCTTCTTTATGTTCAAGTAATTCACCCATTTTGAATTTATCTTGGTGTAGGGTGTGAGGTGTTGATCTAAACCTAATCTTTCCCACACTGTCCTCCAATTTTCCCAGCAGTTTTTATGAAATAGTGGATTTTTGTCCCAAAACCTGGGATTTTGGGGTGTGTCATATACTGTCTTGCTGAGATCATTTATGCCAATTCTATTCCACTGATCCTCCTTTCTGTCTCTTAGCCAGTACCAAATTGTTTTGATGACCGCTGCTTTATAATATAGTCTGAGATCTGGGACTGCAAGACCCCCTTCCTTTGTATTTTTTTTCAGTATTTCCCTGGATATCCTTGATCTTTTGTTCTTCCAAATGAACTTTGTTATGTTTTTTTCTAAATCAGTAAAAAAAAATTTGGAAATTCCATGGGTATGGCACTAAATATAGATGAGTTTGGGTAGGATGGTCATTTTTATTATATTGGCTCGTCCTACCCATGAGCAGTTAATGTTCTTCCAATTGTTCAAGTTTGGTTTTAGTTGTGTGGAAAGTGTTTTGTAGTTGTGTTCATATAGATCCTGTTTTTGTCTCGGGAGATAGATTCCTAAGTATTTTATTTTGTCTAAGGTAATTTTGAATGGGATTTCTCTTTCTAGTTCTTGCTGCTGAGCTGTGTTGGAATTATATAGAAATGCTGATGACTTATGTGGGTTTATTTTGTATCCTGCAACTTTGCTAAAGTTGTTGATTATTTTGATTAGCTTTTTGGTTGAATCTCTAGGATTCTTTAAGTAGACCATCATGTCATCTGCAAAGAGCGATAATTTGGTCTCCTCCTTGCCTATTTTAATGCCTTCAATTTCTTTTTCTTCTCTAATTGCTACTGCTAGTGTTTCTAATACAATGTCAAATAATAGAGGTGATAATGGGCATCCTTGTTTCACTCCTGATCTTAATGGGAATGGATTTAGTTTATCCCCATTGCAGATGATATTAGTTGATGGTTTTAGATATATATATACTGTTTATTATTTTTAGGAATGACCCTTCTATTCCTATGCTTTCTAGTATTATTAGTAGAAATGGTTGTTGTATTTTATCAAAGGCTTTTTCTGCATCTATTGAGATAATCATGTGGTTCTTGTTGGTTTGCTTGTTGATGTGGTCAATTATGTGGATAGTTTTCCTAATATTGAACCTGCCCTGCATCCCTGGTATAAATCCTACTTGATCATGGTGGATGACCCTTCTGATCACTTGCTGGAGTCTTTTTGCTAGTATCCTATTTAAGATTTTTGCATCTATATTCATTAGGGAGATTGGTCTATAATTTTCTTTCTCTGTTTTTGGCCTGCCTGGCTTTGGAATTAGTACCATGTTTGTGTCATAAAAGGAGTTTGGTAGAACTCCCTCTTTGCTTATTATCAAATAGTTTGTATAGTATTGGAGTTAGCTGTTCTTTGAATGTTTGATAGAATTCACTGGTGAATCCGTCAGGCCCTGGGGATTTTTTCTTAGGAAGTTCTTTGATGGCCTGTTGGGTTTCTTTTTCTGATATGGAATTATTTAAGAAAACTATTTCTTCTTCTGTTAGTCTAGGCAATTTATATTTTTTGTAAATATTCATCCATATCACCTAGGTTGGTATATTTATTGCCATATAGTTGGGCAAAGTAGTTTTTAATGATTGCCTTAATTTCCTATTGGTTGGAGGCGAGGTCCCCCTTTTCATCCTTTATGCTGTTAATTTGCCTTTCTTCTTTCCTTTTTTTAATTAGATTAACCAGTACTTTGTCTATTTTGTCTGTTTTTTCAAAGTACCAGCTTCTAGTCTTGTTTATTAGCTCAATAGTTCTGTCACTTTCGATTTTATTAATTTCTCCCTTAATTTTTAGGATATCTAGTTTGGTTTTCTCCTGGGGGGTTTTAATTTGTTCTTTCTCAAGTTTTTTGATTTGCATTTCCAATTCCTTGATTTCTGTCCTCCCTAATTTTTTAATATATGCACTCAGGGATATGAATTTTCCTTTAAGTACTGCCTTGGCTGCATCCCATAATGTTTGAAAGGATGTCTCACCATTGTCATTTTCTTCAACAAAATTATTAATTGTTTCTATGATTTCTTCTCTAACTATCCAATTTTGGAGTATCATATTATTTAATTTCCAATTAATTTTTGATTTGGCTCTCCATGTACCCTTGCCGATAAATATTTTTATTGCCTTTTGATCTGAAAAGGCTGCATTTATTATTTCTGCTTTTCTGCATTTGTATGCCATGTTTCTGTGACCTAGTGTATGATCTATTTTTGTGAATGTGCCATGTGGTGCTGAGAAGAAGGTGTATTCTTTTTATCCCTATTTATTTTTCTCCATATGTCTATTAACTCTAATTTTTCTAAGATTTCATTCACCTCTTTTACCTCTTTCTTATTTATTTTTTGGTTTGATTTATCTAAATTTGATAGTGGTTGGTTCAAGTCTCCCACTAATATGGTTTTACTGTCTATTTCCTCCTTCAATTCTCCTAGTTTCTCTATTAAAAATTTGGATGCTATACCATTTGGTGCATACATGTTGATTCGTGATATTTCCTCATTTTCTATATTCCCTTTTAACAGAATATATTTACCTTCCCTATCCCTTTTGATCAGGTCTATTTTTGCTTTGGCTTTGTCAGATATCATGATTGCAACTCCTGCCTTCCTTCTATCAGTTGAGGCCCAAAAGGTCTTACTCCAACCTGTAATTCTAACCTTGTGAGTGTCAACCCGTCTCATATGTGTTTCTTGAAGACAACAAATGGTAGGGTTTTGGGTTCTAATCCAATCTGCTATTTGTCTACGATTTATGGGTGAGTTCATCCCATTCACATTCAAAGTTATGATTGTCATTTGTGGATTCGCTGGCATTTTGATATCTTCCCCTAGTTCTGACCTTTCTTCTTTAGCTATCTCCTTTTGAACCACTGATTTACTTTAGGTCAGTCCCCCTATTCCCCTCCCTTGAGATGTTTCCCTTTCTAGCCCCTCCATTTTTATGCTCCCTTCCCCTCCCCCCTCTCCTTCCCTCCCTTTTTATACTCCCTTCCCCCTCCCCCTCCTTAATTTTCCTTTCTTTCTTGCTGTAATGGATAAGATAGAATTCAGGATCCCACTGGATCTAGATGTTCTTTCCTCTCAGATTTGATTTCACTGAGAGTAAGGTTTAAGTAATTCCACTTCACGTTCTCTTCCTCTCCTTCTTATATGAGAGTTCTTCCCCTCCCCTTCCCATGTGTATCTTTATATGGGAAAGATTATTCTATTAAGTCACCCCCTATTTCTTGAAGTAAATCTTAGTATTATTGACGGTTCCCCCCCTTTTCCTTTCTTTGCCCCCACTTTCCCCAAATCTTTTTGATGCCCCAATCTTTCCCTATGCATGTTTCTTCTAACTACTCTTATGATGCTACAATTTTTGAGAGTTACACAAAACATTTTCCCCACATATTAATATGTATAATTTGATGTAAATGTAGTCCTTATAGAAGAGAGTTTGACTTAAAGAAAAAGATAAGATTTATCTCCTTTTCCCTTTCTTTCATATTTACCTTTTCATGTTTCTTTTGCTTTCTGTGCTTGGATATCAAATTTTCCACTAAGTTCTGATCTTTTCTTAGCAAATGCTTGGAAATCTTCTATTTTGTTGAATGCCCATACTTTCCCCTGGAAGTATATAGTCAGTTCTGCTGGGTAGTTGATTCTTGGTTAGAGACCCAGCTCTCTTGCCTTTCTAAATATCGTGTTCCATGCTTTGCGGTCTCAGTGTGTTAGTCACTAAGTTGTGTGTGATCCTTATGGGAGCCCCCTTATATCTGAAGCTCCTCTTCTTGGCTTCTTGTAGGATTTTCTCCTTTTCTTGGAAGCTCTTGAATTTGGCAATTACATTCCTAGGGGTTGTCTTTTGGGGATTTAGTATAGAGGGTGTTCTATGAATCCTTTCTATTTCTATTTTGCCCCCTTCCTCCAGAACGTGGGGGCAATTTTCTTTTATAATCTCCTGTAGAATAATATCGAGTTTATTGTTTATCTCTGGTTTTTCTGGAAGACCGATAATTCGGAGGATTTCTCTTCTCCCTCTGTTTTCTAGATCTGTGACCTTCTCAGTGAGATATTTTATGTTTTCTTCTAATTCATTAATTTTTTGGGTTTGCTTTATTGATTCTTGCTGTTTTATGATCTCACTTTCTTCGAGTTGCTTAATTCTGGTCTTTAGGGACTGGTTTTGCTTTTCAGCTTTGTCTGCCCTTCTATTGGATGCTTTGCACTCTTTTTCCAATTGAGTAGTCTTCTCTGTCAGACTGCTGATCTCTTTCTCCCATTTTTCTTTCCAGGTTTCCATCTTTTGGATAAGTTCCAGTTTGAGATCTTCCAGAGCTTGTTGATAGTTTCCATTTTGGGAGGCATGTTCTGATTTTTTTTGGATTTCCTCCTTATTCTCTTCTTTTCCTTGGGTACTTCCACCATAAAAGTTTTCAATAGTCACCTTTTCCCCTTTCTTCCTGGAGGCTTGATTTTGGGCCATGTGAGCCATCCCTTTGGTGGTTTTATTCCCCTTTCCTTTTTGGTCTGGGGTCTGGGTGATATGGGCAGGTTTTCTGTGAATTTAGGTTGCCTCAGACTAGTTCTTCCCAGCCTCCGAGGTTTCTTAGAGCGCTAGGCCCCTGATCACAGCCAAAGTGCCCAGGTGTTCAGCTCTGCCCAGATAATCAGCGCGTGGCCCGCCCCTGGTGTTTAGCTCCGCCCAGATGTTCAGCGCAACCACCCCAAGTACAGCTCCGCGGACCCCATTGCTCAGCGCCGGATTCTCCCGTGAAACCGCCCTGAGATGTTTTTTCCTGGCAGTACCTAGATTCCAAGGACCCTGGAGTGCCCACCTAGACAGAGACGTTCCCCACTCACTCGCTGTCCCGGTGAGCGCTCAGGTAGCTCACTCTGGTTTGGTGGGGGAGGTGGGGTGGGGGAAGGGTGGCTCAGTTCACGTTTCTGTGCAAGCTTTTCCTCTTTCTTATTATAGTGTGGAAATATTCAAGCCCCACGTACCTTCGCCTCTGTGGGGTACTAGGGAGTCCTGTTCCGCCAAAGGTGATTTTTATGCTCCTTTGATGTAGTCTATTTCGTTTGTTGCCGGGGAGAGGAAGCGTGTGGCGTCTAGATTGCAGCCATGATTACCCCCACAATATTGATTTTTAAATGGAATATAAGGGTTTTTTAAAAAAGCAATTCTCTTCCTCTCCAACGATATCATGCTTTAGGAAAGGGGTGGTAGTTGAACTCTATGAGAAGTCAGTTTTCAAGTATTTTTGGATTGTGCATTCCTGGAAAATTCTAGTTTGTTTGTTTTAAAATTTTTTATAAACTCTTACCTTCTGTCTTAGAATCAATACTGTGTGTTGGTTCTAAGGCAGAAGAGTGGTAAGGGCTAGACAATGGGGATCAAGTGACTTGCCCAGGGTCACATATCTGGGAAGTGTCTAAGACCACATTTGAACCCAGACCTTTCATCTCTAGGCCTGGTTCTCAATCCACTGAACCACCCAACTGCCTCTAAAAGGCTTTTTCTCCCCTTTGTCCTCTCCATTCTTCTACAAGAGGACTGGCAAGAAAGACAAAAGAAAATGAAATTCAAGGCCACTCATTTTCTATCTGCTTATAAAGGCTTCATGGAGGCAGAAGAGATGAAAGGCTAGTGTTCAAAAGTACTGCTTTATAATTGTCTATTTGTCCAACTTCCTAATAGGTGTGGGGTAGCCAGTTTTGACCCACTTATGTCAATAATGTCAGAAAGATATAGAGTCATAAATGTTAGTTGAAGATTAAGTAATGGCTTTGAAATTAATTTTTTACAATCATAGACACAAAAACCATAAGCCTATGTATTTTTGCCTCATAGTAAAATACTCAAGTCAACAAGCATAAATAAACAACAAAACTTAAATATGTGGAAAATGAGAAGAGCAGTTAAGGAGGAGCCAAATCCTCTCATTATACACACAGGGACACTGAGGTCATATTGAGGTAAAGTGACTTGCCTTGGGTCACAGAGGTACTGTGGTATAGCTGAAAATCAAGCCCAGGCCTCCTGACTCCAAATCCATCACTTTTCCCATTACTCTCTAATTCTTTTTTTTTTTGCCTTATTGTACTCTAGTGACATAGGAACCTTGACTAAGTCTTAAGTATGTTAGTCAATGCCCTTTCTATGAGTGTGTGTGGAAAAAGAAAGTGGGGAGAGAGGGTATTGGGAGAGAGGGTATTGGGGTGCTTCCCCTTTCTAGTGGGTTTTTTTAAAATTTAGAATATTTTTCCATAGTTATATGATTCATGATTCCCCCCCCTCCCAACCCCCTGTCTCTCCTCCCTCCCAGAGTTGACAAGCAGTTCCACTGGGTTATACATGTGTCATTATTCAAAAACTATTTCCATGTTATTCATATTTACAGTAGAGTTATCTTTTAATATCGAAACCCTTATCATATGCCCATTGAACCACATGATCAATCATATGTTTTTCTTCTTTGTTTCTGCTCCCACAGTTCTTTCTCTGGATGTGGATGCATTCTTTCTCTTTAAGTTCTCTGGATTGTCCTGGGTCATTGCTTTGCTGCTAGTAGAGAAGTCTATTACATTCAATTGTGTCTTACCAAATCTTAAACTGTATTAGAAAGCAGTGGTCATCAAAACAATATTGTACTAGCTAAGAGACAAAAGAGAGGATCAATGGAGTAGACTTGGGATAAATACCTCAGCAAGCTAATGTTTAATAAAAACCAAAGATCCCAGCTTTTGGGATGTTGGAAGCAAATGTCTCTCTCCATTGTGTCACTTTTTTAAACATCATCTCTCAGTGATCTGGAGTTCAAAGACCACTGAGTAAATTCATATATAGATGAACCCTCAAAGAAAGGAAGTTAAAGAACCAAGGAACCAACTAAATGGGAAATTGATTCCACAGATACTGCTTCCCTGGGCAGCCCAGGTAAATTAAGAAATTAGGATTGGTTCCTGAGATGTGACATGAGAGAGTTAGGGGGTGGAGAAAAGAGCTTAGACCAGGAGGTCTTTGGGGTCTTCTGGTTGGAGCATGGAGAACTGAAGGAACCCTTGTTGGAGTTTAGCCGTAGGCTCATCATGGTGGCCAATAGATTAGAAAGCTAAGTATCTCTCTATCTCTTTTCTAACTTTCCCTCTCTTTCCTACTACTATTACTTTCATTTAATTAAGTTATTAAGCTTCTATCAGCCTCATAATTCCAGGGATAAGAACTCGCTATTTGACAAAAACTGCTGGGAAAAATTAGTTTTAGATCAACATCTTACACCCTATACTAAGATAAATTCAAATAAGGTAAATGACTTAAATAAAAAGAGTGAAATCATAAATAAATTAAGTGAACATAGAATAATATACCTGTAAGATCCGTGGGAAAGGAAGAAATTCAAGACCAAGCAAGAGAGAGATAATATTACAAAATGTAAAATGAATGACTTTGATTACATCAAATTAAAAAGGCATTGTACAGACAAAACCAATGCAAACAAAATTCAAAGGAAAGTAACAAATTGGGAAAACATTTTTATAGCAAAACTTTCTGACAAAGGTTTAATTTCCCAAATATATAAGGAACTAAGTCAAATTTATAAAAAAAATAAGGCCATTTCCCAATCAATAAATGGTCAATAGGCAGTTTTCACATGAGGAAATCAAAACTATAAATAAGCACATGAAAAAAGTATTCTAAACCTTCCTGATTAGAGAAATGCAAATAAAAACAATTCTGAGATACCACCTTACACCTATCAGACTGGCCAATATGGCAGCAAAGGAAAGTAATAAATGTTGGAGGGTATGTGGCAAAATTGGGACACTAATACACTGCTGGTGGAGTTGTGACTTGGTCCAACCATTCTGGAGGGCAATTTGGAACTATGTGCAAAGAGTTTTAAAAGATTGCCTAGGGGGAAGCTGGGTGGCTCAGTGGATTGAGAGTCAGGCCTAGAGGCAGGAGGTCCTAGGTTCAAATCTGGTCTCAGATACTTCCCAGCTGTGTGACCCTGGGCAAGTTACTTAACCCCCATTGTCTAGCCCTTATTGATCTTCTGCCTTGGATCCAATACACAGTATTGACTCCAAGATGAAGGTAAGGGTTTAAAAAAAAAAAAGACTGCCTACCCTTTGATCTAGCCATAGCACTGCTGGGTTTGTACCCTAAAGAGATAATAAGGAAAAATACATGCACATAAATATTTATAGCTGCACTCTTTGTGGTGGCAAAAAACTGGAAAATAGGGGAGGTGTCCATCGTTTGGGGAACAGCTGAACAAATTTGGGGAACAGCTGGTATCTGATGGTGATGGAATACTATTGTGCTGAAAGGTATAAAGAACTGGAGGGATTCCATGTGAACTGGAACGACCTCCAGGAATTGATGCAGAATGAAAGGAGCAGAATCAGAACATTGTACACAGAGACTGATACACTGTGGTACAATCAAATGTAATGGACTTTTCTAGTGGGTTTTCTTGAACTCCTTACATATACTCTTCTACCCTTCCCTCTCAGAAAGGAATGGGGAAGAGGCAGCTAGTGATAAAAAACTTGATCGATAAAGCACCCATGAGTCAATCCAAGTCAGGAAAGGCTCTGTTGTATTTCTCCACAGCTATGAGACAGATCTACCATGCTGGCAATTACCTAGGTTTTTGTGAATCAGATTTGAAAAACAAGACAGGAGTCCTGCCAGTTATTTGTTAACATTAGGGAGCTAATGCAACCATTTTCACCAAAACAAAGAACCCATGTGTTGGGCTGAATGGCCTAAGTTCCCTCCCAACTCTAAGATTCTCTGAATGAAAGCAGAATCCTGGAATGTGGGTTTGGATTGAGAACCCTCTTAATTATAGAGTATCTCAGACTTTGGCTATCCAAATTATTATATATTATAATATCTTCTCCCCTTCACCATATTACCACAAAAAGATTTGCTAGGTGCCAGACACTGTGATTAGTACAATACAAGAAGACAACACATAAGAAGTTAGAGAAGAGGACAAAGGTGTCTTGCAGGTACATTGTAGGGAAGAGTCACCCAGTGAGTCAGGAATTCATAAGAGGCCAAGATAACTTCCCTAAAATACATATTCAAGGAAAACCCAGCTCATTAGGGAGAGGGATCTTAAGGGTGGAGGGTGCTTCTGGTATGATCCAGGCTGAGCTTGTACTCTCTGCAGGTTTCTGTGGCATTATAGAGCAAGCCAGGGAGGAGAGCCCTGGCCCAGCCTGGAGAGGAATGAAGATTGCTATGTAAGCCATAAGGGCAACTAGGTGATGCAGTATAGAGAGCACCAGGCTGGAGTCAGGAAGACTTCTCTTTCCAAGTTCAAATGTGACCTCAGATACTTACTAGCTCTGTGAACCTGGGAGTCACTTAATCCTTTTTGCCTCAGTTTCCTCTTCTATAAAATGAGCTGGAGTAGGAAATGGCAAATCACTCCAATATCTTTGCCAAGAAAATCCCAAATGGGATCACAAAATGTCAGATACAACTGAATAACAACAACAAATATCTAGCCATATCTCCCTCATTCTATTAGGTTGGTTTATCCAAATCCAATTATATCTTTAAAAGAAATTAATTTATCTGTGACATGAAAATTCACAGGTAAAAAAGATATATGTTTATATAAAACTATGTCTTGCTATGCTTCTATTATATCAATTCTTTTTCTGGAGGTGGACATATGCAATCTTAAATTGGTTCATTGTTCTAGCCTCTTGAGACCTTTTATAGCTCTTAGTGTGTCATACAAAAGATCCTGCTTTTATTTTCCTTCCCAGCTTCAGTCATTCAGAGCTTAAAGAAACATCTTATCCATCATATTATCTTCATTTTAAAGTCAATTATAAAAATGCTGAAGAGAAAAGGGAAAAGGATAAAGTCCTATAAGATAACATTAGAGACCTTCCAGCCTGACATTGATTTGGTATCTCCTTTTCTCTGGACTTTGTCATTTAATTAGTTATGAATCCACCTAATTATTTATTTAGCCTATATCTATAGTATTATTATTTAGCCTCTATATTTTTCTTAAAATCACAGAATGATAAAACCTGAGAGTTTATTTATATAATTATAACTTACTTTATGCTAGGTACTGTGCTAAGTGCTTTACAAATATTATCTAATTTGATCCTCCCAACAACAATGGAGCTAGATGCTACTGTTATCACCATTTTACAGATGAAGAAACTGAGGAAGAAAGAGGTTAAATGACTTGTCCAAGGTCACACAGATACTAGTAAGTATTATGGAACTAGAATTTTTTTTAAGCTTTTACTTTCTGTAACTCTAAGATAGAAGGGGAAAGGATAGGTAAATGGGCTTAAGTGATTTGCCCCGGATCACACAGCTAGGAAGTGTCTGAGGCTAGATTTGAACCCAGATCCTCTCAATTCCAGGCCTGGCCTTCTATCCACCGAGCTACCTACTTGCTCTCTGTGACTGGATTTTAACTCAGAACTTCCTGACTCCACATCCAATACTCCATCCACTTTGCCACCTAGCTGACACATGGGAGCTGGAAGGGACTTTAGAAATCCATTTCTGTCTTTCACTAAAAACCAAGATCCACTCTAGTGCACTACTGATTGGTGATCCATTAATTCTTGGCTTGAACACTTCTTATAATGGAGATCCTATAACCTCAAACACACTAATTGTAAAGAAAAAATAGTTCTTTATTTTACATCTGACTTCTAAATCTCACTCATTGGTCTTCGTTCTAATCTCCACAGCAACACTGGAATCTATTCCACCTTCTACATGACAAGCTTTTAATATAGGAAGCAGATGACTTGGATTCTAGCTTATTATCATTTTATGACTTTTGATTTTCATTTTCCTCATGTTAAACATGAAAATAAAAATAGCCTTCTATGCCTCACAGAGTTGTTTTTGGGATTCAGCAAAAGCAGAGTTTTGAAAACTACAAAACCATTTGTTAGATGTTAGGTGTGTAGCTAATAAAATTCAATTTTGATTCTTTATCTGTTCCAATAATGAGTACTTGATTCCTTTAACCACTACCAATGAACAATTATTTCATTCAGCCTCCAAATTTTGGTGAAGTGCCTAAAATGCACAAATCACTGTGTTAGGTGCTGGGCAAGATATACAGGAATGCTTAACACACAGCCTGGCCCCTCACAGAGTCTAGAAGAAGGAATATAATAAAAGCATCAATATATTATAATTATTCAATAATGATAATGCAGAATGAGTATGAAGATGACAAGAGAGGTACAGTGCTCTGTTTAAGGTCTGAGGGAGAAAAGCTCTTTTAGGGGTAATGAAATCTGAGAAGGCTTCATGGAAGAGTTATAATTTAGCTGAATTTTCTAGGATGGATAGACCTATGATTTCTTCAGTGTGGAAACTGCCTCCATGTAACATAGATCACAACCAACTGAGAACTTGGAGTGTTAGAAAGCTGTCTGAAATTCAGTGATATAAAGTGATGTGACCATAGTTACACAGCTAGGAAATGTTGAGGCAGATCTTCTTCACTTCCTAGTCCAGCCAGCACTTTTTTCATCTACTATTCTACTTCTCAGAGGGTGGAAAAAAGACATCATAAAACACAAATTTTATTAAATATGTTAGGAATTTGTTTTTTAAATGATTAGTTTTTATGCTATAAAAAATTGTGCATAGATGGTCTTTATCCAAAAGAGATCATAAAAAAGAGCAAAGCTACTTGTGCAAATAATATTTAGAGTAGCTCCTTTTGTGGTGGCCAAGAAAAGGAAATTAAGGGTATGTCTATCAATTGGGGAATGACTGAACAAGTTAAAGTATATGTTGGCGATGGAATACTATTGTACTATAAGAAATGACAAGCAGAATGGTTTCAGAAAAAGCTGGAAAGTAAGCAGCACCAGGAGAACATTGTACACAATAACAGCAATATTGTATGACTTTCAACTGTGAAAGACTTAACTTCTCTCAGCAATACAATGATCCAGGACAATTCTGAGAGATTTCTGACAAAAGATGCTACCCACCTCCAGAGAAAGAAAGAACTTTTGGGGTCAGATGCAGAGCAAAGCATACTATCTTTCACATTAGTTTATTGATGGTTTTATTTTGGGGATTTTGGTTTCATATGATTAATGTGTGTAGAGGGAGTTTCATCCCCTCCCCCTCCTGAATTGCCCACCAGATTCATCCCATTTTTTGCATGCCAGTGCTGTGTCCATGAACGTAAATAAAAGGATGTGGGTAGACACCTGCCTCACCTGGCTCTACTTCCTCGAGTTGGGCAGGTGAGGAGGTCTGTCGGAGAATCCTGCAGGATGAGCTACATGTGGGTAGACTTAGAGTAAGAAAGAGATTTTAAATCTATGCTTGTCTGCTTTCTCTATTTCAAGTGATTAGTAATAAACTTTATAGAAAATAAGAACTTGGAGACATTAATTTTAATCTAATAATTGGAAGTATGTTTTGCATGATAATACATGTACAATCCAGTTCAAACTGCTTACCATCTCTGAGAGGGAGGAGGGAAGGAAATAATTCAGGTGTTATAATTTCAGAAAATGTATATTGAAAATGATTATTACATGTAACTAGGAAAATAAAATAATTTTGAATAAAAAAAAAAGATTGGTTCTACAAGTGACTGTTTTTTCCTGCTACATTCAACTGTATCCAGGAAGGCAGATATGACTTTAAGAGGAATGTGTCAGTTTAGAATGTTCTGTTCTCTACTCATTGGGTAAAAGACTGGTTGGGAGAAGGGGAAATACAGGATTGGGCAGGTTGTAGAAAGAAATAACTTTGACTTGTGATTACTGGAAAGATTTTAATCACTTTAAAACACTCATTTCATAGTGCCTGTCAACTTGGAATTTCTCTCTCTCTCTCTCTCTCTCTCTCTCTCTCTCTCTCTCTCTCTCTCTCTCTCTCTGTGTGTGTGTGTGTGTCTCTCTTTCTTTCTTCCACCTTACATTCTATCTTAGAAGAGCTGATAAGAGCTAAACAATGGGGGTTAAGTGACTTATCCAGGGTCATACAGCTAGAAAAGATCTGAGGCCATATTTGAACCTAGGACCTCCCATCTCTGGATCTGGCTCTTAATCCACTGAGCCACTTCTTTAAACAGTAGGAGAGCTGAAAGCAATCTGAGAAATTTTTGGTTCCTTCCAAAAGAACTACTTCTTCTTGACTTAATTTCCATATCTGTAAGCCAATAATATATCATTATCCCTCATTCTTTATTGAGTACTTACTAAGGGCTTGATACTACTGGGCAATGGAGAGACAAAATCTTAAGTCTATATTGGTCTCTGTCTTGAAGGGGTTTGTAATCTAGTTGGAGAGATAAGACAGAATATACACAGAAGAAGAAATTAGAAAAAAAGAGATAATGTGAAGTTTAAGGCTCATTACAACTAACCACACTGGTCATCACAGACAAGGCCTCCTGGTCAGGATATGAAAGAGTTGAAGGGAAGGAACCATTCAGCATTTCACCTCCTCAAAGATCTGGAGATCCTCATCCTTCAGAGTCTCAAATATTTACCTTTATCTACCTCTTGGCTTTGGAGGAAATGGTGGTACAGTTTTTATGTCCATCACCTTGTGGCACAGAAACAGCTCTATGGGTTGTCTCAGCCATTCTCTACAACTCAGAAAGAATACACTTAAACTTTTCTTATCTAAGCCTAAATATCTCTTGTTCATTAAAAGGATATGAGTCCTCATCTGGTACTCCAGGATCCATTTCACCTCTACTCAGAATGTCTGCTCTCACACATGTTCTAGTTTTTTTTTTTTAAAACAACTTAAATTTAAACAAATTTTCCAATGACGTGTAAAAACAAATTTTGACATTCATTTAAAATTTTTTTGAGTTCCAAATTTATCTTCTCCACCCCCCCCATTGAGAAAGCAAGCAATTTCACATAGGCTATATATGTATAGTCATGCGAAGCATTTTTCCATATTAGTCATGTTGTGAAAGAAAACACAGACCAAAAAAAAAAACTCCATAAAAAAATAAAGTAAAATATAGTATGCTTCAGCCTTAGATTCCCTCAGTTCTTTCTTTGGAGGTAAATGGCATTTTTTATCATCAAATCCTTCAGAATGGTCTTGGATCTTTTTATTGTTGAGAATAGCCAAATCACTTGCCATTGATTATCATACAATATTGATGTTGCTGTGAATGATGTTCTCCTGCTTCTGTTCACCTTACTTTGCATTAGTTCATTAAGTATTCCCAGGTTTTTCTTAAGTCATCCTGCTCATTGTTTCTTATAGCACAGTAATATCTCATAACAATCATAAACCACAATTTGTTCATCCATTCCCCAATTGATGGATATGACCTCAATTTCCAATTTTTTGCCACTACAAAAAAGAACCTTTATATTTTTGTACATATAGGTTCCCCCACCTCCTTTTTAATCTTTTTAGGATACAGACCTAGTAGTGATATTGCTCTGTCAAAGGGGATATGCATAGTTTTATAGCCCTTTTGAGTATAGTTTCAAATTGTTCTCCCGAATGCTTGGATCCCTTAGGGATGCATGAGAAGGCTGTAAGTCAGAATCCCAGAACTGAGCAGAAAAGCTTTGCATTCAAAAGAGCAAAAATCTTTTCTCTGAGCTCCTGCCAAATGGCAAGTTCTTGAGCTGAGCCATATCATAAGAAGTGGATATGGTGACTGAAAGGGAATGTTGGTCTCTATTGCTTTTCATTCAGTAAAAAAAAATACCTATTTTTTTAAAATTACAAATGAAATCCAAGAACAGCTGTGAGATTCTTCAAGCTATTTAAATCACAGAAAGGACCAAATTCCAGTTTTTCTATACAGCCCTGCCCAGCTGTCATTTCATGCTTTTCACATTTTAGTGTCCACCTTTTGAGACCTTTCCACTCATCTCTCATTGTTTACAAGGAAGCATATGGCTCAAACCTTGAGACTAGAAAGCTACAGCAAGAATGCAGTGTGGGTGTGTGAACAGGCTGGGGGGGGGGGAGGGAAGGGGAAGAGTCTCTCCCACTACCCCCATTTGTAGTCTTAGTGTTAAGAGTACTGTATTTGAAGTCAGAGCCCAGTTCAAATTCTGGCTCTGACCTGTGTGACAATGAACAAGGCTGGTCTCTGTGAGTCCATGTCCAAAACCAAACTCTTCTCTCTCTCCACCCCCCCCCCCCCCCCCTTACATACTTAAAAACTCTCCTTTAACCATGGAACAATTTTCTTAATTAATTAAATAAAAATTTTTTAAAAGTTAAAAAAATAACTCTCCTCGAAAGCCCTTTAAAACCTAACCCCTGGCTACCTTTCCAGTTTTCATACATCTTACTCTCCTCCATATACTCTTCCATCTGGCTGTCCTCCTTGCTCCTCTTCTCAGAAGACGCTCCAGCTCTAGGCTCTGGGAGTTTTTATTGTCTGTACCTCCAAGCCAGAAATTCCCTCTGTTTGATTTCTACATCTGGCTTACCTGAGATCCTTCAAGCTTCAGCTAAAGTTCCATCTTCCACCTGAAGCCTTTCCCTACGACCTTAATGCTGATGCCTTCCCTCTTTTTCCTGAATTTCGCTTGTTTGTCCTTAGTCGCTTGGTGTGTTCTCCGAATAAGTCTGTGAGCTCCTCCAGAGTAGGAGTGATCTTTTGCCTCTTTTTGGCACTGTGCCTGCCACAGAGCAGGTGTGTATTAAATATTTCCTGACTTTGTGAGTCTCGGTTTCTTTCTTTTTTAAAAAAATATTTTTTCCATGATTCCATGATTCCTGTTCTCTCCCTCCCCTCGGAGCTGACAAGCAATTCCACTTCTATTATCTATTATCACTGAAAACTTATTTCCATAGTATTCATTTTTAACAGAGTAATCTTTTCAAGTCAAAACACCAAATCCCATACCCATATAAACAAGTGATAAATCGTATGTTTTCTTCTGCATTTCTTCTCCACCCGTTTTCTCTAGATTTGGATAGCATTCTTTCTCATAAATCCCTCTCTCAGTTTCTTTTTTTGTAAGATGGACGGCTATGTTCTCTAAGGTCTCTTCTAGCTCTAGAAATCTCTGATTTCTGGCTAGCAGAGCGCAGTCAGCCTCGGCAAGTGCGGTTGTAGTTGGGTGGGAGCGGGCTGTGGGTGTGGTGGGCAGGTGGAGGTAGGTTGTGGGGCAGGACGACGTGTGGCTGAATGAGGACGTGCGAGCCATACTTCAGGGACATGGCGGGAGATGGCCCCGGACACTTACCGGAGGCGGCAGCGGCAGGTGCTTTCTGACGAACCCTCTTAGAACCCTCTTAGTCCGAGTGCTTGAAGCCTGAGCCTCCAAAAAGGGGATGTCTGACTTGAGCGGCTTGGGTTAGACCCTTTGGGGAGCCCCGACCCCAGCGGTGGCGGCCCGCATCCTTCTGACGCCTTTCCTCCTTCCCCTCCCTCCGTTTTCTCCTCAGGCAGCTCGTTGGGGGATCCCTACCTGAGCGGTCAGTCGCGGTCTGACTCAGCCTCAGTCTCAGCGGGTGACCGGAGGATAGATGGAGAGAGAGGTGCTGTAGGGAGCAGTCTAACGCAAACAGGGTTCTTGTCAGGGTTCACCCCGCCCCTCCAGCAGGAACTGTGTCAAGGGTTTAGGGCAGTTCCCTCCCCTGGTTCTCACCCGCCCGCCTGGCATTTCCTAGTGTGCTGGACTATGTAGCCGCACCCGAGCTTTTCTCCCCAAGGTTTATGAACCAATTCTTTCAAACTTTCCTGAGTCACCTCTCACAACCCGTGCTTTACTGGGGGGTTCACAGTATCTAAGAGATCATTTAGAACCGACTCCCCACCCCTCCATTTTATTAAGATGAAAACGGAGGACTTTCAGAGCAGGGTTTTGTCACCATGTACTGCCTCTATCTTCCCAAGGCAAGCCATCCCACACTACACCCTCTTCATCCCTCTACCAGAGTGGGACTCATCACATTTAGGAGTTCATGTGTAATGTGGAGTTTTATTTAGAACTTCATCAGGTTTTATTAAATGTAAAAATCTGAACTTGCATTAAGCAAATATTAAAAAAAAAACAAATTGGACTAGTATATTTGTGCTAATTTTCCTACTTATAAAAACAATGAAAAATATTTTCCCAAGGGAAAGTTATTAAATGAAATGATTTATCTCAAAAAAAGTCTATAGATACAGCCTTAAAATATGTTACGAATATATAAGTAGAAAATATTCACAAACATGTTTTTGCAACATATATGTCTGTGTTTGTAGAGAGAAAGAAATATAGGTATATAGATATTCCTATGTTTTGAAGTAGAAAATAATATTGATTCTAAGATAAACCAAAAGAAGAAACAAGCCAGTTTGTTTTTTATGTTTCAAAACATTTGTTCTTGAGATCATTCTTGATGTTCATGTGCCATTTCCCCAGGTACTTATCATTCTTCCACATCTTTGGATCTTATCAGGGTATCAAGGATTTTTTTTTTCTTCAGTCTCTTGCTGTTTATCTCTTGGCCCTTCCAGGGTTCATTGGCACTTGGGGCCATTGAAAGAAAAACCAACGGTTTTGCAGTTTGTCAGTGTTTCCTGATAAAAGCATTAGTGAGGGAAGATCCAGGAACTCTTGGCTAAAATGTGGCTAATGGGCTCTCTGGGTTCTTCCCCGAGATGGGGAGTAGGAGAATGGGTCATTAACTGGCTAGACCTGAGAATATGATATAGTATTTCCTAACTCCGAACTGATAAGTCTCTGGAGTAGCTGCTTCTGCTCAAAATAAGGACAGAAAGATTTTTTCTCTGCCCTGACAAAGTCTCTAGCCTTTCTCTAGCCTTAAAGGGAGCAGTAAACAGTATCAGGGAAAGACTTCAGCATTCCTATTCCTGATAAGGAAGATGATAAGATAAGGCAGCATTCCTATTCCAATTACAATTAAATCCAACCAACCCCTTGCTCAGGAGAGGATCAAATCATGTGCTCTGGGGAATGTGGGACAGGAAAAATAGATGACGTAGGGCAAAGGTGAAACTCAGAGCTATTAAGCCAAGCTTTGTGCTCAACAACCTTTTTATTTTCAGGTTTTATTGATTTTTTAAAAACTCTTACCTTCTGTCTTAGAATCAGTACTAACTATTGATTCCAAGGCAGAAGAGTGATAAGAGTTAGGTAATGAGTGTTAAGTGACTTGCCCAAGATCACACACACAACTAGGAAAGGGTCTGAAACCACATTTGAACCCTGGACCTCCCACCTCCAGGCCTGACTTTCCTTACTGAGCCCCTCTTGATATTCTGTTAAAACAACAAAAACATAAACAGTATCACTGTCACTTTTTCTTGATACCTACCCCTTCTCTACTGCTACCCATAACTAATAGAATTATTCCTTGTAATAAAGAAGTACATTTAATTTTTTTAAATCCAAATCTTTCTTAGAATCAATACTGTGTATTCTAAGGCAGAAGGGTGGTCAGGGCTAGGCAATGAAGGTTAAGGTTGACACAGCTAGGAAGTGACTGAGACCAAATTTGAACATATCTCATCTCTAGGCCACTGAGCCACCTACTTACCCCCCCAAAGAAATGCATTTAAACAAAAATAATTCAACACATTGCTCATGTTTGCCCGATCTCACACCTAGACTACTGCCACTCTGACAAGAGGGGACAGATAGGCGTGGGTTTTATTTTCAGACCTCTGAAGTCCCAATTGGTGACTGCACTGATTAGGATTCTGAAGCCTTCGGATATTTTCTTTTACAACACCAGCAAACCGTTCTAATAGTTAAGCTAAGAAATTCAAAAGCAGTCACCACATGGCTTAGTGCACAATGATTTGGGCATCGTTAGCAATTAAATGGTTATAGAATAAAACAATTATTAATGGAAGTTGTTAAAGGAATAACAAATCAGTTAGGAGGGCTTATTGACTGTTAGCAGGGACCCAAAACTACTGGAGTCTAAACTAAATGGTAATACAGCGATCCCTCCAGAGAAGCCCACAATAGGTGAAAATCCATGAAGCAGCAGCGTTCAATTTATTTTATTATGTATATGTATTTTCAGGTTTTAGAAATCCTTCCCACTCTCCTATAAACCTTTCCCCTCACATCATAGGTTCTTAAACACTTTCTGAACGTTGTGCACAGTGCGAGAGAGCAAACAGCCGGATGCTACGGTCCCTGAGCCAATCAGCTCTAGGATACAGAACACAGAGCTGCAGCAGACAACAGGCTGCTGTGTACAATCTCACGCTGGCAAACTTGCGCAGGGAGTAGTGCTCTACTGCATGTCCATTGTGTACAGTACAAAATTCATCCGCAAAATCCCACTATATAGCAACAACTCCGTGATACAGAATTAGACATCTATTTTTAAAACCTACGACACATTGAAGCCATGATAAGTGAGCCGCAATATAGGGAGGGATGACTTTATACCTGACAGCTGAACAAAGTTTCATAGTTTTCAAATCTCTGCTTGTATAGAATTTTGCCAACATGTTGAGTCAGAGGATGTAGTTTGAATCTCAACTCTGCTATTTTATTGCTTATGTGACCTCCTGGCAAATTACTTCAAATTACTAAAATTTCCTTAGGGAAATGCTGGCATCCCATGGATAGACCACACAATTTTTTCTTCATATCTCACTCAGTGAGACAGTGTGGTACGTAGAAAGAACATTGAATTTGGAGTTGCAGGATCTGAGATTGAATTGTAGTTACCCATTTATGACTTCCATGATCTTGGGCAAAGCATGGCCTCACTGGATCTGTTTCCTCCCTCACATCCTGACTGTTTTTGTTTTTTTTTTAACTTGCATATATTTATCAAATGACTATCATGCTGTAAGCAGTATATAGGTACTTAAGATTCATATGATAAAAAATCAAAAATAGTTCCAAAACCCCAAGGAGTTACATTTTATCAAGGAAAACAACACGGGCACAGCTAATTAAATACAAAACATGCAAAGTAAATATAAAGCAAATGATGGCAGTAAGAACTCTACTTGGGGGATAACGAAAGACAAAAGGAGTAGGCAGAACCTAAGAGAACTTTGTTTTGTTTTGTTTTTAGCAGTTTCATCTTTTTTCCACATTATTTTATTTATTTATTTTTTAGAATATTTTTCCTTAATTACATGATTCATGTTCTCTCCCTTCCCTCTCCCCTCCCTCCTATCCTGTCAGAACTGACAAGTAATTCCACTTGTTTATACATGTCTTGCTACTCATAACCTATTTCCATTTTATTCATATTTGTAATAGAATAATCTTTTAAAAACCACAACTCCAAACCATATGCCCATATAACCAAGTGATAAATCATTTTTTTCCTTGTGTTTCTACTACCATAGTTCTTTCTCTAGATGTGAATAGTCCTCTTTTTCACAAGTCTCTCAGGATTGACTTAGATCATGGCATTGCTATTAGTAGCAAAGTCTATTACATTTGATTGTCCCACAATGTTTCACTTTCTGTGTACAATGTTCTCCTGGTTCTGCTCATTTCACTCTGCATCAGTTCAGGGAGGTGTTTCCAGTTCATATAGAGATGAAGCAGTTCATTAATCCTTATAGCACAATGGTATTCCATCACCATCATATACCACAATTTATTCAGCCATTCCCCAATTGATGGATACCCCCTCATTTTCCAAATTTTTGCCACCACAAAAAACATAACTATAAATATTTTTGAACAAACTTTTTTTTTATCCCTTTGATGTACAAACACAGTAGCATTATAGCTAGATCAAAGGGTAGGCTTTCTTTTAAAGCCCTTTGGGCGTAATTCCAAATTGTCTTCTAGAATTGTTGGATCACTTCACAACTCCACCAGCAATGTATTAGCATCCCAATTTTGCCACACCCTTTTCAACATTTATTATTTTCCTTTATTATCATATTGACCAATCTGCTAGGTGTGAAGTTATACCTCAGAGTTGCCCCGATTTGTGTTTCTTTAATTATGAGGGATATAGAACATTTTTTCATGTGATTATTGATAATTTTGATTTCTTTGTATGAAAACTGCCTATTCATATTCCTTGACCAGTTGTCATTGGGGAATGCCTTGATTTCTTGTAAATTTGACTTAGTTCCTTATATATCTGGGAAATTAGACCTTTGTCAGAGAATTTTGTTATAAAAATTTTTTCCTTTCTAATTTTGTTTCCATTGGTTTTGTTTATACAACCCCTTTTTAATTTAATATAATCAAAATTATTCATTTATATCTTATAATGTTCTCATTCTCTTATTTACTATTAAATTCCTTACCTTCCCATAGATTTCACAGATATACTATTCTATGTTCATCTAATTTACTGATGATTTCACTCTTTTTTTTTCCTTAACCCTTACCTTCCGTCTTGTGTATTGACTCCAAGGCAGAAGAGTGGTAAGGGCTAGGCAATGGGGGTCAAGTGACTTGCCTAGGATCACACAGCTGGAAAGTGTCTGAGGCCAGATTTGAACCCAGGATCTCCCATCTCTAGGCCTGACTCTCAATCCACTGAGCCACCCAGCTGCCCCTGATTTCACTCTTTAAATTTGAGTCATTTACCCATTTTGAATTTATCTTGGTATAGAGTATGAGATGTTGATCTAAAACTAATTTTTCCCATACTGTTTTCCGATTTTCTCAGCAGTTTTTGTCAAATAGTGTGTTCTTGTTCTAAAAGCTGGGGTCTTTGGGCTTATCAAACACTAGCTGGCTGAGGTCAATTATTCCTAGTCTATTCCAGTGATCTACCCTTCTGTCTCTGAACCAGTACAATGTAGTTTTGATGATCACTGCTTTGTAGTACAGTTTAAAATCTGGTACTACTAGACCCCCATCCTTCATATTTTTAAAATTAGTTCCCTTGATATTCTTAATCTTTTGTTCTTCCAGATGACCTTATAATTTTTTCTAATTCTAGAAAATAGTATGTTCTAATTCTAAAAAATAGGTATGGCACTGAATAAATAAATTAATCTGGGTAGGATTGTCATTTTTATTATATTAGCTCTTCCTACTCATGAGCAATTAATGTTTTTCCAATTATTTAGAACTAGTTTTATTTGTGTAAAAAGTGTTTTGTAGTTGTGTTCATAAATTCCCCAGTTTGTCTTGGCAGATAAATTCCCAAATATTTTATATTGTCTAGAGTGATTTTAAATGTAATTTCTCTTTCTAATTCTTGTTGCTAACTTTTGTTGGAAATACATAGAAATGCTGATGACTTATGTGGATTTATTTTGTATTTTGCAACTTTGTTAAAGTTATTATTTCCTCTAGCTTTTTAGTTGATTCTCTAGAATTCTCTAAGTATACCATCATATCATTTGCGAAGAGTGATAGTTTAATTTACTCATTGCCTATTTAAATCACTTCAATTTCTTTTTCTTCTCTAATTACTACTGCTAGCCTTTCTAGAACAATATAAATAATATTAGTGATAATGGGCACCCTTGCTTTCCTCCTGATCTTCTCGGGAAGGCTTCTGACTCATCCCCATTGCAGATGATACTTGCTGATGGTTTTGAATATATATTGTTTATTATTTTTAGGAAAGGTCCTTCTATTCCTATACTTTCTAGTGTTTTCTTTTCTTTCTTTTTCTTTTTAAACCCTTACCTTCCATCTTGGAGTCAATACTGTGTATTGGCTCCAAAGCAGAAGAGTGGTAATGACATGGGCACTGTACCCCCAGAAACCCAGGCAAACTATTATCAGGGAAACTCCCTTGCTCCCTTACATTCTCATGACTCTGAGCCTAAAAACACCCAATGACCCCTCTAGGGTCCTGAGATGACTATCTTCCTTTGATCATCTTCTAGATTTAAGATGGACAGGAAGAGGCACCTCGAGGCCATACCTTGATCCTATCAGACATCTGCTTGTTCCCTAAAACTAAGGAATCTTTATGTCCCCAGGCAGATGATCACCCCACCTCACCAAATGCCTGGGTGACTAACACTCTCTGTTGTAAAAAGTATAAAATCCCCAGAATTGATGTCATCTGGGGGAACAGCCTTTCCATTCATGCTGTCCTCCCAAGGAACTGCTCCCCATCTTGCTGTTCTACCTTGCTATCCTTCTGGCCATTCTCAACATTACTTTCTAAATTAATAAATTTCTCTTTTTGTTTTTGAGCTAAGTTTTGGAGTCTTGCATGCTTGCAAAAGGTATCCTTCCCAAACCCCAGGGGTACACATCTGTACCCCATAACAGTAGGGGGTCAAGTGACTTGCCCAAGGTCACACAGCTGGGAAGTGTCTGAGGCCATATTTGAACCTAGGACCTCCCATCTCTAGGCCCAGTTCTCAATCCACTGAGCTACCCAGCTGCCCCCACTTTCTAGTATTTTCAATAGGAGTGAGTTTTGTATTTTGTCAAAGGCTTTTTCTGCATTTATTGAGATAATCATGTGATTTCTGTCAGTTTGGTTATTGATATGGTCAATCATTTGAATGGTTCTCCTGATGTTAAACCAGTCTTGCATTCCTGGTATAAATCCCACCTAGTCATGACTTAAGAGTTAATTTTTATAAATGGTGATCACAACAACTTTTATAACTCTTAATTTGACCAAAATCAATTTTAACTCTTACAATTTAACAAACCCCCTTTTAACTATTGCAAGCTAATAAAAGATCCTGCTCAATAAACTCTAGTGAATTCCTATGCCCCCAGGATCAGATATAAAATACTCTTTGACATTTAAAGCATGTTACAAATTTATGCCTTCTTGTCTTTATATTTTTATATTTTGTTCTCCTCCATGTACTCTCAAGGGACTTCTAGGTGGCACAGTGGATGCAGTGCTAGGTTCAGAGTCTGGAAGACTCATCTTCCCAAGTTCAAATCTGGCCTCAGACACTTGTTGAATGATCCTGGGCAAGTCATTTAACCCCATTTGCCTTGGTTTCCTCCTCTGTAAAATGAATTGGAGAAGGAAATGAAAAACCATTTTAGTATCTTTGACAAGAAAACCCCAAATGGGCTCATGAAAAGTCAGATGAGTGAACAACAATGTATATTGTTACACCAAACTTTTTGTTATTTCTTACATACAACATTCCATCCCCCAACTCCTCCTCCTCTTATTGACTGTCCACTGTGTGTGGCAGGCTCTTCCTCATCACACCCTCCTGACTTTTCTGGCTATCTACCAGATTCATCTCAGATTCCAGTGCTTTCCTCCAGAGTTTTCCTTCCATTGCTTTCATGGATACTTTGCATATCGCACCCTTTATCAGAACAGTGAGCTGCTCAAGGGCAAAAAAACAACTATCATGGCTGTTTGGAACATTGCCTGGAATATAATAAAAGCTTAAGAAATGTATGTTAATTGATTTTGCATTTTAATTTTCTTCTAGTAGGTATATATTTTTGTGTGATAAGGAAATTAAATTAGTCTAGCTTGATTTCTCATCTTGATAAAAACAATAGCTTTTAAATGATCTTCACTTACTTTTAAAAATGCTCATGAAGCTATCTTTAATGACATGCTTTTAGACTTATGATGAAAAATACTATCTACCTCCAGAGAAAGAATTGAAGGAATCCAAATGCAGGCTAAAGTATCCTTTTTTTTTTTAAAACTTTCTTTATTTTTCCATGTATTTTTAAAATTTGTTTTTTCTTTCAAAACATGACTAATATGGAAATATGGTTTGCATCACTGCACGTGTATAACCGTGTCAAATTGCTTGCTGTTTCGGGGGGGGGGGAGGGAATAGAAGGAAGGAGAGATTTGGAACTCATAATTTAAAAATAAATAAATGGTAAAATTGTTCTTACATGTAATAAACAAAAAAACAAAAAAACAACATGTCTTTAAATTTATCAGAAATATATTAAGCATATCAGCCCATAGTTGGTAAATCCTTTTCCCCCCTTTTGAAATTAGAACACTATTTGCTCTTCAGCCCTGATGTGTCTCTTCTGTTCTGTGGGGGTCATTCAGAGATCACCAATGTAAGCTTGGAAATCAACTGCCAAATCTGCCTTAATTCTGGCATCTGGTACAATGAATTACTCAGGGACTGAAGGTTCAGGCAAATAGGAGTTTTACTACCAAAAAATCTGTGATAGGCAAAAATAGTTCTCAAGAAGCAATTCAGGAAAAATTAAACCAACTGAGAAAAACCACAAGCAAGAAGGTTAAAAACATTAATTATAGAGGGTCCCTGGAGTATCAGAATTCCTCTAAGATATTTTTCCAACCTTGAATTATTTTCCATCTGAAGGTTTCTTTAGAGAGAAGGGCAGTCTGAGCAGGGAAGGAATCTCCTGGCATTCATTTTTCCCCCTAAGCTAAATAGTATATATCTTTCTATATATCTAAATCTACATAGATAAAGATTTATATAGATATGGGTACATGTTGTATTTAGATTTCTCATGCTCTGACTCAGCAAGGGGCCTGGGAGTTGGCTACAGGATGAAAAGCCTCTCCATTATGTGGTCCTTGGAGAGAATGGGCCATGTCATCCAGTCTCCTACATAAAGGATGGAGTGGATCCAATGGTGAAACAGTAATAACACAACCTCTTAGTCCAAGGGATAGAAATTGTGGAGAATTTGAACTCTGGCTTGTTTAAGAATGTCTAGAATTCTTGTACGGAAGGAATGACATAAATACTTACTAAGCACTTGCTATGTGCCAGGCATTGTGCTGAGGATTTGACAGATATCATCTCATTTGGCCAAGCATATGGACTAGGACCTAGAAGAACCAGAAGGGATTTGAGCTGGAACATGGAACACCTGAACTTTGCCCTCTCTTATTCATATGTCCCAGGTGAAGGTTCGATGGGAGGGAGAGATATTGCTCTAATAACCCCAAGTTTGCTTATCTTATAGGGAGAGTCTAAACTCTTCTTGTTGTAAGATTAGAGAACTGTATAGTTCATTGTGGAGTGGGGAAGGAGAAGTAGACACATTAGAAAGGCAGAAGAATGGAACTAATTGTTTATGGACTACTGATAATTTTTTGTGATTTCTATATTTTGACCATGGAATGAAATAAAAGGTGTCCTATACCAGATAAGTATTATCAGCTTAAATGCTTGCAGGGAACAGGGGGTTCTTTTACCTTCATCTGAGATCTAGATAAAAGCTATAGACTGAGGTTCCCAGAAAAAGAAAACCTCTGATTTGGGGCAAAATGAGACAAAGAAATTGAGGAAGCATCTCCTCTTTCCCACCAAGATTCAACTTTTTCTGTGTAACCTGGAACATTCCCTCTTACTGGATATGCCCTTCCCTCAGCTTCAGAGATACCCTGTTTGACCCCCCCCCCCTTTTCTCTAATCATTCTTTGTTTATTTCCTTTAAAGGCTCCCAATCTTCTTGATGCCTTAATGTGATTATTCCTTAGAAGTCTGTCCTCAGTCTTCTCTTTATATAATCACTTAATTTGGTAATCTCATTCACTCTCAAGGTTATAGCTACTATTTCTTGTTTTTTTTTTTTAATGTATTGTATATGTATATATAATATAGGTTTCCTTGATAAGGAAATTATTTTCTGTGGAAGAAAGGTTACAGACATGCATTCCCACCCACCTGGACAATTATAATATCCTCCTAACATATTTTTTTTTTACCCCTACACTCTATTTTCTTTAATCAGTTCTTAATGGATTGCATAATCTAGAATAATCTTTCTTATGTACAAATATGGCTAAATTCACTCTTCTCTTCCAAAATCTTTAATAGTTCCCTACTGTTTACTAAGAAATAGTGTCCTTCCATCTCTCCCTTTACCTTATTCCTTCTAAAGCCATTATTTTGCTTTATTGTGATCTCTAATTCCTCTATCTTTCAGCAGACCTAATAAGGTTTTATTTGTCCATTCATCAGCTTGATCAGTGGATTAGTGGTGCAGAGGAGGAAGGAAACAAGCAATTATCAAGAACCCGTTATGTACCAGGCACTTTTCAAAAACTATCTCCTCTGATCCTTATAACAAAGCTGGGAGGTAGATGTTATTATTATTCTCATTATATGGGTGTAGAAACTGAAGCAAATAGAGTTTAAGTGATTTACTCAGAGTCTAATAGCTAGTATCTGAGATTGAATCTGAACTCTGGTCTTCCTGATTCTTTTCTTTTTAAACCCATACTTCTGTCTTAGAACCAATACTGTGTATTGATTCCAAGGCAGAAGAGTGGTAAGGGCTACGCAATGGAGGTTAAGTGACTTGCCCAGGGTCACACAGTTGGGAAGTGTCTGAGGCCAGATTTGAACCTAGGACCTCCCATCTCTAGGCCTGAATCTCAATCCACTGAGCTACCCAGTATATAAATGGAGATTTTGAGCCTTTGAACTTCATCCCCCAGAAGTCCCTTAGTATTTCCCAAAATTCCCTTTTCCTGCATCCCGTATTTTACGTGATTGTATTTAAGTGGTTGTAACTCCTCCCTCCTTTCTCTCGGAACCTGTGACCTGCAACCAGGCTGAAGTCAGGCAATTCTTTTGTTTTTGTTATTATTAATAAAACATTATAACATATAATATTTAGTTATTGATTATAAATTTTAAAACCCACACTAGCTTCCCCCCTTCCTGACTCTTGAGCCTGGCACCCTATCCACTCTGTCACTCAGTAGTGTATTCTTTATGACCCATAACTCTTTCTTCTTGTTCTAATGTAATCCTCAATCTTGGATAACTCCTATTGTTAGTCTTTAATGCTTCTAGGCTTTTACTGTTGCGGGAAGTAATGCATAGTTATGCCATATAATCTAAAGTTAATTGAATTCTCAACAATCCATTTATTCTTCCCAGATTGAATTTCTATCACAATGTCTAATGTGTCTGTTTCAAAACTTCTCTTTTCAGACCTTCAATGTCTTCCTCAAATCCTTGTTTTTAGTGGAGAACCTCAACTCCTGTTTTGCTTTATAGGCTATTTATCATAATAAGCTTTCCTGTTGACCAGACTTCTCTATAATCATTTTCTCTTGGCAATCTCATTCACTCCCATGGCTATAGCTACTACCTCATGTTAAGGGGAGGGGGGGGGGAATCTAGCAACATACAGAATTACGTTCAGGAATAAGACTGTGGTTGTTCAGTCACTCCTTTTGGAATTTTCTTGGCAAAGATCCTAGAGTGGTTTTCCATTTTCTTCTCCAGTTCATTTTACAGATGAGGAAACTGAGGCAAATAGGATTAAGTGACTTACCCACTGTCATTCAGCTAGTAAGCATCTGAGGCTAGGTTTGAACTTGGGTCTTCTTGGCTTCAGGTCTAATGCTCTATCCACTGTAACATGTAGCTAACCATCCTTCCCTTGACCAAGGATACATAAGGGGAATTTACAGGCTTAAGTGATGGGTGAAATATTTGTATGTTTCTTCTGGTTATTCCTTTGTCATACATATTGCTTTATAAAAGAGTTGGGTTTCTTGGACCCCTAAAACTGAGGGAACATAATTTGTGGGGGCTTGATCCAATTGTGGACACTAAATATCCCAAATCCTAAAGAGTACCTGGAGAAACCTGATGCCATGGGAGAGTGGTTTCCTGATTCTCAAGGAATTGCTACCTAACGAATTACCAGGCCCCAATAAACCTTTAGAAAATAAATTTATTAGGAGGAAAAGTTGAATGGCTGGGAGGCAAGATGGGGGTTGCCTCTTCCAGGGATAGGAGAGTCTAGTTTATATACTTTTACAGGCAAAGCTGGTGACATGTGACATTCCAGAACAGAAGACTGGGGAGAAGGGAGGGTGACTGAGGTTGAGAATGTTGTCTATCAGGGAGATATGCAAATCTCAAAAGGATGGAACATGCAAGTCATCTTTGTCCCTTTATCAGTGTTTATCAGGGATTGTTTGCTCCTGACTCACTGTATTCCTGAGGTCAGAAGCTCAGAGGAGTCCTTGAGGTGTCCCTTGGAATTTCTAGGAGTTCCTCTTGTGCCCTTTCTGGTTTGGGATCCTTCTAGTGACTTGGACTCCATCTTCCCTATGTCCAATTTCTAAGGGATAAAACATCCGTGGTCTACCTTCTATAACTTCTTTAAGTCTGAAAAATGGGCCATCGAGCTCTCCTTGCCTCCCCAGGAGAGAGGGAGTGGCAGTTCCTGTGGGCACAGGGACATGGCTTCAGTGAACGCTTGGTTCCTGGGAGTAACATGAAGTCCAAGATGGAGAGCTGGAGAACCATTGGTCGTGGGTGTCTCTCATACACCCAGAAACCTGAAGAGCATGTCTCTATGGCTGCTTCTCCCGACTGACTGGTGGAATGCAGGCAGGATATTTCAGTCCCCGAAGCAGCAGGCAGTGTAGGAGCAATGGGAACAGAGACTAAAGAAAGATATATACAGAAGAAATTCCTATACAGATACTGTAGTACAGAAAGCAAAGAGAATCCAATGGCAATCGACAATACTGACTTTATATTGACTTAACATCAGGCTTCTTTGCATTTTAGTAATTTATCCCCAATACTAACAAACCCAGAAACCATCTTTTGACAGTCAGGGATAGATCCCCTTTTCGGTAAATTTGCTTCTTTAGTTCCAAGTTGCGTGGAGAGATTCTTTAGATGTTCTCACTAAAATAAAAGTGTAGCTTTTATGTACACATAAGGTAGATTTTTCTTGCAGGTAGATTTTTCTACCCCAGGTTCTGTAAGAAATACAGAAATTTCTGGGTTATAATTCTAAGCCTAACAACATCCAAACTCTAGTGACGATAAATTAAAGCTGGACGTCCCACTACACTCAGCCAGTGGCAAGGATATCCCATGGGTTTTCACAGCTGTTTCTATAGGCCCTTTGACAAATGATACATATTTAAAGTATGTTAGCTAACAGTTGATAAATTCTAGTCTTGTGGCTGATACTTTCAGACAATAACTTTTTTTAAAAACCTTTACCTTCCACCTTACAATCCATACTGTGTATTGGTTCCAAGGCAGAAGAGTGGTAAGGGCAAGGCAATGGGGGTTAAGTGACTTGCCCAGGGTCACACAGCTAAGAAGTGTCTGAGACCATATTTGAACTCAGGACCTCCCATCTCTCATCCTGAATCTCAATCCACTGAGCAACCCAGCTGCCCTCTAGACAATAATTCTTAAAAAGAGACATAAAAGTTGTCTCTCTGAGTCATAAAATCTGAGGACCCTGTTATTGGCATAGCAGGATGTGTATTTTTCAATTCATTGATTACATAAATGAATTTACTTATGAGAGATTAATTGTATTCAACTAAAACAAAAACTTGGGATGGGGTACAGATACCCTTAAGTAAATAATTCACAATTGCAATCAGAGAACAGTGTATATTAATGAAGTTGTTAAGCACATTCAAATTTCAAGGAATTCAATTATTTATTTATTTTTTTAAATATATTTTATTTGATCATTTCCAAGCATTATTCGTTAAAGACATAGATCATTTTCTTTTCCTTCCCCCCCACCCCCCATAGCCGACGCGTAAGTCCACTGGGCATTAGATGTTTTCTTGATTTGAACCCATTGCTTTGTTGATAGTATTTGCATTAGACTGTTCATTTAGAGTCTCTCCTCTGTCATGTCCCCTCAACCTCTGTATTCAGGCAGTTGCTTTTTCTCGGTGTTTCCACTCCCATAGTTTATCCTTTGCTTATGAATGGTGTTTTTTGTTTTTTTCAAGGAATTCAATTATTGATTCACTTGATGGTTTAGAATTTGGAATGACTACATTAGACTGAAAACAATCACATTTTATAATTTGCTTAATGCTCATAACTCCCCTTGATCACTTGCTTTGATTATAGAATTCATCATAAAAGGAAAAAGCAGGGAATGAATTCAACATCATCATTGGTCCTTCTAGCCATAAGCCTTCAAAGCATAGAGAGATTTAAATCTGTTTGATTTCAGATAAGAGTCAGAGCGGCCAATCACGCAGTAACCATTGCACTTCACAGCCAGATTCAGGAATAATCAGGTGAGAAATATTCCTATGAAATTAGAAGGATCCCATCTCAGCCGAGTTTGTCTTTTCAACTTTTATAAGGACGTGCACTTGTGACAGTTCAGGATCCCATTCATTCTTAGTATCATGGCTTTTCTCTTATAGTGGATTACTGCAATGATCCAATTATCCCTGAATTCAGAACTCAAAAAGGATATCAGTTGCAGGTCCAAAAACTTTTACCTCAATTGGCAAATCTCACTGGTCATCCCTTAGAGCTGAAAAATTTACATTCTCAGTAATCCAGTTTCATTGTCTTGAAATTCCATAACCTAAATAAGTTTTTTGTTTTTTGCAGGGATGGTGATTCTACTCAACTAGACCAAAAAAGTTAAAGATAAAGGAAAGTCGGCAAGTTTTAGTTTTAGTTTTTATACACAGGGATTATCAATTTTTCTTCTTTTCTCTTTTTTCCAATATCATTTAACACTAGTACTTACTGAATCTCACTATTCAATAATGGGCCTACCTGGTCAGATTTTTGCCATCTCACTACAACGCATCTGTCTGGAAGTCCTTGGGGGGCCTTGGACTAGCTCCACCTTTGTTAAAGTTGTAGTGTGGAAATAAGATAGTTTATGAACTCCAATTAAGCGGTTACAAAACGGATAGGAGAGTGTTTTACATTCTAGAAATATCAAATGAAGTACTTTTTGGTTGATTCCCAATTCATACGCCTTCCCTCTTTTTCACTGAGTCAGAAAAAGGTTAGTAATTCTGCAGGCAGTTCAACTTCCATTACCATCTCAAACCTTTCTTTATATGATTAGTAGTGACTTCATCTCCTGCTTGTTTGTTATACTGGGAGATTAGGAGAATGCTCTTAGTTGCCTTAAATATTGATAATAGCTTAAATTTATTAGCATAAAAATTCAAATTGTTTACCTTCAAACCCTCTGTTTCCTCAAGTCATTCAAGCAAATTAAAACTTTAGCTTCCTTTACTCCTCTCCTTGCCCAAACTCCACTTTTGTTTTCTTTCACCTTCAGACCCAACATTCCATCCATTGATACCACTCAGTATTCAAAAGAATTTATACTTCCATATGTATTATTTCAATTACTAATCAATAACCCAAAAGAATCCAGATTTTTAAAAAATTGCATGATTTAAACACGATATCTTAGCACCTAGCTTTATCCAATTTATATCAGGCATTAACTTAGTCTGTGGTACAAATAGGTAAACTGAGATAACTTCTTATGATTAAGCAAAATCCATGATACATTCAGTTAGCATAAATCACATTGATATTTACATTCAAACAAGGAATTCATTCTCATTCAAAAAGTATATACTTCAATTTCAATAGCATTCCATATAGCATTTAGCTATATTGCATATAGCATTTAATGGCATTTCAAACTAACTGATAGATGTTCCATCTTAAATTTATAGATTTAAAGCTTTCTCCTTTTTAATGTCAGTATTTTAAATATGTAAAGGTGCTTGTGAACATCTTTCCTTGATTGTGAAAAATCTTAGCCCTTAATTGCTTCTTCCTTCTATTAAGATGGTAATAAATTTCTGGTATTATCAAATGATCACATCTAATTAAGTAGTGTAAAAAACAGATGAGCTACCCAAAATAAAATATTTAGATGGAAAAACTGTTCCAATTTAGGTTCAAAACTGTTCGGATACTTTCGGATACTTTTGATAGAGGTAATCAAAAGTATCCTCAGTAATTAAAAATCCTCAGATGAAGACTAAATTAGAGATCCTAAAACTCAAAGGAGAAATTAATAAAATTGAAAGTCAAAGAACTATTGATTTAATAAATAAGACTAGAAGCTGGTACTTTGAAAAAACAAATAAAATAGACAAAGTACTCTTCAGTCTAATTTAAAAAAGGAAAGAAATAAACCAAATTGACTATATCCAAAATGAAAAAGGAGACCTCACCTCTAATGAAGAGGAAATTAAGGCAATCATTAAAAACTACTATGCCCAATTATATGGCAACAAATATGGCAATCTAGGTGATATGGATGAATACTTACAAAAATATAAATTGCCTAGACTAAAAGAGGAAGAAATAAATTACCTTAACAACCCCATATCAGAAAAAGAAATTGAACAAGCCATCAAAGTACTCCCTAAGAAAAAATCCCCAGGTCCAGATGGATTCACAAATGAATTCTATCAAACATTCAAAGAACAACTAATCCCATTATTAAACAAACTATTGGACAGAATAAGCCAAGAAGGAGTTCTACCAAATTCATTCTACGACACAAACATGGTACTGATCCCAAAGCCAGGCAGGTCAAAAACAGAAAGAAAACTATAGACCAATCTCCCTAATGAATATAGACGCAAAAATCTTAAATAGGATACTAGCAAAAAGACTCCAGCAAGTCATCCCAAGGGGCATCCACTATGACCAGGCAGGATTCATACCAGGAATGCAAGGATGGTTCAATATTAGGAAAAACCATCCACATAATTTACCATATTAACAAGCAAACTGACAAAAATCACATGATTATCTCAATAGATGCAGAAAAAGCCTTTGATAAAATACAACACCCATTCCTATTGAAAACACTAGAAAGTATAGGAATAGAAGGGCCTTTCCTAAAAATAATAAACGGTATATATCTAAAACCATCAGCAAACATCATCTGCAATGGGGATAAACTAGAAGCCTTCCCAATAAGATCAGGAGTAAAACAAGGATGCACATTATCACCTCTATTATTTAACATTGTACTAGAAACACTAGCAGTAGCAATTAGAGAAGAAAAAGAAATTGAAGGTATTAAAATTGGCAATGAGGAGACCAAGCTATCACTCTTTGCAGATGATATGATGGTTTACTTAAGGAATCCTAGAGAATCAACCAAAAAAGTTACTCTAAATAATCAACAACTTTAGCAAAGTTGCAGGATACAAAATAAACCTGCATAAGTCATCAGCATTTCTATATATCTCTAATCCATTTCAGCAGCAAGAATTAGAAAGAGAAATACCATTTAAAATCACCTAGACAATATAAAATACTTAGGAATCTATCTGCCAAGACAAACACAGGAACTATATGAAAACAACTACAAAACACTTTCCACACAGTTAAAACTAGATCTAAACAATTGGAAAAACATTGATTGCTCATGGGTGGGACGAGCTAACATAATAAAAATGACAATCCAACCCAAATTAATTTACTTATTTAGTGCCATACCCATTGAACTACCAAAAAACTTCTTTACTGAATTAGAAAAAAACATAACTAAGTTCATTTGGAAGAACAAAAGATCAAGTATATCCAGGGAAATCATGAAAAAAATGCAAAGGAATGAGGACTTGCAGTCCCAGATCTCAAACTATACTATAAAGCAGTGGTTATCAAAACAGTTTGGTACTGGCTAAGAGACAGAAAGGAGTATCAGTGGAATACATCATGTTGATAAAATTTGCATTTTGCATAACCCTTCACAAGTCACTAATTTATTATGAATTGCTTAAAAATATTCAATAAATAGTTTAGATCATCACAATAGTGTTACTCCTTTGTGGAGTAAGTTAAGGAATAACATAGTCTTTTCTTTGTGAGGATCATATCAAATTAGTTAAGTGAAATAATATTCAAAAAATCCTTTGCTATTAGTTAGAACAATTGTATTATTAAATTTAGCAATAAAATCTTTTAAAAGAATAAATTTACATGTATAATTATGTACTTAATAGTTACCAAATCTATGATCATTACTGAACCTGAGATTATTAAAATTTGTACAATTAACAATACACACAGCATCTATAATCCTATAAAATCTTATAGATAATTTAAAATACTGAGTTCTGATTTCATATTCATAATCCAAAAATTTAAGTTTAGCAAGCACAATTAAGAATTAGGATGCTCTTTTCAAAAACACAAGTATACACATTCTAATTGTGAAATAAATACAGTTTAGAAAATCTAATGGAGGGGACAACTGGGTGGCTCAGTATATTAAGAGCAAGGGCTAGTGATGGGAGGTCCAAGGTTCAAATCTGGTCTCAGACACTGAAATAAAAATCCTTTCTAGATGGACAGGAGATTATAAAACCCATCTAGGAACCTCTCCAGGGTCAGTAAAACACAACCCTTAAAATTAGTAAAAACAAGTTTATTAAGGGTAGGGAAATGATAAATACAGTCCTAAATCTATCCAGCTATATTTTCTCCCACCAATCTATGCTCCCCACCTCGGGGTCAGCTCTTCTGATCTTCTCAAGCCCTTCTTATATCTCCCTGCTCTTATCTAAAAACCCAAAAGCTATCTGACTATAAACTAACATACCTAATAGGGATTAACAAAAATAGGAATAGGAACAGGCTCACGGGTGAATTTGAGCCCTTACCTAAAGCCTGGGGTTGACTTCACTAGATAACCTGAAGTCCCAGGTGACAACCTTTGGGATTACCTTGGCCAAGTGGATTTCTGGCAAATGGATCACAGGTGAATGGTCTCTGGACCTCAGGAAAAACAGTCCAGTCCAATGCAGATTCTCAAACCAAGGAATCACTAATCTCTCCATGAGAGTAGGACTGCCAAGGGAAAAGCTATCAGAGCAAAACCTTCCAGCTCAGTCAAAAAGCAGGAGATAGAGTGAATGACAGTAAATGCTAGTACAAACTCCTACAATCTGTTATGGGGGGTGCAAATGTGTACCCCTGGGGTTCAGGAAGGATACCTTTTGCAAGAATGCAAGACTCCAAAACTTAGCTTAAAAACAAAAAGAGAAATTTATTAATTTAGAAAGTAATGTTGAGAATGGTCAGGAGGATAGCGAGGTGGAACAGCAAGATGGGGAGCAGTTCCTTGGGAGGACAGCATAAATGGAAAGGCTGTTCCCCCAGACGACATCAGTTCTGGGGATTTTATCCTTTTTACAACAGAGTGTTAGTCACCCAGGCATTTGGTGATGTGGGGTGATCATCTGCCTGGGGACATAAAGATTCCTTAGTTTTAGGGAACAAGCAGATGTCTGATAGGATCGAGGTATGGCCTCGAGGTGCCTCTTCCTGTCCATCTTAAATCTAGAGGATGATCAAAGGAAGATAGTCATCTCAGGACCCTAGAGGGGTCATTGAGTGTTTTTAGGCTCAGAGTCACGAGGATGTAAGGGAGCAAGGGAATTTACCTGATAATAGTTTCCCTGAGTTTCTGGGGGTACAATGCCCATGTCATCTCCCCCCTCTCCTAATATGTAAGGGAAAAGGGATGATGGTCTTAGTTTTCTGTAACTTCTTCAGAGCTGAGAATGGGCATAGAGTTGGTCCTGCCTATCGTTAGGAGAGAGAGGTATTGACTGTAGGCCACATCCAGAGCATTAGGCTGGGATGGTTACAGAGGTCGCTGTGGCATTTCCATGCCTCCCATGAATGTTTTTACCCTAGAAGCAATTAGAGAAATGACAAGATTACAAATACAAGGTCCACATATCCCACAGGGGAGTAGCCAAAACTGGAGTGGTTGTGAATCTCCTTAAAACCTCAGGTTTTGGATATACAAAGACTGTAAGGAAAGAGATAGGCATGGCTGGAGTGAGAGAAATTTAAGATAATGAGGAGGAGAGAATGGAGTTACTTCTTCTTTAGGTTGGGTCTTTTGGCAGAAGAGGAATTTGAGATCTTCTAATGGCTCACAGGCCACTTCTGTTCCCCCTTCACCACCTGTTTCTGGAGGGATAAAGGGTTTAATACGAGAGACATGAGTCCATGTATTCTGCCCCTCTAATTTTATAGCTGTAGGAGTGGATAAAATAACCTTATGGGGGCCCTCCCATCAAGGTGTTAGGTGGTTTGATCCACTCCATGTCTTTAGGTATACCAAATCTCTTGTTTGGGCTTGGTGGAGATATTCTTCTGTATCCTCTCTTGAGGGTTTGGGGAGGATTTGATTAGCATATTCTCTCAGAACCTGGTGGATTGGGCCAAGTTGTCTAGAGAACCAAACAAGGCTGTGTATTTCTGTATCTAAAAGAACACCAGAGGTTAGAAAGGGTCTCCCATAGAGCAATTCAAATGGACTCAGCCCTAAATTTTCCTGGGGAGCAATTCTGATTCTGGTTAGGGCAATTGGGAGAGCTTGGATCCAATCAATTTTTGTCTCCTCACATAGTTTGGTGAGGGCTCTTTTTAGGGCCTGATTCATACATTATGTTTTCCCTGAAGATTGGGGATGCTAGGCTGAATGTAAATGGTAAGTAATGTCCAATGCCTTAGAAACCATTTGAGTGATCTGTGAAATAAAGGCAGGACCATTATCACTCTGAAGGGTTTTTGGAAGGCCAAACCTAGGAATGATTTCATTGAGTAAGGCCTTTGTGACATGTGCTTTCTCTGATCTGGAGGGAAATGCTTCAAGCCAGCCTGTGAAGGTATCTACAAAGTCTAAAAGGATCTTGTACCTTTTTTAAGGTGGCAAGTGGGTGAAATCTATCTGCCAATCCTCACTAGGTGATTCTCCTCTACTCTGGATGGATTTATGTAGCAGTCCACCCCTAGCTTTGGGCAAGGGAAACAGTTGGTATGTACAGATTGCCTTAGAAGAGAGCATGCTCAGTCTTGAGCATGCTCAGTATTGCACGTGGCTGGGAAAGCCTCTGACCCTTGACCCCAGCTTCCCCCAGGTTAGGCGGGAACACAGGTTTCTTTGTGCTCACCTGGTTATGGGAAACCACACCTATACCTTGTCATTAACCAATGATGATCATCCCTATGTACTGTGTATATTTGCATATGAAAGAGATTAAATATGCCCCAGCCAGCTCCGCCTTTCTCTCCTCTGCTCTTCCTCCCTTCCAGCTCGCACTGATGCCTGTCCTTGCTGGAGCCTGGCCTTTGGCCAGGCTCCATCTTTAATCTTCCTCTATCATCTCTCCGACCTGTGTGGTATTGAATCTGAATCTCTGGACTGGTAAAAGCCTTTGGAAGGGTCCATTGATCGGAGCTTGGCTGTGGCTCATTGACATTTAATAAGTCATTCATTTGTGACTCATTCCTGCCACCTTATATCTCTAATTCGACTCCGTCATCCCCCTTGTGGTATCTAAAACTTCTATCCTTTCTCTATCTCCCTACCTTAAAGCTTCTCTCTCCCCTCTGAGGAAGCTTTAATTTAAGGAGGGGAGGTGGCCTAAGAGCTCCAGTGCTGTTGGTTTGGGTACAGGATCTGCAGATTTCTCGGATGGTTTTAGAGATGCCTTTGCCTGTGAAAAGTGGCTTTATCAAAGTGGTTAGTGCGTCTCTGCCCAAGTATGTGGAGTTATGTAATCCCATAACCAATTTCCACATTAAATTACTAGGGAGGAACAGTGGTCCAGAGGGAGAACACCACCAGCCACTGTCTTCAAGGGTAAATCCCTGAAGTTCTGACTGTGCAATTTCCTCCTCAGTATATGAGGGAGAAATGCCCTTTGGTATTGTGGGGTGTTGTGGAGTTAGGGTCAGAACAGTCAAAGGAGTTGCTCTTGTAGCCTCTTTGGCCGCTAGGTCTGCCCTATGATTCCCTCGGGCTATATTGGAATCTAGACCCTGATGTCCTCTGCAGTGGATGACAGCAATTTTGCTAGGTAAAGTGACTGCCTCAAGAAAACTCAGGATTTCCTTCCCATCTTTCAAGGGAGAGTTTTTGGTAGTTAACAAACCTCTTTCTTTCCATATAGCCCCATGAGCATGTAAACCATGAAAGGCATATTTTGAGTCGGTGAAAATGTTTGCCTTTTTCCCTTCAGCAAGCTGCAATGCTCCTGTGAGGGTGATCAGCTCTGCTTTTTGTGCTGAAGTCCCTGGGGGGAGTCCCTTTGCCTCAATGATGGCTATCTGTGAGACTATAGAGTACCCTGCTTTCCTTACCCCATTCTCCATAAAGGAGGAGCCATCTGTATACCAGCTGACCTCTGCCTCAGAGAGAGGAGAATCTTTGAGGTCTAGCCTGCTGGAGAAGGTGTGGTCTATCAATTCCTCACAGTTATGGTAGGAGGGGTCTCCCGGAAAAGGGAGGAGAGTAGCTGGGTTCAGTGTCCTGCATATCTTTAGGGTAATTCTGGGTGTGTCCAGTAAAAGAGCATGGTATTTAGTGAGACGGTCCCGGAGAGCCATCTGTTATCTCTAGCCTCCAGAACACTAAGGACCTGAGAGGGGGGTCAGAATTTCTAAGGGTTGACCCAGAGTTAGTTTAAATGACACTTCTGCCATGAGAACCGTGGCAGAGACTGCCCTTAAGCATGGTGGCTAATTGAATCTAGTTGCTTGGAAAAGTAAGCAATGGGATGAAGGTCAGGTCCTAGGTACTGGGCTAGAACCCCTAGGGCAAATTGCTTTCATCTACAAACAGGAAAAATGGCTTTTCAAGGTCTGGAATCCCTAGGGTGGTGGTAGAAGAAAGCTGGGTTTTTTAAAGTGAAAAGGCTTGTTCCTGGTCTCCTCCCCCCCCAATCTAGGGGTTTCAAATCATGCCCCTTAGTGGCCTCATAGAGAGGTTTTGCAATGATCCCGAAATTAGGTATCCAAATGCGGAAAAACCCTGCCATACCCAGAAAAGTTTGGACCTGTCTTTTGGTGGAGGGGACAGGAATGGACAGTATGGCTTCTTTCCTGTATGTGGTCAGGGAGCGGGAATTTGAGGTTAGGGTGTGTCTCAAATAAGTTACAGACTGGGAGACAAGTTGGGCTTTGGAAGCAGAAACTTTGTAACCCCGTTCTCCTAGAAAAATTAGGGTAGAAATTGTGTCTGTGATACAAGCAGTCTCAGTTGGGCTAGCTATCAAAATGTCATTGACATACTGCAAGATTGAGCGGCTCATGAGTCTCAGGGCTCTAAGATCTTTGTTGAGGGCAGCCCCAAAGTAGTGTGGGCTGTCCCTTAAGCCCTGTGGGAGCATGCACTATGTGAACTTATGGAGTCGGGGGTCTGAGGGGAAAACCAACTCAAAGGCAAAAAGGAATCTGCATTTTGGGTGCAAGGGTATGCAAAAGAAGGGTATCGTCTTTCAATGACAGAGAACCACTGATAATTCCCTGGTATTTTATTTAAGATTGTATATGGGTTTGGGACAATGGGGTGAACAGAAATTATTGCTTCATTAATATTCCTAAGGTCTTGAACCATATCCCATTTGGATTTTTCACTGGTAGGAGGGGAGAACTGCAAGGTGAAGAGCAATCTTCTAAGAGACAATAGGCTGGGAATTTATCTTTGAGAGGTTGTAATCCTTTTCTGGCCTCTGGTGAAATGGGATATTGCTTCCTGTGTGGATAAGGAGAATCAGGCTTGAGGTTTATCATTATAAGATCTGCCTGAATGGCTCTTCCCAGTATGCCTTGATCCCAGACAATGGAAGGTATTTTCTCTCAGATTTTTGAGGAGATTTTTGGAGGCTTTTGCAAAGGAGTGGTTGGGGAATTTAGAACTGAGATAAGGGAGAAGTGTGAGCCTAATTTCTTCATAATGTCCCTGCCCAGTAAAGGACATGAGGAGGAAGGAATGACAAGAATATATGTTGAAATAATTTGTCTTCATTGGCACATGCTGTTTCCTTACAGCTAAGTGTCTTTTCCCCAACTCCAATTACCTTATCCTACAAATGGAATGTAGGACCATTGTGAGTTTGGAGAACAGAATAGGTATCTCCCATATCGATTAGAAAGGTAATTCTCTTACCTTCAACCTCTAGAGTAACCCTGGGTTCGCCCATGGTGATGGAAACTGGGAGCGAGCAAACCCTAGGGCAGCCCTATTCCGAGTCCTCAGGAGACTGGAGGTCAGGAACATGCCTCTGGGGTCACCGGGGTCTCTGGTTGGTGGGGCACTGCCATTTCCAGTGTCCCTTTCGGCCACAGGCTGGACACGGAGTCATGGGCAGTCTTTCCTTTGAAGGACAGTCCTTTGACCAGTGCCCATCCCATCCGCAGGTGTAGCAAGAGCCCCTTGGCCTCTGCTCATAGGTTAGAGAGGTGAGAGCTGCCGTGAGGAGTTTCTCACGTCTCTGTCCTTCTGTCTCAACTAGGTCCCTGTTGTGAAAAACCTTAAAAGCAGCATCCATTAATTGGTTAATTGGAGTCTGAGGTCCCAGATCCAGCTTTTGCAATTTTTGCCTGATGTCTGGGGCTGACTGTCCTATAAAGTGGAGCCTTAAGATAAGTGCCCCCTCATCCGTCTCTGGGTGGACATTGACATATTATTTCATGGCTTCCACTAATTGGGACAGGAAGAAGGCTGGATTCTCCTCCTTTCCTTGAGTAATTTCTTTGAGCTTGTTGTAATTTACTTGCTTTCTAATCCCTTTTTGCATGGCCTCAAGGAGACAATCTATCATATGGTCTCTCCTAAGTCTGTCCCTTTCATTCATATAGTCCCATCCAGGATCTTGCCCCAGGACTGAGGTGGCACCAGGAACTCCTGCCCATGTGCCACCTAGGGCCTTCTCATCACCTATTTCTATGGCCAAATCCCAGATCCGTTTTTTTCTCATCTGGGGTACAACAGGTGGAGATAATAATATGCAGATCTTCCCAGGACAGGTCAAACTGCAGGGTAAGGGATTTAAAACCCTCAATGAATTTGGTATGGTTTTCTGAGTAATGACCCAATTTCTCCTTCATCTGGGCTAGATCAGTTATAGAAAAGGGGACATGTACCTGAGCCAGCCCATCTGGTGAGAGTACCTCTCTCATAGGGAAGAGGTGAACCCTGTCACTATAGCTCAGTCCTCTTTGGGTGTGGAGTGGGCTTGGTTGAGTAATGGGTGAGGTAACATTATCCTTAGGCAGTGGCGGGTACAAAAGGATATTATGGTTGGGAGTAGAGAGAGGAGTGGTCTCAGGCTCTGAACCCCGAGAGTAAGGCAGAGGTTTCAGAGCTGAGGATTGAGGAAAGGAACCAGGAAAATCTGGAGGAAGGGATTCTGAAGTATGTAAAAATGGAGTCTTGAACCCAGGACTCCAGTCCCTAGAAGTCTTTGCTCACTTTCCAGAATGCTTTGTAATCGCACTGAATTTTCACCTGGGTGAGATCACAAATTATTATTTAAAGGAGTTCTCCACCTACTGAGGCTCTATCCTGTTTCCACTTGCAAGCAGAGGGCTCTCTCATGATGTAGGTGAGAATTGAATGGGCTCTCTGGGCCTAGGCACGTGCTTTTCTTATTTTGTATTTTCTCTAATTCTTAAGCTTAAATAAACCTCTAAAAATATAATACTTCTATCAGATAAACTAAATTTAACTGCTACAGTTATAGCAACCATGAAGGGACAAAAGACTCTCAATCTTTTTTTTTTTTAAAGGATAGCCTAGTTTGTTTGTTTTTTAAGCCAGATTTCTCCAAGATGCTTTTTTAGAAAACTCCGCTTCAAACTTTCTTGTGCCTCTTCCAAGCCCTTCCGGCCTGGCTACTGTTGCCTGTAATCTGGACCTGTTTGATTCAGATCGCTCACCTGGTCCCAACCCTGCCCACCCCATCTGCCTGCTCCAGCTCTGGCTCCTGCTCCTGGCCTCTCTTTTGCTTACCTGGCCCAGCTGATCCCGGCCCAGCAACCCTGGCCTCAAAGCAGATCGCTCATCACCCCAGGCCCAAGACTCACTTCTACCAGCTGGTAACAACAAAAACAAACAAACAAAAAATGGGGGTGGATCACAGAAGGGGGGGAAAAGGGGGAAAGAGGAAAGAGATTTTTCCAAACTGGAACTTATAATCACAACTGATTTAAAAGGATATCTTTTAACTATTTTGGTTCTTTCATTAATCTCACTTGAGATTCAGGAGAGAAATTCAGCTCCCTACAACCCTTTAACCAACTTTGGGGAGGCAGCTGGGTGTCTCAGTGGACTGAGAGCCAGGCCTAGAGATAGGAGGTCCTCAGTTGAAATCTGGCCTCAGATACTTCCCAGCTGTGTGGCCCTGGATGGGTCGCCCCATTGCCTAGCCCATACCACTCTGCCTTCCAACAATAGGCATCTAAATGGATAAAAACCCAAGGAACTTTAAAGAGACTGGAGGTTATATTTTTAAGGCATTTCAGACTTCAATGGTTTATACAAATCTCTGTATTCTATTGCATTTTACTGTTTGCTTTGTTTAAGATTTAACTTTGTGATTTTAAGTTCATATATTACTGCATTCAATATTATCATGTTATACTGTTCATTTTAATGTACTGAGTTTTAACTACTGTTATATTCTGTTGCTTTTCCTTTATAACCATACTGAATGAACATTGTAATTAAGCCCATATATGAAAACAGCCTTTCTAATTTTGACTTTGTAAATTGTCACATAGAGGATATGTGTTGCTATAACAACCTTTGGAAAATTTACTGTGCTAAATGTCTCAAAATGATTTTAGGGGTTTTCTAGACATGATTTTTAGAATTTTTTCTTAACAATCTCTGGTCATTTTTGCCTACCCCTAATATGAGGTATAAGGCCCATTCTAGTAGCTGAAGTGAAATACAATTATAACCCCAACATTCCCACATTTCTGAATATGTGTATGAAAGTTAGGGCAGTTAATCTCAGGCATTTGTACCCCTAAAAAGCCTCCAAAAAAAGGAGCATCTCACATTTATACTCTTCAGCTCACTACTTTACTTCCACCAGAATGATATCTAGATTTCTTAATGATGTTCTAAAAAACAAAAATGAGTTTTACTTTGTTTAAAAATATATTCAGCAAGGTTGAAAGATTGCTATGATTTTAAAAAATTGTGACAAATATTCATCAATTCATAGGCTTTTAAAATGTCATACAGCAACTTATGTGAAATATGATAGTGTGTTTGTTTGCTGTTGTAATTAATTGGGTTATTGAGAATTTTGGGGATATTGATATCTACATATTTGTAATACTGTTCTTTATTTAAAAAAACCTTGTAACATTCATTTGCTCATACTCATAGTGGATCATGGCCTGATATGAAGAGAAAATGGATCTTATTTTTTGTGAGACAGCCTTGTATTCTATATTTTCTTAGCTGACACAGTGTGTCAATGATTATAAGCTACATTTTTATTTTTAAAACTTTTTTATTACATTTTTCTTGCATGTGCAATATACTATTTCAGTTTTTTTATTTTTTCTCTCCTTTTTATATTTGAAGCACATGCCACCAGTATTAAGATTTTTTTTAACTTTTTGATTTTGCAGTAATATAAATTTAAGATACATTTGCTAATGCATGCCCCTAAAGCCTGAGACTATAAAAATGATGCCACTAATTGTTTAAAAAAATTATGGGACTTTGCTTAATAATTCTGTCTGATTCCAGGACAAGATATACACAAAAGAGTCATTGCATAGGGCCAACAATAGGCCAATCCAGGACCAATTGTTCCACTTCCAAGCCAATACAAAGGTCTTGAACCTAGTGTGAAGACTTGAGGTTACTATGTTTAACATTTGTTACAACATAGGTTTTCCTTGTGTCCACACTCACTCTGAAAATACTTACAGACGAGTATCCCAAACCTTGGCTCCTACCTGGCTCCTATAATCTGGTCCCTTTTTCTGTCTTTCATAGTGTGGTAACTTTCTGTAGTTCTGGCTACTGACTGAGTAAATGTATCATTCCTTAGATCATTTTAATTGGGCCCTGATTCAAGGACCTGTTATAGATTTACTTTTCCTTTACTTGGAATTTTTACACATAAGACTTTGATAGTCTATATTTTCATCCAGTAATTTTCTTTTTAATTTGGATTTTTCTGATGTCTTTTTAATTTCTCTTTCCAATTGATTCATATACCTCATACCTCAGCCATGCATCCCTAAGTGATCCTGTGTTTTTTCAGTCACCCTCAACATGGGGAAATGTAAAAAATATTATTATTTAAATTGCAAAGTTTAAATTCCTTTTAAGAAGAATTTTAGGTAAAGAAAGATGCTACCTCTCTGAATCCAGAAACTGAACTATTGGAGAAGACACCATGAAGAAGCCTCCAGACCACAAGCTGCACAAGAAGATCAAGAATGAACTTTGGTGTAGTTGATTGAACATTTATTTGTATGTATACTTTAATGCCAAAGGGGACTGCCCCCTTCCTGGCTTTTTGTCAATGCATCTAGCAATTATTGGGTTTGTTCTTTTTTTTTATCCTCAAATTATTGTAATCTTTAAATTGATTATGTTTTCATGATCCTTTGTGGAAGTCCTTCTTCCCAAATGATCACATGGGGAAATGTAAAAATGGAGACTTGAACCCAGGACTCCAGTGCCCAGAAGTCCTTGCTCACTTCCCAGATTGCTTTGTAATTGCACTGAATTCTCACCTGAGTGAGATCACAAATTATTATTTAAAGAGTTCTCCACCTACTGAGGCTCTTTCCTGTTTCAGCTTGCAAGCAGAGGGCTCTCTCATGATGTAGGTGAGAATTGAATGGGCTCTCTGGACCTAGGCATGTGCTTTTCTTATTTTGTATTTTCTCTAATTCTTAATCTCAAATAAACCTCTAAAAATATAATACTTCTAGCAGAGAAACTAAATTTAGCTGCTACAAGTAGAAGTTAATTTGGGGGGAGGGGAAGGTCTTGGTTGTGCTGCAGCCAGCATCATCTCTCTACCCCTCAGGGAAGCTAAATTTCCTGGGAGAGCTAAATCATCCAGAATATCCTGTTGGGGACTAATTTTCTTAGCTCAGAGTTCTGGCTAAGTTTAATAAAGGTGGAAATATAGGTAATGGCTGTCCATTTCCCTTCCCTTCTGCAAAACAAATCCAATTATCTGAAGGTGTTATAATTTAGAGTACCATGGATAAGCCATGTCTCTTGATTACTAAGGATATGTGGCCAGTCAACATTACAAAAAGAAATTATTTGCTTTTTCTTTAAGCTGTTTAGTGCCAATTTTTCCAGTTTTCAAGTATACACCCCAAAGGGGAATCTCAGGGTAAGCTCTGTCTCTGTCCCATTTAGCTACAGAATGGCCAATTCCACACTGGAGGGTCAACAACTGTGTGTCCACAGAGGTTTCCCAACCAAGAGCACTCAGTTTAACACTGAGGCGAGACTTCCCACACACCAGAACGTCTTCCAGTATCAGAAAGGGAAGCCAATCGACAGACTCCAAAATCCAGTGGCAAGACTGATCTGGGGCCGATGGGAGAGAGAGCACAAAAGAGTTTCCACAAAGATATCACCCCAAAGGTGGGGATTTTAGGAGTCAAAGAAAAGGCTCCTTCCTACCTGAGAAGCTGTGTCCTTGTGCATGGTCCAGGGTACAGGAGTATCTTTCAGGAGAGACAAAAATGTTGGGTGCCAAGATGTTATGGGGGTGCAGATGTGTACCCCTGGGGTTCAGGAAGGATACCTTTTACAAGAATGCAAGACTCCAAAACTTAGCTTAAAAACAAAAAGAGAAATTTATTAATTTAGAAAGTAATGTTGAGAATGGTCAGGAGGATAGCGAGGTGGAACAGCAAGATGGGGAGCAGTTCCTTGGGAGGACAGCATGAATGGAAAGGCTGTTCCCCCAGATGACATCAATTCTGGGGATTTTATACTTTTTACAACAGAGAGTGTTAGTCACCCGGGCATTTGGTGATGTGGGGTGATCATCTGCCTGGGGACATAAAGATTCCTTAGTTTTAGGGAGCAAACAGGTGTCTGATAGGATCAAGGTATGGCCTCAAGGTGCATCTTCCTGTCCATCTTAAATCTAGAGGATGATCAAAGGAAGATAGTCATCTCAGAGACCCCAGAAGGGTGTTTTTAGGCTCAGAGTCATGAGGATGTAAGGAAGCAAGGGAGTTTCCCTGATAATAGTTTGCCTGAGTTTCTGGGGGTACAATGCCCATGTCACAATCCTTTTCTCTTTCTCAGAATCCTGTCCCAAGGCTTGTATCCAAATTCATCTCTTTTCCTCTTAAAACTAATCCATGAAATTTATTCTATCCCTTACCAACATTCCTACAACCCTTCCCAGCTGTGTGACTCTGGGCAAGTCACTCAACCCCCATTGCCTAACCCTTATCACTCTTTTGCCTTGGAACCAATACACAGTATTGATTCTAAGACAGAAGGTAAGGGTTTAAAAAAACCAATGGAGAAATTAAATCTTTCTCTCTTTGTCAAATGATTGATTTCCAATTACTTTATATCTGTCCTTTGTTTCCAGTCACCTTCAATGGTCAGCATTGAAAAAGAGGGAAGAGGGCCTACAGCTTATAAACTTCTGCTTTGGGTTGATCAGGCCCCAAACAGAGAATAAGAATGATGAATAATTCATTTTCACTTGTTAAGCTACTTTCTCTCCTTTTAGAGTTTAAGGAATTTCCATTCAGAACTTGAAAATCATTTAAAAGACAATTCAGGGACTCACAACTCAGTATCTAAATTCCATCTAACCCCTTATCTTGCTTTTATTCTCTTGTCCTCCAAACATCCTTAGCATTCAGAAATGTGTAGAGAGAAACATATCACAAAACACTTGCTTTCTAAAAATTCTAGCTTGTGTTCACAGACAGACCAACACAGATTTACAAAGTCTGACAGGAAACTTAACATTCTCCTAATCCTACTTGCCTGGTTTATTCTCTCAGAAAAAGTTTCACTGACTATTTCCTTAGGCTAAAATAAGCAGACAAACAGTACATGGAACAGATAAAACCTTTTAGATTAAAAAAAAAAACCACTGAACTTTAAGGATTATTTCTTTGCTTTAGAGACCCTTGATTACCCCCTTAAGAGATTTTGCAGAGGCCCAAAGGTGGGGGAGGGTACAGGCTTTCTAGTTGGGAAAGAAGATTTTGAAATAGACACTTAGGCCCCTTAAGAGATTTCTCCTGTCCCCTCCCCCCACTTCTTGGGGAAACCATGGGGCGCTGATAGGCAGCTGCCTCTACTAGGTGTCATCAGAAGGGAAGGTAGGAATACCCCAATTCCAAATTTTTTTCATAGAGACACAAAGGCTAAAATATAAGAGTTATCTCTGCATTTGCCTTTTTTCCTGCAAATGAATCCAATTGAAGGATGGTATCCTAGATTAAAGTGCCATTGACTGGCCATTTCTCTTCCTTCTCTAAGACATACTGCAGCCATTTAGCATTGCCATAGGAAATCATTTGTTGTTGTTTTCAAACTGTTTAGGTCTAATTTTTTTGCAGTTGGCCAGAACAGCAACTGGGTGGGGATTCTCTCTCTCCTGTACCATGGTGGACTGTGCTAGATCACACATGAGCCAAACCAAGCTGTGAGCACACCCTTTCATCCAAGTGAGCCTCAGGCTGGAACATCTCCCAACTCTTAGACAAAAGGAATTCCATAAGTAGGTTTCCCAATAGTGATGACAGAGGGGTGGGGACCAAAAGCCTGACTAGTCCAACCCCAAGACAATGGGAGCCACCCTTGTGGGTCTGGGGCTTCTGACAGACGGGAGGGAGAGTGTAAATCTCAAACTTGGGGAGGGTGGAGTTGGGGCCCAGTTGGGCCTCCTCTTTACCTGAGTAGCATTCCTGTTCCCAGGTTTGGGCACCAACAAAATGTGTGAAACAACAGTCTCTTGATTCTCAAGGAATTTCTACCTAAAGAATTACTAGGCCCCAACAAACCTTTAGAAAGTAAAGAAAATTATTAGTGGGGAAAATCGAATGGCTGGGAGGAAAGGTTGGAGTTGCCTTTTCCGGGGACAAGAGAGTCTAGTTTAATACTTTTACAGGCAAAGCTGGTGACATACAACATACAAGGACAGAAAACTGGGGAGAAGGGGGGATGCCTAAGGTTGGGAATATTGTCTATCAGTGAGATATGTAGATCTCAAAAGCATGGAAAATTCATGCCATTTTTATGCATTTACCAGTGTTTATCAAGGATTGTTTGTTCCTGGCCACACTGTATTCCTGAAGTCAGAAGCTCAGAGGAGTCTTTTGAGGTATCCCTTAGAATTTCTGGGTTTTCTATATCCCACTATAGGGTCATTTCCTCCTGTGCTCTTTCTGGTCTGGGATCCTTCTAGTGAGTTGGGGCCTCCAGGGGACCTTGAACCCCTAATCTCCTGGGAGAAATGAAAGTGTGACATCCCTGACCTTTAGGGAGTGGGGGCCAAAGAATCATTGTTATATGAAAAAACTATAAAGGTGACATTCTACAATGGCCCTGGGAAGAAAAAAAAGCCAGAAAGAACAATTGGTGGTTGCATGTAGAGAACAGGACCAATCTCTGTGGAAAAAAAAGGAAAAAGGTGAAAGAAGAATCTTTCCTGTAAAGAAGAAGGCCTCTGTAGTCATAGCCTTGATATTTCTATACCAGAAGATGTGCCCCAACACAGGAATAAGACTGAATGAATGAAGATTAAGATGACTAGCCTGAAGAGCAGGCATATTAGTTAGGAAATTATTACTTCCTCTTCCTGCTTTAAGCAATGTTTTATGTTTTTGTAAGGTCCTAGTCAACCATGAATCACTACCACAATACTATAATGAAAACTTAGGGTAATTAGAGTTCCAAGTACACTAACTTTGAGACAAATTGGAAGGAAAACTGAAGGTGGAGACTTGCTGAAGCTAATTTTAAAAGCTTTGGTTGTCTAATAATTCAAAATTATTCATCTTGTAAATGAACTAACAATATATGGGCCACTTGCTACTTATGATAATGCTGCCTAATAGGGACATAGCTATGTGACTTTATCTTCACGAATGCTTATACTTAACCATTCTTCATTGGGAGAAATGTCTCATTCTTCATTTCCCAGGAGAAAGACACGTAAGTGGTAGAGGGAGTTCTTGAGAAAGTAACAGAAGAATCTAAAGACAATTAAATAGGGAAGGGCTTGGGTGTATCCCAAGGTATCTTTGGGCATCCTCTGGTGGCAAGGCAGAAAACCAGATTCCTGAAGTCTATTTCATAGCTTAAAGATCGTTAAATACAAAGACTGGCATTACAGGTTATACTTGTATATTTAAAGGTAGAGAATAAAGTTCAGAGAAATATTTGTGAGTTTGGGGAATAGTAATCCTTGACAAACATCATCATCTTTTTATCTTGAGAGGAACTAAGAGTATTAAGAATACTGTGTAAGGATTAAAATTCCTAAGCTAAGAGTTTTCAAACTAGACTGCAAGAGAAGAGATTCAAATTTGGAGTACAGCACATTACAGTACTATGGCTGAGGCTTTGAATGAAGACTAACAATTCAATTAGAGTTTTGTCCTGCTTGTTGCTCTGCCTGACAAAAGTACTCTGGGTGGCTGGAAGACTGGCTGTGACCCCCTTTATTAAAAGGAAAACTGTGAAGGGTTTCATTTTCCTGCATTCTTCCCTCTTATCTTTTACTTGTAGGTGCATTCTATATAAATTTCTCTTTTTCTTTAAGCTGTTTATTTTTCCTGACTTTGCCTAGTAGAAAAACTATGATGGATTAGGTTTTCATTGTGATGCGAGAACTCATATTAATTGCATGGTTATGGAGAATGTAAGGAGGCTAGGTGAGTATCTAGTTAGTTAGATGTCCTTTGTTCTCAAATACAAAATGACATCACTCTGTTGACAGGCTGTGGCTGATCAGACTAGTATGAACTTGAGTGGCTCTACCACAGGTCAGGCACAAATGGCCCATATGAATATTTGGGATGGAAATGAATGCCTCTAAATTTGTGCATCTCACATTTAGTTTATGCCACTACAATTCTGTTTTGCCATACTGGAAAGTCCTGTGCCAGTGTCTCCCATGTCTCATGATTAATACTAAAGTTCTTTTTAAAAAAAATTAAAAAATTAATTAATTTAGTCAATTTAGAACATTATTCCTTGGTTACAAAAATTATATTCTTTCCCTCCCTCCCCTACTCCTACCCTTCCTGTAGCTGACGTGCAATTTCATTGGGTATCACAAGTATCCTTGATCAAAACTTATTTCCATGTTGTTGATGTTTGCACTAGATTGTTCATTTAGAGTTTACATCCCAATCATATCCCCTTGACCCATGTAATCAAGCAGCTGTTTTTCTTCTGTGTTTCTACTCCCACAGTAATACTAAAGTTCTTCAGAGACCTTGAGCACATTCTTGCATTGCTTCTTCTGACCTCCATGTGAGTGTTTGCCTTGTGCGAGTTTTCTGTAAAACAGTCTTGAAGGAAAATGTATGTTTGACATTCCAACAATGTGGCAAGTCCATCCAAGTTGTGTGCTCTGCTGTAGAGTTTGAGTGCTTGCTAATTCCGCTTCAGGAAGGACTTTGGTATCTAGTATCTTGCCAGGTGATCTTCAGAATCTTCCTAAAGTAATTTAAACAGAAATATTTTCATTTCAGTTTCTTAAGTGTCATTGTTATACTGTCTGTGGTGCATAGGCATATAACAGTGAGGTCAGCACTGTGGCTCTGTAGACCTTCTGTTTGGTAGGGAGCCCTGATGCTACTCTTGTCTCCACCACTTTCCTTCAGAGCCTCCCAAACCCTGAGCTAATTCTGGCAATGTGTATATCAAACTCATCATCTCTGTAGACATCCCTGGAAAGTATGTTGCCAAGGTAGGTGAACTTATCCACGATGTCCAAAATTTCTCCATTTGCTGTAACCAATGGATGCATGTATGGATGGAGAAGTGCTGGCTGGTAGAGAATCTCTGTTCTATTGGTGTTTATTATCAGATCCAAATGAGCACAAATGGCTGAGAATTGATCTATATTCTATATATGATCTATATGCATCACAGCCTCAGAGACTGCCTTGGCGGCATAACCATCTGTGGATAGAAAGTTGTACCCCCTGGCTCCTCACCTCAGTCTTGGCCTTTCCAAGTTAAATAATTTATCATCTGTGTATAGGCTGACCTCTTTGCCATTTTTGTCTTCATTGAAGGCATCCAACAAGATGACTGAAAACACTCTAAAAAGCATAAGAGCAAGCACACAACTCTGCTTCACTCCACTGGTGACCAGAAAAGCACTAGAGCAGAGTCCATTATCCAGAACCTATGTGAGCATTGCTGTCATGAAGCTGGCTAGTGTACAATACCAATGACCTGCTTGGTTCAACCACATTTTGTGGTGATCTTACACAAACCCTCATGACAGATGACTTCAAAAGCCTTGGTCAAATCAATGAACATTGTGCACACACCACTGTCCTGCTCTGGACATAACAACTGGAGTTGTCACCATATCAAAATTCTTCAGCCTTTTCTGAAGCTTCTCTGGTTCTAAGGTAAATGAGCATCTTCGAGGACAGTGATGGTGAACCTATGGCACAGGTGCAAAGATGGCATGCAGAGCACTCTCTTTGGACATGCAGTCAACCCTCACTCCCCAGTTTGTTACTAGAAAGACAGAGGGACTCTGGTGGAGCTGCTCCCCACCACCCCCATGGTACCTGACAACATTTTCCCCTGCACATCTGCCCAGCAGCCCAAAGGGAGTGCTTCCTCTCCTCTGGGTGAGGTAAGGGTGGGGATTTCCCAGCACTTGGCACATGGGCTGGGCTCTGGAGGGTTGGGGCATGGCATGCAGCCTCTAAAAGGTTTGCTACCACTGTTCTAGGAGAAGGTTCAGCCTATTAAGAAGGACTCTGGCAAGAATTTTGTTTGCAAAAACTAAGATAGAGGGGCAGCTGGGTGGCTCATTGTATTGAGAGCCAGGTATAGAGACAGGAAGTCCTAGGTTCAAATCTGGTCTTGGACACTTCCTAGCTGTGTGACTTTGGGCAAGTCACTTGACCCCACATTGCCTAGCCCTTACTGCTCTTCTGCCTTGGAACCAATACATAGTATTGATTCTAAGATGGAAGGGTAGGGTTCAAAAAATAATAAAATAAAGTAAGAAAGTTATATATTAAAAAAAAAAACAGGGGCAGCTGGTTGGCTCAGTGGATTGAAAGTCAGGCCTAGGGATGGGAGGTCCTAGGATCAAATCTGGCCTCAGACACTTCCCAGCTGTGTGACCCTGGGCAAGTCACTTAACCCCCATTGCCTAGCCCTTATCACTCTTCTGCCTTGGAGCCAATACCCAGTATTGACTCCAAGATGGAAGGTAAGGGTTTAAAAAAAACAAAACAAAAAACTAAGAGAGGGAACTCCCTGTGATTGTGATGGAAACATAAAGGAATAAAGTGAATTCAAAGGAGAACAGATGGCTATATTTCTAGAGTGGTACTGCTGGGTCTGAAGGTATGCCCAGTTTTATAACTCTTTGGAAATAATTCCATATTGCTCTCCAAAATGGTTGGATCAGTTTACGATTCCACCAATAGTGTATTATTATCTTCATTTTTCCACATCTAGGATTTCATTCTGGCTTGAGGGCTATGAGATGAACATGAGAGAGAATCTTTTGGTTTTAATTATTAATAATTTTTATAAACTTCCCAAAAGGTAGAACTAAACTGGACCCGAGGTTTTTCCTTCTTTTGCTCTAGGCAAAAACCAGCCATTGAACTAGATTTGGGTATAATTTAGAGTGCAAGATTAGGGTAGAAATGTGGGCAAAAGTCTACTCTTCCAGGTCTGTCTCATGGGAGGAGAAAGTCTGGCAAGCGTGGCCACACTGTAGACATGGAGGAAATTCTGAAGGTGGGAGGGGAATCTCTCAAGTAACCAGACTTTGACTCTCACTGACATTCCTTATTCTTGTCATTTTTACTTTCAGGAATTAGAGAGGAGGTAGCCCAGGATGACAACTCATTGAGCTAATCAGTAACTTAGACTGTTGGCCAAGCAAACTAGGAGGAAGTTTTTATATTGAGGCGGTAGAGAACGTGGATGGTGTGGTATGGGGATACTTCATTGTGGGGGCCTAAAGCTATAAATGTCAGGTCTCCAACTGGCACTTTACCCTTGTCTATAGATAGTAACTTTCATAAGGAGGAACTTCCTTTTCCTATGGTAGTAGGGAAGAAGAGAGTGGGAATGCACTCATTTGGGAAATGTTGTTGGGAAAGTTTCTAATATTTTTCATTTTCTTTTCTAGCCCAATTAAATGCTTTTATCGATTCAGTGTTCTCATTTGTCCAAGTTTTTTATTTACAATATTTTTAATGAACAAAGTTTTGCTAATACTAGCAGTCGAGATCCATAAAAAATAAAATTAAAATAATTTTTTAAAGGCCCTATATTTTACTACCTTAAGGCTACTGAGGTAACAATTGACACATTAGACCTATAATGGATCCAAGATCTAATATCATTTGTGTGAAAAAGAGCACTAATGTCTCAAGGACTTAAATTCATATTTGCAAGGATTATTTTCTGGTAAAAGTTTTGCAGGTACTTGAGGCCCCACTCTAATGCAAAGCTAGAAACCTCTAATGTCTTAGGGTTTGTGCAATTAGCTTATGTAATTTATAATAACAAGATAGTTTTTATTGTATTAATAGATGCCTTTACCACATGATAGCATAGACTCAGTAAAAACTTTTAATTGGAATAGAAGCAACCACTGTTCCCTCAAAGCCAAACAAAACCTTCAGGCACAGTGAGAACATTCTCAGCAACCTGACACAAACAAGGTAACTTCAGTTTACCTTTTCCCCAGCACGTATCATAGAGGAAGTTCCCTCTCTTTATATTCAGCATGCCAAACCTCATAATATTAGGCTACTCCAGTTGCCTGGATGCCTTTTCCAACTGATTTTACTGGCATTCTTTTGTTTTTTCTTGGAAAAAAAATTTTTTTGGTCTTTCCTGTGACATAATATTCTCTGCATTCAGGTACTGAACTCCTTCAAAGTAATTAAATACATGCATCATTTTTCTAATAAATGGTTGTTGCTTGAGTTTAATTATCATGAAAGAGAAAGTCACGTCATTACTATGAAGTATTTATGGAAGTAACAGGTGTTCCATGTGAAGTGCCCGGTGAATTGATCCCAAGGATGAGACAATGACCAATAATGTAATGCACAAGAGGGAGTTTATTAAACAAACTGCAGCTTGGGCTTGGCACTCTAAAATGGCTCAAACCTTGACTCCGGGACTTGAAGGTCTTTTATACACTAGAGTGAACAAGAACTTCTGTGGTTGGGGTCCTTATAGGTTCACAGCATATTTCAGGGTGTGTTAACTTCAGAGTGTGGTAACTTCAGGGTGTGGTAACTTGCCTACAGGGTTTCTATGGGGGAAGGGGACAGGGAAGGGGAAAATAGGTTCCGGAGCTGGTTCTTCACATGTACTCTTTAATTCTAATAAAATTCTTTGGAATTAGAAAGTCTTGGTGTTAAACAAAAAAGGCTCTCACCCCCATTATTTCTAGGTAACAAGTAACCATCAACATTGTTAGCTAAAAAAATAAAATCAGTGGAACAGATTAGAGATACAACATCCATAAATAAATAAACCTAGTGGCATGGTGTTCAATAAACACAAAGAGTTCAACTACTAGGGTGAGAGAACTGTAGTTCAGCAAAATCTACTAAGAAAATTGGAAAGCAGTCTGGTTGAAATTAGATTTCAACCAATATCTCGTGTCAGACATAATAGTAAGCCTCAAATATATACAGGAACTTGATATAAGAATAAAGGATATAAATCATAAACAGATCATAAATAATTTAGAAGAATTTGAAAGGAGGTATCTTTATTAGCTAAAGATAGAGAAAGTTCTTGATTGAACCAGGAATAGAGAAGACCATAAAAATTAAAACAGATGATGTTGATGACATAGAATTTAAAAAGCCTTTGTACAAACAGAATCAATGAATTTAACATTAGAAGGGAAATAGTTAACTGGCGAATAAAATCTTTGTTAACAGATTTATCCTATAAAGATCTGAAATAGGGGGTATTTTGGGATGGGATTAGAGCAGTGGTTCTCAACCTTTCTAATGCCGTGACCCCACAATACAGTTCCTCATGTTGCGGTGACCCCAAACCAAAAATTTATTTTGGTGGCTACTTCAAAACTGTAATTTTGCTACAGTTGTGATTTGGAATGTAAATACCTGATATGCATTATGTATTCCCATTGCTACAGATTGAGAGGTTGAGAACCACTGGATTAGATGGAATACTTTTGGGCCAGTAGCAAAGGATTGCACTGTGGGTGAAAGGCAGGCTTTCCCAGGCCAAAGCTTAGGCTAGGGTCCAGCACACAGACCAAAAGGTCACAGAGTAGGCAAAAGTCAATGGAAGTTGTAATTTATTGTTAAAAGAGGTTTGCAGGGAAAAGGGAATTCCTATCACTAATTTCTATCTGATTCCAGGGACTACACCTTCAAGACAAAGGTCTTCACAGAGTTTGATTGACTCCTCTTATCTCCCTCTCCTCTCTCACATAAAATCCCCAACCCTAAAGCCTGGCTATTCTGCACTAATCCAAATCTCTTTTGATGGTTACTTGAGGTATTGGTCTGTGGCAGATTAGACATGGACCCAAGGGGAAAGATCCCAAGTCCAGATTGTGAAGATGGGATTAACTCTCCCCTGCCCATTTTTAGATTTAATCACCAAAAGCATATATACCCCACTTACACTTGAGTGAGGAAGGTCTGTGACTCACATGTGTGAAAGTGATGAATCAGAAACCACTGACTGGCCCTGGGCAGTCCTATGCAAAACTATAGACTATAATTTGTCCACATAAAAAGTAGAGGAAGGTCCAGGAAGTGATGCAAAGAAGCGTCTTTAAAGGAGTTACAACTTCCTGTGAGGGGTCCTTTTTTTTTTTTTTTTTGAGTTCTGAATTTGATTTGGAGGCTGGTGAAGAATTTGCTTACTGAACCTGAGACCCTGGAGGTGGACAGACTGTTCTTAAATCTCTCCCTTTGAACTACCTCATGGGGTGAGTGAAAAAGGCTGACTCCTTTCCCGGATTTTCTGAAGGGAGTAGCCTCAGGAGAGGCCTCCTTTCTTGAGAGAGGCTTCATGACTGAAGCTCTTGTTTATTCATCTCCGCCTCTGGGCTCAAGGCTGAGCCCCTCTGGCTGAGGACTAATAATGCCTGGGTTGAGCCTGGGGCCAGAACAAAAAACTTAGTGTGTTAGGTTAGATATGTTACCCTATTCTCTCTGATTTTCTTACCTTCACTCTTTCTATATTTTATAAATAAATTGCTTTTAAAATCATTTGGAATTGATTAAATTCCTGGCGACCCTACTCTTAAATAATGTAGTCCAACCTTTTATAACCCTTACACATTTCTGCCTTTTACAAGATGGACACTCTCACTGACAGCTGCAGATGACTGAATGCTGTTTCAGGCTAGCTTTAGGGTCAAAGAACTTCTTACAAGGGAAACACAGGTCTCAACAGCAAGGACAGGTACAGGAACTCCACCAGGTATATGGCAGCAAATCCCTCCAGGTGTTTACAGTTAGCAAACCCCCAGAGAGACTCCCAGCTCCTGAGTTCTCAGCTCAACCCTCCTTTCAAGATTCCAGAGTCTTTCCCTGTTGGTCTCCTGCCTCATTTCTCTGCAAACTTATCTCTTCCTTATAACAGATCTTATAGTCATGAAATATAGGAAACCGATTCATATGACAAGAGACATTTCCCAATAGATAATCAAAGTATATAAATTAAACAGCTTTCTTTTCATGTTATTTTTATTGTCATGCAAAACACATATTGGTCACTGTTGTAAGAGCAAAGTATATATATAAAACCAAAACCCCAAAATAAAATCATAAAAACACTGATATAAAAGATGACTCTAACAGTTCTTTCTCTGTAGGTGGATAGCATTTCCCTTCCTGTCTTTCAAGATTGTCTCAGATCATTGCATTGTTGAGAGTAGTCAAGTTTTCACTGATAATCATCATCCAATATTGCTGTTACTGTGTGTAATGTTTTCCAAGTTCTGCTTATTTAATCAAGTAGCTTTCAAATGAAGAAATTCAAGCTATCACCAAACACATGAAAAAAATGCTTCTTATCACTAATTACTAGACAATTGCAAATTAAAATAATTCCTTATACCCATCAGCATGGTAAAGATGACAAAAATTGGAAAATGAGAATTGTTGGAGGAGCTTTAGGAGGACAGGCACACAAATGCTTTCTTAGAAGAACTGTGAACTGATCCAGCCATTCTGGGAAATAATTTGTAACAAAACCTCCCCAAATTATTGACTTGTGAATACCCTGTGATCCAGGGATAATACTATTAGGCATATATTCCAAAGAGATAAGTAAAAGAGGGAAGGGACTCATATATACAACTTTATTCATAATAATACTTTTTTTTTGTCTTAGCAAAGAACTAGAAACTAAAGGCATATCCATTCCCATGGACTGGGGAATGTCCAAACAAATTATGGTATATAAAAATAATGAAATATTATTGTCCCATAAGAAATGACAAAATTGACAGTTTCAGAAGGAACTGGGAAGATTTCTGTAAGGTGATGTGGAGTGAAGTGAATACAAACAGGAAAACAATCTATCAAATGACTATTACCATGTAAAGAAAAATAACTGAAAAACTAAGAACTTAATAACCAATGCAATGACCAAGCACAGCTCTAGAGGACTGGCAATAAAGTACATTACTTAAATTGTTATTATTAGCTTGGATTTCTTCTCTTGAGAACTTTCTCTTCATATCCTTTGACAAAAAGATGATGGACTATTGTAAAAAATAGACTCGAATACAGGACTACAATCCCCATGAGCCTTTGCTCCACTTCCCCAGAATGCCTTGTAATCTCACCTGGGCCGAGATCGAGAAGATATTTAAGCAAAGACTTTTGAAGGGCTTTTTTTTTTTTTGGACTTCCGTTTTTGGAGCAGAGGCGTCTCTTCCATGATGTGAGGTTATTTTGTCTAGGCCTCTGGCCTAGGCACATGTTTCTTACTTGTATATTCTTAATCTTTAACCTTTAATAAACCTCTAAAAAATATATATTCCTTGCAGAGAGAAACTAATTTCTACCTGCCTCAGTCTCCCCATCTCCCCTAAATTTTAATCTTTATAGTTTTTGGCGACCACTAGATTGGATGAGAACTTCTCAAAAAAATGTTTTTAGCCTAGAGAATTTTTTTAAAGCCACGATTCTCCAAGATACTCTTTAGAAAACCATCTTGATCGGCTCCTGTTTCTGCTCCTGGCCTCTCACCGGCCCGCTGCCTGCCTATTTCTGCGCCCCAGACCCACAAGCGTGACCCCAGCCGGCTCATCACCCAGATCCTTGGAGCAGATCGCTCAGGACTCATTGCGACCAGCTGGTAACAGTATTGGCCACGTGGGCGGAGGGGAGAGACCAGAGGGAAAGGAGACCAGGCAATTTTCCCTTAGGCTAAGCCTCCACGTGGCTGGGGGTATTGGCCACTGTGGGATCAGAGAGGGGAAAGACAGAAAAGACTAAAGAGAAGAAACAGATCTTTTCAAACAGAAACCTAAAAAGCAATGGGCTGTTTAAAAGAATTTTTGACTCTTCTGGCAATTTCATTGATTTTGCCTGCCTGTCAGGGAGCAGACTCAGCCCAAAGATTCAACTTTAACTTTGGGGAGGAAAATGGGTGGCCCAGCGAACTGGAAGCCAGGCCCAGAGACGGGAGGTCTCTAGTTAAAATCTGGCCTCGGATGCTTCCTAGCTATGGGGCCCTGGACGGATCCCTTGAACCCCGTAGCCTAGCCTTTACTACTCTACCTTCGGACAATAGACATTTAAATGGATAATTAAAAACAAACAAACAAGAAAAAACAACCCAAGGAACTTTGAAGAGACTAAAGGCTCTAAGGCATTTCAGACTCCAATGGTTTATTAAAAAATCTCTGTATTCTATTGCATTTTTTGTTTAAGGTTTAACTTTGTGATTTTAAGTTCATATATTACTGGATTGAATATTATTCTGTGAACTGAAGGTTGATTGAATTTATTTTGAATGTACTGAGTTTTGAAATTCTGTTGTTTTTCCCCTATAACTGTTGAAAAAATATTATTGTGAATAAGCCCATATATGAAAAAACAGCTTTTTTCTATTTTGCTGAGGATAGATGGACTTCAGAACTGGTTATAATTGTATTAACAACCTTTGGAATTTTAATGTGCTAAATACCTCAAATGATTTGATTTTAAGGGTTTTTTAAATATGATTTTGGAATTTTTTTAACAGTCTGGTTATTTTTGCCTGCCCCTACCACGAGGTAAGGCCCATTCTAGTAGCTGAAGTGAAATGTATTTTATAACCCCCAACCTTCCCACATGCGAATGGAAGTTGGGCAGTTAATTTCAGGGCATTTGTACCCTTGGGAAAAGCCTCCAAAAGGAGCACCCTTTATTTATACTCTTCAGCTCACTACTTTACTTGCACCAGAATGATATATAGATTTCTTGATTATGTTCTAAACCCAAGATGAGTTTTACTTTGTTTAAAAAAAAATATGTTTATTACCAAGGTTGAAGGATTGCTATGTTTGTAAAAATTGTGACAAATGTCCATCAATTCATAGGTTTTAAAAATGTCACACAGCAACTTATGTGAAATATGAAAGTGTGTTTGTTTGCTATTGTAATTAATTGGGCTATTGAGAATTTTGGGGATTTTGATATCTACATATTTGTACTACTGTATTTTTAAAGATGAAAAAATTGTTAACCTTGTTCAATTCATTTGCCTTCTACTCACAGTGATCATGGCCAGATACAAGGAGGAAATGGATCTCATTTTTTGGTGAGAAAGCCTTGTATTTTATATTTTCTTACCTGACACAGAGTGTCAATGATTATAAGCTATATTTTTGAATTTTTTAAAGCTCTTTTATTGTTATATTTTTCTTGCATGTGCAATATATTTTTTCAGTTTTTTTAATTATTTTTTCTTTCCCTTTTATATTTGAAGCACATGTCACCAGTATTAAGATTTTCTTTAAACCTTTTGATTTTCAGTGCTACAAGTTTAAGATACATTTTCTAATGCATGCCCTAAAAAGCTTGTGACTATGAAACTGATGCCACTAATTATTTAAATAAATTATGGGACTTTGCTTAATGATTCTGTCTGATTCCAGGACAAGAGATACACACAAGAGCCATTTCATAGGGCCAAAGAAAGGCCAATCTAGGATGGATTGATGCACTTCTAGGCCAATACAAAGGTCTTGAACCTAGTGTGAAGACTCAAGGTTATTATGTTTAACATGTGTTAAGACATAGGCTTTCCTTGTATCTACACTCACTCTGAAGATACTCACAGATGAGTATCCCCAAAACCTTGGCTCCTACTTGGCTTCTATAATCTGGTCCCCTTTTCTGCCTCTCATAGTGTGGTACCTTTCTGTAGTCCTGGCACTGACTGGGTAAATGCATCATTACTTAGATCATTTTGATTGGGCCCTGATTGAAGGACCTGTTATAGATTTATTTTTCTTCTACTTGGAATTTTTACACATAAGACTTTGATAGTCTATATTTTCATCCAGAAATTTTTCTTTTCTTTTGGATTTTCTGATGTCTTTTTTAATATCTCTTGCCAATTGATTCATATACCTCATACCTCAGCCATGCATCCCTAACTGATTCTGAATCTTTCAATCACCCACAACACGGGGGAATGTAAAAAAATATCATTATTTAAATTGCAAAGTTTAAATTCTTTTTGAGAAGAATTTTAGGTAAAGAAGATGCTACCTCCCTGAATTCAGAAACTGAACTGTTGGAGAAGCCACCATGAAGAAGCCTCCAGACCACAAGTTGCACAAAATTGAACTTTGGGTGTGGTTGATTGAACATTTATTTGTATGTATACTTTTATGCCAAAGGGGACTGCCCCCTAACGGCTTTTTGTCAATGTGTTCAGAAATTATTGGTTTTATTCTTTTTTCTCTTATCCTCACACTATTGTAATCTTTTAAGTTTATTATGTTTTTATGATCCTTTTGGGGAAAAATTAATTTTTCCACAAATGATCACACGGGGGGATGTAAAAAATAGACTCGAATACAGGACTACAATCCCCATGAGCCTTTGCTCCACTTCCCCAGAATGCCTTGTAATCTCACCTGGGCCGAGATCGAGAAGATATTTAAGCAAAGACTTTTGAAGGGCTTTTTTTTTTTTGACTTCCGTTTTTGGAGCAGAGGCGTCTCTTCCATGATGTGAGGTTATTTTGTCTAGGCCTCTGGCCTAGGCACATGTTTCTTACTTGTATATTCTTAATCTTTAACCTTTAATAAACCTCTAAAAAATATATATTCCTTGCAGAGAGAAACTAATTTCTACCTGCCTCAGTCTCCCCATCTCCCCTAAATTTTAATCTTTACACTATAAGTGCATAATGAAATATATATATATATTTTGAGTTGGCTAAATGGCTAATGGATGGATTTACTTTGTTTGAACATTGATACAGGGAAGGTTTAGAGAAGTTATTTTTGGAGGGAGATTCAGGAGGGAGATTCAGATTAGTGATGGTGATCCAGAAAAAAAAAAGAGAGAGAAAGTACCATGGGATGTTTAAAAAAAAAAAGTGGAAGGGAGAAAGCAAGCTCAAGCTCCAGAATAGCTTTGAAATCAATATGGTGACTTCATTATTATAGTCTCTCTTTTTTAACCCTTACCTTCTGTCTTAGAATCAATACTGTGTATTGGCTCCAAGGCAGAAGAGTGGTAAGGGCTAAGGCAATGGGGGCCAAGTGACTTGCCCAGGGCCACACAGCTGGGAAGCATCTGAGGCCAGATTTGAATCTAGGACTTCCCATCTCTAGGCCTGGCTCTCAATCCACTGAGTCACCTAGCTGCCCTCTTTATTGTCTTTTAAAAAAGCAATACACAATAGGGTTTCATGGTTTCAATACTCTTCTTTCTCTCTTTGTCTATGGAAATGTTCATGCTTGTTGGTGTTAGTCAAATTTTGAATGACCATGTCTCCTGTATGAAAGATCTTTCATGTCCTAAAACCTTATCAACTTGGTTTTATTTTGTAGATACAGATGTGCAGACTAGGTGGTGAAAAGAAGATCAGAACTTCCTTGCTAGGATTTTTCCAAGGGTCATTCGGTAAGGCATTTCCTGTAATAAATACAGAATCTCTAGAATGAGAGAACTCAGAGCTGATTGTTGATGTGAAGGATGATAGAAACTGGCATAACATCAGTAGCAGCAGCAGCAGCAGCAGCAGGAGCAACAACAATACCACATTTATAATTTCTTGGTGCTATTTCTTTGGTCTCATACTGAACAGGGAAACAGGTTGAATCAGTCCTTATTTTTTTTTAATTGCTCTGTGATGTAGTCAGAGTTGTGGGAACATAGTGGGTGGACCCAGTGGGTCTCAGATCTTGAGCAAACACTCCACCAAGGTTTAGAGATGTATATTCTACTCAGCCATAGAAAGAATCACAGCTAGACTTCTCTATCTAAGGCACAAACCCATTGCCTTTGGGATGGACATTTCTAACGTTCCGCCCCAGAGATCTGCACTGGCCAAGTTGAGACTGGGTCTTCCTCCAAGGCTGTTTTCTCCTGTACAAATGAGGGGGCTGGTCTAGTCAGCCTCTAAGATTAATCCCAACTCTGAATCCATGATCTTATAATCAGTGACATAATAAGGTGGCCTCTAGTACTCTGACTCCATCACTGGAATGATCTTGAATGTTTCTACTTTCTAAAGAGACATTGGCTAGATTTATGATCTCATCGGTGCAGGCAAGCATGTGGCAGAGTGGACAGTGTTGGATTTAGAGTTACAAAGAACTGAGTTTAAATTCTGTTTCAAATATTGACTAGATATGGAATCCTGGGCAAGGCACTCATTTAACCACAGTTTCATCATCTGTAAAATGGGGTTAATATTATCACTTACCTCAGGAGTTGTGTGTGTGTGTGTGTGTGTGTGTGAAGAACAAATAACATATGTAGAGTTCTTTGCAAATATGAAATCTCAGATTCTCAAGAGCTGTGTGACCCTGGGGAAAGTCCCTTAATTTGTTTACCTTAATCCCCTGGAGAAGAAAGTCACTCTAGTATCTTTTCCAAGAAAATTCCAGAGACAGTATGTTCCACAAGTTCACAAAGAGATATCACATGAGAAACTAGGACTAAACATTAAAGTTCTATATCAATGCTATTATTATTGTTATTATTACCACTTCCTCCCTCATAAGGATCATAGTTCTTCCCAGCATACTTTCTTATTCTAAGAAATCCTCACAATATTCTTTACTGTACAGTATTTATCTCCACATATAACAGGACATATAAATGATTGGTGCTAGATGGGAGTAGCTACTTTTCTTTTTAATCTCTCTGTCTCCTTCAGTACCTAGTATAGGATAATAATAGTTTGTATTTGCATAGAACTTGGCGTACTGCCTCATTCAATACCTGCAACAAGAAAAGGAAAATAGGGAAGCTATGTGCAGTAGAAGTATAATTATGTACAGTAGAAACAATTACATTTGGAGTTAAAGGGGATTAAGGCAAATGGATAGGATTGAGAAAAAAAAAAGCCAGGAAAACTGGAGGTCTAGCAGAAATTAAGTATTCATCACAAATCATTTCATTTATTGTACTAAGAAAGCTTCAAATAATGGCTCATAAATAAAATGTGAAATCATAAGCACATTCAAGAAGGAAAAAAAAATCACCTGTGAGATCTTTGGTTAGAGGAGGAGTTTATGATCAGACAAGAAAGGAAGAGGATGCTAGAATTTGAAATGACAATTTCAATTATATAAGATGTTAAGGTTTTTACACAAACAAACAAAACAAAACACATGTGATTCAAATTAGAAGGAAAATGGCAAATGTTGGAGAGCCTATGGGAAAACAGGTGCATTCATGAACCACTGGTGAAACTATTAATTGGTACAGCCATTCTGGAAAGCAATTTGGAACTATGCCCTCAAAGTCATGAAGCTATTCATATCCTTTTCCCCAGAAATATTACTATAAGTCATATATCCTGAAAAGGCCAAAGAAAGAAGAAAGGACCTCAATGTACAAAAACCCTTATAGTAGCTGTTTGAAGTACAAAAACCCTGGAATTTAAGGGTGTCAGTCAACAAGCATATAATAATTACTACTATGTACCAAGCAGTCAGTCAGTCAATAATTTTAAGGGCCTATTTATTCCAGACAACAAATAAGTATATAAGCTATATACAAGCTAAGTAGGAAATAATTAAGAGAGGAAAGGAAAAAGGATAAAGAGGGATTGGGAAAGGCTTCCTAGAAAAGATGGGATTTTAGCTGAGACTTAAGCCAGGGAAGCCAATAGGTAGAGATGAGGAGAGAGACAGACAGAAACAGAGAAAGAGAAAGAGAAACAGAGAGACAAAGAGAGAGACAGAGAGGATAAAAGAGAAAGAGACAGAGAGAGAGAATGAGTCAGAGACAGAGGAAGAAAGACAAGGACAGAGAGACAGAGATGGAGAGAGACAGAGAGATACAGAGGGAGACAGACAGACAGAAAGTGAGGACATAGACAGAGAGAGACCAAAAAACATACAGTTAGTAAGTATCTGAGACCTAATTGAAACACTATCCACTGTGCCAGCTAACTACCCCAAATTCAGCATTCTTTCTATTGCAGAAATGGAGAATTTTCTGTGAATTTTACAGATGCAATTATTTGTTAATGACATTGTGTAATTGCGCAAGCCCTAGCATATTCCAAGGCTTTTTCAATAGGGTCCTCATTAGCTTGGAAAAAATTTACCTGGAAGTGTAGAACGGGTACTGCCTAGATTATGCCATTCAATTAGGTGAGCACGTATCTTGAGTTTCAAATCAATCAGCACAGACATACACTTTGGAGAGATGGGGCGTAGGAGATTAATTTGAATGGCTATAATCAAGTGGCTTCTCCCCAGCCAATGCCAACTTCCTGTGCTCTTGACTTGGTCTATGGTCCAGTGCATATTCAGGTATTATCTTCATAGTTTCCTTTCCTGGGGACTTTTAAGGGCACTGTGCAGTTTTATTAACCATTTAAGGACAAAGGTCAGGTTTCAGAATTGAACAGATATATTCAGCATCTAATAGTTGGGGGGAGAGAGAGAGAGAGAGAGAAAGAGAGACAGACAGACAGACAGAGACAGAGAGAGAAAGAGGCACAGAGAGACAAGAGGCACAGAGAGACAGAGACAGAGAGACAGAGAGAGAGAAAGGGAGATAAAGACACACACACACAGAGACAGAGAGAGACAGAGAAAGAGAGACAGAGAGAGAGAAAAGAGAAAGAGACAGACAGACAGACAGACACACACACACACACACACACACACACACACAGAGAGAGAGAGAGAGAGAGAGAGAGAGAGAGAGAGAGAGAGAGAGAGAGAGAGAGAGAGAGAGAGATCCAGAATGGGGGTCAACAAGTAAAGTAAAGGAAGGCTGAAAAAGCAGGAGGGGGTTATGTTATGAAAGAATTCGAATGCCCACCAGAGCATTTTGTATTTGATCCTAAAGTAATAGAGAGCCACTAGAGTGGAGTGGGAGGATGGTGGTCAGACCTGTACTTTAGAAAAATCACTTTTCTGGCTGAATGGAGGATGAATTAGAGTTCAGAGAGATTTCAGGCAGGCAGATGCAAGCAGGCTCTTAATAGTCCAGGTGTGATGTGATAAGGACCTATATTAGGGTGGTGGCAATGCCAGAGGAGAGAAGGGGGTGCATTTGAGAGATTCTGTAAAGGTGAAATCAACTGGCCTTGGCAGCTGGCTTGATATGGGGGTAGAGATAGTGAGGAGTTAAGTATGACACTTAGATTGTGAGCCTCCAGAACAGGGAGGCTGATGTTGCCCTCAACAATAATAGAGAAGCTAGGAAGGGGGGAGAGTTTAGGGGGGAAAGTGAGCTCAGTTTTGGGCATTTTGAGTTTAAGATGTCTACTGGACATCCATTTTGAGATGTTTGAAAGGCAGATGAAGAATGTGAGGCTGGAGTCAGCAGAGAGAGAGAATTAGTAAATCTGGGAATCATCAGTATAGAGATGGCACTGTTCTAAGGGTTGGGAATATAAATGAAAGCAGAAGGAAGGATTGTACGTGCCCTCCAGAAGCTACATTCTAGTAGAAGATTAACCATAAAAGGGAACTGAAAAGGGAGGCTATGGGGGAATGGTAGAGAAAGTTCTGTGAAGATGATTTGGGGGTACAGCCTGGAGAGGTTCTCTATTCTATTGGAGAATAGCATACAAATGGTGGCATGCAAATGTAATGAAATGTTATTGTGCTGTAGGAAATAAAAGACTTGAAGACTCTGATACATGCAATGACAAGCCATGATTCCATAGAACAGAAGAAAGAAGCATACTACCAACACTTGCCAGAGAGGACTTAAATGAACTTAAAATTCAGAATGTCATAAATTTAGAAAAGGTAAGTGTGGGAATTTGTTTAGTCTGACTATGCATATTTATTATGAAGGTTTATAAAATGAAACAAAAGTCTTTAGTGGTTGGCGGGAGGGAGAGAAAAAAATTAAAAATTAAAATTTCAGAGTGCTTTGGGGAAAAAAAAACAAACCGAACACATGAAAAAGGTTCAAATCTCACCTTCTTCCTTATATCAGAAGCAGCACAGTAGATGGAGCACTGAGACAGAAGTGAGAAAGACCTGAGTTCAAATCCCAACTCAGATATCTACTAATTTGTATGACCCTGTACAAATCAGTTAAACTCTGTCGGCCTCCAATTTCCTCAACCATAGAATAATAATAATAATAGCTCCTACCTCCTAGGATTGTTGTGAGGACCAAATGAGAAATTATTTGAAAAGGATTTAGTCTGGCATAAAAGTGGGCACTTAATAAATGGTGGTTCCCTTCTCCTATCTTGATTCCTATCCTCTGGACCCATTCTGCTCTGTCCACATCCTTTCTAGAATGTGGTACTCATAAATAAGAGACTCAGGGGGAGGGGGTCTTGGGAAATTGGGGAGCAAGAGGGAAAAGTCAGGGCAGGGTAAGAGCAGGAAGGTCAGAGAAAGGAGTCCCTCAAGAAATGGGGGATCAGAGACATTGTAACCCTTTCTAATCCTTATCATTCTCCACCCTTCTCCATATATTTTCACAAACCTTCCATATGTTCCTTTAATTTTAAAAAATATTTTGTGGGTGCCATCCCAATGTGTCATCCTAAATAAATCTGGGAGTAAATCTTCTGAGTTAATTGACTATAATGATGGTAAATATATGACAAAAGCAAAAGGTATATTGACTGAGTTGACAGGTCAACACACACACCCAGCATAGTCTGAAACCTGAGCATCAGATGTGACATCCCTTACCTTGCAGCTTAGAATCAGTACCGTGTATTGGTTCCAAGGCAGAAAAGCTGGTAAGAGCTAAGCCAGTGGAGTTTAAGTGACTTGCCATGTTCACACAACTAGGAAGTAACTCGGGCCATATTTGAACCCAGGACCTCCTGTTTCTAAGTCTGACACTCAATTTGCTAAATCATCTAGCTACCTACCCTCCTGATAAATCTTTAGAGACAAAAGGAGGAATGTACACATTTGTTTGCTCCCCTCTCCAAGAAGTTCAGCCTTGTTCTTTCTGAGGGCTGGACTCCCATCTACTGTTCTTTTTGAGAGGGCTGAGAGTGGCTCAGGATGATGGTGGTGAAATGTCTGTGTCCTCAATGGAAAATTTAACAATGATCTGTGCTCATCTTAGTCTCTATAGTCATTTTGCACAATAACAATTGTTTTGATAATTACTGCTTCGTAGCATATTTTGAGATCTGGTATTGGTACACCTTCTTTCACATTTCACACTTTTTCCCCATTGCTAGTCCACCTTTTTTTCTTCCAGATGAATTTTATTATTATTTTTTCTAACTTGATAAAGGAATTCTTTGGCAATTCAATTGGTATGGCATTGTATAAGTAAACTAACAGGAATCAATGTGGTTTTTATTACTTTGGCTCAGGCTACCTATCAACACAATGAATATTTTGCCAATTATTTAGATTATATTTGTATGAAGAGTGCTTAATAATTGGGTTTGTAAGGTTATTATGTGTCTTTTCAAATTGACTTCCAAGGATTTTATAGTTATTATTATTATTTTTAAAGCCCTTACCCCTCTTCTGCCTTGGAACCAGTACTGTACTTAGTATTGACTCTAAGATGGAAGGTAAGTTGTTGTTTTTTTTTAAGTCCAAAATGTTAGTGAACATCTAGAAAAGAAAGACACAATCAAAGAGCCAGAATAGTTTCCTCAAGAACAGCTCATGCCACAACTCCAAAGGAATCATGATGAAAAAATGCTCCGAGAAAGAACAAATGGAGTCTGAATGTAAATCAAAGAAGACCATTTTTCACTTAATTTTCTTCATGTGTTTTTAAAATACATGCAATCATACATATATACATATATATCCTCTTCTATTACATGACAAATATGGAAATGGTTTTTATATCATAACACATATATAACCTAGATCTAGATAGAGCTGACAAGTGTTCAGGCTCTAATTTGAGGGGTTCAGGAACCGAATCCTTTGTTAATGCTATAAGGGGTTTAGTGATTTCCCCATAGCAAGGAATCCATTGTCTACAAAACCCTGTTGCTCCTAAAATTGCTCTCAGCTATTTCTTAGTGGTAGGAGCACTCAATTTTTGAATGTTCTCAATTCGTTTTGGAGAAATATAACGAGCACCCGCAGTCAAGATGAATCCCAAATATTCTACTTTTTAGAGACACCATTGAACTTTATCCTTAGAGATTTTATGTCCTCTTTTGTGCAATTCCAAAAGAAGGTGTTTGCTATCTTCTTGACATGTTTTTGCATCTGTTGAAGCCAAGAGTAGATCATCTACATATTTGATTAATTTGCTATTTTTAAATGTTATATTGTCTGTGTCTTGGCTCAAAATTTGCTCAACTAAGCTCGGACTTTCGACATAACCCTGTGGCAGCTGACACCAGGTATATTATGAGCGCTTCCAGGTAAAAGCAAAAATATGCCTGGAGTTCTCATGTATTGGTATGGAAAAGAAAGCTGAACACAAGTCTACTACTGTAAAGTATGTAGCTGTGCTAGGAATTGATGAAATAATAGTATGTATGTTAGAAACTACGGAGTGTCTCTATATAATGTGATTATTCACTGCTCTTAGATCCTGTACAAATCTATAGATGTGCTTGCCATCGGGCCCTTTTTTTGTTTTTTTAATTGGCAGGATGGGCGTGTTGTATTCAGATTTGCAAGGGATTATTATTCCCTGTTCTATTAATGAGTTAATAACTGGTGTAATACCCTCAATTGCCTCCTTTGAGAGGGGATACTGAGGGATAGAAGGAGGTGGGCTAGATTTAGTTTTTATCTGCACAGGAACAGCAGATTTAAGTAAGCCTACATCAGAAGAAGATGTGACCCAAAGAGACTCTGGTATATCTTTAGGTATTTCAAAAGTGGAAGGCTCTTTTGCCTCCTGGTTTTTGGAGAGAAGTACAGGGAGTAAATTTAAAGATTCCTTTGGTACTTCTAATGATAATGAGCCATCTAGGGAGCAGGTTATTATGGCTGCTCTGAGTTTGCATAGAAAGTCCCTCCCCAGCAAATTTAAAGGAGAGTCAGGCATCAAAAGGAAGGAGTGTTGTACCTCTAGGGGTCCTACAGACACCATTCTAGGAGGAAGTCTTTTAACTCTTTGGGTTATTCCTGATACTCCCATTACATTTTCTGAGCCAATAGAATAACATTGTAAATCAGGTGTTCTCTTTAATACAGACCAGGAAGCTCCAGTGTCTAATAGACAATCATAATAGGTGTTACCCACCTTTAAGGTAACATGGGGTTCATTAGTATGGGGAGGGCAGTGGATAGGGACAACGGGTAGTAGGACATCAGGGTCTGGGAAATCAAAGGTTATATCCTCTGATTCCTGTGCCCCAGCCCCTTCCCGGACACCATCATTGTGTTTGGGATATTCCTTGGGCACCCCCCTGAAGGGCAACTCTCTGAGGGTCATTAGTACCTCGAGTATTTTTTGGACGAGCGCCATTTCTTATATATTGTTGTTGTTCATTAACATTATAATTTTCTTCAATTGGAGCATTGTCATTATTTTCCCAATTCCTATTTCTATAATTCTGGTTTCTAAAGTTCTTATTTCTATATTCATTATAGTTATTTCCATAGTCATTATTATAATTTCTAGAATTCTGGTTTCTATAACCATTATCATTATTTCTATAGTTATTATTTCTAAAGCTATTATTAAACTGTGTATTCCTTCCAATCATCTTAAGAAAGGTTCTACATTCCATCATTTTGTGGCCCTTCTTCTCACAGAAGTGGCAAGTAATGGATTGATAATTGGATTTCTGGAGAGGGGCAATTGTCGTTGGTTCATTATCATGCCCACTTTCTAATTTAGTTATCCTATCTATTAAATATCTTATTTTTTTGTTCATTTCCTCCATGTCATCATTATTTTCTTCCTCCTTTTCTTTGTTTCCCTTTAAAACATATATAGCTGTTTTTCGCAATTCTTCAAGGTCCATATCTGACCATCTTGGGCATTGTGTTCTAAAATAATTCTTAATTGCTTTGCAAGAATTGTTTACAAAGATTCTTCTAACTTGTCTTAAACTACTCTCTTTAGTTAAGTCCCAATCTAAGTATCTGTCCCCAAACTCGATAATTCTGTCCATAAATCTGGAGGGTGTTTCGTCTTCCTTTTGCTTAATTTTTTCCAGTTCCATCCACTTATCTGTACTGTCTGCACATTCCTTCATGGCCGTGAGGATGGCCTCTCTACAACGGTATAGTTGTAGATAATCCTCAGGATTGTTATAGTCCCATTCAGGATCCTGAGATGGCCAATGTGCTGCATTATGCCCCCGGGTTTTGTTGACATGGGCAATTATTTTATTTTTTTCACGTTCACTTAAGAAAGCCTGTAGTAAGCTCTCAACGTCCTTGTAAGACGGATTATACTGAAAAAATATGTCTCCCATCTTTTTTGTTACTAGAAAAGGATTTTGTTCATATGTGGGGATATTTCGTGTAAATTCATTTATTTCTTGGGGAGTAAACGGTATCCTATGTCTACTTTTTAATCAGATTGGCTACATATTTGCCATTTTTGTTCATCTTTTCAAAAACTGCTTTTTTAGTCTTGTTTATCAAGTTTATGGACTTTTTGTTTCCAGTTGAATTACTTTTCCACTAATTTTGGAGATTTCTTTTTATTTATTTTGGGTTGATTTATTGGCATTCTAATTATTTTAATGAATATTCCTCTCTTTTTCCATTTTGATAATGTTTGCTTATAGATATAAAATTTTTCTTCCAAGTACCACTTTTGCTCCCAGAAATTGTGGCATGTTTTTTCAACATTATGACAATCTCTCAATTGTTTTTGTGATCTGTTCTTTTTGTTCTTTAGAATTTTATTATTAAATATCTAGGTTTAATTTAAATATTCAGAAATTTGTCCTATGGCAATTTTTCAGGTCACTTATTCTCTAAAATTGTTTCTTCAAAGGAATGCAATTAAAATTTACCTTTTGTTAAGCACTCTTGGTTTTGGGGGGAGATTTAATTTATATATATATATATATGTATGTATGTATTTTTTGCTTATAGGTACAACAGTAACTGCACTGAAATTATTTAAGAATCTTCCTGTAAGAAAACAATTTTATTCAACAGCTAGACGATGTAAGGATGAGTTAAAAAAAATCCAAGACCTTCTTATAGCCTATGGCATTCTCAAACCTGAATTAAGGATTATTTTTACACATAACAAGGTAATGATTTTTTTTAAATCAAATAACTTGTGAAATGTGATTTTAAAATATGGGGTATGTAGGGACTTAGGATAGTTCATCATTTATGCCCAAATTTCATTTATAGAGATTTCTTCCTAGTGTGACAAGGAAATCACTTAAAAGACTGATATATATTAATTTAAGGTCGCCAAGGAATTCAGCTAAGTAATTCCTTAATGAAAACTCAAGTCAGCAGTCAACCTTTTATGGAGTTTAATTACAAACAGGAGGAAGAAAGGTATTAGAGAGAGAGAGAGAAACGGGAGAGAAGGGAATAGGGCTTAAATACCCCCTTTGTTTAGGCTGGGCCAAAAGGCCCAAGCCCTTAGATGGCTGAGGTAAGAAAAGAGATCAGTCCCTATCACTCACGTGACCAAAATGGAGAAACAGTCTCAGGGGCCTCTACCTCCAGCTTCCTTCAGAGCAAGCTTCTCAGAGCACAACCTCTCAGAGCAAAACCTCTCCAACCCCCTTCAATCCTCAGACCCCGCTATCTTTAAGGACACCATCCCAGTTCCCTCCCCTCAGTTCTCACATCTACCAATCACTGTCCATGTCTTCCCTGTGCCAATGGTGGCTCTAGCTTAACCCAGGACTGCCCAGAGGTCTGTGGCTTTGCACATGTCTGTTGAAGGTCATATTCTCAATAATTAAATCTTTATCCTTTGCTACAGCCCTTCCTAAATCCTGTTACCCTGATTAGGGTAGAGATTGGAATAATTAAATTTTGATCTATGCTGCAGCCCTTCCTAAATCCTGTTAGGATTGAGTAGGGTGGAGATTGCAATTTCCAAGACCTGGTTCTGTCATTCCAAGTATCTCCATTGTATCAATTCTAAAATCAATCATGACTCAAAGAAATTCCTGTTCTATGCTTAAGCATAGGTCAAAGCCCTTTCCATTGTTCAGCAAAAGGTTTCTGTCCTAAAGTAATCTTAAGAAGGGAGGAGGAGGAACCTCCCATGCCAATGGGGTTCACATTCCAATAGAGTTCCCATTATCAATAGGAAGTTTTTCAAGTATGAAATTTCCCAATGGTGAAATTTCCAACATTTATAAGTCTAAGAAATTTTAAGGTTTACACCATTCAATTTTCTCTAGAACAGCTAAGAAATAGGCATATTATTTTCTATTCCCATTCAATTTTCTCTAGAAGCCTATCATGTCTAATGTTTCTAAAATGATTTTCATATCTTTAACTTTCTCCTTATTTATTTTATGGTTGTTTATCTAGTTCTGAGAGGGGCAAATTTAGGGTCCCCTACTAGTTTAGTGTCCTCTTACAATTCATTGAATTTTTCCTTTCAGCAATTAGATCTTATGCCATTTTGTGAATATTTATTGTGTTGATATTAACTTATTATCTCTGTATGGTACCTTTTGGTAAAATGTAGTTTCTCTGATTCTTTCTTTTAATTAGATCTACTTTTGCTTTTGCTTTGTCTAAGATCATGATTTTTACTAGCCTTGCCTTTTTAAATTTCACTTGAAGTATAATAAAATCTGCTCAAGTCCTTTATTTTGAATCTGTATGTGTCTGTTTTAATTAATTTTTTGTTAACAATATTTTGTTGGATTCTGATTTTGAATTCATTTTGCTATTTTCTTCCATTTTATAAGGGAATCCATACCACTCACCTTCACACTTTTTATTGCTAATGTATTTCTCTTCATCCTCGATTGTTTTGTAATTATCCTTCTCTTTTTTTACCCCGTCCTTCCTCAGAAATCTATTTTGCTTCTCACCACTGAATCACTTTATCTCCTTTTACTCTTATTCTTTCCATCTTTTTCTTAGCTTTTTCTCCTACTACTCCCTTACTGTGTGTGTGTGTGTGTGTGTGTGTATGTGTGTAATTATTCTCTCTTTGAACCAGTTCAGAGGAAAGTGATGTTTAGACATTGCCCATCTCCTCTTTGTCCTTTCCATGAGTAAAAACACTTTCTTATATATCTCTTTTATGTGAGATAATTTCCCCCATTCTTCCTCTCCCTTCACTCTTCTTTGTGTATGCCTCTTTCTCACCCTTTTATTCTTTTTTTAATCATCCTAAAATAATAGATCCACATGTATATCCTCTGCCCAATTATACTCCTTCTAACTGCCCTAAAGATGATAAAGTTCTTAGGAGTTATATGTACCATCTTCCTACATAGGAATTCAAATGGTTTAATCTTGTTAAACCTCTTATGATTTCTCATTCATGTTTACCTTTTTATGTTTTCCTGAGTGTGTCTGAATGTCAAAATTTCTATTCAGCTCTGGCATTTTATTAGAAATGCTTGAAATTCCTCTATTTCCTTAAATATATATTTTCCCTTGAAGGATTTTATTCAGTTTTTCTGGTTATTCTTTGTTGTAATCCTAGCTTCTTTAACTTCAAAAATATCACATTCTAAGACTTCTTCTCCTTTATCATGGTAGCTCCTAAATCTTTTATGAACTTGACTATAGCTTAATGGTTTTTTAATTCCTTCTTTCTGCTCTGCAGTATTTTTTCCTTGACTTGGGAACTCTAGAATTTGACTATAATATTTCTAAGAGTTTTCATTTTGGGATTTCATTCATGTGATTGGTGGAATCTTTCAATTTCTATTTTTTTATTCTATATCTGGACAGTTTTGTAATTCTTTGAAATAAGTTGTCAAGGCTTTTTTTTTTTAAACTATTGCTTTCACACAATTCAATAATTCTTAAACTATTTTTCCAGGTCTGTTTTTTTTCTTCTGTAGCATTCCAAGCATATTCACATCTAAGATATATAAATGATGTATGGATATTGTGTCTTCAGACACAAGGTTTGAACTCTGATATTTGTGGGCGGACTCTTGACCTAGCCATGCTGCCTTTGTTCGAGGCAAACTCATTAACATTTGGTGCAGAGTCAAATTCCTTTGTAAAAGCAGGGGTTGAAGTCAACATGCCCAAAAGGTGTCATCATTACCATCCTGTCCAATCTGAATTATCTATGCTTTGTTACGTGGTCATTGATCCTGGCAATCCTCATTAAAGCCTGGGGTGAAGGCATGATTCCTTTTTCTTGTTCCTGCAACCTTGAAATTCTCACTACTGTCTTTCTCTTTACTAAGGCCTCTCTTGGCCATCTGCTTTCTATCTTGGAATCCTTACTTCCACGTGTCTGCAAACTTCTCACATTTTCCTTTAATTCTTCTACCAAGGAAAATGTCATAGGGATTCATGCCTGCCCTATCAAAAATATTGACTTGTCTGTGTCCTTCATTCTTCACCCATTTTTCAGACTCCTTGCTCCTTCTCGAGCCCCAACCCACAAAGGAAAACTCTTTTTATAACCGCCGCTGACTGGCAGGTTATATCTTCTATGATATTTTATATTAACTTCTATTTATTTTTCCAGTTTTTTGACTTTGTTTTATTGTTCCTTACTATCTCAAGGAGTCATTTGTCTCCATTTTGGCCAATTCTGATTCTTAAGGAGTTATTTTCTCCTGTATTTTTGTATGTATTTTACTAGGTGGTTTGATGAGAACAATTTGTTCCAAAAGCCATGAAGGCAGCAGAAGTAAGTGATGTAGAGTGCTTAGAGCTTGGTTAGACATACACCAAGGCTATCTACTATGTCCAGGTCATCACCAGTCCTCCTGACATTTGTCTTTTCATTGGACTTCAGGGACTCTGGAAGAAAGATTGAAACTGATGATTTTGTGAAACTTAATCATCTCACTTAAATACAATTCACAGGCAAGTTGACATATCATTCTGTGATGTTTTTAGTCCTTTTTCTAAAATGAATGTATAAATAGAAATTTTGTACCTTTGAACTACATCTCCCAGCACACCTCAGCAATAGGAGACCAGGGTGGGAGCAATGGTGCGAACAGCAAAAGCAGCAGCAGTGGGAACAGCAGTGAGGAACATTGGCTCAAGCAGATGGGCATGAGAAGTGGTAAGAGAGAAAATGTGGCTTGCAAAATTTATCTACTCTTTATTCATATCTAAGGCTTAAATTTTTTTTTTTGAGAATTCTGTCCCTTTGTGGTTACCAATTGTAAGATTAATAATTAATATCCAAATACTCTAAATATTATATTTAATAAGATTTATTAATAATAACTAAACTAAAAAGCGAGAATAAAAAGGGAACTAACAGCCACAGTTGCAAGAGAAGAGAGCGAGAGGTGGAGTTACACATAACTATATACAATATGCAAGCATGCAAGGTGGGGATGAAAGAGGAAAGGGATGCTGGGAGATGTAGTTCAAAGGTACAAAATTTCTATTTATACATGAAGGATGAACAACAATAACAATGAAGCTCTTAATTCTCTTAATAATTTTCTTGAGTTGATGTCATTTCTTTTCCCAATTTTTCTTCTATTACCCTTATTTGATTAAAAACATTTTTTTTCTTTTTAAAAATATCGTTGGCTCTTCTAGAAGTTCTTGTTGGGATTATATCCAATCTGCATTTTCCATCGAGACTGCTTGTAGATATTTTCAAGTCAATGTCTTTTTCTGAGTTTATACCATGAATTTCTCTGTCAACATAGTAGATTTTTATTGTTAGTTTCTGTTTTGTTTGTTTGCTTGTTCATTTTTCAGTCTATTTCTTGACTTTGGACCTTATATTAGAGGTAGGCTCTGGTCATCACTGGGTGTCGGGGATATCTGGACTAGTCTTCTGAGTTTTATATCCTGCTACTTTCATAGTTAGGTCTGGCGGCCATAAGTTTGGTACTTCCAGAGTAGTTTAATCTAGTGAGAGTTCTAGACACTGATATGGCATATATTCTGGTCTCTTCTGAAGTAGGGTCCCTATTCCCTTGCTCTGCAACTTCTCTACACTCTGGAATGGCAACTGGGAACTGGGTAATGAGTGATAAAATTACCAAATGGTACCCAATATTGAACCCACTGTTAGCATAGATGTTCTCTAGAATCTCTTTCTGATCATGTTTTCAGATATTTTACCATTCCGGGGCACAGGGAGCCTCTGGCACGGTCATTGCTGCTGCCACTCTCTCTAAGGCCTATATCCAATGCTGATTCCACTATATTAAACTTCTGGCCAGCCTCCATCCTCTCTCTGTCCCTCTAAGCTGTCTTGAGATGGGAAAAATGACTCACTAGGACTTTTTGTTGGTTTTTCTCTCAGAATTCAATTTGACATGCTTTTAAAAGTTGATTAGAGGTGGGAATTTGCCAAAAATTCTCACTTCACTCTGCCATCTTGGCTGTGCTCTACCGTCTCCTTAAAGAGTTTTTAATGTTGTATTTTGCTTAAACTGATTCAAATATATACATATGTATTACAAATCAACAAATATTACACACAGCAGGATTTCTTATTTCCTGTAACTCTTGTGCAACTAGTAGTGGTAGTCTCTCGGTGACCGAAAATGACGATTGTCTTTGTGCATTATCATCTATTGATGTACCCTCATGTGGATTTGGAGTCCAATGACTGAGGTGCAAAGTTTGTGGCACATGGGGCATGGAATGCCAGTTGTTACGGGAGGTGCGGTTGTGGCCTGGTGTTGGCGTTCACATGCAGCGGCAAGACGTCGACGTCACTCATCTTCAAAGGTGGTGGCGGCATGGTGAATGTGGGTTCACCAGCTGCTTCTGTCAGAGGCAACGAGTTCTAGTTGCTTTAGTGTAATGCCTGCCCACTTCAAGTTTGACTTTAGCTGATCCTTGAATCTTTTCTTTGGTTGGCCTTGTTTCCTGAGTCCAGCCGACAGTTCACCACAGAATACCTATCTTGGTATTTGCTGTGGATGATGTGTCCAGACCATCCTAGCTGGGTTTTGAGAACCATGACTTCGATGCTGGTAGAGTTGGCTCTGTCGAGGACTTCCTGATTGGTGATTCAGTCCTGCCATCAGATCCTCATGATTGACCGGAGAGAGCTTTGGTGGAATTGCTCCAGCTGTTTCATGTGCTTCGGGTACAGTGTCCATGTCTCACAACCGTACAGGAGCGAGCTGAGGACCACTGAGTTGTATACTTTGAGCTTCGTCGCAGTGCTTACACCTCTGTGTTGGAAGACTTTGGAGCGCAGCTGCCTGAGTGCCTGGCTGGCCTTTTGGATCCTGGCATTAATCTCGTGGTCTAGGTCTAGCATTGGCTATGCTGCTGCCCAGGTACTTGAAAGTGCTGACTTTGGAAAGCTGCATGCCGTCAATTGTAATGCACAGCTGGTTAGTTGGCCTCCCTGGTGCGGGTTGGAACAGCACCTCTGTTTTGCTGAGGCTGATAGGCCAAACAGTTTTGTTGCGGTAGAAAACCTGTCCACAATGGTTTGAAGATGATTTTCTTGGTGGGCCATGAGAGCACAGTCATCTGCGAAGAGAGCTTCCAGGATGAGTCTCTCTGTTGTCTTTGTTTTTGCAGTCAGGAGGCGAAGGTTGAATAGTGAGCCATCCAGTCAGTATTTGATGTAGATGCCCAGGTCTAGATCCATCATAGCATGTCGTAATACTTGGGTGAAGTATAGGTTGAATAGTACCGGAGCGAGGACACAGCCTTGTTTCATGCCATTGGAGATGTTGAAGTGAACGCAAGTCTCTCCACCAGATAGGACTTCCCCTGTCATGTTGACATGAAAGAGCTGGATCAGTTTGACGAATTTTGCTGGGCAACCAAGCTTGCTAAGGATCACCCACAATGCATCCCTGTTCACTGTGTCGAGCGCCTTTGTCAGGTCTATGAAGACAATGTAGAGACTCAGGTTCTGCTCAAGGCATTTTTCCTGCATTTGCCTCACCATGAAGACCATGTCGATGGTGCTGCGATCTGGTCAGAAGCCACATTGTGATTCAGGCAGGTTCTGCTCTGAAACAGATGACAGGAGTCTGTTGAGTATAACATGGGCGAGGATCTTTCCAGCAGTGGAGAGTAGTGAGATGCCTCTGTAGTTGTCACAGGCTGCTCGTGAGCCTTTGTTCTTGTATAGGGCTACGATGGAAGCATCTCTGAGTTCTGGGGGCATGTCTTCCTCTTTCCATATGCTGGTCAGTACTATGTGGAATGCCTGGAGTGCCTTTCCATTTAAGGCCTTGTACACCTTGGTTGGGATCCTGTCTTTACCGGGTGCCTTGCCTGCACTCATTTGTTTAATGGCTTTTTGGACTTCCTCTATTGAAGGAGGGACATCAAGTTGTTCAATGGTGCGGTTTTGGGGGATCTGGTCAAGGGCGCTTTGGTCAACTGAAGAGGGTCGATTGTGAAGCTGATTGAAGTGTTCTTTCCACCTGTTGCTGATGACTTTTTTATCTTTTATGAGAGTGTCACCGTCAGAGGATAGCAAGGGAGGGGTGGTGGGTTTTAATGGCCCATAGATAGTCTTGAGGGCACTGAAAAATTGTTTGTAGTTTTTCATATCAGTAAACTGCTGGATTTCTTCTGCCTTTTTTTCCCCCACTATCTGTCTTTCATCTTCCTGATCTCACACTGCGCCATGGCTTGGAGAGACTTGAATCTGTCCTTTTTAGGAGCAGAGTTTGGGTTATTTTGCCACTCCATAAAGGCTTTGTTCTTTTTGCTCAATAGGTCTTCAATAGCAGTGTTGTTCTTGTTGAACCAGTCCTGGTGGTTGCATTGTTTGGGGCCTAGTTCTGCCTTTGATGTTTCCTTCACTGCGTCTCTTAACTGGTTCCATTTCTCGGTTGAGCTTCCAGTGAGTGGTCCCTTGGCAGACAGCTTGTCATCCAGGCAGGACTGGAATGTTTGCAAAGAAGATGGATCTCTAAGATGACTCACGTTGTAAAATGCGCGAACTGTCTGGGTGGGTTTTGGATGGTGAGGCGCAATGCGCATTTGAAGAGTTGCTCTAACCAATCTGTGGTCTGTCCAGCATTCAGCTCCTCTTAGGGCTCTGGTGATCTGTACATCCTGGATGTCTCGCCAGCGTACAATGATGTAGTCAATGAGATGCCACTGTTTTGATTGTGGGTGCATCCACGTTGTTTTATATTTGTTCAACATTCTGAACACAGTGTTTGTGATGGTGAGTTCGAACTCTGAGCATTTGCTGAGTAGCAGTAGGCCATTGTTGTTCATTTTGCCCATGCTGTGTTTGCTGAACACTCCTTTCCATCTTTCATGGTCCTGGTCAACGTGGGCATTGAAGTCTCCCAGTAGTATCAGCTTGTCACTTGTGGTCACTGAGTGCAGGATGGCACTCAGGTTAGAGTAGAACTGCTTGATGGTCTCCTCTGTGCTGGTCAGTGTTGGGGCATATGCGCTGATGATTGTGGCATACCAGTCTTTGCTGAGAGGTAAACAGATCTTCATGAACCTCTCGCTGATGCCCACAGGCAAGTCTGGCAGCTGTTTGAGAAACTGGTCTTGATAGCCAGGCCAACACTGTAGATTCTGTCTTCATTTGAGGCTCTAGCTTTCCAGAAGAAGATGTATCCAGTGGTGGGTTCTCTGAGTGATCCCTCTTCTGGTAAGTGTGTTTTGCTTAATGCTGTGATGTTGATGTTATATAGCACTAGTTCTTTACCGATTAGAGCTGTTCTTCTCTCAGGTCTTGGGGTATTCTCTCTATCAAGTAATGTTCTGATGTTCCATGCTCCTAGTAGGAGTTTCTTTGTGTTTTGTTTTCTTTGATTTTGACCGCTTAAAGGGATGACCCGCCAACCGCGGTGTGCTGACCAGGTGTTTGTAGGGCAGGCAATGTTTGGGACACCATTTTTAGAAATATGACCTCTTATAGTAAATCATTTTTAAAAGCCTGCCAAAATACTTCTCATGTTTTAATTGTTAGCTTTAATGATTGCATAAAAACTGTCATTATCTGAAAAATGAGTGATTAAGATTTTACCAACTACCCTCCCTTTTTTGGGTAAGGACATTTTTTGGGGATCTTTTCCATTTTTGTGAGTTCTTCTCCTTGAGAACTTGAAAATCTCTTCTGAGTTTCTTTAAAATGGTTACCTTCAATATGACTTTCTTTTAGATGTATTTGATCAAATTCAACCACACTTATGATCATAGGATTTAGAGCTGGAAGAAGCCATAAAAATGATTTCTTTATTCTACCTCAAATGCCATTTTGTATTGGGTAAGGAGGTAGAGTCCAAATGCAGTAATTCTGCTATTATTTCTAATGCTATTTGACCTTTACAGAAATGGTAAAGGGTTTTTAAAAAATAAGCTTTCACCAAAGATTTTTTACTTTGTAGATCTAGCAAAATCAGAAATACAAACATTCATATATTCTCTCTCAGACCACCTCAGTCCCTGGTGAAAATGGGCTTAGACTTAATGAACTTTTTATAGAACACTCACCACACCAACCTTGAGTCTTCACACTAGGTTCAAGTCCTTTGTATTGGCTTAGAAGTACACCAATCCTTCCTAGATTGGTTTCTTTGGCCCTGAGCTGAAGAGTTATGAATGAGAGATGCTCCTTTTTTGGAGGCTTCTAGGGGTACAACGCCCTGGGATTAGGTTACCAGCTTCCATTCACATTTTTATAAATGGGGGAGGTGGGATTATAATTGTATTTCACTTCAGCTACTAAAATGGGCCTTACCTCATGTTAGGGGCAGGCAAAATGACCAGAAATTGTTAAGAAAAATTCTAAAAATTGTGTCTAAAGAATCCTTAAAATAAATTAAATTTTCCAAAGGTTGTTATAACAATTTTCTGATGGAGTCCATCTATCCTCTATGTGACAATTTACTAAGTCAAAAATAGAAAAGCTGTTTTTATATGGGCCTAATCAATAATGTTTGTTCAGTATAGTTATAGGGGAAAAGAATTTAACAGTAGTTAAAACCCAATACATTAAACTGACTCAGTGTAACAGAATAGTATTGAATGCAGTAATATATGAACTTAAAATCACAAAGTTAAATCTTAAACAAAACAATCAGCAAAATGCAATAGAATACAGAGATTTTAATAAAACATGGAGTCTGAAATGCCTTAAAAAATATAACTTCCAGTCTCTTTAAAGTTCCTTGGGTTTTTATCCATTTAGATGCCTATTGTCAGAAGGCAGAAGATTGGTAAGGGGTAGGCAATGGGGGTTAAATGACCCGCTCAGGGCCACACCTCCAGGAAGTGTGTGAGGCCAGATTTCAACCCAGGACCTCCCGTCTCCAGACCTGGCTTTCAATCCACTGAGCCACTGATCTGCCCATCCCATAGTAAGGGTGGGTTTTAGGAATCTCAAATTTGGATAAAGAGTTGCAGGGAGCTGAATTTTTCCCCTGAATCCCAGGTGAGCTAAGTGAAAGAATCAATATAGTCAAAAGATATTCTTTTAAAGTAGCCATGCTTTAAGTTCCTGTTTGGAAAAGTCTCTTCTTTCTTTCTTTCTTTCTTTCTCCCCCCCGTGATCTCTTGCCCCCAGTCCATGTGGAGGCTAATTGTAGCCTAAAGAAAAGATCACCCCCGTTTTTACTAGCCGGTAAAAGTGAGTCCTGGGCCTAGGGTGAGATGAGACGAGAGAAAAAACTCATTTTTTTTTTAAAGATAGCCTAGATACATTTTTTTAAGCCACATTTCTCCTGCCAAGGATTTTCGTCCACCACACCCACCCACCCTCACAAACTGTTAGAGAATTCAAATTCTCTTTGGAACTTCTGCCTTTTTTCTTTCCCTGCTTTTTGCCCAGTCTCCCTCCCTATGGGCCTGGCTGTTTTCAGTTTGAAAACTCTTGCCCATCTCCTTGAGTTCTTCATTTCTTGAGGGCTCTTGCCCATCTGCTTGAGTTCTTCATTTCCTCGCTACTGACTCTGGTGTTGCTGATACTGCTTCCTCTAGACCCCTACCCGAATCACTCATCTGGCCTAGCCCTGCCCTGCCCTGGCCCCAGCCCCCAGCCTCCAGAAATCCTCCTCCTGATCTCTAGCTCTGCTCCTAAAATCAGCCTCCTACCAGACCCTGACCCCTACCGCTGTTGCTAATTGCTGCCACTGAGAAGCTAGGAGTCAGGGCAGATGGTAAAAGACTGGGGTGTTCTTTCCTTAAGCAACAATTAGCCTCCATGTGGCAGGGGACCTGGGGGTGGGGATGAAGAGAAGGAAGTGATTCTTTCAAATAGGAAGTTGATTACAAGCATGGCGTATTCTATGAAAGAGCAGTGCATTACCTATTTCAAACAGCTTCCAGATTTAGGATTTTTTTTCATGAGTGCACTGATCTTTTTACTTATCTTACCTGAGATTCAGGGGAGAAATTCATCTCCCTGCAACTCTTTGCCATTTGGGTCTGCTCAGTTTGAGATTCCTAAAATCTATGTTCTCCCTCACTATGGGAAATTCCACAGTACTGACAAAAGGAATCTCAACAGATAGAGAAAGGAACTTTAAAGAGACTGGAGGTTAGATTTTTTAGACCTTTTCAGACTCCAAAGCCTCTGTATTTTGTTGTATTTTGCTGTTGTTTTGTTTAAGATTTAATTTTGTGGTTTTAAGTACATATATTTATGTATTCAATATTATTCTGTTACACTGAATCATTTTAATGTATTGGGTTTTAACTACTGTTATATTCTGTTACCTTTCCCCTATAACTATACTGAACAAATATTATTGAATAAGCCCATATAAAGACAGCTTTTTTTCTATTTTGGCTTTGTAAAATTGTCACATAGAGGATGGATGGACTTCATCAAAACTGGTTACAATTGTATAACAGCCTTTGGAAAAGCTAATAAGCTAAGAATTTAATGGTGATTCTAAGGGGTCTTCAGAAATAATTTTATTAACTAGTGGTTTCTGAATGGATGAGTTTTTAAAAAATATTTTAAAGAATGCTGTATCCTTGTACCTAGGAACAGTAGCAAGAAAAGACACTCCAGAACTTTGAGCTGCTGGAGATAGGTAATGCACTGCTCTTTCATAGAGTGAACCATGTTTTGTAACAGGTTTACTCCTTAAATAAAAGTTGAACAAAAGGAGACCCTGACTAAAGGTAAACAGATATTTTAGGGTTTTTTAGTAAAGAGTTTTTAAAGAGCTATTCTTCTGTGCTTTCTTCCCTAAAGGCAAAACTTCAAGGTACAACAATAGCATATTTGCATATGATAGAAAAAGTATTGCTCCTTGGTGTTTTTAGTCAAGAGAAAGAAGGAAAAAAAAGCAGATTTATTTCCCCAAACTGACTTTAAATCAACTGATTTGGAACTAACTGCCCTTCCTGTAAAAAAATCTTTAGTAACAACCTTCTAAACTTGGAGTCCAAAATCACCTTAAAAATAATATGCTTGAAAATTAGAAGGGGTGGGGTTTCTTTTCTCCACACTGAAAAATGGCTATGATAAGCTGGAAAACCCACATGGAGTGTGGGGGAGTGGCCAAAAGGTTTTTCTGCAGGACTGAGAGGCAGGAAGCACAAAAACAGTGGCTTGGGAATGGCAGGCAGATCTGGTCATGGGCTGTTGGAGGGCTAGAGAGTGGATGGGTACAACTCAGACTGAATCAGCAGCAATGGTACGAAAGTAGGTGGCCTGTGTGGCCAGCAAAAAGCTTACTAACTTAATTGAAAATCTCTCTTAAAAATATTTGAGAATTCTGTCCCATTGTGGTAAGCCATGAATGTAAAGATTAAAATTAATATTTAATAACTCAAGTATTATATTTATAATATTTATTTAAAAAAAAAAGCAGAGTGAAACCTGCCTAACTTGACCACAAGGAAGAAGAGAGGAGGAGAGAGGTGGAGCTTCTGAACTATACAAATGTGACCACGCAAAGTGGTGGAGAGATTAAAAGGAATTTTGGGAAATATTAAGGGCCTTCTGGGGGATGAAGTCCAAAGGTTCAAAATCTCCATTTATACACACCATAATAGTCGATTATATTAATGTACCATGAGTTAATTGCAAATTATTCTTCTATTATTGGACATAGAGTCATTTAAGATTTTTTTCTTTCCATTTTCTTTTCTTTTCCTTATTTATCTTAAACCCTTACCTTCCATCTTTATGGGTTCCAAGGCAGAAGAGTGGTAAGGGCTAGGCAATGGGGGTTAAGTAACTTGCCCAGGGTCACACAGGTAGGGAATGTCTGAGGCCAGATTTGAACCCAGGACCTTTGGTCTCTGGGCCTGGCTCTCAATCCACTGAGTCACCCAGCTTCCCCCCTTGTCATTTTAGATTAGCTATGAAGTTTTCTTTGTCCAGATATGTCCTTTTTCTTTCTTGTCATGATTTCTTTTTGGGATCCTAGCAAAGGAATTATTGGATTAAAAGGTACAGCCAGTTCTGTAATTTTTATTATAAATTTCCTTGGGGCTTTTCAAAATGTTTGCATCAGTCTTCAGGGCTTCCAACAATGTATCAGCATGTTCTTTCCCCCATAGCCTTTCATACATTAGATTTTATAATTTTTTGAGTTTTTTTTTTAATTTTAGTGGGGATAAGATGTTTTCTTTAGGCTATTTTAAGCTGTATTTTAAAAATTATTATTAAGGAGGTTGAGCATCTTTTCATGTGGTTATTAGTAATTTGTATTTAGAACTTTATATACTTTTAGTTTATGATGTTTGACCATTGCTTTATTATAGAGTATGAAATAATAAGGAACATATCTTTTTATTACAACACTTTAGAGTAATGAAATTTTTATATGATTTAGGCAATGAGTAGGATGGAGAATGGACAGGAGTGACTAATCAAACCTACTCAATCAGTCAGCAAGCATTTATTAAGTTTTTATGATGTGCCACATCTTCGTTAAGCCATAAGAATGCAAAGAAAGGCAAAGACATAGTCCCTGCACCTAAAGAACTCATATTCTAATGGGGGAGACACCATGCATGCAACTATGTCTATACGAGAATCATGCAATACAAATGGGAGATAATCAGAGAGGAAGCCCTAGTAGTTGTCAGTAACCCACCTAATGTGGGTCCAAGGCACAACTTGGTCAATGAATTGCTCCTATGTGAGCTCTCTATTTACTTACTCCATTGTGTAATATTAATGTAATATCAATAAACTTTAGTTTTAAAATTAGGTTAATCATTCAGTCTTTTGATATGAGGAAAGCAAGTTATTGTAGATTTCAAGAGCTAAAGGCTAAACACAGATGTTTCTTAATAGACAGGAGTATGTTTTTCTCTCCACCCACAATTGTTTAAACTGAAACAAACTCTTGCTAAAAGCAAACCTAGAATGTATGGAACAGTGGTGCCTCCACCTGGTTGAGGAGAAGAATAAGATCAGCTCCTTTTCTACAATGACCATATGGAGAATGCAACTGGGAAATTGCCATACCCAATCAAAGAATTAAGTATTTATTAAGCACTGTGTCATACTTACCAATCAAAGAGTTAAGTATTTATTGAACTATGTTGCGAGACATTTTTACATTTGACAATTTACATGAAACAATTAGATACCAAGTCCAAAAAAAAAAAAGAAAGAAAGTACACACCCCACTCCCCCACACACATATGCCTTGCTTATTTCTGTTTATCAATTTTTTTCCTCTGGAGGTGGACATACACAAGGTATTCTTCAAACTATTTCCGTGGCTGTATGTTCTGCTTGTTTCATCTCTTCATAATTTCATATAAGTTTTTCCATTTTTTAACCTTTTTGTTTTCTGTCTCAGAAACAACTTTAAAACAGAAGAATGAGGCAAACAGGGTTAAGTGACTTGTCCAGGGTCACATAGCTAGGAAGTGTCTGAGGCCAGATTTGAACTGTAAAAATTAAAATTAATGTACAATAACTTCAAATATTATATTTTATAAGATTTATTAGTAATCACTAGAAGTAACAAAATAAAAAGGTAACAGAATAAAACCATGTGCCCATGGCTGATCTACCTGTTCAAATAGCCCGCTCCACCAATGTCCTGACCCAGGAAGGAAAGAGGGCTAGCCATGGAAGACCACCCTATTTCCCCTCTCTACATCAGCATGTATCAACAGGAAGTCAGTGGGCTCCTGGGAAATGTAGTTCAAAGGCACAAGATTTCCAATTACACAGAACTCAATACCTCCTGTCTCTAGGCCTGGCTCTCAATCCACTGAGTCACTCAGCTGCCCCCAGAGTGATTCAGGCAGGTTCTGCTCTGAAACAGATGACAGGAGTCTGTTGAGTATAACATGGGCGAGGATCTTTCCATCAGTGGAGAGTAGTGAGATGCCTCTGTAGTTGTCACAGGCTGCTCGTGCGCCTTTGTTCTTATATAGGGCTACGATGGAGGCGTCTCTGAGTTCTGGGGGCATGTCTTCCTCTTCCCATATGCTGGTCAACACTATGTGGAATGCCTGGAGCGCCTTTCCATTTAAGGCCTTGTACACCTCGGTTGGGATCCCGTCTTTACCAGGTGCCTTGCCTGCACTCATTTGTTTAATGGCTTTTTGGACTTCCTCTATTGAAGGAGGGACATCAAGTTGTTCAATGGTGCGGTTTTGGGGGATCTGGTCAAGGGCGCTTTGGTCGACTGAAGAGGGTCAATTGTGAAGCTGACTGAAGTGTTCTTTCCACCTGTTGCTGATGCCTTTTTTATCTTTTATGAGAGTGTCACCATCAGAGGGTAGCAAGGGAGTGGTCGTGGGTTTTGATGGCCCATAGACAGTCTTGAGGGCACTGAAAAATTGTTTGTAGTTTTTCGTATTAGCAAACGGCTGGATTTCTTCTGCCTTTTTTTCCCACCATTGGTCTGGGGTGTATGGGGTGCTCAGGGAGGGGTAGTATCTCTCGTATAGAGGGCTTGTTGTGCCATCCTAGGGAAGCTCTCCAGCCTCTGACCCCCACCTGACACCCAGCTCTCACTTGTGGCTCCCAGTAGCTGCTAGCATGTGGCAGCGGCCACACCCCGGGCAATGGCTTCGACAGGCCGGCCAAATCTTGTGAGGTTAGCCATCGAGTCGTCGACCTATGGTGAACCAGGGCTTTGCTCACCCAGCATGTGAAGACTGCTTCTGGCTGAGCAGATGGAAGAAACCAACAAGAAGGTACAGAAAGGTATTGACTAGATTAATATAGATAAACTTAAAAAAATTTAAACCTTAAAGCAATCAGTAAATACAATAATATAAACAAGTGAGAAGGTGCAGGCAGGCAGTACAGACAAAATCCTTTTCACCAATCCCAATAGATTTATTCTATATTATAGGAGGAGAATAAACTCAAAATAGTTAGTAATAAGCTTCCAGATCTCTTTTAAAGTTTCCTTCCTCTCCCCCCATATTTATTATCCATTTATATTTTGTTTGTCAGAGGTCTGAATTTCCCCCTAGAAGCACAGGGCAGAATATCCACTCTGCATGTTGAGAGCATTTAAGACTTTTAGAACTTTGTCAAAATATTTCAGGTTGGTTTGTAGTTTAAGCATTCTAAATTGTGGCATATTCTTGAGGTGAGGGAAATAAAGTGGGAGATTGAAAATACAAATTCCCAGGAAAAGAATTAAGCAGATCCAAACTGTACTTTTTAGCTCTACCAACTCAAATTGTTTTTTCAGAGTTTCAAGCATGCTTTGCAATAGCATTTTTTCCTGAAAGACTCTGAATGGGGTTTGTTTACAGAGTAAATGGAAAGAAGCAAAACTTTGAGGGAAAGTGTATTTGCATATGAGAGAAAAAAATACTTCTCCTGGGTGTTTTGGGTCAAGAGAAAGAAGGGGAAAAATAAGGCTTATTCCCCCAAACTGACTTTAAATCTACTGATTTTAAACTAACTGCCCTCCCTGTGAAAAACCTTTAATAACACTCTTCTAAACTAGTAGTCCAGATCAGCTTAAAAAAATCTGCTTGAAAATTACAATGTGTGGAGTTCTTTTTTTCACGCTGAAAAATGGCTATGACAGGCTAGAAACACACCTGTGGAGTGTGGAAAGGGATTGGTGCAGAAAGATTCTTATACGTCATCCTCTGTGTAAAAAAATGACTGGGATTGGCAGGCTCTTGTGGTGGGTCTGGTCTAGGCAAGAGTAGTCTCCAAGTTAGATGGAGAACAGTGAGGAATGCTGTCCAAGCATATGGACAGGAGAAACAGCAGGTAATGGCAGGTGGCAGGGCAGGGCAGGAGCGCAGGCACACCCCACCACCTGACCCTCGTGGTGGGCAGCGACTGGGCAAACTTACTATCTTTACTGTAAGTCTATCTGCTCAAAATTTTTTTGAGAATTTGTAATCTCTTTGTGGTAAGCCAAAATGTGGGTTTTTAAAATTAATAATCAATAACTATGTATTATATTTTAAAAGTTTTATTAATAATAACTAGAGCAAAAGAACTGCCTGCATTCAGCCTGGTCATAGGTCCAAAGAAAAGGAAGAGGGAGGAGTTACAGCCACTTAAATACAATCCTGCCAAAAACCCTGGGGTGCAGGAAAAGGGAATTTTGGGAAATACTAAGGGATTTTTGGGAGATGAAGTCCAAAGGCTCAAAATCTCCATTTATACACCAACTAAAACTATTCACTGCTTCACATCCATGACCCATACTTCCCCTTCACTATACTTTTGCTCACATGGTTTCTTATGTTTGGGATGTGTCACCTTTCCTTTTAAATTCACATCCTTTCAATCCACCTCCTCCTGAAAGCCTTTCCTGACCTCTTCAAGCTGATAATGTTCTTTCCCTCTTGTACCTCTCAGAGAACATTATGTCTCTATTGCCATATTAGACTATAACCTCTATAAGGGTAGAGGCTTTTCTAAACCTTGTATCTTAGTAGGCTTCTGTACCCAGTTGGTACTTAATAAATATTTGTTGAAACTAACCTAACTTAGAAATTTATCTTGGAATCTTAGAGGGTTTTACTATTAAAGTTCTTTTAGTATTCAGAATCCCTCTCACTACTTTCCCCTTGTTCTTGAAGAGTATCATTACATCTATCTGATCATTCAATCAGTATTTATTAAGTATTTATTGAGGCACTGTTTAAGTGCTGAGGTTATGATAATTAAAGTAAAACAATCCTGTCCTCGGAGTTCACATTCTAATGTTAAAGACAATATGTATGTATCTGAGTCTCTATACAACATATACTTAATATGAATGTATAACAATGTCTTAACATAATTAAAATAGCTAGAATTTATATTACAGAATTTCCATTTTATCTCATTTAATCCTCAAAACAACTCCACAAGGTAGGTGCTATTATCCTCATTTTACAGGTAAGGAAAGTAAGACTATGAGAGGATGACTTGCCCAGGGTCACACAGCTATAAATGTCTGAGGTAGGAATTAAACTCAGGATTTCCTGACTCTAGGTCCAGGGCTCTAGCTACCCTGCCATCTAGCTAGGTAACTCTGGGGAGGCATACACTAAGATTTGGTGCAGGGGCAGCTGGATGCCACAGTGGATAGAGTGCCAAAGTCAGGAAGAGTCTTCATGAGATCAAATCTAGCCTCAGATACTTCTTAGTTGTGTGACCCAAAGTTAAGTCACTTAATCTTGTTTGCCTAGGTTTCCTCATCTACAAAATGAGTAGGAGAAGGAAAAGGCAAACCACTCCAGTTTATTTGCCAAGAAAACCAAAATTGGGATCACAAAGAGTCAGACATGAAAAAAAAAACTGAACAACAAAACACTAACATCTGGGAGCATTAGGAAAGGTGTCATGTAGAAGGAAATGTTCAAGCTGAGTATTGAAGGTAAAGCTTCCTGAAGTGAGAGAAGCTTTAAGGTAGGAAGATAGAGGAAGGATAGAAGTATTGGATACCACGAAGGGGATGGCGGAGCCAAATTAGAGATATGAGGTGGCAGGAATGAGTCAGAAATCCAGGCCTTATTAATTATCAATGAGCCACAGCAATACTCCAATCAGTGGACTACGCAGAAGGCCTGTACCATCCAGTGATCCAAACTTAATACCACACAGGTCGGAGAGATGATAGAGAAAAGAAAATGCCTGGCTGAAGGCCAGGTCCCGGGTGAGAGAGATAGAGAAGGAACGGAATTAAAGATGGAGCTTGGCCAGACAGGCATCAGTGCGAGCTGAGATCCAAGAGGAAGAGAGGAAGAGCGGAAGAGGGGAAGAGAGAGAAGGTGGAGCTTGCTGTGGCTGTATTTAATCTCTTTGATATGCAAATATACACAAAACATAGGGATGATTATCATTGGTTAATGACAAGGTATAGTTGTGGTTTCTCTTAGCCAGGTGAGCACAAAGAAACCTGTTTTCCCGCTTAACCTGGGGGAAGCTGGGGTCAAGGGACAGAGGCTTTCCCAGCCATGTGCAAGACTGAGCATGCTCTCTTCTAAGACAATCTGTACATACTGTTTCCCTTTCCCCTAGATAGGTGTGGACTGCTACATCAGGAAACTAGACTTTCCAGGAAGCAGAAATGAAGAGAAAATTTGAAGGACTGGGAGTCAGCCAAGGTAAATACATGGAGATGAGAGATGGAAATCTCCTTGTAATTTTGGGAGACTCACACTCCTTAGATGGAGAAATGAGGGTTAAAGGCAGTGAGGAAAGGGTTGATGAAAATGGCTTCCCTTACTTCTACCTCCCAGAGTCCCTGAATTTCTTGAGGGAGACAAAATGGAGATCTCCCTTCGGTGAAGACTTGCCCCTTGATGGCCTTGCTGGCCATCAAGGGCGATGGGGAAGTCTTCTCTACAAGGAGATGTATGAAGGACCTCAATTCGGATATGTGCTGCTTTGGGGAGCTCACAAGCCTCCCCACCCCCCCACCCCTTCTTGAAACCTTGCAACAAGATGGAGTCTGTCGATGGGCTTACTCTCCAGATGTAAATAAAAGAGATTGAATTCGCTATCTGTCTGCTTATTTGATTTAATTGATGATTGAGGTAAAGGGGTAAAGGTTAGAGGGATTGTAGATCACCCTAAATCTTTTTCTAAATAATCTAATTACTGAAATAAAAGGTTTTCTAGAAGGCAGGGGAGAGGTAGTAAAGGGGAGAGCACTGCTCACAGATTTGAGTCCAGTATCTCCATAGTTCATGGAATGAAACTCTTTGAAGAAATTAGGTTTCTTGACAGGAACCAACGATGTTTTAAACAGGAACCCTAAATGTTAGGATTTCTGTCCATATCAGAAATTCCCAAAGGTGTCTTGAATGTCCCTGAGAAACGGCTCCTCCTTCCACTCCTTTCTGTGCCTCTGTTCCCAATACCCCTTCCTCAGGAGAATTTCCCAGAAGTCCTTGTTCAGTTCCCAACTGTCATTTCTACATTCCAATTTCCCCCAAAGGTTCTTTTGTCCTACTCCCCATCATTACATCCTTATACTACATTCCACCATGCCTTTACATATTAGGAAGGACCTCACCCTTGTGACATCACAAGTATTTGGACTTACTCTTAGTATAGGTGTTCAAATTTCCCCTGACACTTAATAGTTATATGATCCTGGGAAAGTCACTCCACAAGCCTTAATTTCCTCATCTATAAAATGGGAATAATAATGCCTATAAGTTCCCATTTTATAGTTGTTTTGTGATGTTTAAAGAAACAAAGGCATTAAAAATGCTTTACAATCATTAAAACTATATAAATGTCAATTATTATTTGGGGGCATTGTTAATGCAGTATTTGCTTAAAGAAATTGGGATCATATGTGTAGTTCTGGAAGGGATCTCTTAAGTTCATCTAGTCCAATCCCTGCACTTTACAAATGAGGAAACTGAAATCCAAAGAAATTATAGAACATGCCCACTTTCTTATGTTTATATTATTCTTATATTTATTTTTTTATATATCTTACATTGCTTATGTGTATACACATTCCTCACTAGTAGAATGTGATCTCTTTGAGGGAAAGTACATTTCATTTGAGTCTTTGCGGCTCCAGAATGAAGCATGGGGGTTTGCATGTAGTTGCTATTTGTCTTTTGTTTCGAAGAGGATCCACAACAACCCAGGATGATGACTTTTGACGTTGCCCTTGAGTTGGATTAAAGTGAAGCAGAGCTGCATAAAGTCATCAGCCTGGCTCTCTCTTCCAGAGTCATCAAAGTCCAGTGGCAAGACCAAAGTTAAGATGATGGGTGCTGGCCAGGGATGCAGCGGATGACCTTGGCATCATCATCAGTATCTGACCCAGTTCGAAGTGCTTTATAGCACCTGCTTCGACTGCTTTCCTAAATGTCAGAACCACTTGTTCCAGGCTGCCCATTCCCCAGGAGAAGTCTTCATGTGCGGGAGGAGGGGAGGGGGGGAAGACATCTCCGTTACTCCCGACAGATGCCCTTGACTTGTTTAGCCAGTCAGCCAGGATGGTTTTCCTGAGGTGCGGCTGCAGTGCCTGGGACAACTTGGAGCCTCAGGTGAGAGTGGTGGAGAGAGTCCACAAGGTGGACTCCAGAGATGGATGAGGAACCCTGAACGGTCTCGCCAGCTCCTCACACTAGAGGGGTACTCCCTGAACACCCGCTGATTAAATGCCGATTGGGGTAGGTCATTTAGCCTCCAGGCGCCTCAGTTCCTCATTAGGAAAACAAGGTGGTTCTGCATTTAGAAGGAATGTTTAAGCCAAGATCCCGGATGATGGGAGAAGGGCTTACTTCTGTTGTACCTGACAGTGCCCTCACATTGGCCACAAGGTGGCGGTGTAGGCTCAGGCAAACAGGTCACCTTCAGCGCGCAAAGATGGCTCAGCTTCCAAATCTGGTTCCCATCGCCTGCCGGGGCTGACTGCTGAATCACGGATGAAGTGGAAATCAGGAAATATAAAATCCAGTTTCATAGATCGGTTATTTTCTCTTTCGGGGCCTTAATGTTGAGCTAAAGTTGGAAGAGACCCAAGAGACCAACTTCTCTTATTTTACAGAGAAACCGAGCCCCGGGGAGTAAAAATCGAATGCCCAAGGACGTCACCCAGGCAGTGAGCATCTACGGCTGGATCCGAAAACGCGTCCTCTGACTCCCAAGCCAAGTGCTCTTACCGTTGTACCCACCCGGCTGCCTTTATTTGCTTTCCCTTTCAATAAAAGGGAAAACCTCCTCCTTCCTACCCATCTGATATGGGAGACATCTGCCATAGAGTAATTCAAATTCAGATCCAGTGCTTTTGTAACTATTTGGCAGACCTCTCCTAAGTCAGACCAACCAAAGAGGAGGTGTCTCTCCATTTTATTGAAAGGGAAAGCTACTGAAGGCAAAGAGGAACGAGCACTTGGCTATGGAGTCAGGGGATGAGTTTTCAAATTTTCGGTAGATATTTAAAGCGCTGAATTTGAATTAGACAACCTGAGTGAGAATCTCACTTCTCTTACTATCTGTGGGACCCTGAACGAGTCACTTCCCTCTCTGCACCTCAGTTTCCTTCTCTGTAAAAAGAGGAGAAGCAGCGGCAGTCTTGGAATCAGGGAGATCTAGGTTCAGGGACTTTCTCTGACATGTATTAGCTGTGTGACCAGGGGCAGCCTCTAGTACCCCAGGCAATTCTCTGAAACTATATATCAGCATTGGCTAAGACAGGCACACGCGCAGAGTCGGCACTCGGGGAGCTGCTCTGTTCCCCCTCTTCGCAGCTCCCGGGACATTTTTTGCATGCCCCTCTCCTCTGTCCAGCGGGCCAAAGCAAGCACTTCCACCCTCCAGTCTCTCCAGTAATCCAGGGCTCCCAGACAGCTTGAATTTGTCCTCTGGGCACTTCAAATTGGAAAAGGTTCGCCAAGGAGGCTAGGTTAAAAGTAAATTGATAATCTGCAGGAGTGGTGCTGAACATCAGTGGTCCTACACCAAGGAAATAATAAAAACAAACAAACAAACAAATAAATAAATAAAACAAATATATATATTCTACTGAAATATTTGCCAGGGAATCTTGAATTGAGAGCCAAAAGGCTTAAATCTTAAAGTCCCTTAAAGATCACGAGGCCCAATTCCTTCTTTGATAAATGAAGCTTAGAGAGAGGAAATGATTTGCCCAGGGCCCCCTAGGCAATGAGTTGCAGAGCCCATATTTCAATCCAAGGTCTTTTGATTCCAAATTTAATGCTTTTTTCACAATACCATATGATTTGGTGGAAACTAGGTGGCTCAGAGGATTGAGAGCCTAAGCCTAGAGATGGGAGGTCTTGGGTTCAAATCTGTTTTTAGACCTCTCCTAGCTGTGTGACCCTGGACAAGTTCACTTAACCCCCATTGCCTGGCCCTTATAGCTCCTCTGCCTGGGAACCAATACATTGTATTGATTCTAAGACAGAAGGTAAGGGTTTAAAAAAAAAATACCATATAATGCATTTGATATGAGCATTAAGTCAAATAGGATCGTGAAGACATTTCTTTAGCTTAGGATCATAGAAATAAGCCAGGAATATGAGACCATAAGTGACTCCCTGCTGAAAGTAAGAACTCTGATAAAAGCCTTCCAAGAAGAACTATTTTCCTGAGACCCTCTTTGGATCATTCTGCCTAATATGTCATGCTTCTCATTATCAGGGTTTGTTTATTTGTTTTACATTTCTAGTTTAAGTCTCTTTTGCTACAATAGATCCTTCTTCTTCCTTCTTTCTACTTCCTAACTTTTTTTTCTACATCTGAAGATAGTCAAAATGCTCAATGTTGACTGAGTCGATCTTTGGTCTTCCTTTCTCCACAGAGAACTATCCTAGTTCCTTTGACCTCTCTTTGTAGATGTTTCTTTCTTCATAATTTTTCTTTCTTTTAATTTTCAAAGATATTGTATTTTCCCAATTACATATAATAATAATTTTCAAATATATACTTTCCAAAATTATAAAATCCAAATTGTCTGCCTCTCTTCCTTCCCTCCTCTCAGAGATGGTAAGCAATTTGATTTGGGTTATAGACATGTATTGTCAGGCAAATCATACTTCCATATCGTTCATTGTTGTAAGAGAATACTCATATAAAACCAACCCCCCCCAATAAAACCATAAATAAACGGATGTGAAAAATAGTATGCTTTGATCTGCATTGACTCCAGCAGTTCTCTCTGGAGGTGAATAGCAGTCTTTGTCATAAGTCCTTCAGAATTATCATTTTTATTTTCTTTGTTTCTCTCTGAAGTCTCTCAAAGTTTCATGTGCACTTAACTTGTAAGATCCAAAGCTAAAATGCTCTGAATACAGGAAAAATACCCAAACAAACATTTGCAAATTTCTGTACTACTCCCAACTCCATAATCCTCCTAATACAAATACATCATAATTTCTCTTTTCAAAAGAATACTCCATTCTTGTCTCCTGATTAGCTTTGGTCTTCTATGACTTTGGAATCTTTTTTTTTTCTTGCATCCCTTACCTACATTTGAACTCCCTTAACTTTTACAACTATATTTCCATAGTCCATTCATCTTAGAACTCTCAATGATACTCCATCACAGCCAGACTGACCTGATTGGGAAGCTGAAACCCATGGAGGAGAAGGAAATTTAGAGCCAAGACAAGACTAAAACCACCAACCTAGATTATCAGTTCTAAGTTCTGACCACCCTCATTAGGATAACAAGGCTGATTTAAAATTTTTTTGCAAATCTTTAATTTTAAATTAAAATTTCATTTAAATTCCTTGCACATTTATATGTACTTTTATGGTGTGGGGATCACTGGGCAGGCAGAATCTCAGTTTTGGCCTCCATGACCACAGGCTCTCTGGAAGCTTTCTCAGAAAAGTATCTGGCTTGCCAACTAGTCTACACAAACACATCCTTTCTTCTAGCTCCCCCCATTTACCATTTCATTGTCTCCTTTGAATTATCCTTTGGACTCTAGTTAATGGGTCCTCATAAAGAAACAACTTTTAAAATGACTGGGCAGTCAATACTATTGTTAGGGGGAATAATTTAAAAACATTATTTTTACTCAGTAGTCCAGGGATCCAGGAGAAGTCCAGCTATTGGGAAAGCCTGGAAATTGGGAGTTATTAGGGAAATGGGGGGGGGCGGGGGGGGCAGAGGTAGGTCAGTCCCAGACTTGAAGTATAGAGAATGGGTGCATAAGGAAGAGGCAAGAAAAAGTTGGGCAGCTAGTGCCCAATGGTTCTCGTCTTGTTACCATTGCTTCGGAAAGAAGTGGGGAATTGGTTCTTGGGAGACTTTTACGGATTGTCAGCAGAAAGAGAGGGTCAAGGACGTGAGACTCCGGAGGAGATACAGAGGGGAAGTGGACCCTAAACGCACCAGGCCAAAAGAAAATGACTGGGGAAGGCCAGCAGTGGAATGTGTTTAAGGGTACTAATGGTGTTTTGACATATTGTTTCAAGAACAATTTCTACTGCTTGGGAGAGCTGGGAAGCAGCTGTTGGGAATTGGCTACTGGATGATAGAAAAGTGAGTGGGAGTGAGGGGGCTTGTTGATTAACAGACAGGCTAATGTTCTGCCACTTGGCATTCTATCATCAGTTCAGCTATTTAAGAGATGGGTGGACAAATGCCCGGCCACCTGTAGTGGAGGAAAGGGTAGAGAAGACCTCAGAGTAGTGTTGGAGGAGAGAGCCAGGGAAGGTGATGTCTAAGAGGGGACAGAGGTCAAACCTGAATCTGAATAGAAGGCTGGCTCTGGCTGCTTGCTCTAAATACTCCCCTTCTTCTTTTGTGACTCTTTGCCTCCCAGAGGTCTGCCCAGAACACCCCATTTTCAGAACTGTGACCCCATTTCTTGGCAAAGATTCTGGAGTGGTTTGCCATTTTCTTCTCCAATTTTTTTAACTGATTTAAAAATTTTTGTTTTTTACTGATTGAGGAAACTGAGGCAAACAAGGTTCAGTGACTTGCCCCAAGTCACATAGCTAGTAGGTATTGGAGCCCAGAACTGAATTCAGGAAGATGTCTTTGATTCCAGATCCTAAGTTCTATCTACTTCCCCCAATGCACATATATAAAGGTTGAAATAAATATAAAATAATATTTGATTCTACAATCAATAGGGAGACATAGGAGTTTATTGAATAGGTAAGGGACATGACCTTAGACTTGCACTTTAGGAAAATCATTTTGGAAACTGTAAGGAGGATGGATTCTGGAGTGGAAAGATAGTCGAGGTAGGGGGGTTAATTGCAGAACTACTGCACTAATCCAGCCAAGAGCTGTGATGTAGGGCAGTGGCTATGTGAGTAGAGATAAAGGTGGAGATTTATAGGAGTGGTTTGCCATTTCCTTTTCTAGCTCATTTTACAGATGAGGAAACTGAGGCAAACAAGGTTCAGTGACTTGCCCCAAAACACATGCAGAAGAAATAACGAGACTTGGCATTTGGAGTTTGACTGGACATGTGGTACAGAGGAAGCCACATGTTTGGAGTGAGGGAAATGCCCTCCCAGTAACAGGAGAAATTGGAGGAGGGATGAGTTTAGGAAGAAAGATACTCTAATGAGATCTCTGATAAAGATTATAATCCATCTGTGCCTGGTCATCCTGTGTGACTCACTCTCTCACCCAAAACCAAAAGTGGGGGGCAGAGCTCTTACTCACTGGTCATTGCCTGGGAGCACAGAACTCACCCTCCTGAGAGCTACCTACCCAAGTCATGAGGTAATCTGGGAGCAGAGATTGAGGGTGCAAGGGAAGGGAGGGGGCAAGAAAATACCCCCCAATGGCACCAAAGGGAGCAATTCATCTATCTGCCCTAAAGGGCCAATGCTTGACTTAGATGGGGAACTTTCATGGGAGAGAGAGTGGGGGAGATAGGGGGAGCCAAGGGAGGCTCCATAGGGTTGAAGATAGCTTCCAGGATTAGCTACTGCAGCGAGGGTGCTACTGCCCTCCAGCTGGGGGAGAATGCACCCCTTAGAGGTTGAGCCACGGCCTTATTGGCTCCCAGACTTTGTAGACCACTGCTCTCTAGGACCAGGTCCTCCCCTTCAGCGCAAGGAACATGTGGGGCTTCATGGTGGCCTTCTGGAGACACTTCCCTTCTCCCTTTGCCAGAACCAGGGGAGTAACGAATTAAGGAGAGAACATTCAGATCATGTGGAGGGATGGGCTGTACCATGGCAGGCTGGTGGGAACCCTTTGGGGCCCTTCAAATTAAATCATGTAGGATAGAGGAGACTTCATAACTGTATCACTTTATTCTGGCTTCAGTCCAATAGCTCACAGACATCATAACCCAGCCTTTATTACAACCACATGTGGTACCTTGTTGATCACCCTGCAGGAAGAACTGCATAGACGCAGTCCTTATCCTCAGAGAGTTTAGAATCTAAGACAAGTCTTAAGGAGGCGATGTTGTGCTACTTACCAGCCTTGGAGTTAGGAGATGTGGGTTCAAGGACTGGCTTTGACAATGACCAACTGGAAGTCTTAGGCTTATTCTCTTTAAAATGGAAGTAGATGGGGCATCTGGGTAGCTCAGTGGATTGTGAGCCAGGCCTAGAGATGGGAGGTCCTGGGTTCAAATCTGAACTCAGACACTTCCCAACTGTGTGACCCTGGGCAAGTCACTTGACTCCCATTTGTGCCTAGCCCTTACTGCTCTTCTGTCTTGGAACCAATATACAGTATTGATTCCAAGATGGAAGGTAAGGGTTTTAATAAAATGGAGGTAGCCATTTTATTTTTATCGCCTACTTCACAGGGTTGTTATGAGGAATTAATTTTACAAACCTTACAAAAGCTTTATAAATGTGAGTAATTATTATTACATGGTGACACTTGGTGAGTCAATCCACCTAGATGCCAAATCTGTCCAAAGGGCCTCAGTTAACAAGCCTGCACTAGAAAACTGGCTCTTAAAATGGGACACTTTGGGTCCTGAAATGGACTGAGGCAAGAAGACAGATTACGCTCGAAGGTGAACCCTGGATCCTGTCCTGTCTGGAGTTTTTCTTGCTCTCCTAAAATGGGTCAATATCCCTAGATTTTGGAGGTTGTGGGTAGACTGTTGCCTCCAGGCTTGGCATGAATACTACTATTAACACACATACATATTTTTTGCAAGCACTTATTTTTCTCTCAAAGGGTAGGCAAGTTCGCTTAGCTGGAGCAGCAAAGCATCCTGAGAAAGACAAAGGAAAGGAAGCAGCATGTTCCGGAGAAGTTGAACCACCATCACCATGACCACTGGAGAAGTTCCAGGACATTGACCTCGAGACCCTTGGGAAGAGCAGTGTCCCCCCGCTCATCAGATCTATTTCCATTCCAGTCATCATTGAGAGGAGACATCCTTGTGGAGCAACCCATTCCTCATCACCACCAGGAATTAATGTTAACAATAGGCAAATGAGCTGTTGTTTGTTCTTCGATTCTGAGGAGGACCAATGACATCGCAAGACATCATACCTTGACTTGTACGCCAGTTGAATTTAAGTGAGCAGCGTTGCACAGTCTTCAGCCTCACTCTTTTCCCCAGAGTCATCCAAGCATCCAAGTCCAGTGGCAAGACAAAAGTCAAGAGGACTGACTGTGGCTCAGAATATAATGGATGACCTTGGCATGTCATTCACATCTGACCAAGCCCCAAGTGCCCATTAGCACCTGCTTCCGCTGCCTTCATGGATGTCGGTTACAGTTGTTCCACCAGCAGAATCTTCACAAACCCTCTCCTAACTGACTGATGAGTTTGATGCCTGTCTGTTACCCTCAATCTGGTTTAGCCCATGTGCTGAGATGGTATTATACAGGTGTGGCCGTGTGTGCTTTGTAAGAATTTAAATGTAGGTTTTATGCTAAAGATGAGAATTCTAAAGTAATATTTAAATTTAATTAATTAATTTAAATTTATTTACATTTGAAATTTATTTAAATTTAATTTAAAATTTTTACAGCTTAAGTCAAAATGACTTTTAGCAGCTTTATTTACAAAGAAGTGGAAAGAGCGAAAGTAGAAAAATGTGGATAAAAAGACAGAAAGTATTGCCCAGCTACAAAATACCCTAAGTTTAATCTTAATGACTCTATACCACAAATGTGAATCTGAAAGTGAATCTCACCAGCGGTCCAAAATCCTAATAAAGAAGCCAAAATCCAAAGAGCCAGGAGATGCTGCTGAAGAGTCCTTGGAGAACCTTCAGTGCACATGAGCCTCAGCCCTCTAAGAATCTCACTAGAACTCACACTGAAGGGAGTGTTCCACTGATGTGCCGAGTGGAGGGGGTCTCCTCACTGAAGAACCACCATAAGCCCATGCAGGACCCAGGGACAGAGTCTCCTCCTCAAGTCTGGCTCACTGGAGCAGAGAGCCTCACTGAATCTTTGAGCTGGCCTTTTAAGACAATTTTCTCAAGGTCACTTCCTGTCCCTCCTCCACTTTACGGGAACCAATCACAGTCTTTCAATTTGCCTAGCACAGCCCAGTGACCTTTGGAATTGTCACCCACTCTAGCAAGTGACTTATAATTCTCCTACCTAAGTTTTTTTTTTTTTTGAAAACTTTTATTTAATTAATTGATTTACATGGTTACGTGACTCATGTTCTTTCTCTCCCCTCCTCTCAACGAGCATGAACTCTCATACTTAGTGACTGGTAAGGTACAAAGTAGGGGTACTTAAGTTTTTGATTGATTAATTTAAAAGTTGCTGATTGGGGGCAGCTGGGTGGCCCAGTGGATTGAGAGTCAGAGAGTCAGAGACAGGAGGTCCTGGGTTCAACTCTGGCCTCAGACACATCCCAGCTGTGTGACCCTGGGTAAGTCACTTAACTTCATTTGCCTCAGTTTCCTCTGGGGAAGGAAATGGTAAACCATTCCATTATTTTTGCCAAGAAAACCCCAAATGGGGTCACAAAGTGTTGGGCATAACTGGAAATGACTGAACAACAAACATTGACTATAGTCCATACTATGTGCAAACTGTGCTAGGTATTGTTTACACAGATACAGAGATCTTAGCGCAGTGCCTGGCACATAGTAGGCACTTACTAAAGGTTTATTGACTGACAGTTTAAAAAAGACACAGCCTTACTTATAATAATAATAGTAGTCAGAGTAATAAGTTACATTTCTGTGCAGCATTTCATTTTTTTTTTTTGCACAACTACACCACAAAGCAGGGGGGAAACAAATACATTGGGTCTTGTTTCACAGATATGGAAATTGAGGATCTGAGGGGATAAGTGACTTGTCCAAGGCCATTCAGCTAGTAAGTGCTGGTACCTCATGGAGTTTACAGTGTAGTAGCTGAAGAGGACACCAGAATAGATAACTTTTAAATACCATTACTTGATAAATGCATTGAAGACTTACAGAATGGAATGATAATTGGTCTTAAGGGAGAGGTCATTTCTGAAGGGGGATAGAGGAAGGAATCAAGGAAGCCTTCCTAGAGGAAGAGTTAGCACTTGAGTTTGTTCTTCAAAGATAGGTAGGATCACAGCAGGCAGAGAAGGGATGCCATTTCCTTTTCCAGCTCATTTTGCAGCTGGAGAAAATGAGGCCAACAGGGTAAGTGACTTGCCCAGGGTCACACAGGCAGGGCGAATCTGAGGCCAGATTTGAACTCAGGAAGAGAGGCTCAGCACTCTATGGACTGCATCACCTAGCTGCCCCCCAATATTTGCTAGGCCAGGGTCCCATAGCTAGGAAGGGTATGAGGTCAGATTTGAACTGAGGTCATCTTGACAGCAGGTCTCTTTCGATCCACTGAGTCACTCTCTGAAGAAATGAGGGTGCTTACAGGGCAAGGAAAGCTTGGTGAGAGCTTTGAGGGTGTGGACAGCAGTCATAGGAAGAGGGCTTCAAGGATAGGCTCATACCATCTTGTTGAGGATGATGAATGCCAGGAAGATCATAGGGTTAGGGAATTAGAGATGGAGGGAGCTTGAGTTTTACTTTGTAGGCAAAAGGGAGCCCCAGATTACTCCCTCCACCTTCCCTACTATTCTCTCCCCCCAGACTAGAACTTTATCTGAACCTGAGAAAAGCCCAGCCGAGCAATCTCCCAGGTCTTAAAAGGTTTCTCTTTATTAGCTTAGATTTTAGACTTACTTCTAGGATGCTTTCGCAGCATCCTCCAAGCTTTCCTGTGCAGGGTAAATCCATTGAATCATAAGATTTAGAGTGAGAAGGGATCTTGAAGGTCCTCTAGTCTCACCTTTAATGTCACAGATGGAAACACTGAGGCTCAACGTGGTTAGGTGATGTGTCCAAGGTCACACAGGGGATGTTACAAAGTCAGGATTTGAACCCAAGTCTTCTGACTCTTAAAGCAACTCTCTCTCATCTCCCTCTGCACTCTATGGACTTCTGTCTGCCCAGAAGACAACACACTAAAGGAGGATACTGAGATAAAAAGAAAGGGATTCAAATTCAAGACTTGCTAAGCTAAATTAATTGAATGAATAATGGTCTCTCTCTGCTTGCTTCCAGGCAATTTGTCTTCCTTTTGGGCTCTGTCAAAGCGGCCAGAGAGGACCATCCAGGAAGCATGTGGCGGTGGCTGGAATCTCCTCAGGGTGGGCTGATACAAGAGATGGGTGGATGAGTGCTCCGACAGGTCAGGATCCCACTGGAGGGCGAGAGGAAGCCAGGCTTGGGTGAAGAGTCTGTCAGAACCCCAGCAATAGGGGAGCTCCCCTGGGGAAAGCCGGAAGGAGGAAGGGCAGGACAAAAAAGTACATCTCAGAGTGAAACCAGGAATGATGGGACATTTGGCGAAACAGATACTTCTGACAAAAGCCCCTTTGAAAGCTTTGTGGTTTGTTAATGCTCCGGTGAATAACTTTATCTCAACAATTTGGACTTGGCTAATCCACCTGAATGAGATTTTGACAGCCTTAACAGGTTGTTGGGATTTTTCCTCCCAGAAAAAAAGAATTCCGCGTTTGAGGAAAGGTGGAAAATGAAACACTTTCACCTTTCCTGTAGAATTGCTGTCAGGGACAAAGCCTGGTCCAGCGTTTGGAATTTTAAGATGATTATATTGAATATTGCTGTAGTATGTGTTATCTGCTGCTCTGCCTGACTGCAGCTCTGTAGAGCAGGATGCCTCTGAGCTGGGTACCCTCTGATGCCCTCCCGGCCCCTTTCCTGCCTCCATTTGTGTGTTATCCCATCCTCCCCCCTTCCAGAGTAAGCTCTGGGAATGTCTTTCTTTCTGGTCCCTGGATCCCCAGTGCCTGGCACCTCATTGGGCACAATAAATGTTTGTTAGATTAGATTGAAAAGCAAAGTGCTTGCGTATGCATCCCCTTGTGATTTTGTTTGTCCTCATTGTGAAAGACAATCCTGTTCCATCCACTTGTCCCCCATTGTCACATCTCTGTCCTTGCGTTCCAGCGCTGCATGGATGTGCTGTTTCACCCATGTAAGCACTCACTGCCATGACCCAGAGAGCGATGCCCATCTTTAAGAGTGGCTGTGACCCGAAATTTCATCACCTTCCAACTAGCCTGGAGATGGGACTTTCAAACTTAGCTATGTCCTGGGTGCCCAGTGATGCTAGTGATAGCTATCATTTATAGAGTGCTTTAAGATTTGCAAAGTGGTTTATGTAAATTATCTCATTTGATCCTCCCCATAACTCTAGTAGATACATATTATTATCGTCCCTATTTTACAGATGAAGAAACAGAGGCAGACTGTGATTAAGTGACTTATCCAGGGTCACACAGCTAGTGTCCAAGACCGGATTTGAATTCTGGTCTTCCCAGCTTCAGAACACTTTATCTGCTGTGCCACCTCACCCTCCATGTCCAAGGAAAGAAATTGAATCCATTTCTCATCCTATTATTTTCAATTCAACATCTTTTTTTAACCCTTACTTTCGGTCTTACACTCAATATTAAATATTGCTTCCAAGGCAGAAGAGTGGTAAGGGCTGGGCAATGGGGATCAAGTGACTTGCCCAGGGTCACACAGCTGGGAAGTATCTGAGGCCAGATTTGAACTTAGGACCTTCTGTCTTCAGGCCTAGCTCTCAATCCCCTGAGCTACTAGGTGTCCCTTTAACAAGTCTTTAGTGAAGATAGAATTAACTCTCCGTTTGTCTATTTTTAGTTAATCAAATCAAGAACTTAAAGTATCCCTACTTAGTAGCGAGTGAACCATTGGGTAAGAGAGCTCTTAAGTCACTTGGCCTTTGAGGATGTGGACTAGTGACTTAAGTGACTTGTGAGTCCTCTTAACTAAGGGTTCACTAGCTACTAAGTAGGGGTACTTTAAGTTCTTGACTTTATTAACTAAAAATAGACAAAGGGAGAGTTAATTCTATCTTCACACTTAAAGGTATATACTTTGTTTGGTATATTGTATTAGAGCTGAGAGACAAATAAACATGAAAAGCATTTCAGCTCTTATTGTCTTGGAGAATACAATGAAGTAAATAGATACAGAAATATGAAAGGTGAGGAGGGAAGGAGCATGGACAAGAGAAGGTGGTACATGAGCTGAGCCTTGAGGAAGGCTTAAGAATCTAAGAGGAAAATGAGGGGGTGAACAGCAGACATGAGGTACAGCCTGTGCAAAGGCAAGAAGCGGAATTCCAGGTTGAGGGAGGAACAAGTAGACCAGTATGACTGGGACCCAGAAAGGAAGAGGATGGGCAGAATAATGGGAAATGTCTAAATGGGTAGGTTGGAACCAGTTTGTGAAGAACTTGAAATCCTAACCCAAGAAGTTTGTGAGGGCAGCAAGGTGACCCAGTAGATGGAGAGCCAAGTCTGGAGATGGGAGGTCCTGGGTTCAAATCTAGCCTGAGACATTTCCTAGCTTTGAGATCCTGGGCAAGTCACTTAACCTCCATTACCTAACAATTAATGCTCTTTTGCCCTGGAACCAATACACAGTATTAATTCCAAGATGGAAGGTAATAAAATTAATAAATAAAGGAAGTTTGCTTTTCATCCCAGAGACAAAAGGGAACTGCTGCAAATTCTTGAGCCAGGGAGTGACATGGAAGATTATGGATGGAATTTTAAAAGGAGAAAGAAGGGAAGCTCAGAGTCTCAGCAAGAAACTGTTCCACTACTCCAAGCAAGAGATAATGAGGGTCTGAAGGACTTGAGCAGCGAGAATGGGAAAAGGAAAAACAGACGATAAGACGCGTGAGTTTATTGGGCAAGGAGAGAGAAGAATTGTCAATGCCTTTAAAACCCACCAATCTGAGTGGCTACATTTTAGATAGTGCCTTGACAGGAGTAAGGACCTTCGGAGGATGTGTGGGTTTAGTAGGGGAGATAAAGGGTTTTGTTTTGGAAATGTTTGAGTCTGAGACGCCTGCCAGACATCCAATTGGAAATGTCTCCTCTTCAGGAGGTGATGCAGGCTTGGAGCCAAGGAGAGAGACTTGGGCTGGATCCGGAGATCTGGGAGTCATCTGCACAGAGATGATAATTGAACTCCTGGGAACCGATGAGATCACCAAGCAAGAGGGCGTAGAGAGAGATATCATCATCCGTGCGGATTTCACAAGTCCATTTCAGCAAGCTCAGTACCAACCTAATTAAAGTAAGCAAGTGAATCAATGGTAGTGGAAAGAACACTAGGTCTGGAGTCCAAAGATCTGGGGCTGAAGTTTGACTCAGGTGCTTACCCTGGGACTGTGAGCGAGTTTCCCATCTGTGAAGCCATGGGATGGGGCTGGATAGTCCCTCAGATCCTTTTTCTCTCTAAATCCCCTAAGAGCCTCCCAGATACTGCAGCTAACCACAAGGAAACACCTTTCTGGGCCTGGCAAACACTAAGCTCTGGGCATTATAAACTCAAGTGCATTTGGTGTCACTATCCCCACGGGGTCACCAATGAATTCATCCTTCCATGTGCAGCCAAGGAGGCAGCTCTTGGAGAGGCCAGGGTGAAGAGGTAGAGGTCCAGCCTTCTTATACTCTCCAAAAATTCAGTACTCTTTGATCTAAGAACAAATGATTTGCTCCCTTATCTTGAACATTGCTGTTCTGGGCCTCCTCACATTTTCCATTCCATCAGGCGTCTTTCCATTGTTCTTAGGCCAAGGTGGGTGGGATGGGTGGAGCGCCATGATACTTGGCCACTAGGTAGGGCTTCTAGAGGTTTAAGCCATTGGCACTCCTGTACCTCTTAGAAAAGAATAAAAACAAGAAATTAGAAGTCACCCCACAGGCCAGTGAGTATGCCCAGTTAGTTTTCTTGGAATGTATTTCCACCCTATCCCTAGTTCCAGATGATTTCACAATAGTACCCTGTGGTTGTTCCAGGCTATGCTCCTTGGACCTGCACCATTGCAATGGGCAAAGACAATTCCAACTTAGAAAGGACTGGGGCATGAAAAGGCGTTCTCGACACGAACCACAGATGTGTCCCAACTCCACCCTGGCATTTGTCTGTCAGCAGGAGCCTATTATTGAGACACAAAGCTAGATTCTATTAACATTGTCATCACTTAATGCAAATAGGAATCACTTCTGCAAATCTCCCTTGTCAAGAGCAAGTTGAGCACGCCCCTTTGTCCCTGTTCTCACCAAACATGAGCCCCTGAGACTTCACGGGGACTGGTAGGAACATGCTGGTGGAGAGCACGGGTGACCTCATCTGGAAGTTAGGGCTAAAGAGCCTCTGGCATTCGACATTGCATTTTGAGGTCTCTTTTCCAAAATTGCATTTCTCCTATTGGCCCGGGGCAGAGAAGATAATCTGCTGAAACTTGGGGCTTAGCACCACCTTGTCTCCCAAAGTGATTCTAGCCATGAAGTCAAAAAGCATCACCCAGAACAAAAAGACTTTTGTTCATCTCCACAGGTGTTTGACTTTTTGGAAACATGTTCCTCTCAGGCAGAGGGAGGTGGGGCACCATGGGGGGAGGAGAGAGGAGGAGAAGTCCCCAGAGAAAGAGGAAGGAACCGGAGATGGGGAGTGATGCTGCCCATCACCATTCATTGGTTTCATTCATTCAGAAAGCATTTAAGAGTTTTTCACTCAAAGCACTGATGGAGGGGAGATGGAGAGACAAAGAAGATGATCTCGGGACCTCGTGGTTCAGGGACGAGTGAAAGAAAATTGAGAAAAAGGGGAAGCCCTCTTACTCCCAATGCTAACATCCTTGAGGTGGTGTCCCTAATACAGGTTAAAATGATATTGGTAGGAGAAAAAGGAGAAGAAAGTGAAGCTCACTGGTCTCCTCCTACTCTAGTCCTCATCTGTTTAGGAGGATCCTGATAACCTAGAGAGTGTCCAGAAGAGGGCCACAAAGATGGGGAAGGGCTCCTGTTGTACAACAATAATAATAGCCAATATTTATACTGTTCCTACGGTGCCCCGGGCACTATGCTCCTTGTAATGATTTCCTCATTGGCTCCTCAGGACAACTCTACAAGGTAGGTGCTATGTGTTGTTTTTTAGTTGTGTCTGATTCTTTGTGACCTCATTTGGGGTTTTCTTGGCAAAGGTACTGGAATGGTTTGCTATTTGCTTCCCTTGCTCATTCGACAGGTGGGGAAACTGAGGCAGAGTGAAGTAACTTGCCCAGGGACACAGGTAGGAAGTGTCCCAAGCCACATTTGAACCTGGGTCTTGCCAATTCCACTCAGAGTGTTCGATCCACAGTGCCACCTAGCTGCCCTTTTATTCAGTCCTTCATTGTACTGGCATGTTTCTGTGTTTGGGGAAGATCAAGATCATTCTTGGGGTCTTTCCTTCACTTCACATGCACAGACATAGTCTAGGGCTCTGCCTTCCTCAACAGAAATTCCTAGGAAAAGGAAACAAGAAAGGGAAATCTGGTTTTTCAGGGATATCCATCACAGCCTGACTTCTGTTTGACTGGCCCTGATTTCTTTTAGCTCCTGACCTCACAAATCCCTACTTCTTTTCATGGCGGCAGGAAGCATATTTGTCTCTGGCAACGATGCTGCACGTACCAGATCAGGACGCCGATTTCAGGTCTTCCCATTCTCAGAAGAGCCTCTTGCTAATGCATTCACATTCTTTTGTTCTCTTCCTTGAAAGTTTCCCCTCTCGGGGTCCAAGTCACAGGATCCTGGCTAGGCATGAGCCATGGCGAAATTCCCAGGCTCTGGTCGAGGTTGGGAGCTGGTCTCTGGCAGTTTGGGATCTGACCACGCTGGACCAGGGAGAGGATCACCTCAAAAAAAAAAAAAAGATTATTTGATGATCTAATTATTTAGCATTATGGGTGGGAGAGGAAGTCCTCTAGCGAGGCAAAGGGGGAGGTGGCTTTTTTGGGTGCTTTTCAGAGGTCATAGAGAGTTGAGTTCTCCTGCCAGGTGGATGCTCGAGCAGCTCGGCTGGGAGTTATCCTCAGCATGCGACTTAGTGGCGCCAGCCTGGGCTCTCTGATCTGGGTCTACTCTCCATCAACAAAGGCCATGAACTTGATTTTGTGATTTCTTTCCCCCTTGTCCACACACACACACACACACACACACACACACACACACACACACACACACAGAGGCAGCACAGAGCAAAAGAGGAATAGGCGATCAGGATGAGTCATATGGTGAAACAAACACAGGAGAAGGAGGGGACTTGGGTTCAAATCTTGTCTCTACCCCTTAACTATCTGTATGACTTTATTTTATTTTTTGTTTTTTTTGTTTTGTTTTGTTTTCTTCTTTTTTTTTCTGTGTGACTTTAGAAAATTCATTTAGCCTCTCTGCCATGTACTGGCATTACTGACTTTGCAGGGCATTTTTTTGGAGAAATATTTTGTAATCCTTAAAATGTTATATAAATTTGACTTTATAGGGTCAGCCAGGTGACTCAGTGGATTGAGAGCCAGGCCTAGAGAATGGAGGTTCTGGGTTCAAAGCTGGCCTCTTCAGACACTTCCCAGCAGAGTGGCCCTGGGCAAGTCACCTGACCCCCATTGTTACTGCTTTTCTGTCTTGGAACCACTATATGGTTTTGATTCTAAAATGAAGGTAAGGGTTTAAAAAATCAAGTAAATGTGAATTATTACTACTTGTGAGTCCTAAAGAAATTCATTTATTCTCTCTTCTTTCTGTATAAGGAAACTGAAGCAAATAGGATTAAATTATTTGCCTAGGGTCATACAATTAGGAAATGTCAAGCCGCATTTGAACTTGAGACTTGCTGACTCCAGTTCTGGTGCTCTATCCACTGTGCCAACTAGCTGCCCCTTTATTCGATTACTGTACTTGTATTTTAAAAAAAACCCTTACCTTCCATCTTAGAATCAATACTGTATATTGGTTCCAAAGCAGAGCTAGTAAGGGCTAGGAAATGGGGATCAAATGACTTGTCCAGGGTCACACAGTTAGGAAGTGTCTGAGGTCAAATTTGAATCCAGGACCTCCCATCTCTAGGCCTTTATATTTGGATATTTTAGGCCAAAGTCTTTAGGAAAGCTGAAGAATATAATTTTATCTCTTTACATATTAGCTGTAAAAATGGTGGTTGGACTGGGTGACTAGACTAGACTAGGACAGCTTTAACTATGAGGTCTCTTCTTCATCTATGATCCCATGTCTGACAGCAGAGTTGGTAATTATGGTATCGATTTCACATTCTGTTCACCTGGAGATTTTTCTTTATCCAGACCATTTGCTTTTGTAAGTCCTTGTCAGATGAACATTTTGGGGAATGGAGTTGGTGACTGAGTTCAGGGATACCCACAAGCCTTTCAATATTGGGTTTCTCAATGGACATAGAGACCACACGCTTCCTGAGCATTCCTTCTCTTTGAGAAGGTCCTCTTTTTTCCCTGGCAAATGGTCTTCCATTTTGTTTTTCTCATTGTTTTTATCTCTTCCTGCCATCAATATTTATTCAGTGCCTACTTCATATCTGGAGATGTAAGGATTTTCTGAGGCCTTTCCAACTCTAAAATTCTGTGGTCCTGTTGGAGTTAGAAAGGTCCTAGGCAAAGCAACTGAGACCCAAACATAATACACAGGTTCTGCCTGCAAGGAACTTATCATTCAATTGAGGAAACAAAATGACTATAAGGGCAAAATTGTGTGGTATTGACTTGTGTTCAGTTATTTATATAATTGTATTAGGAGTTCAGATGAAGGAAAACTCACTGTATATGGGCTAGAGAAGGCTCAATAATGAAGATGAGACTTGACATTGACAGGATGTCTTGTAAATACTTCACTCTACATGTGCAAAAATAGAATTCATTATCGTTCCCCCCAAACTCTCCCCCATTCCCAAGATCCCTGTTTCCATAGAGGGCACCAGAATCTTCCAAACCACCTAGTCTAGTAACCTCAGTGTCATCCTTGATTCTTCATTCATCCTCATCCCAATATTCAATCTGTTGCCAAATCTCATTGTTTCTACCATCAGAACATCTCTCATATACATTTCCTTTCCACTCCGACAATTATAACTCTACTTTAAGCCCTTGTTAGTTCTGTAAATTTATTGTAAAAGTTTCTTCATTGCTTTTCCTGCCTCTACTTGCTTCCCTTCTCTAATCCATTCTTTACTTAGCCATGAAGTGATTTTTTAAAGTGGAATTCTGACCATTTCCCTCTACTTCACCAGAAACTTGGTTCCCTATTACCTTCAGGTTCAGATATGACATCCACAGTGTGACATTTTAGGATCTTCTTAACATGTCTCCCTCCTTACCTTCTCAATCTTTTTATACTTTCTTCCCCTCCACTTACACTATGATCAAACTCCATTGGACCACTTATTGTTCCTATAACATAGCATTCTATTTCCTAATTTTCATGCTTTTGTATGGGCTGTCCCCCATGCCTAGAATGCTTTCCGTCCTTACCTCCCCCTCTTAGTTTCTCTGGCTATCTTCAAAACTTAACTCAAATCCCACTTTCTGTAGGAAGCCTTGCCCACTTTCCTCAGTTTCTAGTTTAATCATTTCTTAGATTACTTGATCTACTTTCCATATATCTTATACCTACCTAATTATTTACAAATTGTTTCTCCCATTAAAATGTCAGTTCTTTAAGGCCAGAGTTTGTTTTGCTTTTCTTTTCTTTGTTTTCTCATGGTTCATAACAAATGCCTTGTGCATAATAAGCATTTAATAAATGCTTGTTCAGAGTTTGGCCCTAAAGAAGACATATGAGAAGACACATTTTCCATTCTTCCCCCATCCCTTTGCAGAAGTGGGGAGTCCATAAGTATGGAAAAAGATCATACATAATATTAATGTGATGACATGTACATGGAGGCCCCAACAACCTGGGTCTATCATCCCTCTTATAGTATGGGGGCATTGTTATATGGTTTGAAGAGAGGCAGAAAAGACATTTTTAGCTTCTACTCCTCCCACCTTCCCCTACCCACCCTTCTCCAAGGGATACTTTAATTCATTTCAGGAAGTGAAGCAGGTTTTGGGGACTGCTCCCTTCAGAGAAAGGAGATACCAGGCTAAAATTACATCTATCTGCTTCCTTAAATATTACTTACTAGTCTAATTAATATTATCAGGTTCAATCTAACTTCTGAAAACTGTTTCTAGTTAGTATTGGGGTAAGGGTCTCCCCAAGTTCTATAAATTTGACCCTTGTCCCACAAAATAGCAGATGAATATACATGACAAATAGCCAAGAAATCCATTTATTCAATCATAATAAAAATCAGAGAAGGTATAAACAGGAGAATATATTCCAGACAATAGAGTGAAGGATCTCTCTGTTTGAAAGTGAGACAATTCAGCTTAGCCAAGACAGAAAGTCCCAAATCTCACTCAAGGGGAAGTTCCCCAAAGTCTACAGAGTAGCAAGTTGGGGATAGAAACATAATGGAGACTGCTAGCTCCTCTCTGGAGGCTGCCAGCCTTTCCAGACTCTTTTCTTTCAGCAACCTGAAGAAGAATTGGCCTCTTTCATCTTTTCCTTGAAGTGTAAATGATCCACAGGAAGACAAGATTAAAACTAAACTTTCTTACTTTCCAATTGTACCCTACCCCTCACACGAAGCAAGGGACATTTCCATGGAAGGTGGTCCCATTCCAATGGACTTTGGGAAAAGGATTACATTCAATTTTATGAAACTCTTTTCTTCTTTGGATTTTTGTGCCTCTTTTTCCAGTTGACTAATTTTGCTTTTTAAGTCTTTTTTTTTCATTACTTTCATTTCTCTTTCCTAGTTTTCTTCTGTTTTCTTCCATTTCTCTTATTTGATTTTTGAATTCCTTTTTTAGTTCTTCCAGCACCTGAGACCAATTGCCATTTTTCTTTGATGTTTTGCATATGGTTGCTTGGATCTCATTGTTGCCTCTTGACTCTGTGCCTTGCGCTGTCTCCATAGAATTTTTCTATGGTTAGGTGTCTTGTTTGCTTGTTTTCCTAGTCATTTTTTGCCTGTGAACTGGGATTTCTGAAAACTGATGATTCTGTCTCCTCTGCTGATGGCTTGTAGAACTCAGCACTCTGATCTCAGCATTTTGACCTGGGGCAGCCCCTCACCACAATGCTGGCTTGAAAGCACCAAGCACTATGAATTTTTGGGTCTCACTGTGGGCTGGTGCCAGAGCTTGGGATTTCAAGGTGTGGGATGCTTTGTTGTTGGTGTAGGCAGGGCCCCAGGATTCCAAAGAGCTCAGGCTCAGAACCTGGAACAGTGGAGGGGTGGTTGGCCAGTACCCCTCTGTGTGTAGTTTTGTTTCTGGTTCCCCTTTATGTCATGAAAATCAACTCTCTCTGCCTACCTTTCAAGTTTTTTTCCCACAGGAGAGCCCCACTCTGTGTCTTGCTGTTGATTTTTTACTCTTGTCCTTTTACAGTGCTTTTTAAAGATTTGCTTGGAAAGATTAACAGAGTGGTTTCAACTTTCACTGCTACTAAGTCACCATCTTGGCTCTTTCCCCTCTCTACATTCAATTAGAAAAAATAAATTGATTGACTTTGCTGATTTTTTTCCCCTTTTTATTACCTTAAAAATTCCTTTGTTGTAAAAGATAACTTGGGGAGAAGGAAAGAGAAGAGATTCCAGGAGAAGTTAGGAAAAAGAGCAGCAAAAGGTATCCATAAAATCTACTTTTAAAAATCTAAAAAAACTTGTTTATTGCCTGACTGAATTTTGATAGTTTATGTTTGAATTCCCACCTCTCTACCTATCACTTGAGGCTGAACTTTTAGTTCCAGGTGTTTAATAGTGAGGAAATTAAGAGTATAGGGAAATTCCCATGATGGTTAGTCATTTTTTTTTCATTACTTTCATTTCTCTTTCCTAGTTTTCTTCTGTTTTCTTCCATTTCTCTTATTTGATTTTTGAATTCCTTTTTTAGTTCTTTGTAGGAGCCCTAGCCATTTCTGTACCTCTTCTCCTGAACAAAAGGAGGGGAAAAGATCATAGTTTAGTGGGTAAATATTTGCATACCATCAGGACAAATGATCTAACTCTGAGACTTTCTGCCTACACCAAGACCCAGGCCTCTACAGCTTTCATCCCCACAGTGAAGTATGAAAAGCACCAGACACTATATTTAACCCCAACCTAAAAGGAAAAACTCCTGGCCCTGAGCATAGCCAGACCGGAGACAGGGGATTGTCACCTCTGAGAACACCCAGTTATTGTCTGCCTCAGAGACAAGAACAAACGGTCATGGAATTCTGTTCCTTTCTTTGCTGGGCCTTCAGCTGCTGGGGAGTCCCAGGTGATGGCTGAGTCAAATTTGGTGAGAACGAAGGGATTAGGACCTCAGTGGACAAGAGTAATAATAGCTCATATTTACAGTGGATAATGTCCCATAATTCCCAATGTACTTTCCTCACAACTGCCCTCCAAGGTAGGCTTGCTGATATTATTCTCCCTCTTTACAGGTGAAGCCCTAGCAAGTAGAATGGAACCCAAGGTCTGACTCTCAGCCCAGTCCTTTATGTTGGGCCATGTTGCTTTCTTGGAAGTCGGAGGGAAAAATCCCCTATACCTAGCAGGGACACAGCAAAGAATGGGAAATATAACTGGAGCAAATGGACTGGTTTTTGGGGAGGAGGGAGCAAAGTGGTGAGACAGAGGAGAAGCAGAGGGAGAGACGTTGGTCATCATTGCTTTATGTGGCTCCCAGTGCCACATGGGATGTAGGTTGAAGAAGATTAAGGAAAATAGTTATGCTTATGAATATAGGAATACAACCCCATTCTTTCAAATGGCTGGATCCTTCTGTATGATGTTGAATGAAGCATCTCATGATAGTTATTTCATTTGAAAACTAGGAAAAGACCTTGGATAAAGTACCTTTATTCCTTGCCCTTAGTATTTCCCTGGCAACTAGATGGCACAGTGGAAAGAGCATAGGATCTGGAATCAGGAAGAATTGAGTTCAAATGCTGCCTCAGATATATAATATTGGTGAGACCCTGGGTAAGTCACTTAACCTCTCTGTGCCTTAGTTTCCTCATTTGTAAAATAAGGATTGCCTATATCTCACAGATTAAGTAAGGATTGAATGAGATTATGTGTAAGACACTTTATAATTTAAAAAAAAACTCTTACCTTACCTCCCATAATCAAAACTGTGTTTTGGTTCCAAGACAGAAGAGCAGTAAGGTCCAGGCAATGGGGATTTGCTGGGAGCCATCAGTCCATGATGCCTTGACAGAGTCACACGTGGTAGCTGGGGAGACCACAGAGTGGTCCTTGGCGAGATGTGACTGCCCACTCCATCCCCCTTACATGACTTCTTGCATGCCCCTTACTTATGAATTGACATGATTATTATTCCCCCTAGTCTCAAAAGAAATAATGCAAGAGCAAAACACATGTACCCTTATTCCCCAAAACATCACCAAAAGATCAGACCCTCAAACCCAATCCCAAAAGACTATCATGGGTTAACTTTGACTTAGGTACATAATTCCCAGCAAAACTGCAGCTACAGGCCAAGCCCAAAACTTTCTCATGAAGCCAGCACACAAATCAACCATAGAGGCCCAAACAATAGGTACAGGTACAGTACAGGTACACTAAGCTTCAATATGCCTCAGTGACTCAGTTACACAAATCAGTAACTCAAACTCCCTAGTAAGCCACCTGTGATGAAATAATTTATCTTGTGTGCAACCTTTATTCTGTCTGTAATCACAATACAAAAATATAGAATGTTAATCAAGTGATTTGTTAAAAGTTCATGTATCACTTTTCCAATTATCTCTCTTTGATTTTATGTTATCTGCATGCCAAGAAAATGGGTACAAAAATAAAGATCAGATGTCAGGATAGTGGAGCAGCAGCGATGCAAAGCAATCCCATGGCCATTATGATTAAGCTATCTTCCGTTTGTTATTTATTTTATTTTATTTATTTTGACTGATTGTTCACCACCAGTCGGGATACCCTGGAGTCGTGGGCAAGGGTGGATTTTGCCCACGGCAGGGATTAAGTGACTAGTATCTGAAGTCAAATTTGAACTGAGCCACTTAGCTGTCTTGCACTTTGCAAATTTTAGAGGGTTATATAAATGCCAGCTGTCATCATCATCATCATCATCATCATCATCATTTTTCTTCCTTCTTTCTTTTAGATGGCACCTTTAGGGATGACTTGAGAAAAACCCAGGAAGATTTACACAAACTGATGCAGGGTTAAGTAAACAGAACCAGGAGAACATTGTACAATGTAATAGCACTATTTTGACACTAATCAACTATGAAAGACTTTGTTACTTTGATCAATACAATGATCTAAGACAGTTCCAGAGGACTCATGATGGAAAATGCCGTGCATCAACAGAGAGAGAGAGAATGCATGAACTCTGAGTGCAGACTGAAGCATATTTTTCACTTTATTTTTCTTGCTTTTTTTTTGCAACATGTCTAATGTGGAAATATGTTTTGCATGATTTCATGTATATAATTGGTATTATATGTCTTGCCATCTTGAGTCAGGAAGGAAGAGAATTTGGACCTGAAAATAAATTTTATTTTATTTTTAATATTTAGAATATTTTCCACGGTTATATGATTCATAATATTGCCTTCCCTTGTTTTCTCCTCCCCCCATTCCCAAAGCCAAGAAGCAGTTCCATTGGGTTACACATGTATCATTGTTCTAAACATATTTCTATGTTATTCATATTTGCAGTAAACTTTTAACATCAAAACCCTAATTGCATTCCTATTGTACTATGTGACTGAGCATATATATATATAATATATATGCATATATAATATATATATATATATATATATATATATAATTTTTTTCAAATCCTTACCTTCTGTCTTGGAATCAGTACTGTGTATTGGTTCCAAGGCAGAAGAGAGGTAAGGACTAGGCAATGGGGGTCAAGTGACTTGGCCAGGATCACACAGCTGGGAAGTGTCTGAGGCCACATTTGAACCTAGGACCTCCTGTCTTTAGGCCTGGCTCTCAATCCACTGAGCCACCCAGCTGCCCCCAAGCATATATTTTTCCAATGCATTTCTGGTTCCACAGTTCTTCCTCTGAATATGGATAGTGTTCTTTCTCACAGGTCTCTCAGAATTGTCCTGGATCATTGCATTGCTGTTGGTAGAGAAGTCCATTATAATCAATTGTACCACAGCGTATCAGTCTCCTGATTCTGCTCCTCTCACTGCATCAATTCCTGGAGGTCATTCCAGTCTCCATGGAATTCCTCCAGTTCATTATTCCTTTGAGCACAATAGTAATTCTATCACCAACAGATACCACAACTTGTTCAGCCATTCCTCAATCGATGGACACCCCCTCATTTTCCAATTTTTTGCCAGAAAATAAAAATTTTAGATGGTCTTCTTCTAAACATTTGGAAAGGAGATAATACTTGCCACAGAGGTCCCCTGATAAAGCAAAGCCTTTCCTAAACCCAGGGACATCCCTTAGGTTTGACAGGGCAGTATTCAGGAAAGCCTGGGCTCCATATCACAGAAGGGAGAGATTCCCAGTGGGGCTATATTTTCTGGCAGTCAAAAGTCTTCAAATGAATTCCAGATCAATGAGTTACAGAGAGCTTTTGGCTCAGTAACAATGTTAATCACAAAGTGTTTTTTTTCTAACTATAAAATTTATCTAACTTTTTCTCAATTACATGTAATTTTTTTAAACATTCTTTTTAAAAATTTTTGAGTTCCAAATTCCTTCCTTCCCTCTTCTCCCCTTTCCTTGAGAAGATGAGTGTTTTGATATAGATTATACATGTGCAATCATGCAAAACTTTTCCATATTAGCCATGTTGCAAAAGAAAATGCACAACCAAAAAAAATGACCCCAAGAAAAGTAAAGTAAAAAAAGTATGCTTTGATCTGCATTCAGACTCCATCAGTTCTTTCACTGGAAATGTCACCAAGTGTTTTTAAAGCCCCTACTATGTTCAAGGCACTGTACTAGTCACTGTGGATAAAAAGACAAAAACAAAACTGAACCATTCTTGCTTCCAATGACCTTTTATTCTAACGGAGAAGAAAATACATCCCTGAGGAATAGCTAACAAATAAATTCAAATTATTTTAAGGAGGGGGATTCTGGGGGCTGGGGCAGAGGCTACATGGAGATGATGCTTGAATGCTTGACCTGAGACTTGAAGGAGGAGAGTGAGGGACAGGAACATTTCAGGCATGGAAGGGAGGAGGGATCTGGGCAAAGGCATGGAGTTGGGAGATGAAGAACCATGTGTGAAGAACAGAGAGACCAGTTCAATGCTAATGAGGAGTGAAAGAGGTGTAACATACAACAAGGGTAATGGTTATATGAAGAGTGAGAAGGGGATTGATGTGAGATATTACAGTGGTAGAAATGGTAAAATTTGACCACTGATTAGATGTTTGAAGTGAAAGAAACTGAGGAATTGAGGATAATGTTAACAATGTAAGCTTGTGAGGTAGGAAGGATGGTCATGTTTCTATAGAAATAGGGAAGTCTGAAAGGGTGGCTTTAGAGAGGGAAGAATAACAAATTCAGTTTCAATATGTAGAGTTTTAAATCTCTACGGCACACCCAATTTAAAATATCTAGTAAGCACTTAGAGGTGTGTAACTAGAGCTTAGGAGATAGTTTGGGGCAGAACAAATCAGTTTGGCCACAAAAAGATTGTGAAGTGGTCAGTTATGGGGAGAACTAGGACTAGAAGGATAAGTTGGTCAAGAGTATCAAATAGTGAAGAAACGTCACAAAAGATGAGAGTGAAGAAAAACCCATCAGTTCTGACCATTAATCCACTTGTATTTGCTTTGTCCATGCTTAGGTGTAGTGTTTTATTCATGCAAAGAATATAATATAATATAATATAATATAATATAATATAATATAATATAATATAATATAATATAATATAATATAATATAATATAATATAATAAATATAATATAATATAATATAATATAATATTATATAATATAATATAATATATATAATATAATATAATATCAATATAATACAATATAATATAACATAATATAATAAATATTTGTTTCTGGCAAAAAAGATTATTAGTAACTTTGGAGAGAGCAGTTTCAGTTGAATAATGAGGCTAGAGTTAGATCAAAAAGGGCAGAGAAGTAAATTAAAAGAGAGGAGGTGAAGGCAATGATTGTACATAACTTTTTCCAGGAGTTTGGCTGAGAAAGGGAGGAGAGATAGGTGACAGTGTTTGAGAGCAGTGTATAGGGTATGAGGGTAGTGTATGGTGAAGATTTTTTATGGGGGGAGATTTGGGAATTTTTATAGGCATTTGGGAAATGAATTGTAGAGAGAGTGAAACTGAATATTAAAGATAGTGGGAAATAACTGAGGAGGCAAGCTACTGGAGAAGGTGGGAGAGAACAGGAACAAGGAGTTGGCTTTGGCAAGAAGAAAGACTATTTCATTATTAGAGAATGGAGAAAAGGAACGTTGTCAAGTGGATAAATGTTTTTTAAACAGGCATGGTGCTAAGTGCATGAGGAAATGAGGTATGGTATCAAAAGATTGTGACCTAGAGACAAAAAGGGAGCTCATATCAAATGGTCTTTATTTCTGCAATAAAGTATGAAGTCCAGATTTGAGCTGTGAGGGGAAAAGGTAATGTAGGAAGTTTTAGAAGGGAAGATTTGGAGCCCTTCTTATGGGGAGTGAGTTAGAGAATCTATTAGGGAGGAGTAAAAGGATTGACCTCCCATAGCAAGGGTCTAGTTGAGATTAGATAACATAAATTTATAGTGGACCCAGTCAACTCAGTTTTATTCTTTGAGTTTTGTTCAAGAGTAGGAGCAGAGGAAGGCAATAGTCTGAGTAGTTCAGGATTGGAATTTGGCCATGCCTGAGCAGTAATAGAATAAAGGGACCAGAGGTTTGAGAGTAAATGATAGTGCTGAGTTGAACTGGTTGATTATAGGGCCAAGATTAGGAAGGGAAGAAGGTGAAATCAGAACAAGAGGTAATGACCTGAGAAATACTGAAGGGAAGAGGGATTGGAGGTCACTATGATGTCTAACTTGATTTAGGAAGAGAAAAATGTAGGAAAAAAAGAGACTGATTAGATGGAAGAATATCAGTTCCACTGAAATGGAATATTTGGGATTTATGGAGAAATCTAGCGTGTGACCATCCCTATGTTAATCTGAGATGATTGGAGGAGCAGGTTGGGGTACTGAAAAGATTTAAGAACAGGGAGGTAAGGGTGTTTGTATATAAAAGAACACAAAAACTATGCAAAATTGGAATGGGAGGGAGGGAGTTCTCTGTCACTAGAAGTATTGAAAAAATAGATTGGGTTTAAAATTTTTTTCAACTAATAAGTATTTACCACAACAAATAAATAAACAAATACAAAACCCACTTCATAATAAATGTCATGTAACCTGAACCCCCAAACGCATTGGTATGAGGTTCTCTGTTTATTAGTGAAGAAGGTACCTTCTTGTTCTGAACAAAACTAGAGGAAGTCATAAAACTGAGTTGACTGGGTACACGACAAATTTATGTTATCTAACCTCATCTAGATCGTAACTACAGGAAGGCAATCCTTTTGCTTCTCCCCAATTGATTCTCTATTTTACTCCTTATAAGAAGGTTCCAGATCTTCTCTTCTTTCCAAAACTTCCAACATTACCTTTCCTTTCTTCACCAATGGATGACCTCAATGTCCTGAGCCCATGTGAAGGGTAGAATGGAATTGTCTAGAGCAGGGAGAGGAGATCCCCAAGTTCTTGGAGCTAAGGAGTCTCTTCAGATTTGGGACCCTTCTGATTTCCACAATAGAAAGAGAAGATGGAGAATGACAACTCCATCACAGGTCTCTGAAGGGAGAAGTTACAGGGAAGAAGCTTACAGGAGAAAAGCTGACAATCTCTTTCATGTTCCTATTCCCAGCTTGCTACACTGGATACTTCGGTCAATTTTCCCTTGGGTGAGATCTAGGATTCTTTCTCTTGGCTGAGTTAAGTTACCTTATTCCCAGTGGAACAGCCCCTTCATCAATATTGTCAGGCATATATTTTCAAATGTGTACTTTCTCTGATTTCTGTTTTGCAATGGATTTGGATAAATGGGTTTCCTTTGCCAGTTCCATTGTGGAACTGCTATTTGGTAGGAAGGAATTGAAGCCTTGGGTATAAAGCTGGGTTCTGCTCCCCCAAATTAATGAAATAGTGGTCAGAAATCGGATCGAATTTAAAAATCACGTTCCCTAGATGAATAATATTTAAGGAACAGATTCATATAATTCTAGCCCTGTGTTCTCTCTCTGAGAGGAGAGTGATGCCGCCAAACTTGTGACCTCACCTTCCTGCTTCCTCTCCTGGCAGGATTTAAAGTCTCCCCTGGAGGGGGGAAGAGTAATATTGGGGAAGGGATAAGAAGCAAGAGATGTCTATTCCGTCTCTCTTCTGGCTATGCAATGACAAACCACATATGGGGGATAGCCTCTGCTACATATAGTCAAGCAAAACAAATTTGCCACATGGGTCATTTTGGATGGCCACTCATTAGAGCTGTTGTAGTAGGGATTCATGCTTTTGGTAGGGGTTGGAGTATGGAGCTGCTGAAATCCCTTCTATCTCCAAGTCTATGATTTTATAATTTTTTATTTTACTTCACCTTTTTCCTTTAAATACAAAAAACAGGATGTTAATTGTCACTTGGAGATTGCTTTCTTTCTAGCCTAAAACCTTTGTCCTTCCCCTAACCCCAAATTCTCCAACATGAACCCTTTCCCCCCTTCCACACAGAGCTTAAACTTGTGCCTTTGCTTATTAAGGGGACAGCTAGGGGGCATGGTGGATAGAGTGCCAGAATTAAAGGTAGGAAAATTTGAGTTCAAATCCAGCCTCAGACATATATTAGCTGTGTGACTCTGGGCAAGTCAATTAACCTCTATTTGCCTTGGGTCCTTCAGCTACAAAATGGGGACAATATAGGTTGTTGTGAAGATCAAGTGAGATAATAATTGAAAAGTGTTTAGCCCTGTGTCTGGTACATAGTAAACATTGTTCAATGCCCAGTTGGCATTCCACCTCCACCATGAAGTCTTCTCCTACTAGTCCAAGTAAACTCTTCCTCTTCAGAGCTTTGTTTCTCCCTTGAGTCATTGAATGTAAAATTATTTTCTAATTATTACAAGTGTGTTAGTCTTGTTTCTCTAACTAGATTGTAAGCTTCTTGAGGGCAGTGCCCTTAGAATTCCCTTTTGGCACCTTCTGTGTTGTAGGGGCTTAATGAATATGATTGATTTTACAGAGAAACATTCAGAAGCATTTTCTCCCACCACGAATGAAAGCTCAGAGGACTTAACTAACTGGCAGTAGACAGGCTTGAGAACTAGAAAGAGTGTATTTTTTCCTCCTATATTCCATCTGTAGATCAAATTACAATAAAATTTGAGTGGAACTTCTATCCCACTAATTTTAACACTATGTTAAATAAGTTATCCCATTTGTTTTAAGAACCCTTTCTATCATCTCTCTTGAGAAATGTGAGCTTCTTGAGGTCAGGGGCTTATTTTTTGTCTTTGTATCTGGATCCCCAGGGGGTACATACCTGTACAAAGTGGGTATTTGATAAATGCTTTTTAACCTGAATCAAAATGAATTTTGAACCTTTCTTTTGTATATTTTCCTATAATTTATTGCTGTTATTTTGCTATTGTTATTAGTATACTAATGATTATTTCTTTAGTCCACATTTATATAGGATGTTTTTAAAAAGTATAATTTTAACCCTTTAAACACTATTTGTATTATATTACTATTTTGTTTCAATTTTCTTTGTCCTGGATAATTCATGTGGTTTTCCCATTTTTCCATATTCCTTTTTTTGTTTTAATTGTTTTTTCCCCATTTGCAAAAATCTATTTTCTCTCTCTCCCACTCCTTCTCTCTCAGTTGCTGTGTTCTTCACATCTGTTGTTCTTCTTGCACTCTGGCATTCCATTGCACTGATATAAAATTAGATCATAAGATAGTAGATTTTGAGTTGAAAGGGACTTTGGAAACCATCAAGTCTGACCGCCTCATTTTATAGAAGAGGAAACTGAGGCATGAGAGCTTAAGTATCTTGCTGAGGGTCACACAGCTAATAATACATAGATAGAAGAAATAAGAGAGGAATGACTCCATCAAAGGAAGGTGGGTAAATTCTGAAAATTGTAGGTCATTGGAAGGAGTTTTTTGGGACTTACAGCTGCTTTCTATACCTCTCTCCCTCTTCCCCTCCAGGAATAATTAGGAAAGGTCAATGATGCCATAGTCTACTGAAAAAATAGTAAATTATCTTTTATTGGGTGTCCAACCTTCAGTGAAATTAGTGGGAGGTGTGAGGCAGCCCTGAGAAAAAGTGAAATAAAGTCTCAAGGAAGATACATGGAATGGGAGTGTGTGGGTAGCATTATGACAGCAAAAGAGAGAAGCCACCCTACACCCCTCAGAGTTCCTAGAGTGTTGGGGGACCAACCCAGAATGGGAAAATGGCTTAGGGCAATGGCCAGCCCCAGCCTGTCTCTCAGCAGCTGTAAACCATTTATTAGTGGGTCTTTGCTGTAGCCAAGGGAGAGCTGGAGAGAGGGCAGACAAATGGAGAAAAAAATTGTGTTAATTACCAGTCCATTTCTATGATGCAAAGATGACCCAGTCTGTCATCTCCTTCCCCTGGCTGGTGTTTTGTTGGGTCTGACATTTGTGGAGAGTGCTCCCAAAGGGGCTGTGTTGCCCCCCATCTCCATGGAGACAGCAGCTGCAGCTGACGTCTCCTTTGAGAATGCACCCACAGAGATTTCAGGAACCATTTTGGAAGCATTTGTCCCAACAGAGTCTGATAATCTCCCTTTCATTTGTAATTATTTTATCGCCCTGATGCCCTCCTCTGGCATCGTTTCCCCCCAGCTAACCCCCCTAGGTCCTTGGGGAGGTGTCAGCCGCCTCGCACTGTCTGGGTGGAGATGAAAAGGGAGTGGCGGGGGAAAGTCTTACCAAGACCACTGCTGTCTTCAAACAGGCCCCTTGTCTCCTGTAGGCAGCTCTGGGAGGGTCTGGCCTGATTGAAGTGGGCCGAATTATGAAGCCCAGAGTCTTTGAGGCAAGCCGCCCCATCTAGGCCAAGAATAATTGAACAAATAGTTTATCTGGATAACCAACAGCTGTAGAGCCTAGGCGATTTGGAGAGGATTAGGCTAGAGCTGTGAAAGAATACTCCCACGGGGTCCTTCAAATCCTAATCCTGAATTCTACCAAGGAACAACACATGTTGAAACCCTGGGCTTTCTTTTTAACTCAGTTTTTCTCCCCTTTCCGAGTGACTCTGTTCAGAGCTTCAAGAATTTTAAGTGGTTGAGGCAAGGTCCTTGGGATTGGCCAATTCATTAGCCTCCTGTTAGCTCCCTTAAAACCTTGTTCCATCCCAGACGGTTCCTCTCCATCCCTGGATGTCCTGATCAGGCTGGGAGAGAGCTGCCTCAATGCGGCTGCCTTCTTTTCAGCTCAGTGTGTCTGACGGATGCTCCCCTGTTAAGCAGAATGGTAAGGCTAGGCTCAGGTTGAGACTGGAATGAGGAGGTGGGAGATAGGAGGGATGGTGAAGGCCACCAGTTATCAAGTTATTTTCCCTCCTCTTTCCCACCTCCCCAGATGTCTTCAGTGGAAAATTATCTGAGAAAAAGCCAACAAAAGACCTATGATGAAGTCATTGCCCAATGCCCCAATTGTGGACAGAGAACCCTACCATAACAAGTCACAGCCTTCATCAGAGTAGGGGGCGAGAGAGAGAGAGAGAGAGAGAGAGAGAGAGAGAGAGAGAGAGAGAGAGAGAGAGAGAGAGAGAGAGAGAGAGAGAGAGAGAGAGAGAGAGAGAGAGAGAGAGAGAGAGAGAGAGAGAGAGAGAGAATCACCCCCAGCTACTTGTTGCCAGTGTCATTCAATTTGTAACTTCCTTTTAATTTTTTTTCTTTCTTGTCTTAGCAAACAGTGGTATCCTGAGCCCTTCTACCTAATAACTTTTGACTCTAGTCTTCTTTGGAATACTATTTTTTGCTTTTCTTCTGCAACCAACATGGAAAATGGGGCTATACCCCTTCCACATTAGTAGACAAGTCAAGTTAGCTGGGGCTGGCCAAGGATTTGGACACTAGATTAGAACCTTGCTCAACTGACATGGAATTAGAATTAAAAAAAAGTTTTATTAATAGATTTTATTTCTAATATCTCATCCCCTCTCTTCTCTCCCTACACCATAGAGGGCATCATCTGGCAAGAAAATATGTATAGCTAATTTATGTCTTTCATATTTCCATTTTTCAGTTTATTCTCTGAAGATGAACATTCACAAGTTATTCTTCAAATATTAGATCTGTAACTGTATACAATATTCCCTTGATTCTACTCATTTCACTCTTCATTATCTCATGTAGTTTTTTCCAAATTTTAAAAAAATTAGCTCATCGTTTCTTATAGCTAAATAGTATTCCATCACCAATATATACCACAACTTGTTTAGTCATTCTCCAGTTGATGGAAATCCCCTTGATTTTCAATTCTTTTCCACCACAAAGAGGGATGCTATAAATATTTTGGAACATATAAGTTCTTTTCCTTTTTTCCTTGATATTCTTGGGAAAATTGAACCAGCAAATGGTTCTATAGATATACACAGTTTTATAGCTCTCTGTGTGTAATTCCAAATTGCTCTCCACAATGGTCAGACTAGTTTATAGTTCTGCCAACAATGTATTAGTGTCTACATCTTTTCACATCCCCTCTAACATTTGTCATTTTGCATTTTTGTCATTATAGCCAATCTGATGGGCGTGAGATGTCAGCTCAGCTCAGAATAGTTTTGGTTTACATTTCTCTAATCATAGTGACCTAGAGCATTTTTTCATATACTTACATATGATTTCAATTTCTTTACCTGAAAACTGTTCATATCTTTTGCTCATTTATCAATTAGAGAATGACTCATATTTTAATAAATTAGACAAAGTTCTCTATATATCTTAGATATTAGACCTCTATCTAAGAGACTGTCTATGAAAATGTTCCTCTAATTTTTTGCTTTCTTTATAGTCTTGACAACATTTGTTTTATCTGCATAAAAACTAGAATTAGAATTCTTGAAAGGCAAAGTCCCGTATGCTCCAAGAGAACACCATAGAATTTAGTGCAGGGAGGTACCTTAGAGGGATTTGAAATCAAGTCTTCTAACTCCATTTCCCTCCATAGCTCCTCTTAGAGGGTATTTTGTGAGAAATCATGAAATGGACTGATGAAATTCAGTCTGCTTCTGAGCTTGGCAGTCAATGAAAAATTGGGAAAAATCAATACTAGATAGGTAGAAGAAAAGAGTTGAGATTACCACCTTCCCAGTTCTCTTCTTTGGTATTTTTTCCCTTAACATGCAGTACAAAATTCCCTTCTAATTCTTTTTATCCTTTATCCCTGCCCCAACTTAGCTAAGAAAACATGGAGAAGAGTTGAGCACCAGAAAGACAAAATAAAGGATAGTCAACATTGCTGTCTGAAACTGAGCTATCTGGTACATAAGAGTGGCAGATCTTTCCCACTATTTCCTTGCCCACCTTATTCCTCCCCAATGGGCAGGCACATTTGGAAAAATGCTGCCATTTTAAAAAAGCATAGGCTGTATCATGAGTCTGAGAGAAATCATCCAGTTTTTCCTTAACCTTCTAGCAAGGTTGAGATCTAGCACATAAAATCCTCGTACTCAGGTTTACTTTGCCTGGGAAAAAATGGACCAGCAAAAGATGAAGCTGAAAGGATGACAGTCCAAATCCAGAGGTTGTTTGCTCCCCAAACACAAAAGGGGTTCTCAGGAAATGGGAAGGCTTGGGAAATCTGAACCCTAAAAGAAGACCAAGCACATTCCTATGACAGTAGGGCACCAATCAGAGGGTTATTGGGTTTTTTGTTTTTGATTTTTTAAAATTTTCTTTTAAGCACTTCATGTGAAATTTAAGGACTACAGATTCAAATACAAGTTGTCTGAGACACGAGTCATGAGCTATCGTGATCTTGGACTGCCTTCATGGAGAGGTAGTATCCAGAACACAGGAAACAATAGTCCTACTGTTCTACACATCTAAAGTATTATTCCCATACTATTTAATTTTATCCCAAATCTTCTTAAGCCTCACAAGGGATAGTCTAAAATTAGATCTTGGAACCAGCCTTAGTCTTTTTCTTTGTCCAAAGCTGGACCTCATCCTTTTCCTCCTACTTTTCCTCTTCCTTCTCCTCCTCTTCCTTTTGTTATTCCTCCTCCTCCTTCCCTCCCTCCCTTCTATTTTAGTAATAAGTCTGAGACAGAAGGGTAAAGGCTAGGCAAATGGAGATAAATGTCTTTCCTGATAGGTACTTCTTAAATACATGGTTTGAAAACTCTCTTAAAGGATGCATAGCACTATGGAAGTTCAAGTAACTTAGATGATTATCCATTTCTTTTCTATTTGATTCTGTCATTCCTTTTACATTGGAAAAGCATTCAGTAAATGATCTGGTACACTAGTACATAAAGTGCTGAATAAAGTTGGGCTAATTATCATTGTTCTTGGAAGGAAGCAGATTTTGTGTGGACATAGGTTCTGATTGCTTAACTAGAATGATGGCGGCAAGACAGAAGGAAAAAAATAGTCATATACTTGCTATAATTACATTTCATTCTTTCATGAGTTCAGTACCTGGGATACCTGAGGAGTTCGAGAAGATACTAAATCTGAGGGTAGTTTTGCTTATAAATATTACTTATAATTGTTGATAGGTTGCACAGTGGATTGAGCACTGGGCCAGGAGTCAAGAAGATTTTATTTCAAATCTGGCCTCAGATGCTTAGTGGCTGTGTGACCCTGGGAAAGTCTCATAACCCTGTTTTCCTCAATTTCTTCATCTGTGAAAAGTGACCTGGAGAAAGAAATGGCAAGCCATTCTGCCAAGAAAACCCCATAAGGGTCATGGAAAGTCAGACATGACTGAAAACGACTGAACAAAAACATAATTCGATGTGGAATAGAGATAAGGGTTGTCAGCATCATGGGGAAACAGTTTGTTGATTTGTATGAGGATATATCTGAAGATGTGCATGTGTATGATTCATCCAGAGATTATGTAAATCTAACAATAAAACATTTTGTAGAAATAAAACCAGAACTAAATAATTAGAGAAACATAAATTGCTCATGAGTAGGCTGAGTCAACATAATAAAAATGCTAATACTAGTTCATTTGCTTATTCAGTGCTACACTAATTAAACTATCTAAAATATTTTATGGAGCCAGAAAAAAATAACAACAAAATTCATATGGAGGAAGAAAAGATCAAGAATATCAAAGGCAATAATAAAAAATAGAAGAAGGGGGAGGAGTGTCTGTTAATTTAATACCAGATCTTGAACTGCATTATAGAGCAATAACTATTACAAGGATTTGGTACTGGTTAAAAAGGAAAGCTTCATCAGTCGAATACATAACTCACACAACATACTGAAGCAAAAAACACAAGAGCAGAGCATTTGATCAACCCAAAGTCCCTGGTTATTAGAGAAAGGATTTGCTGTTTGAGAAAACACATCTGGGAATACTAGTTGGCAACTGGGAGAAATTAGGTTTAGAGTAACACTTTACACCTTATTCTAGGATAGACTCTACAAGGATATGTGGCTTAGAAATAAAAAGTTACATTACAAATAAATCTTAGGAGCAAGGAAAAAAAGCAAGCAAATTTTTAAATTTATGCAAAGCTAAGAGTTCATGACTAAATAGTGATAGAAAGGAACATACAAGATAAAATGGGCATTTTTGATTATATAAAATTTAAGAGCTTTTGCACAATATTAATGTAATAAAAATTAGAAAGGAAAACAGATTAGTGGGGGAAACATTCTTTAAGAAGTTTCTCTGATAAAGGGCTCATTTCCCTTTTCCCCACCTCTTTCAATTCCTTTTTTATTTTTTCAATTACACATAGAAATAATTTTATAACAATTGCTTTTTGGACCTTTTGCAATCCAAATCCTCTCTCTACTTTCCTCTTCTCCCTTCTCCCCAGGCAGTAAACAATCTGATATAGGTTATTCCTGTGTTGTCAGGCAATATAAACTTCCTTATTCTTCATGTCATGAAAGAAGACATATATTGTACATCTAAGAAAAAACTCATGAAGGAAATAAAATAAGAAATAGTACGGTTCAATCTGCATTCATACTCTGACAATAGCATTCTTTATCATGAATCCCTTGGGGTTGTTTTGGGTCCTTGCATTGCTGATAATAGTTTAGTCCTTCATAATTGATCATCGTATAATATTTCTGTTACTATATGCACTATTCTTCTGGTTCTGTTCACTCCACTTAGCATCAGTTCAAATACGTTTTTCCAAGTTTTTCTGAAACCATTCAATTCATTTTCTTATGGTACAGTAATATGGCCTCATTTCCAAGACAAGAAACTGATTCATATTTATAAGACTAAGAACCATTCTCTATTGGCCAAATGGTCAAAGGATACAAACAGGCAGTTTTCTTAAGAAGAGGTAGCAACTATCTACAATCCTTTGAAAAAGTACCTAAATCACTATTGGAAATTATTAAATTAAAGCACATTTGAGGTTCCATCTCACACTAGAATGGCAAAGTTGCTAAAAGAAGAAAATTTTAAGATTCCGAAGAGTTGTGGGAAAAAAAGCTATTCTAGTGCCATGTTGGTAGAATTGTCAATTAGTCTAGCTATTCTGCAAAGTAGTTTGGAACTATACTCAGAAAATGGCCAAACTGTATATACTCTTTTAAAAAAGTAAAAGTAATATTTTAAATTATTGAAGAAAATGATAAATTTCAGTTTGAAGATATAGTAAAAATAAGCATTCAATTTCTTCCCTATCCAAATTCAAGGACTATTTGAAATCTTCCTCCTAGGTTAAGAACTCCTATAGAGTTTGTCCTTCAGTATGTATGCAAGCATAACTTTATGCTGAGTTGGATTAGAATTGAAGAAAAAGAGAAGAGAGGTCTAGATTGTTTTTAGAAAATGACAAAATTCCTTTGCTGACCTTTTATTTTGTTTAGTCATTTTTCAGTCCTATCTGATTCTTTATGACCCCTTTGGGATTTTCTTGGCAAAGGCTCTAGAGCAGCTTGCCATTTCCTTCTCTAATTAATTTTACAGATGAGGAAACTGAGGCAAACAGGATTAAATGACTTTCTATTACTATTAAGTGTCTAAGAATGGATTTGAAATAAGGAAGAGGATTTTTCCTGACTTCAGATCTAGCACTCTATCTATTTTGTCACCTAGCTACTCATTAAAGGAAAGAGCCATCTTTTTTTTTTTACCCTTACTTTCTGTCTTAGAAACAATACTAAGTATCGGTTCCAAGGCGGAAGACTGGTAAGGTCTAGGCAACCAGGGTTAAGTGATTTGCCCATTGTCACAAATCTAGGAAGTATTTGAGATCAGATTTGAACCCAGGACCTCCTATGTAGAGGTCTGGCTCTCCATCCATTGAAATAGCTTGATTCCCCAAGGGTTATCTTTTTAATACCAACATTCTACTAGTGTTGCTATATAGCAGCAAGAAATGGAGTTCCACTGTCTTCTAAGAATATATAGAGGGCAATAGGGAGGCACATGATGGGTGTAAACAGACTACAACACATAACTAATGAGGATCTTGGAAGGAGAAAAGGAATAAAAGATGTTTTCTAAGAATTTTCTGATAGAAGAAATGGACTATCACATGGCAAAAGTATTGAGGATAGTTGAACAGTTAAAGTACTTCACCTGTACCCTCAATCAGACAGATGAAATAAAGACTCTAGGTTCTTTGGTATGCCCCCTATGAGAAACTTGTGAGAGGGACATGGACCAGCATGGCCCTAGATGAGCAGATACAGATAGGAAATCCACATTGTTGGAAGGAACTTCTGAATCAATGAGATCACAGATCCATTTGAATAAAATCAAGGGTTGAGATGAGATGATTTGTATGATCCTTTGAATTTCTACATGCTATAATCCAAAATGTCAAAAGAGGCTAGGAGGGAAAAGGACTCATTGAACTCTTCAAATTCATTTGGCACAGTGGGATGAGCAAAGGATTTGGAGTCAGAATAACTGGGTTTAAATCCTAGTTCTTCCCCTTAAGAGGTGTATGATCTTGGGCAAAATGAGGAGGCTGGACTAGATAATCTAGTCCAATCTAAGGCTCCTTCTGGTTCTAAATCTGTAATAATAGATATTTCCTCAATTCTTTGACAACACCTCATGGAAGTTGTATTCCCCCTCAAATTGGAAGTCAGTTTTAGGGAAACTTTGGCATTCCATGTGTTAAGGATTGGGTGTGATTGACTTATTCTACACCACTACACTTAAAGTAAGATAGTATAATTTCATGACCTGTAGACTAAGTTTGGAAATATTCTTTGTACTCTAGTGACAGTTGCACAAGAATTGTATTTTGATAGTCTAATGAAACTTGGCCACAATCCAGGTGTCATTTATAAATGATCAAGCTAGAGAACCAGTCATTTGAGAAGTTTTACATAATACTCTTAAGAAACAAAAATGGGTCTGAACTGTCTCAGAGAAAGGGGACATTGAGGAAGTTTGCTGACTGTATAGGCATCAAGGGTCCCTGATCTGAGCTGTGGGCTTGGGTTGAGTAAAGCAATCACCTTAGCTTTAGCTATGTACAGATGTGAATTTTAGATTTACTCCACCCTGCTTAGTCTTTAGAATTTTAGCAACCAGGAATGTATATACCCCCACTTAAGGATTAAGTGTGGGGGAGGAAGGCCTATGGCCCACACGTCCTAGCAAGTGACAAATCAAAAACAACTGACTAACCCCCTGGGCCATCCAAAGCCAAGTGTAAGCCACCATTGGTACATGTAAGACATTAGAAGTGACGTAAAGAACTGCCTTTATATTTAGCGTCACTTCCTGTGAGAAGGACTTGGCCATGGAACTCAACCATGGAGGAGCTCAAGTGTGAGACCTGAAACTGCTTCCCTTAGACAATTACATGGTGAGTGATAAGGCTGACTCCCCTTTCCTTGGCTTTTCTGGAGGAAACAGCCTCTGGAAAGGTCCATCTCTTGGGACTCCCTTTCCCTTGGCTATCTGGAGTCACTAGCCTCTGGAGAGACCCCTTGGCTGAGGCCTCTGAACTCCTACTGTGTTCAGACCAGGCCGGGGCAGCTATCCTTCCCTTTTTCCTCTCTCTCATTCTTAATTTTCTTCCTTCTATTGTAAATAAACCACCATAAAATTCCATTCTGACTTGAGCATTTCATTGGAATTTATCATTTAAATCCCTGGCAACCAACTAAAAATATATATATTCAGTCCAACCATAAAATTTACCCCTTATACAGATCCACAGAATGATTATTACTACCTCATCTAGGGAAGTGGCATGGTACTACAGAAAAAAGTTGATATTGGGGTCATGGGACCTGAGCTCAGAAACTAGTGTTTTCATTATTATTTGTCTTATTGCTTTTAATTTTCAAAGTTGTTTAAATGTATTATTATGATTTATAATTTTGAATAAATTATTTAACTTTTCTGGGCCTCAGTTTTCTTATCTGCAAAATGATTGAGTTGGATTAGGTGATCTCTAATTTTTCTTTTAACTTTCTATATATGATCTCATGATTTCTCATTCTGTATAGGAAAGTGGGGTCAACCAGCACGGGGTGATACTCTGAATAGCTTACTGGATTTAGAGTCAGGAAGTTGTTATTGTTGTTCACTAATTTCAATTGTATATACTTCTTTGTGATTCCACTTAGCCATGACAAAGATGCTGAACTGATTAGCCATTTCCTTCTCCACTCATTTTACAGATAGGGAAATGGAGGCAAATAGGGTTAGGTGACTTGCCCAGAATTCAAATTCTGTCTCAGACATTAGCTCCTTGATCCTGGGCAACCTCAGTTTCCTCATTTGTAAAATGGAAATAATATCCACCTTACAGGGTTGTGTTGAAGATAAAAGGTGATAAAGTTTATAAAGGACTTTGCTGACCTTAAAGAGCTATATAAATGTTTAGCTTTTAACAGAAGATACCAGCTAGCAACCCATTTTTGACCTGCAGAATGAGAAGTACTAACAGTGACCTCTTGGGGTCAGCGTAGTCTGTTCCAATTGCAAGATAAGAATTTGAAGACTCAGAACTATTTTCTGGAGAGTTCTGTGTCTTTGGTAGGAATGGAAAATACTATGTGATGGAAGAGTATAGATGAGGTAAAGGATAGGGACCAAGTGGATATTCCTGAGAGAAAAGATTAGAACTGGGTCAGTCAATGAATTTGGGATCTGCTGTGGGGAAGGCATTCCTGATGGTAATATTAACCCAAAAGACTTCTGGAAAAGAGAGATGAAATTCAAAAATAATGGTGGAGAGAGGGCTGAAAACTGAGTTCAGTGCCAATTGGGGTTTTTGATGGAGATTTTAAGGATGCTTTAAAAAATCTATTGCTCCAGTGATCTTACAAAGAAAATCTCAAAAACAACATAAGAGGGATGGGGAGAGACATTGTAGTGGGTGAAGCAACATAAGTCAAGTTCCCACCAAGAAAAAAAAGAAACATCTGTAGTTCTTACATGGAAAAGCCTTTTCTAACTTCTGAGTATCTCCTTCATCCTCATAGCACTTACTATTGACCCTTTTGGGCTCCTTAAAGAAACAGATGAAATTCTAATTCATCTATCATCTCAGACCTGGATTCATTTGAAGATTTAGGAGGGAATCATTTCCAAAGAGATTTCTATTCTTTGGGAGCTTTTTATTTTCTTAAGAATTCATTTTCAGGAATGATGCTTTTTTTTGACAGTAATGGTGGCTAGGTTAGATCGTTCAAGCCTCTACATTCTCTTTCTCTCTCTCTCTCTCTCTCTCTCTCTCTCTCTCTCTCTCTCTCTCTCTCTCTCTCTCTGTCTGTCTCTGTCTCTGTCTCTGTCTCTGTCTCTGTCTGTCTGTCTGTCTGTCTGTCTCTCTTCCTCTCTCCTTCTCTCTCTCTCTAGTAGAAGAAATTTGGGTACTCAAGCTCTGGCCGTAGTCAGTTCTTAGCTCCATCTACCAAATAACCTACAAGAGTAGTTTTAAGTTTTTGCATGCCATAATAGCAGATGTACACCCTATATCATATTCCCTGATGTCTTGGAAAAAGGGGGGGGGGGAGGAAAGGGAGGGAGAGAACATGGATCACAAAATGTCAGAAAATGATTATTAAAATTATTTAAAAAATTAAAATAAAAATAACATTTAAAAAGCTTTGCATGCTGTCTCTTTAACTGGGTCTGGTGGAAATGGAGCCAGAACAAAGCATCCAGAAAAAGAATCTGCAATGTCTGTCACAGCTACAAGCTGGAAACCTGGAGAGTCTAGTCCATGCTTCTGTTTTTAAATAGCACCTCAAATATCCCCACACAGATGGGTATCTCTTCACTAACTTGCTGTCCAATTCCTAGTGCTCTGGAAGAACAGCCAACAAGCACCCCCAAGTCCTTATGTCTGAAGTCTTCTCTTGACCTTTTCCCTGATGGTCTCTTCAGCTTAGGATGGGAGGCCATCACTGAAGGACTCTAGTGCCTGCCCTACAGCATCCTCTGATTGACTGGTAAAAATGAGGACTCACAAGCTTTGGTTTTGTGGGGTTGGACACCTACTAGTGGCCAGTAAGGGTTCAAGTGTGCTTCAACCTGTTACCTGGGGTTGTGGCATTCTGGAATGGAAAGAGCCCTGAGAATTACATTACAAAACTGGTCCCCTAGTTCTGCCTCTATCCCTGAGTAGCTGTGTGACCTAAATTCTTTAGGACTCAATTTCTTCACCTGTAAAATGGAATAGTAATACGATTACTGCCCGCCTCATTCATAGTGTTGTGAAGAAAACACTACACTAAGTGCTACATTAATATGAGCTCTATATAATATAGAGAATTCATCTTCCCTAAATTGTTTGGCGCTTATTATTTTTGTTTCACTCTTTCAATGTCTTCTGAATACTTTTTGGTGTTTGGCTGTTTGCCTTAGTCCCCCAATAGCTTAGAGCAGACATTTTTACCTGGGATCTGTAAACTTTAAGTTTATTTTTAATTTTAATAAATTTCCATATAAGTTTTCCAAAGTTATATGATCCATATTGTCTCCCTTCCTTCTTCCTTCTCCCCTCCTGGAGCTGACAAGCAATTCAATCTGAGTTATACATGTATTATTAGCACACAAAACCTATTTCCAGATTATTCATTTTTATCAATAAATAATCTTCAAAACCCCCAAACATATACCCAAATAAACCAAGTGATAAATGATATGTTTTCATCAGCATTTCTACTCCAACAGTTCTTTCTCTGGAAGTAAAGAGCTGTAAACATTTAAAAAAGAGATATTTGTTAACCGTATTTCAATAGAGTTGATTTCCTTTCAAACCCTATGTACTTAAAAAATATTCTTTTTAGCAGTTCCCGGAAGAAGCCAACACACCCCATGCACAAAAGTTAAGGACTTTTGCCTTAAAGGAGGGGGCCCACCTCTTACACTTATTTTCAACCATCGTTGAGCATCCTTAAGAAATGCTCCCAGTCTGAGGATAAGAATATTGGAGGTGCCAGAGCTAACCAAGGAGCAAAAATGCAACACTTCACTGATTCCTGAAGTGATGCCCCCCCCCCCCCCCCCAGGTCCAGTTTTGTCATAAGCAACGGGGAGGGAAAGAGGGCAATGCCTCGGACCCGGCTTCATCATGTCTGCTCCAGGAGGCAAGGCGTGCTCTCAGAAGCAGAGGCAGAGGCACTCAGGGATGTGGGGGCAGGAGATGGGCCAGTGATTAGGATTCTACCATCATGTCAAGTGTTTCCTATGGGGAGCTGCATATGCTGCTCTTTGCCTTCCAGGAATGTGGGATTAGCTGCTTTGGGCCTTTCAGGCTCTGCTCAGAGTGCCTGGGTCTGGGCTGGAGCACGCTTGAGCTTGGTGAGATGTGGGCCCCGGACCCTCCCGGAAGTTGGTGAGCGCATGTTCCTGTAATATTAGAACTTGCCCAGATCCTGGTCCGGCTGTAGACTCAGATCTGACCGACTGTCTATTCTTATCCTCCTACAGGCTCTGGCACATCCACAAGGACACCAAGCAAATAGCCCAGATCCCCTGCAACTGGGCCCCCCTTCACTCAGCGGCTTGCATGTCCTGGCATCCCGCTAAGTTGTTGCTGCATGTCTCCTCCTTTGCTGTCCTTTCCTCCTTCCTCCAATATGGCCCCGTGGCCTGATGGGAAGCAGGCAGCACCATCGTCAATAGTATGACGGTGGCAAGTAGATTCCATGGCTGGAGAATGATTGCTCCAGACTGCATCCCAGTTAGGTCTGGCTCCTGAGCTCCCTTTTCTTATTTTCTGCAAAACTGTGCCTAGTACAGAGGAATGGAGGGCCAGGAAGGAAATGGATGATTACTCATAGCTAGTATTGTAGGGAAAAGCACTGGGTTTGGTATCAAAAGATGGATTTGGAATGGAAAGATCACAGGACTTGGACCATGTCTGAACCAGAGTTCTACTACTACTACTCCATGTGACTATAGGAAAACCATTCAACCCCTAAGAGCCTTAGTTTCCTCATCTATAAAATGGGTTTATATTAAAATTTATATTCTAATATTGTTTTATATTATTATATATTTTATTAAATTATATTAAAATTATATTTATATTAAAATAATGTCATCAATCAACTCATGAGGTTGTTGCAAGGAATGAACTTGGTAAATTTTATAGTGCCATTTAATAGTGTGGGTTGTTACAGGGGTCTGAGGTGGCATGGTCTTGACTTGGCCAATCCATGACTCACTTCTTCCTATGGTGCATCAGTTGTTTCTATCCACAAATTATTTTTTCAAATATGGGCTGGAGTATATTTAATCAAGACAGGGGGGATAGAAACATTTTGAATCAGACATAAATCTGAGATGAGGCTGAGCATGAGTTATAACCTTGTGCTCACAGAGCACGTGGAAAGCAGGGTGAGGTTGTTCTTTGGCTGGGCTGAGCTCAGCTGTGTTTCTTCCTGACCTTAAGAACAATGGGATTTCAAGGTTTACCTTATTGTCAATGGATCATCATTTAAGAGAACTTTTCATTTGTTTGCTAATGATAATCTCCCAGTTGATAATGATTCCTGAAACACTGCCATTTCCTTTAATTAATTTGTTCTGTATTAATTATTTGGGGCATTGATTTTTATTTTACAAATGAGATGACTAATCTAGCTAGACAGGTTAGTAACTGCCCAGTTGGCATTTAGCTGGCAAGAGTTCAATCTTCAAATACTGTCCAACATGCTTAAGAGGATGCATCATTCTCTCTTTGCATCAGATATGGCAAGAAAGGTGATGCTTGCCAGAGAACCAGACCTCCTGCAGCAGTGATCTCGTCAGGGCTCAAGAGCCAGAAAAGTCAGTTCTGTTCATGGCCTATGTGGGGGCAAACTACTAGGAAAATCCCATGGACAGAGCAAAACAGGAGAAATACCTTTTGAGCTAAGTGCTAGGTGGTTCACGGGATCTGAAGTAGGACTAGTGAAAAGGCTTGGAACATATCTTTTGGCTATATAGAAGGAACTTTCTAACTAGAGCTATCTGGAAATGATCACTTTGAGAGATAGTGAGTTTACTGTCATGAGTAGCACTCAAGCATATTGTAGAAAGAAATCATATAACTAATTAATGGTTGTACTAGATGACCTCTCAGATAATTTCTAACTTCATAGTTCTCTAATTCTGCAGCTGGGGGCATCTTAGAGTGCCCATGCAAAATGAAAAAGTGGAAGAGAATATGAAATATTTTTAATAAAAGCAACTGATCTAGAAAATAGACTGAGGACAGACAATATAAGAATTCTTAGTTTATCTGAAAGTTATGATAAAAAGCAGTCTAGACACTATACTTCAAGAAATTATTAAAGAAAATTGTGCTAAAGTTTTACAAACAGAAGATAAAATATAGTTTTGAAAGCTCACAGGAACATTATAGCTGAGTTTGTAACCCTTAGGTCAAGGGGAAAATACCTCAAGCAACTAAGAAAGAAACAATTTAAATACTGCGGAGCTATAGTCAGAATTATAAAAGACTTAACAACTTCTATATTAAAAAACAAAAGGCATGGAATAGAATATTTTTAAGAGTAAAGGAGCTGGGTTTACAACCAAAAATAACCAACCCAGCAAAGCTGAATATAATTATAAAAGGAAAAAAGATTACTTAACAAAATAAAAGATGTTTAGGTATTCTTGAAGAAAAGACCAGAACTGAACAGAAAATTTGGTCTATAAGAATAAGAAACATAAGAAGATAAACATGAAAGACCAGTTACAAAGGATTTTAAAAGGTCAAACTGTTTACTTCTCATATGGGAAAATGTTATATATAAATCTTGAGAATGATATCATTGATTGGATAGTTACAAAGGGCATATATAGATAGATGCTTAGAAGTTTAGTTGACTATAATCTGACATATTCTTATATTTGAGAAATAATAGTTGGAAGAGTCCTCAGAATTCACCTACTCTACAAGCCCACAAAGCATGAATCCCATATACAAATGGTCATATAGACCTGACTTGAAGGCCTTCACTAATCAGGGAACTCACTATCTATTTTTTTTTGTAGCAATGGAATTTCACCTCATATTGAGTAAAAAATCTGTTCTCCTGTCATTTTAATGCACTGGCCCTAGTAACTAATTCCCTTTTGAAAGCCAAGAACAAATCTTTTTTTTCCCCATATGATAACTTTTTAAATACTTGAAGACAAGTCAGCCTATCTCACCTATATCTCTTCTCTAGATTAAACATGCCCAGAACCATCAAGTAATTTTCATATGATATGGGTTCTATTCTTCTCACTGTTTTGGAAAACTTTTTGTCACTACTTTCAGTTGTCACTGTTCTCTCTGAAATGTGACAAACAGACCTGAACACAATACCTAGATATATCTGAAAAGGGTAGAATTCAATAAGATTGTCATCTTCTGTTTTGAAAGTTTTAATTCACTATTTACGAAGTCAGAATCTCAGAATGCTGGAGTTGCAAGAGACCTCAGGAGTCAGCTAGTCTACCTTAGACCTGAAGAGACATTTATGCCATAACATCTCTTATTTCTCAGGCTATGTATCCCAGTCCTTTTATCTATAACCCCTGGTTCAAGTTTCCATGTTCTATGCTTAGAAGGACTGCATTCAATTTTGGGAGTTAGCCCTCCAAGTCATATCCCTTTAGTTCAAACCCCATAGGCCCTGGCCATCCAGTTTTCTCTGCAATTTTAGAATATAGCTTGAATATAACTCGTGTCTAGATTTGCATAAATGTAGGTAAAAGCTGTTATTTCATCATTCAAGATAATGAATTTCTGTATCAGACAGTTTTTATTTCATTATATGGAAAACATAGAAAATCCAACAGGAATCCCCAAGACAGTTGTCTCTTCCCTTTCCCACGAGTCCCAGATTCCTCCAATAGTATCTATACTGTCTTTCAGACTCATAGTGCTGTTCTGTGGCTTAAAATCTCCTAAAAAAGGAAATGAATTTAGGGTTTCCAGAGGGGCAAACTTCCCAACATTTTGGTTAATCTTGCTTTCACTTCAAGAATGCAGTTAGGCTCTAGACCTACAGGACTATGGTTTTGACTCTCCTAGGAAGGAACTCAAACTTACTAAGGAGGGAATTGTTTTCCATTTGAACCCTTGTCATCCAAATAACTAACAGAAGCAGGGAGGGACAGAGTGGAAGAGTTTTTCTGTTCTATACTACAACTTATTGCTGAAACTCGAGTTCTGGAACCTATATGCATCATCCTCTTCTTGCCAAGAGGATGTTTGATACCCAGTCAATCAGTTAATGAGCATTTTTTCAAGCAACTGCTGTGCGCCCAGATATTGTGCTAAGTTTGGAGAGTACAAAGCAAGCAAAAGATAGTTCCTGCCCTTAATTGAATTCACAGTCTAAGGGGGAAACAACATAAAAACAACTAGATACAAATAAGATATATGCAGACTAAATTAAAGATAATCAACAAAAGGAAGATACTATAATTTTGAAAAGCTTATTAAAATATTCATCTTTATTTTGAGTTATGAATTTTCTCTCTCCTTCCCACCCCTTCATTACGGTGAGATTTAAAATGGTTGATGTCTTAAACTGTAGTGAGTTAAAATGGTGGAAGATATAAATTGTGATAGATATAAGGGAGGGTGAGTAAATTTGACCGCAGAAAATATGTTTCACTACAATGTCTTGGTTTTTAAATCAAATATAAGGTGGTTGCCAGGGAAATATTCCCAATTATCCAAATACCCAAGTCAACTGGGTTTTATAGAGATTTTTAATTAATAATATAATGAGGAATTAGAGAAAGAAAGAAAGAGTAGGAAAGGAATAATTATGAAGGGCCTCAAGCCAATATGGCCTAGACCTGAGTCTTAAGAGAGAGAATCAGTCAGTCAGTCTTTTAACACTCACCACAAGGTCTGCCTAAACAAGGATTCTAGTGACACCAGGCCAGCATCATCTCAGCTGACTTCACCAGAGAGCCTTCCAGCCAGAGACTGTTCCAAAAGGCCTCTCTCCAGAGCCTCCAGAGGGACAGAGTCCCTTTAGAGGAGCTCCAGCGAGACCTCCTTAGAGATTGTCCTCCAAGAGCTTCCCTTCTCCAGAGCCTCTCTCAAGAGATTCTTCATCAGAGATCCTCCAAAAGGATTTCTCCAAAAGGATCTCTCCTCAAGAGATTCTGTTTTTTCTTATATAGGGGTTTTTCTCCCATGTCACCTCCCCTAAGTCCCTACATCTACCAATCACTGTGGATGCTTTCCAAAGGACTGCCCATCTGAATTCCTGCTAAGTCGACCAATCTCCTCAGTAAGTCTGAATCAGAAAAAATGCTGCTGTGTCGACCAAGATCCTCAGTAAGTCTGAACTAGAGAAAACACAGCTGAGTCAACTAATCTCATCAAGAGAAAAGTTGCCCGACCCTTTTAGGTACCTAGCATCCCATTGTATCAATTCTAAAAACAGGTCTGGCTCAAAGAACTCCTTACCCCACCATTAGCATGGATCAAAGTACTTTCTTTGTTTAGCAAGGAGTTTTCTGTCCTAAAGCAGTCTTAAGTATGGGTGGAATAGAGGTCCTCCCATTTCTGATCCTGGTGAGTTCTCACATCAAAATGGGGAATGTTTCTCAGTAGGGAATTTGAGGATTCCTCAATGTGGAGTAAAATTTTTCACATTCATAAGTCTGTGAAATTTTAAGGTTCACATTACCTATTGGAAAGGCAAGCAATATGATAATATTACATATATGAAATAATCAAAATATATTTCTGTATTAGCCAACTTGCAAAAAAGGCAAAAAAAAAAAGAAATAATGGAAGTGGGGAAAAAAGCCTTAATTTCTATTTATAGTTCATCAGTTCTCTTTGGACAGCATTTTTCATCATGAGTCCTTCAGAACTACTGTGGAGCATGGTATTAATGAGAGTAGCTAAGTCTCACAAATAATTGTTATTAAAATATTGCTGTTAATAGATAAATGTTCTCCTGGTTCTACTCACTTCATTTTCCCTCAGTTCATAGAAGTCTTCCCAGGTGTTTATGAAACTCCTTGTCATTTCTTATTGCACAATAGTATTCTTTGCAATCATATACCATAACTAGCTTAGCCATTCCCCAATTAATGGGCATATCAACATTTTATAATTCTTTGCAACCACAAAAACTGCTACAAATATTTTTGCACATATATGTCCTTTTCCTTTTATTAAAAATCTCTTTGGGATACAGACCCAATAGTGGTATTACTGGGTCATAGTATACACCGTTTTGTAGTTCAAAGAACCATAAAATTATTCTTCAGAATGATCAGTTCATAACCTATTTTTACATGCCCTCCAATATTTATAATACTCCTTTTCTTTCATGTTAACCAGTCCCATTGTTGTGCAGTGCTGCCTCAGAGTTGCTTTTAGTTTGTATTTCTCTCATTATTAGCTTTTATTTCTTCTGAAAAAACTGCCCTACTCACATCCTCTATCCATTTATCAATTGGGGAAAGACATTCATTTTTATAAACTTGACTCGGTTTCCTATATATTTGAGGATTACACATTTCCCAATAAATTTGAGAAATAAAGTTTTTTTTTTTATATCAGAGCAATTTGTTGTAAATTCTCCCCTCCCAATTTCCTGCTTTCCTTCAAATTTTGGTTGCAATGATTTTATCTGTGAAAAGCTTTTTAATGAGCATAATCAAAGTTATCCATTTTGCCTTCTGTGATTCTCTTTAGCTCTTATTTGGTCATAAACTTTTCCCTTATCTATAGATGTTGCAGGTAATTTTTTTCAACATTTGCTTAATTTGCTTATATCCTCCTTTATGACCAAATCATGTACTCATTTAAATCTTATCTTGGTATATGGTGTGAGATGTTGGTTTATGCCCAAATTTCTGCCAGATTTCTTTCCAGTTTTCATAGCAATTTTTATTGAATAGTGATTTATTGCTTTGAAAGCTTGGATCTGAGTTCATCAAACACTAGATTACTATGGTCATTTACTTCTATATATTTTCTACCTAATCTAGTCCACTTAATGACTATTGTATTTTTTTCTGTAGTTTTAATTTTCCCCCCAATGATTACTGCTTTGTAATATAGTTTGAAATTTGATGCTTCTAGGATATGGGAAGTCAATAAAATTAAGAGGGACTGGGAAAGGCTTCTTGTAGAAAAGAAAAATTTAGCTGGGACTTGAAGAAAGCCACAAGAATATGAAGGTGTAGAATTCTAAGCATGAAGGATAGCATGTGAAAATGCATTGATCAGAAGAGTGAGCTATTGTTTATGAGCAAGGATGCTGGAATCATTAGATTCTAGCATACATTAGGGAATAAGAAAGGTAGGAAGGAGCCAGGTTATGAAGAACTTTAAAAACCAAATGGAAGATTAATATTTGATCTTGAAGCTACTGAATTTTATTAAAAAAGGGAGTGACATACTCAGACCTGAAAATCAATTTGAAAGCTGAGTGGAGGTTGTCTGTAGTGGAAAGAGACTGGAGCTAGGGAGTCCAAGCATGAGGTCATGAGGACCTAGACCAGAGTGGAGGGAGTGTAAGAAGAGAAAGAACGTGTTATCATGGTAAAATCTATAAGACTTGGCAAAAGACTGGATATGAGGGAGGTAGTGGTGGTGAGAGTGTAGAGTTTAGAATGACATTTAGGTTGTAAGCCTAAGTGATTGGAAAAATGGCATAACTCTCAACAGTAATAGGAAATTTAGGAAGATGGGAGGGTTTGGGAGGAAAGATAATGAATTCAGTTTGCGATATGGTGAGTTTAAGATGTCTGTAGGACATGCAGTTTAAGTTGCCCAATAGATAATTTGGGATGTGGGATTGGTTTTCAGGAGAGATGTTAGAGAATAGAGATTTGAGAATCATCAGCATAGGGATAATGATTAAAATCATTGGACCTGATGAGATCACAAGTGAAATATTACAGAGCAAGAAGAGAAAGAAGTCCAAGACAGAGCCCTGGAGAACACTCACATTTAGTGGTCTTTACTTGTATAAAGATTCAGCAAAAGAGACTGAGATAGGAAACCGAGAAAAGAAGAGCATATCAATGAGAAGAGAATGATTTATAATGTCAAAAGTTGCAGAGATGTCAGGAAGGATGAAGACTAGAAAAGGCCATTAGATTGGGCTATTAATAGATCATTAGTAACTTTGGAGGCAGTAGTTTCAGTTAAATTATAATGTCAGAAACCAGACTATAGGAAAAATTTAAAAGATCTGGCCTCAGACACTTCCTAATTGTGTGACCCTGGGCAAGTTACTTAATCCCAATCGCCTATACTGCTCTGCCTTGGAATTAATATTTAGAGTAATTTAATAGATATTTATTTATGAAGCTTATATAATGTGCAAGGCACTGACCTTGGTACTGAATATTCAACAATAAAAAAATAGCATTGAGTGTACCCTAAAGAAATTAATAATTTAAAGAGAAGAAGAAGAAATTCTCAACATGTATACAAATAATTCTAATAGTAGCCAAAGCAAAAAAACATCACTCATCAAGTACTTATCAAGCTACTGAATTCCAAGACATGACCCATAGCTTATTATTGACTCCAAAAATGTGACTTGGAGAATATCACCAACTACCTACCCTCCATCCTTAGGTTTTGATGAGTCATTAACTACTGTGTGTTGATTTCCTCACCTATTCCACTGATCCACTGTTCTATTTCTTAGCCAGCACCAGATTGTTTTGATGATTATAGCTTAATAGTAAAGTTTGAGATCTGATATTCCTTTCATTTTTTTTATTAAATCATTTCAAATTCTTAATCTTTTGTTCCTGTAGGTGAATTTTGTCATTATTATTTCTGGTTCTAGGAAATAAGTTTTGGGTAGTTTGATTCATATGGCATTGAATAGTTAAATTAATCTAGGTAGGATTAGAATATTTATTATATTGGAATATTATATATGATATATAAACATAATGTATTATATATTATCCTATTTATGACTAATTAATATTTTTTCAATTGTTACATTTTGATTTTATTTGTGTGAAAAGTGTTTTGGAATTGCATTCATACAATTGCTGGATTTGTTTTGATAAGTGTACCCATAGGTATTTCATCTTGCCTACAGTTATTTTATTTTATTTTTTAATTAATTAGTTTTTTAAAAAGTCCTTACCTTCTGCTTTAGAATTGATATTAAGTATCATTTCCAAGGTAGAAGAGTGGTAAGGGCTAGACAATTGGGGTTAAGTGACTTGCCAGCTAGGAAGTGAACCCAGCACCTCTCATCTCAAGGCCTGGCTCTCTATCCACTGAGCAACTCTATCTAGTTGCCCCATATGTTATCTTTTTTCCTTTTAAACATTATTTTATTTGGTCATTTTCAAACATTATTCATTGGAAAAAAAAGATCATTTTCTTTTCCTTGGCCTCTCCCACCACCCCTCCCATAGCTGACATGCGATTCCACTGAGTATCACATGTGTCCTTGATTCGAACCCATTTCCATGTTGTTGGTATTTGCATTAGGGTGTTAATTTAGAGTTTACATCCCCAAACATATCCCCATAAACCCTGTAGTCATGCAATTGCTTTTCCTTGGTGTTTTTACTCCCACAGTTTGTCCTCTGCTTGTGGATAGTGTTTTTTTCTCCATGATCCCTGCAGATTGTTCAGGGACATTGCATTGACACTAATGGAGAAGTCCATTATATTCAATTGAACCACAGTGTATCAGTCTCTGTGTATAATGATTTCCTGGTTCTGCTCCTTTTGCTCTGCATCACTTTCTGGAGGTTGTTCCAATCTCCATGGAATTCATCTACTTTATTATTCCTTTTAGCACAATAGTATTCCATCACCAACATATACCACAATTTGTTCAGCCATTCCCCAATTGAAGGGCGTCCCCTCATTTTCCAATTTTTGGCCACCACAAAGAGCACAGCTATGAATATTCTTGTATAAGTCTTTTTCCTTATTATCTCCTTGGAGTACAAACCCAGCAGTGCTATGACTGGAACAAAGGGCAGACAGTCTTTTATCGCCCTTTGGGCATAGTTCCAAATTGCCCTCCAGAATGGTTGGATCAATTCACAACTCCACCAGCAGTGAATTAATGTTCCCACTTTGCCACATCCCCTCCAGCATTCATTACTTTCCTTTGCTGTCATGTTAGCCAATCTGCTAGGTTTGAGGTGATACCTCAGAGTTGTTTTGATTTGCATCTCTCTGATTATCAGAGATTTAGAACACTTTTTCATGTACTGCCTGTTCATGTCCCTTGCCCATTTATCAATTGGAGAATGGCTTGATTTTTTGTACAATTGCTTTCATTCTTTATAAATTTGAGTAATTAGACCTCTGTCAGAGGTTTTTGTTATGAAGATTGTTTCCCAATTTGTTGCTTCCCTTCTGATTTTAGTTACATTGGCTTTGTTTGTACAAAAACTTTTTAATTTGATGTAATCAAGTTTATTTATTTTACATTTTGTGACTCTTTCTATGTCTTGCTTGGTTTTAAAGTCTTTCCCTTCCCAGAGGTCTGACAGGTATATTATTCTGTGTTCACCTAATTTACTTATAGTTTCCTTCTTTATGTTCAGGTCATTCACCCATTCTGAGTTTATCTTGGTGTAGGGTGTGAGGTGTTGATCCAGACCTAATCTCTCCCAAACTGTCTTCCAGTTTTCCCAGCAGTTTTTGTCAAATAGTGGATTTTTGCCCCAAAAGCTGGGGTCTTTGGGTTTGTCATGGACTGTCTTGCTGAGGCCATTTACCCCAAGTCTATTCCATTGATCCTCCTTTCTGTCTCTTAGCCAGTACCAAATTGTTTTGATGACCACTGCTTTATAGTATAGTTTGAGATCTAGGACTGCAAGGCCCCTTTCTTTGTATTTTTTTTTCATGATTTCCCTGGATATCCTTGATCCTTTCTCCTTCCAAATGAACTTTGTTATGTTTTTTTCTAATTCAGTAAAAAATTTTTTTGGAAGTTCAATGGGTATGGCACTAAATAGATAGATCAGTTTGGGTAGGATGTTCATTTTTATTATATTGGCTCATCCTACCCATGAGCAGTTAATGTTTTTCCAATTGCTCAAGTCTAGTTTTAATTGTGTGGAGAGTATTTTGTAGTTGTGTTCATATAGTTCCTGTGTTTGTCTTGGGAGATAGATTCCTAAGTATTTTATTTTTTCTAAGGTGATTTTGAATGGAATTTCTCTTTCTAATGCTTACTGCTGAGATATGTTGGAGGTATATATATATAAATGCTGATGACTTATGTGGGTTTATTTTGTATCCTGCAACTTTGTTAAAGTTGTTGATTATTTCGACTAGCTTTTTGGTTGATTCTCTAGGATTCTTTAAGTAGACCATCATATCATCCGCAAAGAGTGATAACTTGGTCTCCTCATTGCCTATTTTAATGCCTTCAATTTCTTTTTCTTCTCTAATTGCTACTGCTAGTGTTTCTAGTACAATGTTAAATAATAGAGGTGATAATGGGCATCCTTGTTTCACTCCTGATCTTATTGGGAATGCATCTAGTTTATCCCCATTGCAGATGATATTTGCTGATGGTTTTATATATATATATATATATATATATATATATATATATATATATATATAGTTTATTATTTTTAGGAAAGACTCTTCTATTCCTATACTTTCTAGTGTTTTTAATAGGAATGGGTGTTATATTTTATCAAAGGCTTTTTATGCATCTATTGACATAATCATGTGATTTTTGTTGGTTTGCTTGTTGATATGGTCAATTATGTGGATGGTTTTCCTAATATTGAACCAGCCCTGCATCCTTGGTATGAATCCTACTTGATCATAGTGAATGACCCTCCTGATCGCTTGTTGGAGTCTTTTTGCTAGTATCCTATTTAGGATTTTTGCATCTATATTCATTAGGGAGATTGGTCTATAATTTTCTTTCTCTGTTTTTGACCTGCCTGGCTTCGGAATCAGTACCATGTTTGTGTCATAAAAGGAGTTTGGTAGAACTCCCTCTTTGCTTATTATGCAAATAGTTTGTAAAGTATTGGGATTGGCTGTTATTTGAATGTTTGACAGAATTCACTTGTGAATTCATCAGTCCCTGGGGATTTTTTCTTAGGGAGTTCTTTGATGGCCTGTTGGATTTCTTTTTCTGATATGGGATTATTTAAGAGCTCTATTTCTTCTTGTTAGTCTAGGTAATTTATATTTTTGTAAATATTCATCCATATCGCCTAGATTGGTATATTTATTGCCATATAATTGGACAAAGTAGTTTTTAATGATTGCCTTAATTTCGTCTTCATTGGAGGTGAGTTCCCCCTTTTCATTTTTGATGTTGTTAATTTGCCTTTCTTCTTTCCTTTTTTAAATTAGATTGACCAGTACTTTGTCTATTTTGTTTGTTTTCTCAAAGTATCAGCTTCTAGTCTTATTTATTAGTTCAATAGCCCTATCACTTTCGATTTCATTAATTTATCCCTTAGGTTTTAGGATCTCTAGTTTGGTTTTCTTCTGAGGGTTTTTAATTTGTTCGCTTTCAAGTTTTTTTTTTATTTGCATTTCCAATTCATTGATCTCTGCTCTCCCTAATTTGTTAATGTATGCACTCAGGGATATGAATTTTCCTCCGAGTACTGCTTTGGCTGCATCCCATAAGGTTTGAAAGGATGTCTCACCATTGTCATTTTCCTTGATGAAATTATTAATTGTTTCTATGATTTGTTCTCTAACTAACCAATTTTGGAGTACCATATTATTAAGATTATTATTATTATTATTAAGATTAGAAGGAAAAAATTGGGGAGAAATTTTTCATAGACAGTCTCTCAAATGTCTTAGATCTAAAATATATAGAGAACTTTGTCAAATTTATGGGAACAACCCATCACCCAAATGATAAATGTGCAAAAAAATGTGAATTTTTTTCAGATGAAGAAATCAAAGCCATTTAAAGATATATGAAAACGTGCTCTAAATTATTACTGATTAGGGAAATGCAAACCAAAACAATTTTGAAGTATCATCTTATACCCATCAGATTGCCTAAAACAACAAAAGAGCAAATGGAAAATGTTGGATGTGAAAAAATGGGGGAAAATTACGCTGTGGAACTGTGAACAAATTTAATGATTTTGGAAAGTAATTTGGAATTATGCCCATAGAGTTATAAAACTGTTATAATAAAAAACTTAGAGCCAGAAATACCAACGCTGGTTCTATTTCCCAAGGAGCTCAGGGAAAAAAAAACCCTATATGTTCCAAAATATTTATAGCAGCTCTTTTTGTGGTGGCAAAGAATTGGAAATTGAAGGAATGACCATTAATTGGGCAATGGTTAAATAAATGATGGTATGTGATTGTGAAGGAATACTACAGTTATAAGAAATGATAAGCAGATTAATTTTTAAATCTTGGAGAGAACTACATGAGATAATGAGGAGTAAAATGAGTAGAACCAAGAGAACATTATGTACAGCTACAAATTATATATTTGAGTGATTTGTGAATGTTCACTTCCAGAGAATTCAAATTGAAAATAAAAGACATAATTTATGTATATATTTCTGTTTGTTGGATGAGACATTTTGTGGTGTGTGGAGGAGACTGAAGGGCTGACATACCTAGAAATAACCTCTATTAACAAAGTTTAAACACAGAACTTTTTTGAGTTATTGTAGTTTATTGAGTAGAAAAAAGATGCAGTCAGATCTGTTTTTAAGGAAAATCACTTTGGCCACAGGTTGAGGATAAATTTGATAAATTTGTTCTCTCTCTCTCTCTCTCTCTCTCTCTCTCTCTCTCTCTCTCTCTCTCTCTCTCTCTCTCTCTCTCTTTCTCTCTGTCATTTTTCTCTCTCTGTCTACCTAGTTATTACCTTAGAAAGTATTTTCCACAATATGTCCTTTGTCCTAATAAAAACAAGTATTATCATAGAATAATGGATTCAAAGAACTGATGAAGAAAATTTAGGGAGGTAATCCAATAGATAATCCCAGAGAAGTGGGACTATCTTATTTTAAGATACACCTGCACTGAGAGAAGAGGGAAAAGAGAATTAGAATGCAGAAAATTATCTTACATAAGAAGTGTGAAAGGAAGAGTTTTTACAATGAAGGGGAAAATGGGGGGTGGCAGACAATGCTTGAACCTGACTCTCCTCAGAATTGGCTCAGAAGAAATAATATACACACTCAGCAGGGTATAGAAATCTATAGGAAGTAGGAGGGGAAGGGGATAAGAGAAGTGAGGGAGAGGACTCATAGAAGGAAGACAGATTAAGGGAGGCGAAGGTCAGAACAGAAGTAAGGTACATTTTTGAGGAGGGACAAGGTAAAAAGAGAGAAAAGGACAAATGGGGGAAACAGGATAGAGGAAAATACACAGTAATCATAACTGTGAATGCAAATGGGATGAACACCCATAAAATGGAAGTGTATAGATTAAAAACTAGAATCTGACAATATGCTGTTTACAAGAAGCCCCAGAAACAGAGAGACATAGAGTAAAAATAAAGGGTTCAACCAGAATCTATTATGTTGCAAGCAGAATTTAAAAGGGGGTAAAAATCATGACATCAAACAATGCAAAAATAGCTTTAATTAAAAGAGATAATCAGGAAAACTACTTTTGGCTAAAAGATACCACAGACAAAGAAGTAATAACAATATTACACATACATGAACCAAATGTTATAGCATCCAAATTTTTAAAGGAAAATTTAAATGAATTATAGGAGGAAATAGAAAACATGTCCAAAGTAGTTAAATCAAATAAAAAAATAAGAAAAAAAGTTAAGAAGATGACTAGAATTTTAGAAGAGTTAAAAATGATAGCCCTCTGAAGAAAACTGAATGAGAATAGAAATAAATTTACCTTTTTATCAGCTGTACATGGCACCTTCATTAAAAACACAGCCATATGCAGAAAAGTAGAAATATTAGATGCATCCTCTTCATATCATACTGTAATAAAAATTACATTTGGTAAAGGGCCATGGGACATTTAGTAAAGGGACATAGATAAATAATTAGTTGAAAACTAAACAATCTAATCCTAAAGAATGGGTGGCCCAAGGAACAAATTTTAGAAACAATCAATAATTTCATTAAAGAGAATGACAATAATGAGACAACATCCCAAAATTTGTGAAGTGCAGCCAAAGTAGGACTTGGGGGAAATGTTATGCCTCTAAATGCTCACAACAATAAAATATAGAAAGAGCAGATCAATGGATTGAGCAAATAACTAAAAATATCCAGAAAAAGAAAAATTAAAAATCCCCAATTAAACACCAAATTGGAGATCTTAAAAATCAAAAGAGAAATGAATAAAATTGGAAGTAAGAAAACCATTGAACTAATAAAGAAAACTATAAGCTGGTTTTATGGGGAAAAACCCAATAAAATAGATAAACCATTAGTTTATGTGATTAAAAGAAAGAAGACCAAATTACCAGTATGGAAAATGAAGAGTGAATTCATTACCAATGAAGATGAAATTAAAGCAATTATTGAGGGTTATTTTGTTCAATTATATGCAAGTAAGTCCATCAATATAAGTGAGGTGGATGAATATTTATAAATATTTAAGTTCTCGAGGTTAACATATTGAGAAATCAAATATTGAAATAACCTCATCTTAGAAAAAGAAATTTCACAAACCATAAATTAGCTCCCTAATAAAAATCTCCAGGATCAGATGGCTTCATCAGTGGATTCTACCAAATACTTAAAAGAAAAATTCATTCTAATACTATATAAATTATTTAGAAAAATAGGCAAAGAAATCCTACCAGATTCCTTTTACAATGCAAATATGGCTGACACCTAAAACAGGAAGAGCAGAAACAGAGAAAGAAAACTAAAGACCAATTTCCCTAATGAATATTAATGCAAAAATTTAAATATAATGCTAGCACAGAGATTACAGCAATCTATCACAAAGACATATACTATGAGCAGGTAGAATTTATATCAGGAATGCAGGGCTGGTTCAATATTAGGAAAACTATAAGTATAACTGATCATATCAAAAAAAAATAGCAAAACACATGATTATTCCAAAAGGTGCAGAAAAATCTTTTGACAAAATATAGCATTCATTCTTATTTTAAAATGCTAGAGAGCCCAGAAATAAATAGTTTTCTTTAAAATAAGCTGTTTCTATTTAAACTATCAGCAAGCATCTGTAATGAGGATAAACTAGAAGCCTTCCCTATAAGATCAGATGTGAAGCAAGGATACCCATTATCACCACTTCTATTCAATATTGTACTAGAAATGCTAGTGGTAGCAATAAGAAAAGAAAAAGAAATTGAAGGAATTAAAATAGGCAACAAGGAAATAAAGTTATCACTCTTTACAGATGGCATACAGAATCCTAGAGAGTCAACTAGAAACTAGTTGAAATAATCCACAACTTGCAGGATATCATCAGAATGTCTATATACCAACAAAGTCCAGCAGGAGGAGATAGAAAGAGAAATTCTATTTAAATTAACTGCAGACAGTATAAAATACCTGGAGGTCTACTTTCCAAGACAAACCCAGGAACTATATGAACACAATTATAAAACACTTCATGCAAAGTCATATCTAAAAAATTGGAGAAATAGTCATTAAATACTTAATGATAATAATACTAAATTAATTTACTTATTCAGTGCCATATCAATCAGATTACTCAAAATTATTTTATAGAGCTAGAAAAAATAGTAAAATTCATCTTGATGAATAAAAAGTAAAAAAATGAAGGGAATTGATGAAAAAAATTGTGAAGGAAAGTGGCCTAGCAGTACTAGATCTCAAACTGTATTAGAAGGCAGTGTCATCAAAATACTCTGGCACAGGTTAAGACATAGAGTGGTGCATCACTGGAATTGATTAAGTACATAATGCACAATAGCAAATGACTATAGTAATCTAATGTTTGATAAATGCAAAGATTCAAACTTTGGGGACAAGAATTCACCATTTGACAAAAACTGCTATGAAAGTTGGAAAGCTGTTTGGCAGGTTCAAGGTACAGATCAATATCTTACAAAATATAACCAAAAAAAAAAAGATCAAAATGGGTACAAGATTAAGACATAAAAGGTGATATAGCATAAGCAAATTAGGGCGAGCACAAAATATTTTACCTGTAAGATCTATGGATAAGGGAAGGATTTATGACCCAGCAAGAGATAGAGAGCTTTGGCATTGGTGTTTAGTCATTTTTCAGTCATGTCTAACACTTTGTGACCCTTTTGGGATCTGAGGAGACAGGATAGAGGAGGAAGTATATATATATATATATAGAGAGAGAGATAGATAGATATAGTATATATATAAGGAAGTATAATTTGCCACAAGACAACAAAAGACAAATTTTACCTTCTTACCCATTCAAGATAGGAGATAGTCTATCTCTTCCACAGCATCATGGAATGTCCATTGAAAAGAGCCTCTATGGTTGGTATAACCAAGAATTAGGAAGTGGGCAACTTCTACCTATTATTCCTAGTTCCAAGATTTCTGGCCAAACTGAGCAAGGCTAATCTTTCTTGCACATGACAGACATTCAAATACTTTAAGACAATTACATCACCACTAAGTCTTCTATTCTTCAGGTTTAATGTCCCTTTTTTTTTCAATCAATCCGCATACGGCATGTTGGCTTCTCTGGACTTTCTCCAGTTTGCCAATGTTCTTCCATTTTAAAAAAAAGTCATACAAAATATAGTACTATATTAGCCATGTTGCAAAGAAGTAAGAAAAATAAAGTGAAAAACAATATGGTTCAATCCACATTCAGAGTTCATCAGTTCTTTCTCTCGATGTGGATAGTATTTTCCAATGTGAGTCCTTTGGAATTGTCTTGGATCATTGTATTGATTGGAGTAGTCAAGTCTTTCACAGTTAATTATCTATTAACTAGCTATTACTGTGCACAATATTCTCCTGGTTCTTCTCACGTTAGTTCATACAAGTCTTCCTAGGTTTTTCAAGAACAATCCCTGTCATCATTTCATTCATGGAATACAGTATTATCCTATCAAAATAGTATGAGGGGAAGGGCTGAACAAATTATGGTATCTGATGGTGATGGAATACTATTGTATGCAAGGAATGATGAACTGGAGGAATTCCACGTAAACTGGAAGAACCTCCATGAACTGATGCATAGTGAAATGAGCAAAACCAGGAGAACATTGTAGACAGAAAGTAAAACATTGTGGAACAATCCAATGTAATGGACTTTGCTATTGGAGCAATGCAACAAGCCAGGACACTCCTGAGGGACTTATGGGAAAGAATGCTATCCATATTGAGAGAAAGAACTATGGGAGTTGAAATGCAAAAGAAAAACTTATCACTGATCGCTTGTTCATATGGGTATATGCTTCTGGGTTTTGACTTTAAAAGATTGCTCTATAGTAAAAATGAATTATATAGGAATAGGTAGATAACATTTGTACATCAAGTGATAACATTTGTACAATCAAGTATAATTGCTTATAGGCTCTGGGAGGAGGGAGGGAGGAGGGGAGAGAAAGAAATTGAATCATGTAAACGTGGAAACATATTTTTTAAAAACAATTACAATTTAAAAATTTTTTAAACCTCTGAATACCTAACCTCCACACACACACACACAACTTGTTCAGCCATTCCTCAATTGATGGGCCTCTCCTCATTTTCCAATGTTTTGCCAAGACAAAAAGAGCTACTATAAGTATTTTCCTAAATATATGTCTTTCTTCCTTGATCTCTTTGGGGTATAGACCTAGTAATGGTATTGATGAGTCAAAGGGTATGCATAGTTTTATAGCCCTTTGAGCATAGTTCCATGTTGTTCTCCAGAATGAATGTTCCATCTGTTCTATCTAAAATATGTTACCCCAGTCAGAATATCCTGCTACAAATGTGGTCAAAGCAGTGTAGAATATAATGAAGCTATCACCTTATTCCTAAAAATGATTCCTTCTTTAAAGCAGTGCAAAAATCACATTAACTTTCTTGGCTAGCTATCTAATATTGACTCTTACTGAACACTGAGGGCACTAAAACTCCCAGATCTTTTTCAGAGAAAGTATTATATAGCCTTTTTTCCTTCCTTCCACCTTGGTGGAGTAGAATGAAGCTAAGAAAGCCATGTCTTAGGGGAGCAGTTGAGTTCTGAAGATGACTAAGAACTGAAATAGATTAGTGAAGGAAAGACGTAGAATTTGGGGGAAAAAGTCCTTAACTTGACGAGTAAAGTCCATCTGGGGGCAGTTTTTGGAAGAGGAAGGGATTAGATCTTTGCCAAAATAATCTCCCAGAATAGACTTAATCTCCCCCATGGGGGCCCAAGAATTTACCTAGTCTCCTGGGGAATCATTGTATAATGTTAAATCATTCTATACCTAGTCTAGCTTTCCCTTTTCCATTTGTTTCTTGTTAGTCCGCCTCTAAGAAGCTTTCTTTCTTCTCCTCCCCTCTTGTTTGACTGTGTTATTCTGCTGTTTCTACATGATCAAGAAAGTTGCCAAGAATTTGCTAAAGGCTCAAAGCAAGAGGCTCCTGTGTCAAGACATGGATCTTGCTACCATCTTGGCCTGACCTGAATCAGAGGATCATGGGACGGTTGATTTAAAATGAAGAGGGATCTTGTTCAACTTTTTTGTTGATAGTGGAGCAATTTGCCATTTCCTTCTTTAGCTCTTTTGGTAGATGAGGAAACTGAGGCAAACCAGGTTAAGTGACTTGCCCAGGGTCACATAGCTAGTGTAGGTCAAATCTGAGGTCAGATCTGAACTCAGAAAGATGACTTTTCCTGACTAGGCACAGCACTATCCGCCATACCACCTAGCTATCCATGAGGAACCTTAGGGATCATCTATTCCAACCCCTTTCATTTTTACAGATGAGGAAATTATGGCCCAGAGAAAGTGAGCTCATGGAGAACAGAAATTTGGGGTGTGTTTGTTTTTTTGTTTTGCCTCTTTCGATGTATCCCCAGTGCTTGTACGGTGCCTGAC